>NC_058092.1:228868333-229471166 GCF_020171115.1 Neogale vison | reverse complement strand
CTCAGAACAACACAGCTTTATTATCTTAAGGCCCTGCATATCAGAAGTCCCGCACAGGTCTCCCATGGCTAAGGTCAGATTGTTGGCAGGGAGCGCTCCAGTGTGGAGGCTCTCGGCAGAACCCATTGCCTTGCTTCTCCAGTTTGTAGAAGCTTCCCACATGCCCTGGCTCATGGCCCCACCCACCATCTACAAAGCCAACAACAGGAAACAGACCCCGCCTCACTGATTCTCTCTTCTGCCTCTCTCTTCTCCTTCTGAGGATCCATGTGATTACAGATAATCCAGGACAACCCTCCAATTTTAAGGTCAGCGGAGTAGCAAACTAATTCCACCTGCAACATGAATTCCCTTTGTCATGTATTATGGACTAAATGTCCTCTCCCATACCCACCCCTGTAAAATTCACACGTTGACGTCCTAACCCCCCATGTGATGGTATTTGGAGGTGGGAGCTTTGGGGGGCTGATTGGGTCCTAAGAGTGGATTCCTGATAAATGGGACGAGTGCCCTTATACAACGAGGCCAGAGAACTCTCTTGCCTCTTTGAACATATGAGGATCCGTAGTCTGCAACCAGAAGCACATCCTTAGTGCGACCTGACAACCCCAGCACCCTGAGCTCGGGCTTCCAGCCTCCAGAATTGTGAGGGTCCAGGTCATTGTCGGGGTCACCCAGCCTATGATGTTTTTGCAATTCAAACTTCAAACTCACTAAGACACCGTGTAACCTAACATAATCACGTATACTAAGGCCTAGGACATGGGCATCTCTGGGGGGAGCTGCTCTCGTGCCGACCACAGGGACTGTGTTGAAGGAGCTATAAAACTTGTTCTTAGGACTTTCGATCAAATCAAGCAAACAGAACCCACTCCACAATAATACTAGGCCACTAACAGTCACTGAGGACCAGGCTCTGTTCTGAGCAGTATCTGTCTTAACTAAGGGCTTGGAGGACTAGAGCCGGCCACCTGTTTTGTAAATAAAGTTTTATTGGATACAGCCATGCCCACTCATTTATGTGCTGTCTCTGGCTGCTTTCTCAATGCAACAGCCGCGCTGAGGACTGAGTATTTGTGACAGAAACCACATGATCCACAAAACTAAAATATCCACTATCTTTACCAAAAAAAAAAAGTCTGCCAAAGCTAGGGATTAGCTCATGACATGACCTTGTGACCTCAGCGCTCTTATTATGATCCCCAATTTGCAGATCTGAAACCTGAAGCACAGAGAGGGAAATGAACTCATCTCACACCACACAGCTCATAGGCAACAGAGGTGGAATTTGAGTGCATCTTAATGATGCCTCTCCAAAACACCCAGGAACTTAAGTCCCATGGGTGTGTGTTGGTGCAGAGGCCACGAAGGAAGCAGGATACCCAGAACGCGGAGGCAATGAAGAGTTCTTTCATCAGGCTACATCGATGCGCTACGCACTCTTCTAGACACTCTGGGAACACCGTCTCCCAAGAATCCTACATTGATGTTATTATCCCCATTTTAGAGAGGTGGACACTGAGGCTTGTGCCCACAGCTGGTCATAGCAGAGACAGAGTTCAGGTCCAGGTCTGCCTGCGTCCGGAGTGTCTGCTCCCCTGCAGCAGGCAAGCGAGACCATGTTTCCGGTGCAGTACATCAAGGAAGGCTGCCTGGTTGGTTGTGCTTGAGCAGAACTTTGAAGACTGGATGGGATTTTGAGCTGCAGGGCGAGGGCTGGAGAAGGGGGTATTTCAGGGAAAAGGACAGCAGGCAAGAAACGTTGGAGGTGGAAAAATCACTCAGTGTGTTCAGTGACTGGTGAGGAGGCCAGTTGGGCTGGTTAGAGCTGAGGACTTAAATAAGGGAGCAGTGGGAGGTCAGAGTGAATCGATGAGAGAGCCCAATTAGACAGGATCTTGAATGCCAAGCTGGGGAGTGTGATTTTTACCCTGAGAAGAGAAAAGATATTCGCGTGCTAGTTTATTTGTCAAAGTCTGAGAAAAGAAACTTAAGGTGACATACAAGGGCACTCTGTTACATCCAAGGATGCCCAAATGAAAAGAAAAAAGCAAAGAAACCAATGGTCAGGCAGAGGGCTTTGAGTCAGAGGCTGGCTGAACCGGGTGATGCCATGGAGGGAAATAAGGAGATGGAGAAAAAGCTGGTTGTGGACGGTAGATGACAGACAGTTATTCTGGGTCTGTTTGTACTGTGTGCAGGGTCCTAGCATGACCTCCGGATGGGTGCACCCAGGGGAGGGCTGGAAACACAGAAATAGAGCTTAAGGCATATCCCTGCTTTAGAAAGAGGGCAGCCAGTGGAGTGATGCTTGAAACCACAGAACCAAATGCCATTTATGGCTCAACACTCATTCTCTATGATCTTCACAAAGGCACTTGGCTTCTGTGGCTTCTCACCAGCATCGTCTTTGGTTTCAGGAGTGCAGACCCCTGACTAGCATGTTTATAACATTTCAGAGAAAGGCCAAGCCATCTACGCCAAGCCCCCAGTAATCCACACAGACTTGCGAGGGTCCCATCAAGAGCTCTGCCTCCCGGGCTTCTTTCTCTAGATCCTACCCTCCCCTTGCCTAGTCCTTCCCCAGAAGCAGAGTTCAGTCCTTGCGGTTGGTTGATGCCATTCCAGCCAGAACCAGACATGCCCCACACTGTGCTGGCCGGCCTTCCTCTTACTTTGTATCTATTATAAAATGATCACACTATTCAGATAAGATGATTAGCTAAAGAGCCTATGGATGGATTGTGAATTTTCTTTTAAGCTACTGACAGGGGTGTCTGGGTGGCTCAGTTGGTTAAGTAGCTGACTCTTGATTTTGGCTCAGGTCATGATCTCAGAGTCCTGGGTCCGAGCCCCCATCAGGGCCCTCGCTCAGCCGAGAGTCTGCTTGAGATTCCCTCTCCCTCTGCCCCTCCCCCACTCCCTCACTCCCTTGCTCTATCTCTCCCTCCCTTTAAAATAAACAAATAAATCTTTTCCTTAAAAAAAAATGCCCGGATATTTCCATCTTAAAAAAAAGTTATTAAAAATGTGTTAGCATATTTCACTTGTATCGATGTGCATTTAAATATGTCATCTCATCCTCCCTCATGTTGCAAGGGTAGATATGGGGCCATTCCCATTTCACCAATGAGAATAAACTGAGGCCAAGAGTCTCTCTATGGCTCTCCAGTGTCACCTCGTGTTCTGTTCTTTCCCCTGTGCCAGAATTTCCAAATCAGCTCCAGAAGACAGTGAGGTACACTGAGCTTCGGAGCACCAGTGAGTACTCGGGTGCTAGGTGTGAGGGCTGATGATAACAGGTGCTTCTGACCATGAACTGGTCTTCTAATAACATTTTTTAAAGACCAAGACCATAAAATTCTAAAGGGAAGATTTCAGTCTGACATTGATCAACCTGCGAGCTGTTCCCTGCTGCCACGAATTTAACAAGAATAAAAGTTTTATATCAAATGTAAGATTCTGTATTTGTATTCCCTTGAGTTCTTTTTAAAAACGTCCTTCATTTATGCCAGTAATAAGAACATATGTTCTAACTAATTCCCATGTGGACAGCTGATCAGAAACAGCTAACCAGCATAATAGCATGACAGTGGTTTCAAAACACATTGACTGGGAAAAAGACTTCGGGGGGGGGAGAATTTTCAAAGGAAATCCTGTTCTATTCAAGCAATCAGAAAGATTTATGAATCCAAGACTTCAGCATTGAACAGATGACGATGCCTTCAAAGTGAACTAGCTTGTGTCTATCTCACTTTAGGCAAAATGAAGTAAAAGGAGATACAGAGTGAAACTCAAGTGAAATATTTCAATGACCAAAGTGTGGATGAGAAAACACAAATTTACCCATTCACAGTCCCAGTGATCAGCTGGCACCCTCCCTTGAACCAGGACAACAAATGGGTTGCTGAGTTCAGCTTTCTGACAGTCGGGTTGCCTAAAAATTAAGGAAGCCCCATGGGAGCTAGAAGATTCCCTCTCACTTGCTCTCAGGATAATTCAAACCTTAGAGGCCCGGCCAGTAACCTGGGAGATGCTGGCATCCCAAAACCTCTTTGACTTGAAGGACAAAGAGGTCTCAAAATGATTTTGACCTATGACCCATTTGTTAGGGAATCTCTGGCCCTCTAGGAGTCTAGGACAATGATTTCAGAAAGAGATGAAGTCATTTACCCAATAACATATACCGAAAACCTACTGCTTTCCAAGAACCTCTCTTATTATTGCTTCAAGAAAATGTTCATGGGAAATTCACTCCATGCCAGGCATCGCGCTTGACCCTGACCACAGTGTGCTTCTCGTGGCTATAAAAGGCCGATACGTGAATAGGGTAAGTTTTGATATTGGTAAGTATTATAAATAAATAAACTAGGGTGATCTGATGGGGCAGCAGGTGATTGAGGGGCTCCTTTGGACTAAAAGCAGGCCTCCCCAAAGTGGTTCTCATGGGGCTAAGAAGGGAACATCTGATTTCTTCCCCTGTTATGACCCCCATTAACAGGACCTCAAACATGCTGAGGGGACTCTGGAGTTTCAGAGCAAAGGGGTCAGGATTCAAGGCATTTGGGTTACAGCCTGTCCCCATCAGCTTTTGATTGGAGGGGGACAAAATGGCATCTGGAGTGGGTAGCTAGAGAGAGGTGGCTCCTCCTTTCAAAGCTCTCCCCACCTTTGGACCCGGGGTTAGAAGCTGGCTAGAGTAACTGGGCTGACAAGCCATTTGCCCTTTATTTGCTGCCATAAAGGAACGTGCATCTTCACGCTGGACAAGGACAGTCCTGAGAGCGAGACTGTGACTAGTCACAGACGCAGAGTTGCTTGCCCCTTGGACCCCTTGGAGACCCGCAGCAGCAGAAGGAAGGCAGGCTGTACAGCTGGGCAGGCTTGGGTTTTCACGTGGAGCTGGATGGCTCTTTGACCTTGGGCGAGTTACTCCAGCTGGCTGAACTTCGCTTTCCTCTTCTATAAAATGGGGCTAGTAACCTCTGCTCTCAGAGTTGCCGTGTGGCTTGGAGGACCCATGGAGAGACCGCAGTGCCCAGGACAGCATAGCTGCTTGAAGTTGCTTCCCTTTCTACCAGGCGGCATCACTGGCAGTTCTTTCCCTCTTTCTGCAGACTCCGTGAGCCAGGTGAACGTGGAGAGACACACTGGCAAGGCTACACAAAACAGGGTTGAAGAATAATGAACTCTGCATGCCCAGCAGGATGCCCAGTGCAGAGGGAGCTCCGCAAACGGTGTGTTTGTCATTGCTGCCGGTGCTGGAGGGCTAACATGGAAGCAAGACTTCAGAGCACAGCGAGCTCTTTCTTACCCTGAAAACATCCTAAATTTGATCAGGAAGCCTACACATAAGATCTAAGCAGAATTTTCTTCATGGGAACACGCCATTCCCGATTATGCTGCTGGCCCCCTCAAAGTTAGCATCCACTTCCCATTTCCCTCACTTCCAAGAATTCTTCCCATCCCCTGATTAGGGAGCTGGAGGCAGGATTATGCAATTAGATCTTGACATCCGCAGATAAGAAGGTAGAAACAGGGGCGCCTGGGTGGCTCAGTGGGTTAAAGCCTCTGCCTTTGGCTCGGGTCATGATCCTGGGGTCCTGGGATCGAGCCCCACATCAGGCTCTCTGCTCTGTGGGGAGCCTACTTCCAATCTCTGTCTGTCAAATATATTTTTAAAAATATGTAAAAAAAAAAAAAAGAAAAAAAGAAGGTAGAAACACCAGAGCAGACACAGGAAGCCACAGAGACTTTCCCATCACAAAACCCTTCTGCATTTGTTCCTTTAGTACAACTCAGTGCGAGATCCCACTGGTACCAGACGGAAGATTTAACTTACTTTGCGCTCCCAGGCACTGAGGTGAATTGAGTTAGAGAAACACCTTCTGCCGGCACCTGTGCTTTCCGATGTGGGTCTTGTCCAGGTAAGAGCCATCAGGCCCTCTCAGGGATGTCCATATTCCTTGTCGGTGTGGAATCAAATCACAGAGGAGCAGTTTCTGCAGCACAAAAGCGCCAAGTTAATAACAAACAATGGAGGGAAGAAATTGCTGGCAGATTACAACCGTGAGCCGCATACTCATCCCGCTACAAAAAGAACGCTGGAAAACATAAATTTTAAAATCTGAGTGAAATGTGTGTCTTGCACTATGAAATACAAAGGAATTCCTCACAATTAGATCAAATGAATGACAGGATCTGATTTCTTTGCAAAATAAGGGAAGTGCTCATTCTATCATATTCAGGTTATGTCTTTAAAAATATATTCATTTACTTCATATCCTGTGAAGTCATTCTAGAATGGGCTGCAGTAGCGACATAGTAGAGATAAGGTTACAAATGCAGTCTGGAGTCAGTGCTAGAATTTTACACGCTTATCCATCCAGCCTATTCTAGGATCCAATACGTATACATGTCTCTGAGCTCTAGTTGTTGGAAAAGAGTATCAGGTAAGGAAATAGGTGAAATATAATCTGGGATTTCTGTTGAGTCTTTTGGAAAACTGAGTTCAGGCTCTACTAAGGGGAATGATGATTCTACCCCATAGCAGCCCTCAGATCATCTGGGGGTTTGAGAATTCCCCTGTGAAAGCCAGCTACAGGGATAAGCCTGTATCTTTGTCTGTTTAGCACCCCTGCCCCCTCCTTTTGGTACTAAAGCTCCCCACCCCCGCTTCTGTGTGGAACCCACCGTGATACAGCCCCTCCCAACCCACCTTACCACAAGGATGTCATGAACTCAAGTTGCGGCAGTCAGCCTTCCCCACGACTTTGCTGCTGGGGTCTATGGGAATACTGTATCTTTTGGGATGCCTAAGCCAACAGGATTTCAGTCTCAGGCTGTGGATAGCCATCTCACCCACCATGTGGATGAACTAGCCTAAGAGGTGGGAGAATGATTCCTCCTGTTTAAGCTTCTGGATCCAACCAGACCCGAAGCTGAATTCACTCCTAGACTTGCAAGTTACAAGAGCTAATGTATGTCTTGTATGCTTAAACAATTTGAGTTTGGTTTTCTTTACTTAAAACCTAAAATTGACCATTCTACCATGGATTAGACCCTGTTTCAAGAGCTATTTCAGATGAAACACTAAGTGGTATTTCCAGGTGCAACTCAGAAAGCCCTTGAAGATGCGTCCTTTGCCAAGTTTGTGCTCAATGCCAAGCTGATGTTGAAGGTTCCCAATGGGGAGCTACTTGCAGCTGTACCCTGGACCTGGTGTTGAAGGAGGAAACATCATGTGGCCTGCATCTGAATTCTAGAATAAGAAAGGGAAGGTCACTATGGGAGCAGCAACTGGGATCCCCAGCTGCTATAGGAAACCTACCAACAGGCTCTGTAGTTTCAGGAAGATAAAAAACCTGCCAATTCCTTGACGGGTGCCTTCAGCATCTAGGTGTGTCTTGCTAGTAAGGCAGAGCCCCGTGGCAAAAGACTCTGGCAGTAAATGGAAGCCCCCCCAACCATAGCATCAGTTGGGAAGCAGACCACCAGGCACACCCAGGATCTGGAGTTAAAAGTTGCTGTCCATGACACAGAAGAACAGGAAACGTGAGGACTCCACTGTTAGAGCAAACGGTACTAAAGCCAGAGGCCCTGGTTCCAGCCCCAAATCTGACCTGTATAAGCTCCATGATCTTGGAAAAGCAGCCATTCTCAGCCTCCGTTATCTCACCCACAAACTAGGGATGTTGATAATAATACTTATAATCAAGACATATAGCTGAACAGTTTTTTATATCTACTATTAGAGTTCTGTGCTTTTTGAATTGGGGCATCATTTATATGCGTATTTCTCCTCTTGAAGAGCAAAGACTGTTCTACTCATCTCTTTATCCCTCCTTCTTAATGCCCTTATTGAAACTCAAAATTCTACACATAACAAGTTAACAAAATTAGGCCACGCATACAAAAGAACAATGTACCATTCTGCACACAATACCATCATATAGAACTATCAGGAAGAAAACAACAACCAGAGACTTAGACATATGGGACAAGACAGGAACCAAGTTCCTAGACCTGAATATGCCAGCAGGGATCACACAGAGGAAGACAAGAGTCCTGGACCCTGGCCAGGGTGACCTAATGCTGTATTCCAAGATACGGGAATCAGAGCCTTCCTGAATGGGAAGCAGACTGATCGCACACTTTAGAGAGAACCTGACATAAGTAATTGGAAATATATCAGGAGTACAGAGGGCGGGACAGGGCCAGAAGTCTAATAAATACCCAAAAATGATTGAGCCACTAAAAGAACACAACTATTAGGTACACCAGAGAATAGATTGTGGCCCAGATGTCTCTAGTGTCCTGGCATAAAACAATATAGAAGGAGGTAAGGGTCCATTTCCACTGGAGAACATGGAATTATTTTTACTTTTTATATATTCTTTACTCAGGAGAATGAACTGGTATATTCCTCCAAGAAGCTGGAAGGTGCTGAACTAAGAAGTTATAGAAGGACGTTTGAATGAACCAAAAACACAAGCAATAACGTGACCTTCAGGCTCTCAGCCAGAAAAAGATGATCATTACAAATGGAAACCACTGAATCGTCTTGCCTCAGACCTATACTTTCTAGTTGTTGTAGTAAGAGTTCAAGATCACATGCTTCCAGGGGTCAAAATTTACTATACTTCATGAAATGTCCAGTCATTTTATATTGTCCTCCATCCTGTTTCCAAAATCAATTGCAAAAGAATTCTATCTATGCAAAATATGGAGCCAAATAGCGTTTAATATTACAATAGGTTTTTTCATAATTTTTCATCTAGTTCTATCATACAGTAAAAGTTCATGATCCTTAATCTCTTGGATTGTAACAGATGCTCCTAACTGTATCAGATCTCAAACCCAGGTTGCTACCCTTGGTATTTTTCTACTACCTACTCATATAATAATATACTCGTAAAGCAGTCTGGAGACAATGAATTATGCTTTTCTTTTCAGTACAAAGAATCTGTTCCTTGCTTATTTAATAGAGTTTGATTGACTTTGTAAAGAACACCCTGAGATTATAACCTATTGATCATATGCATTTTAGTAATTAATTGTCTTATTTGCTCTGGTAAACATGCTATTGCTTTTGGCAAAGGTGATGACCAGTTATAGAGCAAATTTGATACATGAAATCCAAAACACTAGAAAAGCAAAAATAAAATAATGTTGAGTTTCTGTGTATAAAGAGGCTGCATTCTGGATTTATTTGTAGGAAATATTCATGCAAGAAATGAAAGATGTTCAAGGAAAAAAAAAAGATGATGAAACCAAAAATTTATGGGAAATAATAGAATGAACCAGAAATTTCTAAGTGAAAAAGTCAAATGCAACTCAAAAAAACCCAAAAACTTTTGTATTTCAGGTTTTTTGTTATTGTTGTTGCTGTTTTTCTCATTAAACTTTTGTTTGAAAAGGTCCTAAATTCTGTGACAGATTTTTGGTCAAATTGTTTCCATGAAAAAGTACTGATTTTAAAAACAAATAATAAAACTGCCATACACAAAAAAAACTCAAATGGTCCACAAAACATTCTCCTTTCCTTCTAAGCTTTTACGATGAAATCTGCTGTTGTCAATATGGTTCCCAGCACATCTATGTGTGTTAAGAGTGTCTCTCAAGAACTATCCTCCTCCGGGCCATTTTTCCTGTTCATGACATGAGACAGATAGTTGTTGTGGGTATCATCAGACAAGAAGGCAGCTGGCAAGGTGATCAAGTCTGCCCAGAAAGCTAAGAAGGTTAAATGAACATTATCCCCAATCCCTGCGGCCCTCGTCTCAATGGGTGGTGGGAGAACAGTCTTGGAACCATTTATGTCAATTGGCCATTGAAGTTTAGTTGTATTTTGTTTTTTAAGTTGATATACTCCAAACGTTGGAAGAGTCCATATAAGTAATTTTATTCTTTTTTTTTTTAATTTCATTTTATTTTCAGTGTTCCAAAATTCATGGTTTATGCACCACACCCAGTGCTCCATGCAATCCGTGCCCTCCATAATACCAACCACCAGGCTCACCCAATCCCCCACCCACCCCCACTCCAAATCCCACAGTTTGTTTCTCAGAGTCCACAGTTTCTCATGGTTTGTCTCCCCCTTTGATTTCCCCCCAACTCCCTTCTCCTCTCCATCTCCCAATGTCCTCCAAGTTATTCCTTATGCTCCACAAGTGAAACCATATGATAATTGACTTTCTCTGCTTGACTTATTTCACTCAAAATCATCTCTTCCCAGTCCCGTCCATATTGATAGAAATGTTGGGTATTCATCCTTTCTTTTTTTTTTTTTTTCCCAATTTATTTATTTTCAGAAAAACAGTATTCATTATTTTATTCATCCTTTCTGATGGAGGCATAATACTCTATAGTATATATGGACCATATCTTCTTTATCCATTCATCTTTTGAAGGGCATCTTGGTTCTTTCCACAGTTTGGTGACCGTGGCCATTGCTGGTACAAACACTGGGATACAGATGGCTCTTCTTTTCACTGTATCTGTATCTTTGGGATAAATACCCAGTAGTGCAATTGCAGGGTCATAGGGTAGCTCTATTTTTAATTTCTTAAGGAATTTCCACACTGTTTTCCAAAGTGGCTACACCAACTTGCATTCCCACCAACAGTGTAAGAGGGTTCCCCTTTCTCCACATCCTCTCCAACACTTGTTGCTTACTGTCTTATTGATTTTGGCCATTCTAACTAGCGTTAGGTTGTATCTCAATGTGGTTTTGATTTGAACAGTAGTTCTATTCTTTAGCTTCAATTTTTCTTGTCTTCTCTGTAAAATGGGGACATCAATCCCTTCCCAACCTACTTTGAAAACCCGTGAGATGACACCATCCTTGGTCTGCAGTGGCATGTTTGGTGTTGGTTACCAAGGCAGAAGTGGGTCACGGTCAGCTGCAGAAATGTGCTTAATGTTGGTTAGGGCCATAGAGGAAGATCAAGGTCAACCTTGAAGTCATGTCTACTGAGGTGAACTTACCATCACTTGGCATTTAAACCACAAGGCTGCCACTGATTGGTCTTTGAGGTGTAGACACCAGAACAAGGTCATCGACCAGACTGGTTTAGTTTTGGTGTGGTATTTAGCTGATCATAGCTTTATGACTGAAACCAACCGATTTAAAACTAGATGTGGTGTCGTCTGGTTGACACCAATATAAAACTGTAAGTCTTTTCCTGGAAGTATAGAAAGTTCACATATTTTCCTTTTGGGTCCTTCTTGAGCCAAAGCCACAGGAGAGACCACCGTGGGTTGTCCAGACCCTAATCACTGTTGCTGAGGCTCCTAAGGCTAAGTTTGTCCATGAGGTCTGATTTTTAGTCCTTAATCAATACCACTTCATTCTGGTTTTGTCTTTGGGTTTGTCTCACACTTTGGGGTCTCAAAACTTCTAAATTCTTAAAAAATATTGAGGACCCCAAAGACCTTTTGCTTAAATGAATTATATCCATTGATATTTATTGTATTACAAATTAAAGTGAGCCATTTTATAAATATTGACTTGTTGATTTAAACTAGCAGTAATAAAGTCATTACATAGTAATAGAAATAATTTACTTTCAAGAAAAAAAATAACTATACTTTAGAAGACAAAAAAAACTTTAAGAAGAGTGGCATTAGGGTGCACCTGGGTGGCTAGATCGATTAAGCGTCTGACTCTTGATTTTGGCTCAGGTCATGATCTCAGTCAGGGTCATGAGATTGAGCCCCATGTCAGGCTCCAAGCTGGATGTGGGGCCTGCTTAGGATTCTCTCTCTCCCTCTCCCTTTCCCTCTGCCCCTCCTTCCTGCTCTCTAAATAAATTGCTTGATACATAAATAAAGTCTTAATTTTATTTTTTTAAGATTTTATTTATTTATTTGACAGAGAGAGAGCATAAGCAGAGGGAGTGGGAAAGGGAGAAGCAGGCTCCCCACTGAGCAGGGTACCCAGGTGAGACTCGATCCCAGGACTCTGGGACCCTGACCTGAGCTGAAAGCAGACACTTAAACGACTGAGCCGCCCAGGCTCAGGGACAATGACCACCCATCCTCAAGGGAAAATGACCATTTTTCTAGCTGCATGGGTGACAGTTTGGTCCCACTGTCATGGCTCCAGCTGAGACCCTGCCATGTTACCCACCATCTCCTCTACACCAAGAGTGCTTCTCGGACAATGTTAACATTCCACTCAGGGGCACTGGATGTTCTAAGCCAGTGGAATCAATGGTAGATAGAGTTAGTGGTAACTGTATTCACAGGAAAGCTGCTTTTGATCTTGAAGGCCTTAGATAACTCTCCATGGAGGTTTAGAGGAAGAAGAAGAAATGTGGGTGCTAATATATCCCTTAGGCGGCTCCATGTTTGAGCTTTTGTTTCTCGGCTAATACGGAACATTGGCTCTTCTAATGACCCTTCTGCCGGCAAATTGCTACAGGGTATCTTTAGTCATCAGCTTTCAGTCCTCTTTTGTTCTTATTTCAGCTATTATACCTGGAGATCCAGAAGTCTGTTTTCATTTCTAGCTTATTTACTCTCCAAGATACCCAGCCATAGGTGGGAGATCTTTTAAACTGGCAGTTTTCCATTCCAATTTATTTATGACTAAACCCTTTATTTGGGGCCTAAATCCATTTACAAAGAGGGAGGACAAAGACCCTTTTACTTGGGCAGCTGGATCCAGCCAGAACTCTGCCTGAAGGTGTCCTAGACTCTATATTTTAGGTCTTTATTGATTCACCTTCATTTTTTTTTGCAATTTTGAATCCTTGTCTAATCTCCCTTTTGGCAAAGGCCTTTGTCATGGCCTAAAGGAACACACTGTCTACCCTTCTTGCCCTATCAAGGCCACTATTAAATTATCCACCCCTAGGGGTGTCTGGCTGGCTCAGTTGGTAGAGCAGGGTCGTGAATTTGAGCCCCAGTTTGGATGTAGAGATTACATACATAGATACATATATATGCACCCCTAGGTTATTTAAACTCTCTGTGTTTCCTTGCCTGTGTTTTCATCATTTTCCCCATATGAGGGGGTTAATAAATGAACTAGTTGGTACAGATCTGATAGTCCAGAATGATAAGTACCTAATAAAATTTCAAATTCTGTAATAAATTTCTATCTGTTGCACCAAGGTTTTTAAAAGTGTTTAATTATAGCCCTTAACTCAGCTCTAGACAAGGGTTTGAATTCAGCTTCTATACATTAATCTTTTGGTTTAACAATTTTACAGTGTGATAAAATGTGAATGTTCTTTTCTTAAGAAAACCCAAAGGAAAGGATAACTCATTTAGGAGGTCGGAGGAAAGAACAGAAGGAAGAGAAAGACTGCAAGGTCAGTGTTGAAGATAACACAGAGATCAGGAGGTATAAGGAGGGTGGGTTCCACCTGCTTTGAACAGGAGTGAACTAGAGCTTCTTTGAGAAAGAATAATCTTAGCAATCTGTTTCATGGTCTCCACGGTTTATCAATTTTAAAGAATTTGACCAATAAAACTTTGAATGTTATTATTATTTCTTCATTTTTCTAGACTTCTTATGTATTAATACTGACCTGTCAAAAGTTTCCCCAAAGGGGCATCGTTACCCTAAATCAGAAATATATTTGCCATTTACCAAGGTAAGTGCAAAAATTAGGATTACAGAGCAATTTCATGCAGGAAACCAGTTCTTCTTGAAACGAGTAAAACTTCGACATAAACTAACAAGGAAGAGGCCTAGGAAGAGCTCGTATAGTAACTACCTTATCATTACTGATGCCAGAATATGCACTAAACAATCTCCAATTGACTTGACAGCATCTTTATGAAGATGTGTAAGGCAATTCAAGGCAAATTTTAATCACGACTGCAAGAATTGGCAGCAGATCAAACAGACCTGCAAACATTTGTCTTCAAGTTTGGTTTGTGCTAGATAAGAAACTTATCAGGCGTGTGCCCACACCCATTCCCTACGGAGCACTTCTTTATGTATTCAACGAATATGAAACAATCCAGGAATAACAAAAATACATTAGACATTACGGTAAAAATAGTCAAACAATTGCAACAGTAAAGCAGTCAACAGAAGAAGCATGTTAATGGCAAAAATATTTATCAAATAATGAAACTACAAACCAAAACCTCCAATGATTTCATACATATGCTTAAATCTGAATTGTTTTTTATTCAAGTATAATGAACATCAAGTGTTGTATTAGTTTTGGTTGTACAATGATTCAACAATTCTATACAGTACTCATTGCTCCTCATAATAAGCGTGCTCTTAATCCCCTTGCCTATTCCCCCCCCCAGCCTCCTTCCCCTCTGGTAACCACCAGCTTGTTCTCTACAGTTAAGAGTCTGGTTTTTGGTTTGTCTCTCTTTTTTTTTTTTCTTTGTTTGTTTCTTAAATTCTACATATGAGTGAAATCATAGGTATTTGTCTTTTTTTGAGTGACTTATTCCACTTAGCGTTATACCCTCTAAATCCATCTATGTTGTTGCAAGTGACAAGATTTCATTATTTTTTATGGCTGAGTAATATTCCATTATATATGTGTGTGAGATAAAATGTATATTAGATATCATATATAATATATAACATATTATATATTATATAATATATAGTATATAAAATATATATTTATATATATTATATATATAAATATCTTTTTTATCCATTCATCTATCAGTGAACACTTGGGTTTCTTCCATATCTTGGCTATTATAAACAATGTTACAATAAACATAGGGGTGTATATATATATCTTTCCAAATTAGTGTTTTAATTTTCTTTGTGTAATCCATAGCAGAATTACTGTTTCATATGTTAATTATCCTTAATTTTTTGAGGAACCTCCAAACTGTCTTCCACAATGGCTATACCAGCTTGCATTCCCACCAACAGTGCATGAGGGTTCCTTTTTCTCCATACCTTCACTAACACTTGTTATTCCTTGAGTTTTCAATTTCCACCACTCTGACAGATATGAGCTGATATCTCATTGAGATTCTGATTTGCATTCCCCTGATGATTAGTGATGTTGAGCATCTTTTCATATATCTGTTGGCCATCTTTATGTCTTCTTTGAAGAATTGTCTTCTCATGTCTTCTTCTATTTTTCTATTGGATTATTTGCCTTTTTGGTGTTGAGTTGATTATATAAGTTCCTTATATATTTTGGATATTGATCCCTTATTGGATATATCATTTGCAAATATCTTTTCCCATTCAGTGAGTTATCTTTCATTTTGTTGATTGTTTCCTTCATTGTGCAATTTTTTTTATTTTGTGTAGTTCCAATAGTTTAATTTTGCTCATGTTTCCCTTGCAAAAGGAGACATATTTAGAAAAATGTTGTTACATGATGTCAAAAGATTACTGCCTGTGTTTTCTTCTAGGAATTTATGGTTTCAGGTCTCACATTTAGGTCTTTAATCCATTCAGAGTTTATTTTTCTATATAGTATAAGAAAGTAATCCAATTTTATTCTTTTGCATATAGCTATCTACTTTTCCCAAAACCATTGTTGAACAAACTGTCTTTTTCCTGTACTATATTCTTGACTACTTTGTCATAGATTAATTGACCATATAATCATGGGTTTATTTCTGGGTTCTCTATTCTGTTTCATTGACCTATGTGTCTATTTTTATGCCAGTACCATTAAGTCTGACTTTTTTAAACAAATTATGTGACTACAAACCAAAGGTCTAGTTTTCCTAAGTTAATTTTTAAAATAAAATAAATCCTCAGCTACAAATCATAGCATATCAAAATAAATTCAGAACCAAAGTTCACTGAAATAAGTCAGAGATTGGTAACAAATCATAGGATAAAATTAATTCAGCAACAAGAACACTGAAACCTGTTAGAAACCAAATCATTGTGGAGACAGACTTACCTGGCCATAAATGCAAAGGACAAACAAAATTTGAGCACATATGGCCCAATAAGAAACTGTCTGAGGGTTTGAAGTGGTGGGGGGGTGGGAGGTTGGGGTACCAGGTGGTGGGTATTATAGAGGGCACGGCTTGCATGGAGCACTGGGTGTGGTGAAAAAATAATGAATACTGTTTTTCTGAAAATAAATAAATAAATAATAATTTAAAAAAAAAAAAAAAGAACCTGTCAAAGGATGTCAAAGGATGAGACCCATCATTTAAAATCTGAATCTAGAATGCTGACTTTATTACCTACTTAAGTAAGGGAGACTTATGCTGATCACATGAGATTTCATTGAGCAAAGCTAACTGCTGGTCTTCTGTAGAGTGTGGGGAAGATTCTGTAGCATATCCCCCACATGCTACAGAAATGTGAGCTGCTTGCAGATGCTGGAGTGAATTGACATCAGTCCAAGAAGTATGCTCACTGGAGTGAGTCCACCGCCAAATGACTGACTTCCATTGCATAAGGTTGCCACTGATTGGTTGGCTATCAGAGATCTGTTCGCTGAAGCAAGTTGTCACTGATTGATTTAAAGTCAGTTCTGGTGTTTACTGGCTACCATGGCTATAAAACTGTCAGTCTTTCTTTGAGAGTATGGGGACTTTTCATTCTTAACCTCTGTCACAACCTCTTGATTAGATTCATAACAAATTAAAGAGAAATAATATTACTAACTCCAAATAGATTATACCCATCTTTTCTCTTTGTCTCTGTGAGTGGCCAATATTTCCAAAGGAAATGAAATAGAACAGGCTGACTTGCTTTCCATAGAACTATGTCACGCACTCTATTGCTTCCTGTGATCTCCAGGTGATTGCATATTAGATTAATAACTTCATTCTGATTTTTACCATGGTCCCAGGCACAACCAATGATAAAAATCAGTAGTTTTTATTCTCCAGATTCACCCTGTGCTTTCCTTTTTCAAAAGAAAAATTTCACCTTTTTCAGTCCTCTTGGACTTCCACTGCTCTTCTTGGCTTCTTCTACGTAGTGGCTAGTGCATTTGTATGGGGCCTAAATCAAAGAATCTATAAGTCAAACATTTCTACTGCTGTGAATATGTCCAACTTTTCAAAATGGGGACCTGCTGGGTGAGAAACAGGACATATTCTGGCAAGATCACTAGCAATGCACAGTTATGTGTTTTCAATCCCAAGGGAATTATACAGATGTTAAATACTAAAGGCATTCAGAGTTGAGCAACACTGCCCTAAGTAATTAGGTAAGGCTTCACAGAGGAGATGGTACTTAATCTGATTCCACAAAATCCCCTAGTATGTTAAACAGGCAAAGAGCAAGAAGCATTAAACACAGACAACACAACATTCTAAGAAGTCAAGGTGGGAATTTACTTGATATATTTAGAGATAATGTGGAGCTGTTCTGCTTCTAGTTGCTATGTAGAAAGTTGCAAGAGACTGTTACTCTTCCTCTCGCGACCAAACAGAATAGATAAGCTATCAACACATAGTGAGTTATATTTTAACTCTAGATAATGATAGAAACCCATGGCTGGTCTCCTCCATGGCTGAGCAACAAGAGAAAGATGAATCCCACAAGGATAAGAAAAAGAGGAACCAGCCAAACTTTGAATGAACTTCTAACAGGCATGTATGAACTAGAATGACAGATTAGAATTCCAGAAGTCCTAGCCCAGAGCTGGTCTGCATCTACCTGCCCATTCTTTTATACAGGTCTTCAGTGAGTGCTCAGGGTAGTATACTAAAAACTGGGGGCAGAAGAGAAATGAGAGGTATTTCCTTAAGGCACACAGGGCCCCCTTTTGCAAGAAGGCCAACCCTTGAAAGGTGGGAAGAATAGGGTAGCAGTGAAAAAGCAGTCTAAGACCCAAAGTGCTTTCAGTTGGAAAGAGCGGGGACAGGGAGAAGAAACTGGGAGAAAACTTCCTAAAGCAGAAAGAAATCTCCCTGGTGCAAAATGCCTAGGGTAGTATTAGAGAACAAAGTAAGCTATCTAGAAACACTGGAGTGAACTAAAAAACAGAGAGGGTACTCCTACTATCAGGAAAGTGAGCAGCTCAGCTATAGAACACATAGAGATCTCTGGGTCTCAGCAGTGGTCCCATCCCAAGTCCAAGAAAAGAGAATGCCCTAGTCCTGCTCTCAAAATATTTGAAACAAGTGGTGAACTAAACCAAAGTTGCAAGAAAGCCCAGGCCTGGCTCAAGTACAGGTGAAATTAACTCAAGCATTCCACTCTAGAAACCTCGAACAAGAACTTTCAGGCCCTTTTCTGGGGGTAAATTGCATTGACTTTGGTGTCTACTGTTCTTTTACACAAAATATCTAGCATACATAAAAAATTACAATACAGGGGCACCTGGGTGGCTCAGTTGGTTGGACGACTGCCTTCAGCTCAGGTCAAGATCCTGGAGTCCCGGGATTGAGTCCCGCATTGGGCTCCCAGCTCCATGGGGAGTCTGCTTCTCCCTCTGACCTTCTCCTCGCTCATGCTCTCTCTCACTGTCTCTCTCTCCAATAAATAAATAAAATCTTTTTAAAAAATTGTAATACACACAAAGAAGCAAGTAAATGTGGCCTGCAAACAAGAGAAGAAATAGTCAATAGACAGAGAGATAACCTAGCATATGAAATTGTCAGACATAAACTTTAAAATAACTCTTACAACTGCCAAAGGACCCAGGTAGATAACATACAAATATTCTTAAAATTTTCATCATCTTTCACTAATAGTTTTTCTTCCCCTTAATTTAGGTCAGCTTCTTTATTTTATGCATTTAAAGATTAATTTTAAAAAGCAAACATTTCTAAGAAGTCAAAGAAAATTATAGACACTATATGTAAATCATGTTGGGATACAAATTAGAAATTTTAACAAGTTTTAAAGTAAAAACATTTGGACCATAATGCATCTGTACCTGAGTTACTGTAATGAAACAGAAATATGCCCAGCCCATAATCTCTGTTTCCTACATTTACAAGGAATTGGTAGCTCGTGTTTTATCACATAAAGTAGCTCATAACTCTTATTAATAACTCTTGTTAATTCTTTCAGTGATACATTAGCAGCCACATAACTAGTAGTTATCACTTGAAAACACTTAAACAAATAAGTTTACTTTGATATGCAAATGTTTTCTCTGCTTCATTAATAACTAATATGCAAAAAATGCTCTCCATTTGATTTTACATTTTAATCAAGAATAAATTAGGGGGGGCGCCTGGGTGGTTCAGTTTGTTAAGTGGTTGTCTTTTGATTTCAGCTCAGATCATGATCTTAGGGTTGTGAGATCAAGCCCTGCATCAGAGGAGCCTGCTGGAGAGTCTGCCCCCTCCCCCAACTCTCCTCAAAAAAACAAATATATCTTTAAGAAAAAGAATAAATTAGGAAGCAAGATCATCATCCTTTATCCCTTTTTTTTATAGAAGGAAAATCACAACTTTGCAATAGTTAAATTCACTGAGTATAACAAAGATTAATTAGCTGGCACTATCAAGTGAAGACCATGTTTCACTTCATTAAACTCCAAACTAACTGATGATAATATTCCAGGCCAATGATTCTTATGTCTTCCTCACCTAAAGCCTTTGGAAACTCTGTAATATGTCAACCTCATGCTGATCAGTCATATTTTTCTTCCAGAATTCACAAAGATAAGTTATATTTCACTGTATTTCACTGTGCATCTACTGTCCCTAAAAGGAATTCTTTACTTTTTATTCATCCTACAAAAAATTCTGATGTAAAGAGTGAAATAAACATACCTCAAAAATTTGAAAGCTGTTTTAAAAGCCCAAACTAACCTCAGAATTTCATTAACTACTATATAAAAGAATTTCTCCAAGAAATTGATATTTATAACTTAAAGGAATTAGAAAGAAAAGCTTCAAATATCTAAAAAAAAAAAGTTAGCTTTCAAAATGATTTACAGAATCAAACTATGTTTTGTTGAACATTCTCAGACTTCAGTGTCATGAAATGTCTTTCATTGTTCCTTTCTGTTTCATGTCCTAAATCAGACCTCTCTTCTAATACTGCTTCATGAATGTACCCCCCAGCCAACTCGGGCAACCACTCTGAGAAAGCACTTTCCCTCTGGCTATAGATATCCTTATCCTGACAGCTTCTGTTGGGTGACCATTGGTGTCCTCTCTACAGGAGAGAATGGGGAAGGCAACAGTCTCCAAATCATTTTTCCCTACTACTATCTGTCTCCCTGGGCTGTCACTTGGTAAGAACAGTCCACATTCAATGTAATAACATGAATTTCCTTTGGGCTAAATGAAGACTGAAGCTTATGGAAACCCCAGAGGTACTGCAGAAATGACTTGGGGTACAGTGGGGAGAGGAAAGGAAGGCCCTGCAGAGAGAATGGAGATCGAGATTGAGACAGAGCCAGACAAAAGAAAGAAAGTGTCCTTCTCATTAAAATCAGACCTCAAAGTTGAGAGGCAGAGTGGGGGGTTTGTGGGGTAGAGAAGGAAAAAAATGCAACAAGATGGGATCAGGAGGGAGACAAATCATAAGAGACTCTTAATCTCACAAAACAAACTGAGGGCTGCCAGGGGAAGTAGGGGTAGGGATAGGGTGGCTGGGTTATGGACACTGGCAAGGGTATGTGCTACGGTGAGTGCTGTGAAGTGTGTAAGCCTGACGATTCACAGACCTGTACCCCTGGGGCTAATAATACATTATGTGTTAATAAAAAACTAAAAATTTAATAAATAAATAAATAAATAAAATAAAACCTCAAAAATACTTCGAAATCTGAGCATATTCTTAGAAAAGGGAGGTTGACATACATTTTTCCCATTTTAAGTTGTCTACCTAGTGTCCATACTATTCATGAAAACCATAATCACAACATGCTTTTAAGAGAGGGATAAGCTGAGTTATCTGCTGCTAAATGTCAAATACTTCCTCCTCCTCCTCCTCCTCCTCCTCCCAACAGGTAACCTTCTTCAACATTTCATGCTTTACTCTGAGATGAGGAAGGGAAGAATGCCATTTAGGGTGGGACCACACATTAACTGTCTGAGACTGTACTGAGCTCCATAAACCCTGAGACACTGACCCAAAATGTCCCTTTCGGTCCAGACATTTGTCACCAGTTAAATATTCTGCCTCTTATCCTCCCATGCCCACCCAACTCATCAAAACACCCATCAAGCTGCCCCGAGCATGCTAAATGGCCTTCCTCACACTTCAGTGCACTTCTCGCACTGTAGTAATGCCACTGCCATGACTGAAGACTCCTGGCTCCAATTTTCAAAGGAAGGGTGTGGGATAGGGCAGGTTTCCTCCTGTGTGCACTTCAACCCCTCAGTAATAGTTAACCTCAAACAGACATTTCTGTAGTCAGAGAAGAAATAACCACTTTTTTGAAAACTCTCTGCTTGAGACCCATTCCTCATAATTTTGTGAAGTCCCACTCTCGTTCTTAAAAACCCAGACCACCGGCCTTGCCAGGGAAAGGAGCTAAAGGGAAAAGAGCATCCATTGAGGCACGTATAGGTGGATGTCACCTGGAACACAGGGCACAGCTGGCAGCTAGGTTCCTGCACACTCCAGAGCAAGGTAGCCTCCGGGCAACCCCCGAGGCCCTGTTGATGTTGAATGCCAGCCCCAAAGGAGGCACCATCAGCAAGCTTCCCCTATATCCGTGGATAAAAATTCAATTCCATTGATAAAAAAGGAAATGCCCCATGACCACAAAAACACCAAATGGCAAAATGACAGAAATCTTCTGTGTATACCATTCATAGTCCAGAATATAGAGTGTGCGGAGAAGAGAATGGAAGAAAGCTAGCACCTTCTCCACGGTCAACTGAAAACCTACGAAAAGCCCAGAAATCGGGACCAGTTGCTCTCCATTAATATCCAGGCAATGTTACGATGTCAGAGACCCTGGTCAGATAACAGGAGACCTGGCTTCTCTCCCTGCTCTGCCACCACTTCCAGGGAAGGAAATTCTGTTCATGTATAAATTGTGACCCTCTCAAGTTCTGTCCTCCTCCCCCTGCTTTCTGGTCTTCACGGCACTTGCCAACACACATGCCCACTTGACCCCCCTTTGTCTGTCTTCTAGAGCCCTGTTCATTCCCAGGAAAGTAAAAGCTTTGTTTTGCTCATTCAGAATCCCCAACTGCTACCACATGGGTCATCCATTAATGTGTGCTGAATAAATGGCCTCATGCTTTCATCCACTGAGCACTCGTCCCGCCCCTGGGAGTTTTGCTGAGTAACTCACGTACAACTGAAGAACAGAGAAACAGAATACGGTATAACCACACAACGGAGTATTTTCTGGTCATAAGAAGGAGTAAATCACTAATCCACGCAAGCACAGATGAACCTTGAAAACACTGGGCAAAATGAAAGAAGCCAGACACAAAAGGTCACATATTATATGATTCCACTTAAAATTATTTGTTCCATTTCTTTGAAAAAGATGGATGGTACTTTGATAGGAATTGCATTAAATGTGTAGATTGCTTTAGGTAGCATAGACATTTTCACAATATTTATTCTTCCAATCCAGGAGCATGGAACATTTTTCCATTTCTTTGTGTCTTCCTCAATTTCTTTCATGAGTACTTTATAGTTTTCTGAGTATAGATTCTTAGCCTCTTTGGTTAGGTTTATTCCTAGGTATCTTATGGTTTGGGGTGCAATTGTAAATGGGATTGACTCCTTAATTTCTCTTTCTTCTGTCTTGTTGTTGGTGTAGAGAAATGCAATATGATTCCACTTAAATGAATTCCCCACAAGAAGAAGATACATAAAGACAGAAAGTTGAGTAGATGACTGGTTGCTGGTGCTGGGCAGCTGGGGGGTTGGGGGCGTAGGAGATGTTAGCTGAAGGATACAGTGTTTCTTTTTAGGCTGATGAAAATGTTCTAAAACTGACGGTGATGATGGTTGCGTACCTCTGGGTACAGAGTAAAACTCACTGAATTACATGTTTTTTTAAATATTTGATCATTTATGTGAGAGGGAGAGAGAATGTGAGCAGAGAGGGAGAGGGAGAATCTCAAGCAGACTCCCCGCTGAGCATAGAACCTGATGTGGGGCTCGATCTCATGACCCTGAGATCACGACCTGAGCCAAAATCAAGAGTCAGATGCTTAATCAACTGAGCCACCCAGGCGCCCCAGAATTGTACATTTTAAATGGGTGAATTGTATACTATGTAAAAATCTGTTTGTGAAAATAATAATAATAATAATACCCACACTCCTAACTTTCTTTGTACCTCACCTCCCATCAGATTCCCTTTTCTGGGAAAACCATACTAATAGAAATTCTCATGATTGCATATTTCTTCAACTATTCTCCTATTCTTCTAATCAATCCCATGAAGCGTGTCATGGCCCCATCTGGGGCACATGGCCTCAGGGGAGTCCCTGTGTCCTCACCATCCCCTTCCGTCACCTGCAAGACAGGGGCTGGACTAACGTCTTCATCATAAGGGTAATATGTTTATACCTGACTGTCACAGAGGAAATACAGAACATAAGACTTCATACTCTAAGAAATCTAGAATTTCCTGGCCAGGGAAGCATTATATTATAATTATAGCACACAGAAAGTTCAATTTGATTTCTAACCCAATTGGTGACCAAGTGATGAAATGTTGTCAACAGTCACATTGCCCGCTACATTTCCAAAAGCAATAAAATAACACCATGATATTATTTTTTTGAATACAGAGTAATTCTTAAACCTAAACCCCTGCAAGATCTTCTTGCTGTCTGCACTGTGCAATCTTTCTGCAATATTTTTAAAACTTGAACTCAAGTTCTGGACAATGGAAAATAACAGCTTTGCATCACACCCTTCTCCTTACCCTCCTAGCACGATCTACAGACATGGGCCACCCTCTTCTCGCTCAGAGGACAGGACAAGGCCCTACCAGAATTCCAAACACCCTGCACTCTCTGAGCATCTTTGGGTCAAGATGCAAAGAACAGTGTGTTTGCATCTTATTAAACAATGGCTTCTGGGAGTCTTCTTGGAAATTCAAAGAAAGTGGTTGCACAAGGAAAAATAGATTTCTATAATAAGATTGTTTAGCTTTACTGACTTCCAAAAACTCAGAGTCTTTTTTTTTAAGATTTATTTATTTATTTGAGAGAGAGAGCACACAAGTGGGGGGAGAGGCAGACAGAGAGAATCTCCAAGCAGACTCCCCACTGAACACAGAGCCTGACCCAAGCTCAGTCCCAGGAATCTGAGATCACAACCTGAGCCAAAATCAAGAGTCAGCCATTTAACCAACTGAGCCACCCAGGTGTCCCAAAACTCAGAGTCTCTAATACCAAAAGAAAAAGAAAAACTATTTTGCTCTGTTTTCCCCATTTTTGCAGGGGAGAAAAATGGCTTATTTCCTTTTCCATAGGCATGGAAAGTAATTAACATTGAAGAATTTGGGAAAATATCAGCTCCAAAAGATTCCCTTTGCTGTCTTGGTGGGCTCAGAATAAAACAGATCAAGTTCCACCTGTGACCATGGGGTCCCAGAAGGCAGTGATGGTGTTTCAGGGCAAGCATCCCCAAGGGTCCCCTGTGCACTCAGCTCTGTGGGGACACTGGAGACATCACCTGCCTAGAAGCTGGTCTACCTACTGCTCCATTCATGTTCATGCGCATCGCGTTCAAGCACTCACATCCACAATGCAGCCTCAGAGCCCTTTCTAATGCCTCCACTGCACTGACACTCTGGGCAGGGTGGTGCTTTGTGGCAGAGGCCACCCTGTGTGTTGGAAGATGTTGGGCAGCACTGGTCCCTACCCGCTGTGCCGTTAGTGTCTTCCCAGTTCTGACAACCAAAAATGTCTCCCCACATTGACAATGTTCTCTAAGGAGCTGAATCACATTGCATTAGAACCATAAAAAAGGGGAATGTAAAGTTCTGAAAGGATTCAGAGCAGTTAAATTCAAGAGTAGGGGGGAAACGACATAGTTGTAAGGTCCCCTTTGACCTTACTCAGAGGACCCCACAGGAAAAATGGGGATCAATAAAAGTTGCTTCTCGCTGATTCAAAGAAAGAACAGCAAAGACAAGACAAGTTTTATTCTGAAGATCTGCTGGAACATCAGGGGACTGTAATAAGCTATTGTGGGCAGCGAAGACTAGAAAGCATTAGAGTGTTCTACTGGTGCAAATGCTGTTGACTGGGTTGGCCTGGTTCCACTGGGTGAGAGCCAGGAGCCAGGAATGTAGGGACTCATCCACAGATTGGCACTGGGGCTGGAAAGCTGTTATGCTTTTCTCCAATTCCAAGTTTGCATAGTGTGACACTTTCCACCTTGTCCAAACCAAACCGTGGTATTACTACCAGCCAGGAGGAGCCACGTTCAAGAAGCACAGCCATCCCTGCCTGTGAGGAGACAGAGGTGCTCTCAGAGATGGATACGGAGGGAATGCAATGGACAGGGCAGAACTGCAGAAACTGCCACCCCTTCCACGCAGTGCCCAGGGCCTCCTAGCATCTAAGAGCAGCTCTGCTCTCAGAGGAAGGAACGTCAAAAGGTTATGTTCAAATTTACTTTCGGTGCCTTAAATCTCTTCCTCACTGCTTAAATGGAACAACCAAAGCGGGGAGTCCGGGCAACAATCTTCAACTCACAAAGGAAATACATGAGGAGCAAGGTAAGGGCCTGCTCTCCTTTTCCCAGAATGGGCTCTGGGGTGGGGAGAGTAACTGAACTGACGTTCTGTGCACAAAAGCTTGCATTGTATTAGAAGGGCGGTTTAATTCATTCTTATGAACGCACAAGAGATCTACATCTCTGATCTCCAGGGTAATAGAATGAGGTGGTGAATGATAAAAGCATAATTTAGCCAGCTCAGTGAATGAATAATCATTGCAAATGAAGCAGTCACACCAGGTAATTAAATAAATTTGTCTCATAGACATGATTCACTAGTTCTTTACTGACAAAGTTGTCTTCCTAGATTTAACTTTAACTTTAGGATCTTCTTTAGATGTTCATTCTTAGCTTCTTATTCTCAGGTATCCAAACTGAGTATTTCTCCAGCAATCAATCATTCAGCAAGAATCAGAGTTCCCAAGATATGTTAGGTTTGAAAAAATAATGGACCCAGGTTCTTGTCCTTATGCTGTTGCAAGTCTAGCAGGAAAGACCAAGGTTAAATGGCCACCACTGTGTTGGGTACCGTGACGAAAACATCAGATTGCTACAAGAACATCTATCTAGAAGACCTCATTTCATCTGAGAAAGTAAGAAGGCTTCCCTGAGATGTCAGACCTAAGGATAAGCAGCTGTTAGCTGAGTAAAAGCAAGGGAGAAGCTGATCTCAGGTGCAGGTGGGCAATACAGAGCAAGGCCTCAGAGTTGAAGAAAGCATGGCATGTATGAGATGAGAAAAGTCCAAAATGCCCAAAGTGATGAGAGTGTGGAGGAGCGGGGCACAAGATGTGGCTGGACAAGTGGAAAAATCCCACATCATGTGAGGCCTTACTTAGCCTGGGACCATGGAGGGCCCAATCTCTGGGCCCAAGAGATTCACAAGCCAGTGGGAAAGACACAGACTACCCATGATGATGCCATAAGATGAAAGTGCGACGGGAATACCAAGAAAAAAAAGAATATGTTGACCCACCTCAACCAGAATAATGGAAGGAGGTAACTCCTGAGCTGGAACTTGAAGGATGGCCAGAGGTTTTTCAGGTGGTGAGGGGTAAGGGAAGGAGATGCAGTCCAGGCAAAAGGGAAACTGAATACAAAGGCATAGAAGACAAGAAGGAAGACATGACTGGACAATATGAACGGTTAGGTGTGAATAAGGGGACGGTGAAATCCTGCGAAAAGGGATTAGACATCATTATCTGGTACTTTACCGTTATCATAAGGTTGAAAATATCTGAGCTATGCTGATAACCCTATGTTTTGTGTTTTATTCCCCCCCCATCAAACCCTCAGCAATTTAGATCATATTTATCAAGAAAAGCTATATTTCTAGCTATCAGGAATATCTAGAACCATGACACTTCTCTCCCAGGATATTTGTAAACCTTCCTCCTATCACTAAGACCTGCAGTGGAAGCCACCTACACAGTGGTGGGCTAGAGCCAGTTTGGACTGGCTCTTAAGAGTCCAAGTGTGTGCTCTTCCCATATCTTTATTCAGTGATATCTCATTGGTATGTTGAAATCAGCCATAGAGGAAGTATTTACGCAATGGAAATCAACAGAAACATTTTTTTTTTTTTTTTTGTGAGGGGTAGGGGGTTGCTGAACATTTACCGGCAAACCATTAGACATATCTCACTAAGACATTCTCTTTTAAGAACTAAATGAGAGGGGCACCTGGGTGGCTCAGTTGGTTAAAGCCTCTGCTTTCGGCTCAGGTCATGATCCCAGGGTCCTAGGATCAAGCCCCGCGTCAGGCTCTCTGCTCAGCGGGGAGCCTGCTTCCCTCTCTCTCTGCCTGCCTCTCTGCCTACTTGTGATCCCTGTCTGTCAAATAAATAAATAAACTCTTAAAAAAAAAAAGAAAGAAAATGAAAAAAGAACTAAAAGGGAATTCAAGGAACAGTCTAATCAAATATGTATGATATCCCATCTTAAGAGTTGAAGTCTTGAGGATGAAGAAAGCAAATTAGAACTCCAGGTCTTCTTTTTGTGATTCTAGTTCTCCTCTACCTCATTTAATAAAACAAACTTCTCTTTGAAACACACACCTTTCTTCTCTTCTTCCAACATCCAATGTAAGAAAATGCTGGAAAGTAGGAATGGACTCATATTCCTAGATGGAGGTGACATATTCTCATGAGAGAAGAGCCCTCTTACTTGCTCCCCCCTCAAAAAAAAGCGTTTTTCTACAGACTGAAATCCCCCTCCGTTCTATCTTTGGAGGACAAGACCTTCTTTTTTTTTTAAGCACAAATACAAGGTCTCATACAACTACTGGACTTCTGCTGTGAGGGTGTTCAATAGTTCATGCTAAACAATCCATCCACTCCAGGGGAGGAAGCTATCTGGAACCGAATTCTTGGGGTGGGTAAGGGAGGGGGAAGAGGATTCACTTGAAAAATGTATGAAGAACTATAGACTAAACTCCCCTCCTTCCCCTATGCTGTCAGCTCTGCCAGGTTCAATGACTGGGATATGGGGACCATTTCAGTCCGATTTCTTCACACCTTCGCCTTAGCTCTTTGAACTTCTTTCCCTACGTTTCTGAGTTAAAACTGCAACTGCTTTATAGCTGAGAACTGAGATGGAGGAGGGAAGGATCAGGAATAAAGTTTACTTAATATTATTACTATACTGAATATGTTCACAAAACCTCCAAGACCTCACTTATATGGAGATCAGAACAAAATTAGAAGAAGAAAAAAAGATCTCTTTAAATAATTATCTTTTTTTTTTTCAGACCAGAGGCTCAAGAATGCCATAATTAGATTTTTTCCATGGCCTGGAAAGAAAGGTACACTCAGTTAACCACAAAATATGCCTCTCTGAAAAAGTCATTGCTGCTAATTGACAGACCGACAATTACAAGACACAAATGTTTCTGGTGTGTGAGCCATGGGACATTGGAGGCTGTTCCCTGACACTACTTTTACATCAAAGATCGCTTTCACAAGACAAAGCACTCAATATCTTTTATCAAACTAATGACCACTGACAAGTTATGGTATATTTTTGCAGCTGTGAAGAGCTATTTGGCCTGAAAATTCAGGATTTATAGAGTGCTGATCCAATAAACACACATTATGAAAAACAGTATCTAGGCAGCTAATGTGTCCTAAGGTTTCAGGAACAGTTGGTCTAACCTGACTAGTCAACTAGAAGTAACTGATTTACTTTTCAGGGGTACATTAACCCAATTTGGACAGCATGGAATGCCTGAAAAATAATTCTCCAGTACATTAAACAGTCTCCCGGATCTACTAAAGTGCACTATTCACATTTAGGATATTATATTGCCTGGTTTTGTCATTGCAATATGCTAGTCAGATTTTTTTTAATGACATTGTAAAGTGGAAGACATTTTTAAAGGGAAAGATTAAAAAAAAAAAATTTCTCCAAAGGAGACTTACAACTCTTCCCATTGCTTTCAATCTGGCTTCTCCCTCTCCTAGCCTCTGCAACTGAACTCCCCAAGGATAGTCCCTGAAACCTCCCAAAGTTCAATCCAGAAACCCACTTTCCACCATTACCCTCCTGAGCCTTTCAGCAGTATTTGGAAAAATTTACACACACACACACACATATGCTTCAGGAAATGTTCTCCTCTACCTGTCCTGCTGGCTGGTTTCCTACCTGTTTGCACTATTTCTCTCCTTCACATTATTAATTCAATTCCCCTGCCCTGTTTTCTAAAGGAAGGCATTTCCACCTTAGGTCTGACCACAGACCTCATCATTCTCTCTCTGGACTCTCCCAGTTCACTACCTAGTTCACTCCCACTGCCTCAGCTCTTGCTTAAAATCCCAGGGATAGCTGTTCCCAAAGTTTCCTCAATCCTTAAGCTTGATCAATGCAAGCCCACCTCATTTCCTTCCCTCCAAACAGCACCTCTATGCTTCCTGATTTCTGCCCCACCTCCTCCCAGACACTCAGACACAAAACCTGGGGTCCACCCAACTTGGCCCCCACCAGCACACCTTTCACGGCTGAGCATCCTTTCTATTCCCACTGCCCTTGCCCTAGTTCAGGCTTCTGTGATGCCTGGTCTACTTTTCTTTTTTTTTTTTCCAATTTATTTATTTTCAGAAAAACATTATTCATTATTTTTTCACCACACCCAGTGCTCCATGCAAGCCGTGCCCTCTATAATACCCACCACCTGGTACCCTAACCTCCCACCCCCCTGCCACTTCAAACCCCTCAGATTGTTTTTCAGAGTCCATAGTCTCTCATGGTTCATCTCCCCTTCCAATTTACCCAAATTCCCTTCTCCTCTCTAATGCCCCTTGTCCTCCATGCTATTTGTTATGCTCCACAAATAAGTGAAACCATATGATAATTGACTCTCTCTGCTTGACTTATTTCACTCAGCATAATCTCTTTGAGTCCCGTCCATGTTGCTACAAAAGTAGGGTATTCATCCTTTCTGATGGAGGCATAATACTCCATAGTGTATATGGACCACATCTTCCTTACCCATTCATCCATTGAAGGGCATCTTGGTTCTTTCCATAGTTTGGCGACCGTGGCCATTGCTGCTATAAACATTGGGGTACAGATGGCCCTTCTTTTCACGACATCTGTGTCTTTGGGGTAAATACCCAGGAGTGCAATGGCAGGGTCATAGGGAAGCTCTATTTTTAATTTCTTGAGGAATCTCCACACTGTTCTCCAAAGAGGCTGCACCAACTTGCATTCCCACCAACAGTGTAAGAGGGTCCCCCTTTCTCCACATCCTCTCCAACACCTGTTGTTTCCTGTTCTGTTAATTTTGGCCACTCTAACTGGTGTAAGGTGATATCTCAATGTGGTTTTAATTTGAATCTCCCTGAGGGCTAATGATGATGAACATTTTTTCATGTGTCTGATAGCCATTTGTATGTCTTGATTGGAGAAGTGTCTGTTCATATCTTCTGCCCATTTTCTGATATGTTTGCCTGTTTCATGTGTGTTGAGTTTGAGGAGTTCATTATAGATCCTGGATATCAACCTTTTGTCTGTACTGTCATTTGCAAATATCTTCTCCCATTCCGTGGGTTGCCTCTTTGTTTTTTTGACTGTTTCCTTTGCTGTGCAGAAGCTTTTGATTTTGACGAAGTCCCAAAAGTTTATTTTTGCTTTTGTTTCCTTTGCCTTTGGAGACATATCTTGAAAGAAGTTGCTGTGGCTGATATCAAAGAGATTACTGCCTATGTTCTCCTGTAGGATTCTGATGGATTCCTGTCTCACATTGAGGTCTTTTATCCATTTGGAGTTTATCTTTGTGTAGGGTGTAAGAGAATGGTCGAGTTTCATTCTTCTACATATAGCTGTCCAGTTTTCCCAGCACCATTTATTGAAGAGACTGTCTTTTTTCCACCGTATATTTTTTCCTGTTTTGTTGAAGATTAATTGACCATAGAGTTGAGGGTCCATATCTGGGCTCTCTACTCTGTTCCACTGGTCTATGTGTCTGTTTTTATGCCAGTACCATGCTGTCTTGGTGATCACAGCTTTGTAATAATGGTCCTCTCAATTGATGCAGAAAAAGCATTTGACAAAATCCAGCATCCGTTCCTGATTAAAACGCTTCAAAGTCTAGGGATAGAGGGAACATTCCTGAACCTCATCAAATCTATCTCTGAAAGACCCACAGCAAATATCATCCTCAATGGGAAAAAGCTTGCAGCCTTCCCATTGAGATCAGGAACAAGACTAGGATGCCCACTTTCACCACTCTTGTTCAACATAGTATTAGAAGTCCTAGCAACAGCAATCAGACAACAGAGAGAAATAAAAGGTATCCAAATTGGTAATGAAGAAGTCAAGCTCTCTCTTTTCACAGATGACATGATTCTTTATATGGAAAACCCAAAAGACTCCACCCCCAAACTACTAGAACTCATACAGCAATTCAGCAACGTGGCAGGATACAAAGTCAATGTGCAGAAATCAGTGGCTTTCTTATACACTAACAATGAAAATACAGAAAGTGAAATTAGAGAATCAATTCCATTGACTATAGCACCAAGAACCATAAGATACCTGGGAATAAACCTAACCAAAGAGGTAAAGGATCTGTACTTGAGGAACTACAGAACACTCATGAAAGAAATTGAAGAAGACACAAATAGATGGAAGACCATCCATGCTCTTGGATCGGAAGAATAAACATTGTTAAAATGTCTATACTGCCTAGAGCAATCTATACTTTTAATGCCATTCTGATCAAAATTCCACCGGCATTCTTCAAAGAGCTGGAGCAAATAATCCTAAAATTTGTATGGAATCAGAAGAGACCCCGAATCGCTAAGGAAATGTTGAAAAACAAAAATAAAGCTGGCGGCATCATGTTACCTGATTTCAAGCTTTATTACAAAGCTGTGATCACCAAGACAGCATGGTACTGGTCTACTTTTCTTAACGGGTCTTCTCGTCATTCTCTCTAAGCCATCCCTGAATGACTGTACATACAACTGGAAGGCCAACCAAAGGGCTAAGCCAGGACAACCACCAGTTGTGCACCAGGTTATTCAGGGCTGCAAAACACCCTTTCAGTACCTTCCTTGAACGTCCATTGCCTACTGAATAAACTCTCCCTCCTATTCCCCAGGACTTAAGAACCCTCAAAATAAAGACACAATTCTACCTTCCCAGTCTTATCTCACATGATTTCTCCACTTAGAGAATTTGTACTTGAATATATTATATGATGGACTCGTCAGTCTCTGTCTACTTTTCCCTTAACGTGCCTCCCTGGGCTTTCCCATACACACGCCATCCTCCATCTGGGCTGGTACCACTGCCACCACCAGCACTACTTCTTGAAACTCCACAAACTTCATGGCTCAACTCCAAGTGCCCTCATGTGGGAAGCTGTCCCCGATCCTCCATTATGACATGAGTGCTGTTTCCCTTAGGCCTTATATACCATCACTTTCTTCGGAATGTAGTGTTTTGTTTCCTCACGTTTCAGCCCATCCTGGGCAATAACCTCCTTGAGGAGAGAAAACATGTCTGCCTTATCTCCTGCAGTGTTTTTTCTCAGATTAAATATTCGGTGAGCATTATTCCATTGATGTAGAGCTCATTTAGGGAGGGGTTCTCTGGAGTCATCCCAATTAATGTTTATTCTTGGACCAAAACTTCCTCTAAAAGTATCCAAGATGGAGACCAACCTGTCAAAGGCTATGCAAGCCATGGTCTAATGTGGAGTGGAAGTAACATCTAATTCATAGCATTGTTTGATTTGTCCCCATCAGAAACTTGTGATACTCTCTGTTCTTTGTCAACACAGACGATGGTTATCTCTATGTCTTAATTCTGAGAGTTGGGTTTTCCTCTTAATATTTTTTAAAAGCCTGTTTTACTTGACCATGTTAGTCAGGCATTTGTTTGTTTGTTTTTCCTGTTTTAAGCAGAATTTCTCATTTATAAGCCACTTTTTTCTTTCCCTTTTCCTAAATTTATGATGTTCTTTGTTACTTCATGAATATATAATACATGTGTGCAAAAGAGATTAAGAAACAGAAAAATATGAAAGAAAAGAATGCATAGTAACTCTTCCGGAAGTTATAGATTTTTAGAAATCATGACATAAGTTTCCTTCTCAATAAGAAACACCTAGTTTTACAGATAAAGGAGAAAAAAAATATTGATAAGAAACTTATTATGAGAATAAAAAAAGGGGCACCTGGGTGGCTCAGTCATATAGAGTCTGCCTTCAGCTCAGGCCATGATCTCAGGGTCCTGGGATCAAGCCCTACATCCAGTTCCCTGTTCAGCAGGAAGCCTGCTTCTCCCTCTCCCACTCCCCCTGCTTGTGTTCCCTCTCTCTCTGTCGAATAAATAAAATCTTTAAAGAGAGAGAGAGATTAAAAGAAGAATAACTAAGACTTCATCTAAATTTTGGTCAACTGGTCAATTTCAGTCACGGTTACACCTCTTCATTCATCTCTCCTACTCTACTACTCATGTTCCTAAGCTCAAAAACAGGGTTAGAGTTCTAAGAACTGTTCTACTTATGCTAAGCCCCTAAACCTCCAGCTTTTTTTCTCTTAAGACCCAGTGTTGACAAGTCCTACCAAGCAATGGAGCTACTCATTTTCAGAGTCTTTGAAATGCCAATGTGCACTGTGAATCTCCAGGGGGTGGAAAGCGTGTGCATCATGGTCTCAGACTCGTCGAATTCATCTTCGAGAGCACTGGAGGGGCCAGCGCTTTATATACATACCTTGGGAAATCCTGTCACCATCTTTGCAATGTCTACATTGAGGGTACCATCCAGTACTCTGAGAGTACCTTCCAGAGTAGATCTATCGGTGCTCTTCAATGCTGGCCATACCCAGAGGATTGAACAGTGGTGCAAACCAAATACCCCCAGTTTCTTCAGAAGGGAGAGTAGATAAAAGGAGAAAGAGATTCTATGTTAAGGAGCAAGTTTTATCCAAGGAGGAGGTATTTAACTTGTAGAAGGGTGGATAAGCAAGAATGGACAATGGCAGTGGGAGATAGATAGATAGATAGAGGATAAACAGAAAGAACAAAAGGACAGGGAAAAGAAAAGGAAGACACAGAGAAAGCAATTAAGAAGTTGAGACCCCCCCCCGCCACATCTAGCCCTAAAAGACCCTAGACTCTGTAGGAAGAATACTCTGACAGCTAAATTGCTCCTCAGACCTAGAATGCCGCACAAATTCCACGTGCTTCCCCTGCACTTCCTCGTTTGACTCCCAGGAAGGAGAGTCACCATACTCCCAAAGCCCAAGAACCCCTGGCCTTCCATCCTCAAAGCCCAGAATTCTACCTGGTCTCCTAAGTGAAATTCCTCCCCAACCCCCAGCTCATAAGGACAAAAAGCAAAGGTCCTGGAGAAGAAGGAGGAAGGTTATCCAGGGAAGAGCCTTGTGCCAACTTCTCCTCCCAGAATTTGCTGGATCTGTCATGTTTAGGGTTTATTTCCTGCACCATTGCTTAGTACAGTGTTTTTTTCTAGGGTCTCAACCTCAGAGTCCATTTCAGATCACCCTGACGTGTACACAGACATACACACAGATACATGGGGACACACACACACACACACACACACACACAGTTGCACAGACATACACGTACACACGAATACACAGCAACATACACACAGACGCGCGTACACACACACACACACACACACACACACACTCCTCCTCTTCCTCCTTCCTTGGTAATTCCAAGGGCTCATATCCCTAAGGAAATTAGGGTAGAGAGAAGCCAACCAAGTTTAAGATAAAAATTCTGAAAAGGAGTATCTGCCTACTTTGGATAAAGCTGAAATAAAGACCAAAAATAATAACCAACTGACTTAAACTTATAAATTTTGTCCAGTATCAGGATTAAACACACACACACACACACACACACGCTCAATTACACACCACTGCTACCATTCTCATATCCCAGAATGTAAACAACACTCATTTTGAGACACATGGTTTAGAAAAGCTCATTGTTAGGTCTTCGTCAACAGCAAGGTCAATGCTGATATGGAGAGGGGAACCCAAGAAAGAGCTAATTCAGCTTTCCCTGGTGGGCAGGTCTAGTAGACCCTAGAACCCATGAAAAGGAACCATGAAGAAATACAGGGTTGGCAGACTGAGCACAGATATCCCCACTTTTTCTCTGTAGTTCTTTCTTATTCTGTCTTGTGCTATAATCCCTTCATCATCCTAAACCTTCAGTGAGAGTCTGTTAACTCAGCCCAAGGCAGCTGTACCCTATTCCCACATCAAGAGGATAATAAGTGACCTGGGCCACAAGCCCCTGATTGGCATGCCAGGGGGAAGCCCAGCAGCAAGCAATATAAGGAAAAGAAGATTGCCCGAGATGAGGTGGCACCTGTAGGACTCGGGAAGATGCTAGCCTTGTCCCAGCCATCGCGGCACCCCATTTCCTACAGCACAGTATGGGCACAGGTAGTCCCCCAGCTCTGCTGGGACTCGGCTCTCTGAGTGCCGAGTCCAAAAAGTCATAGGAAGAAACACATCTGTAGCACCTGTTCATCTGCTCCGCATTTTCTGATCAAATCAGGGTAACAACCTCCCTCAGGACCACACAACTAAAACAGAATAAAAAACATTCTGTTGGCACAGTAGAATTACCTCCTGCCGACATGAGCTTATAAAAAATCACTGTAAGTCCTGGAGACCTAATGTATAGCATGGTGACTATAGTTAATAATAATGTATCATATACTTGAAAGTTGCTAAGAAGGTAGATCTTTTCATACATACCAAAAAATAGAAGATAACTAGATGAAGAGATGTATATGTTCACTGGCTTGATTGTGATGATCATTCCACAAGGTACAAATACATCAAAACATCACATTGTACCCTTTAAATACATACAATTTTGACTTATCAATCATACCTCAATAAATCTGGGAGGAAAATCACTGTGGCTCTTAGCTATCAAAATCCTCATTCCCCATCTCTACCTCCTTGGCCTCCCCACCCATTGGCCAGATTATTGTACCTACCAGCAAGGCTGCCTGTGAGATTATCCAAATTTCGGGGGAATGATTGAGTTGGTCATGCCCCCTGGCTATGCCCCAAAGCCAAAGCTACTTCAAGGTCACTCAGATTCCAGCAGACCCATGATTCCAAACTCTTTTCCCAAAACCGAAGGAAGGAAAATAGGATGTGGTAGGGGTGGAGAGAAAGAAGGAAGAAGAGAGAGAGGGTGGAGAAGGAAGGGAGGAAAAGAATGAATGAATGAATGAATGAACCAAGGGAGGGAAAGAGGGAAGGAGTTAAGAGGACATTTATAGAGCCTGACTCTTTCTGCAGGAGAGATTCCCTATGCCTACCTGGAATATCCAACTCTCTCCTTTATTTGTAATGAATCCTCCTCAGCCTTTAAGACCCAGCTCAAACATGACTATCTCTGAAGCCTTCCCTGACTTCGCAGACAGTTCGGACCACCCCAAGAACCACAAACTCTTTTATTCTCATTCTAATTAGACACTTTCTATCTGGACCTCACCTAAAAGTCAGAGGACTGGCTGGAAAACCCCTACAGTGTTTCCAACTCTCAAATCCTGTGGCCCTCTGAATCATGAGCCAAAGTCCTGAGCATTCACTCTGCATCGTGATGCCCCCAGTCCCAACATTTCTATTATCCCCTGAGCTCATGGAAAGTTGGGGACCTGGACTCTCAGGTGAGGCTGTAGGGGGCTTTAGGGGTGCCGACATTTCCCTCCTCGCTGAGACACCACCCTGGGAAACCAAGGCAAGGTGGGGCAGTCAGGTTTGGGCAGAGCCCCAGTCCAGGCTGAGGTGACTCCAGAGAAAATGGCATGAGTGGCTGAAGTTAGGAGCCAGAGGCAGAACTTAGGTTTTGTTTTTCACTGAGGAGCCACCATGGGCAGAACAACAGGCAAGAGGGCATCTGGAGCCATGGCAACAATCCCTTCCAGACCCATTATCACCCCCTGGCCACTTTTCTCCCTTCCCATCAACCAACCGCCTCTTACAGCCATTCACGTGTTACCTCTGTCTGGATCATCTCTTTCGGTCACCACCTTTTTGGTTCCCCAAATCAGAGAGCATTAACAGCTAGTCAGCAAAGAAGACGATTATTTTCCTGTCTCCGTGGAGACTCAACTGATTTTCTGGAACAGCCCTAGACTTTATGAATCAGTTCTGTGGGTGACAGGGGTGAGTGTATTTTGCCACAATTTCCAGTGCAGGAACTTCTGTCTGTGTTTCCTCTCGGGTAATAGCAGATGAGAGTTTGGGGCTGCTTCTCCACTTATTATTATTCACGTGTTATTTTCTAGGATCCTTCAGAGAGCCCCAAACACTGGGAGGACAGGTGACAGCTCCCTTCTGCAGAAGAGAAAGTAAAGCTCAGAGGGGTTGAGGGATAGACCCAAGGTCACACAACCAAGTCTCCTGACTCCTGGCCTAATACATGTCCCACCACCACACACCATCTGATAACTGGCTTCTTAAGAACCAGCTTTAGGCACAGATATAAATAAATATGCCAGCTCTCCAGAAAAAAAAAAAAAAAACCACCTTAGGCGAAACTGAACTTCCCTAGATGCGATCCCATTAAAGTAGCAAGCAACAGCTGACAGGAGAAGCTAAGTCAGTAAGGTGAGAAGATGGAAAAGCCCAGAAGGAGCTGTCACAAGGCAGGTGTATACCCTACCCTCCCTTTGTCTTTCCTCAGCAAACCCTCGTGGCTCTGAGGTAGCCGGCCCTGTGCAAACCTGCTGCTTCGTCCTCACTGCTGAGGACACAGGTTTCCAACAACCTTCCAATCTTGCTGTTACTCCTCCAAATGTTGGTGCGGAGCTCAGAATGTCAGCCAAAAATGGCTTTTTTTAAAGTATGTGTTGAAAATAGTTTCCTGGGCAAGCATCTATTTCAGGTAACCCCCAGAACATCACTATAAAAGAACTTCAGTTAACAAAATACTTGTCTCTCCAGACGCTCAGCCATGTTTCCAGAAGCCAAGTTGTTAGCTAGTTACGAAACCACTGGCTTGTGAAGAATAGACCCAGCCTGTCCTCGGAAGGGACCAGAAGTGACCTTCATGGTCCAGGTGGGTGGTCTTCACCCTAACCACACAGAGGATCCAGGGAGTAGCTGTAGAATCCTGATGTTCAGCCCCACCCCGACCAATGAATGCAGAATCTGCAGATGAAGGAAGAGAGCCACTTCTTCCAGAAGCACTCAGCAGTATGTCCTAACGTGCGCCCAGCGTTGAGGACCCCGAGTCTATGCAAACTAGTGGACTTAAAATTCATCTGATTTCAGTTCTCCAAGGAAAACTCCAGAGCCCAGGAAAATCAATCTTAAAGCAACTAAACAAATAAACATGTAAAGTCATATACATAGTGTTAAAAATTATTTCCTGGATGTCTGTCACAAACCTAAAACCATATGAGGTGTATGATGGACATTGAGTGGATGCTGAGACCTCTCTAGGCTGGGAGCCCAGGCCCGCCCTGGCCCCCTCTGCTGCCCCCACTGCAGCTGGAGCCAGGCTTGCCCAGCGACAAGGGAGAGGCCCCCAAGCAGGACCCTACCCCGTTGGGTGCCGCACAGGACACATGGGAGTGTCTCCAAGTCCGCTGTTCACTTGCTCCATTCCCTCACCCCAGGAAAGTGCCTTCTTCAGCCCTGGTCCAGCCAGAGCCCCCAACATGTTGGTAAGTAAGAACATACTGTGTCATTTAGGGAGGAGTCTGAGGAAGGCCATGACCGTGAACTTTGGTTGAGCCAAACAGTCACTGTTGAAGCTCTTTGAACACTGGCCTGCCCAACACCAGAGCTAGGGGTCCCAACATCTAGGACCCCTAGGCTTGTGGGGCTTGGTGGGGGGACATCTAGGGTAAACGGCAGGACACCACCGCTGAAGGCATATGTCACCTGCCCTTCCCACAACCTGGTCTCCAACCATGCCATGTGTGGTTCACGTTCCTGACTGCCACTGGTTCCTGAAGGGCCTGGCTGTCTGCCCTTGGCCTCAGCCGACTGCCAGGAGCCTCAGTTTCCCCATGTCAGGACAAGAGTCCCCCACTGTGCCTGAAGGAGACATAAATCTGGTTACCCCCACAAAACAAAACATGCCTCACCACAGAGCTCATGTGACCTAACTCGTTAAAAAAAATAATAAAGGCACTACCTCTGACATCAAGAAGGTTAAAAACTAATTTGGGGAGAATAGCAAATACCACAATAATGTTCAAATAAAGGAGTCTCAAAAGTAAACTTCAAAAACAGAAAAAAGTAACTCTTGGGGAAAATTCAAGTTATCACAAGAACAAATAAATAAAATTCTCCTCTGAAACTCAGTGGTTCTATTCCTGGGTTTATGATACTCTAGAGTGTTGCAAATCACGTAGAAGGGACTCATGCTTCCTAGCCAGCAACCCCCACGTAACTTCAGTTCATGAAGGTTTAAAAGGGTCAATCGCATGAGGCACCTTTCGGAGAAGGCTCAGGAAATGACAGAACAAAACATAGTCACGACATCAACCAACCGCAATGACATCGGCCCCTAAATACTGGACATCTGCTTTCTTTGATGACAAGGGGTCTCTTCTGCCATGAGACCCAGGCCACCAAAAGCCAAGCACCTGGGAAAGAAACCCTTCAGCAATGGTTACTTTGGGATCATGAAAGTAACTTTGTTAGAGTTGCCAAAGGAAGGGATTAAGCGTATTGAGATGGAAGCATCCACCGTGTTCAGGAAAGCGGTCACTCAGAACCTGCCACTTCTCGCTCATATTCAGAAAAGCAAGTGTCTCTGGCCCAATTGCTTCTTAGGTTTAGTTGTACACCTAAGAGCCTCTCAGTTAAAGAAAGAATCACAGGCTTGAAACCCACGTTCCGATTTCTGCAATGTGTGAGAGGATTTTCTTCCAAATGCCTTGCTGCGTCTGGCCCATGGGCGTCTGGAAACCAATCAGGAGGCCGTCCTGAGCCAGAATGATAAGAGCAATGACCTTTTCCATCTCCCAAGGTCTGTGCCTGAGTGCCTTTCAGAAACACTGGCTTCAAGTTTGCGTCTCGAGGCTCCTCAAAATACAAACCTCATTTCTCTGCCCACAGGACCGCACTCCAATTCCAAAAGCCAATTAATCAAGCACAGAATTGCAAATTACTTTAGATTTTTCTCCTTTTAATTCATTTTCTGTGATCTTACGGAGAGAAAGTGGAAATCAAGGAAAATGTCTGTGAAAATCATAACTGCATTACATGGAAACAATTAAAGAGATTCAAGGAATGTCTGTCTTAATATAACAAACCTTTGCTTGAAAACATGCAAACACACACATGGGCTTGTGGGCATATGCACACGTGCGCGCACACACACACACACACACACACAACTTGAATGTCTTGGCTGCAGGTGGAATAGAAACCAGGTTGTATGAAAGTCAACTACTTTTTATTCCCAGTGACTCTGCGCACACATACTTCCATTGCGTTACAAAGGACAAGAACTTGGCTCACAATTTCATGCTTATCTAGCTGCTTTTGTCTTGAAATTCAAAAGCGATTTAATTACATTAATTAGGCTTCACTGCAGTGCTGGAATACTTTCTGAATTTTCTGAAGCCAGAACAGAAGAAAGTTATACCCCAAGACCATTCTTGGGGGTCCCTTAAGCAAAATGCTTACATCTAAAAAATTAAACGAAGAAAAATATTTTCAATGGATCACATAGCCCAGAACAACTGAAAAGACATACAAAGGAGAGAAACAAAGGAAAAGGACGAAGACAAAAGTTGCCCTTGGAAGTCATATCTCAAGCTATGAGGCATGTTTGATGATATTGCTTACTTTTTTGTAATCTTCTTTAAAATAGTTATCTAAATTCCTGGATGGTACTTTACAGGTTCTTTTGAGGCTGACAGTAGGGTTTCTGCTTATGCATCCAGTACGCAACCAGAGCCACATCCACTTTTATGTTTGAAGCCTGAAAGTATTTTCGTATCTACTCTGAACGCATTACCACGTTTGCAATGGAGAGGAATGCTCCTGGACTCAAAAGACTTCCAGAGCGAATACAATCCCATCCTATTAGCTTAAAAAAAATCACAAAGAGGCTTGGAGTCTTACGCCTTGGCTCTCAGACATGGACAAGAACCACAGCAAGAATGACTGCTGAGAAAATTAACACATGGGGTGTCTTTTTGTTGTCATGGAAAGTTCTTTTTTCCTCCTGGTAACATGACCCACTAACTGTTGGTTTCAAGCAAATTTAATTGCAACATCTTTAACCAAGTGATATGTAGCTTTGCTGCCCAGAATGTAATTGTAAACTCGAAAGGGGCCCTCAAATGCCCACTGGTAGCTACTGGGTAGAGAGCCGTTCAGAGTCTTCAGCTCTGTTCTGCCTGCCAGCAGGCTCTCAACAGTTCATCTGCTCCTCCTTGCTCAGATCTAAGTTGGCCGTTTTATCTATGTGCATCGCACATGGCACTTGCCAGGGAAACACAAGGGGAAAAAACTTTCATCCTCTCTAACTGGAAGCTGGCCCACTTAGAATATTGCTTCCTGATCCTTCCAATAAGCTAAAACCCCAGAGGCACTCAACAATTAAAAGAAGAGACCAGAGGCATTCGCTTGGAACCTGTACATCGTGTCTAAAATATAATTATCCTTTTTCATGGTCTCCACGTTGCTAACGTTGCCCAACTAGAAATGGAAACTGCCACATGACTTCATCTGCAGGATTCTTATCTTTATGCAACTAGAAGAGAGTTGTTAAAATTAAGTTTTTATTCTGTTTTGTTCCTCCCCTCAAAGAAGTTCAAAGTTTTCAGTCACGAAGGGATTTGAGGTTCACAATGAATTCCTCTGGGTGAGGAGATACGGGAGATATGACTAGGCACTCACATATCCTTCACAGAGATTGGCAGGTGGGACTGAATTAGGTTGCTTGGTCTTCATGGCCCCCTCAGGGCTCAGTTCTGTTCAGCATCATCAGGCAAGGAACTTATAATGGCAAGTTCAGTCTATTTCCAAAATATTATCCCCTGAGGTCTAAATACTGGCCAGGCAGCCCCACTACCACATCTACCAAGCAATGACCTGGTTGAACACCGCATCCCACCTCCCCACCATACCTTCCTTTTAGGAAACCGGGGCTGTGCTTACTGGATAGGTATGTAGTCAGCAGATACCAGTTGAATTGGACATGCCTGCCTATCCCCTAAATTTGCAGAGGAACACCAATGATCAAGCAAGGACGGCGCCCAATAATTGTGTTACCATGTGTACTTTACAGATGGTCTCTCATCTTCTTTTCCCATCAACCCTACGGGGGTGATACTATTGTTAGCCCTGTTTCACAGATGACTAAACTGAAGTTCAAAGAGGTTAAATAAGTTACTCATGGTGCCACAGCAAGTGTGTCAGAGCAGAATCGGGATTCAAACCCAGGCCTCTTTGACTCCAAAGCCCAATGTTTGGCTTCTACTCTATCTTTCATGGTTCTTGAGGGGCCCACTGGTGTCCCTCAACTGTCCCTACTGCCCCTTCACTGGTTTCATTGCCTTCACATCTGCCCAGAGTCCTTGCACACCTTCTTAGGCTTTCCTGGAAGTAACTGAGGTTCTCCCCAACCACAACCCAGATTTCATGGAGCAAGAAGGCTATTACATGTCCCAGCTTCACCACCCAAGTTCCAGAATGTTTCATCCTGTCTGCCTGGAAGAGAACGGTCCTACCAGTTCATCGAAGACTCTAGATATTTCGTCATAATGTTACCCCACTGCATCCCTCACAACATCTTGAAAAGGACACAGGTTTATCCCTATTTTACTAGAAACTGAGGATCAAAGCATGAAGTGACTCCCACAGGTCACACAGCTTATTTAATGGTGATTTCTAGAATCGACCTCAGGAGTTGCACTGTTTTCCCAATTATTCTTTGGCTCACAGTCAGTCTCCGATAAATAATTGTTGATTAACTCACAATGACGCCATACTCTCCACCACAATTGTTTCCATTTGTATTAATTTCTGACTTAGAAGATAATGAAAATTCTCAAAAAATAATGTGCTCAGCTGTGATAACAAGCACCCCCCAAACTCCAATGACTTAACGCAAAGAGGTTAAGTTCTCATCCACACCAAGTCCACTGTGAGTCCAGATGACTCCCCAAGGAAACTGCCCACCAGGTAGTGGTGCAGTGTTGACCTCCACATCAACCCATCCTTGCACAGATGCCCATCAGGGTTAGAAGTGGGTGGACAGCAAGCATCAGCAATGAACGCTTCCACCCAGAGTAACACACACAGTATCTTCCCCCATGGTCTGTTGGCCATGGCAAGTCACACAGTCATGCCCATCTTCAAGAAGACAGAGAGATACAATCTTCCTGTTTGTCCAGAAGTGAAGAACCCTGGATGTCAAGAAAGCAAGTATTACTACAACCAGTACAAAAATAGAGACTGGAGAGGCAACATGATTTGAGAGGCAGTGGTCATGCAGCTAACAAGTGGCCAAGACAGAACCTAAACCTAAGTTTACTTATCTCAAAAATCCAGGTCCTTAACTAACACGTAATTCTCAAAAGACTAGTATCCACTTTATATACCAAGTTATTCTTCATGAATAATAGGCACCTATTGCTTATTGGCTGGCAGCTCTGCTGACCTTGGCTGACCTTGGCTGACCTTGCTCACCTGTCTAGAGTCTGCCCCTCTGACAGCTGATCAACACTGCCCTTGGCTGGGAGAATTTCGATGACTTGACTCTGCTCCACTTGCCTCTCATCCTTCAGCAGGCCAGCTCAGGCTTTTTTCATTGCAACAGTAGAGTCCCAAGAAAAAGTGGGCCCAAAGCAATTCATGTGTCTGAGCCCAGAGCTGGGAAGTAGGCAGGGGGTGAGGAAAGCACTGTAATATTGCACAGCAAAGGAGTGAAGAATTAGTCTAGATATATGCAAACTTTTTCTATAAAAAGAAATATAGGGTGCCTGGGTGGCTCAGTGAGTTAAAGCCTCTGCTTTCGGCTCTGGTCATGATCCCAGGGTCCTGGGATCAAGCCCCGAATCAGGCTCTCTGCCCAGCAGGGAGCCTGCTTCCTCCTTTCTCTCTGCCTACTTGTGATCTCTGTCAAATAAATAAATAAAATCTTAAATATATATATATATATATATATATATATAGTAAATACATTTTCTCTGTCAAATACATGATCTCTGTCAAATAAATAAATAAAATCTTAAAATATATATATATATATATATATATATATATATATATATAGTAAATACATTTTATCTCTTGGGCCATACTGCCTCTGCCCCAACTCTGTGGCTGTGGAATGAAAGCTACCATAAATAATAAGTAAACTGATAAGTGTGGCTGTGTTACAATAAACTTTATTTAGAAAACCAGACAGAGGGCCAGATTTGCGCTGAGGGTCATACTTTGCCAACCCCCAAACTAGAGGCCTTCCTGTAATCTTCCACAAAGGGTTCTAGTCCCAGGTAGGAACTGTCTGCCTGTACAGTCTCAACATCACTTGTTTTTCTCACTTGACCTTCCTTTTTTTCATTTACAAAGTGAAGGGGTTGGACTAATTCTTTCAAACTATAAAATTCTTACATTCACAGAATGTATATTACCATGTAAACCAAAAAGTAGGTTCTGGAGTCTAGTTGAAGAGATTATTCTCAACCAGTTAATAGAATATTTATTGTATTTGCCCTTAGGATTACAGCTCACCTACACAAGTTAAAATTGTTTTTCTTGAACAAGAGCTGCCATGTAAAAGATATTGATCAATAGTAATATCACCTTAGCTCCATCAAAGTTAAATAGATTTTTCCACCCATCCAAGCCGGAAGTCAGCCAGTTATATGGCATGAAAAACAAACTGACACTTTTAATGACGAATGGGTAGCAAAGCTTTATTGATAACAAGAATAAAAAATGAAATGCTAGGGAGTCAACACTGGGTGATGTCAGGGAAGGATCAAAAGAAACATGCAATTAACTGATCCAGAAGGATAAGCTACAGCAAAGGACACTATAAAACAGGAAGTAGGCATCCTCGGGGAACACACCATTCAACTGAAAGTTATTCCATTTATCATCGCCCCCTTTTTGGCACCTAAATAGCACTGTAATTCAGTATGCCACCATATCACAGGAGGATATTTTTGTTTTTCTCCCTCCATTTGTCTTCCCTGCCAGGCTGTTGCTGGAATTACAAATAAGAATATTTATGTTAATCACTACTGCAAAGAGAAAATGCATGTGAAATGGTCTGCCCTGTCCATAAAGCCAAAGCAACACATAGAGGTGTGCAGACTTCTGATTTTCTGAAGTTTTGTGTCAGTGGTTCTCAATTAGCAGGGATGGATTTTGCTCCCGAGGACATCTGGCAGCATTTGGAGATATTTTGATCATCTCCACTAGGGAATTGCTACGGGCGTCCAGTGAGTATAGGCCAGAGATGATGCCAAATGTCCCACAGTGTACAGGATAGCCACTCACAGCACAAAATTATCTGGTCTGATGTATCAACAGCGTCGAGGTGGAGAAATCTGCTTTTTGTAGAAAAAAAAGCATCGGCTGAGATTGACAACAATGTTTCAATCACTGGGAACTCCAAATCATGACCAGACATCGCATGAAAGCAGCATGCATTTTTTTTTTTAAGATTTTTATTTATTTACTTGACAGACAGAGATCACAAGTAGGCGGAGAGGCAGGCAGAGAGAGAGAAGAGGAAGCAGGCTCCTTGCTGAGCAGAGAGCCCGACTGGGGCTCGATCCCAGGACCCTGGGATCACAACCCGAGCCAAAGGCAGAGGCTTTAACCCACTGAGCCACCCAGGCGCCCCAGCAGCATGCATTTTAGACCATGCCAGGCAACTTTATTCTGTAGACTAGCACCATCTCAAGCCAGGTACATGGTGTCAAAAGATTCTGCAGAAGTACTAGAGAAAAGGACAGTTCCGAAAGGCCACAAATTCCAAAACCTGTCCTAGAAACGATAAGTGGTTCAAAATACTGAAAAATAAACTGGCATTAATATGTACTTCTAAATATAATAAACCCCTTTATTACTATATATAACAAAATGTAGTTTTATTATAATACAATATCTATTTTATGTAGTATAGGAAGTATTTTTTTCGAATTTAGGGGTTTTTAAATCTATAATATCAAAAAGCATTGTGGACATTTTCTAACCAAAGGACATCATCTTCATCTCATTTGAATTACACCCTGATAATCACATGCAACATCAGTTTTTACTGTAACTTTTGGTGTATTTCCATGAGGATATAATTTATCAGCAGGTCAAAGAGCTGGAAAATTAATATCTGTTTACCTAAACAGATCACATCTGTTAGCAAACTTGTCCAAATAATTTGGCATCGTTGCTTACAATATATGTCTGTGGAGACCATTTATCATTTAGATTATTTCTAGAACCCACAGGCTTCTGCTCCATGCACTGTACAGAAACATGTATATGCCCACACACATTAGGATGCTCTGGTCCCCATGGTTTCAAAGCAAAGGGAGCACAGAGCACCCCTGCAATTTTCTCTTAGTTCTGTTTGCCATTGCACTGTCCTTCTGTCCTGCCAGCATTCGGTGTCACATCTCCACTCCAACTCATTCCTAAAACCATCCCAGGTGAGAGATCTCCAGCAAAAGCAGGTGAGTGTTTAGGGTTACATTCCAGGGCCTGGGAAAAGTCCCTGTGTAGATACTCCAGCCTTTCATTTACTGCAAAAGAGCTCTCTACCTTCCTTTCAGTGGCTTCCCCAAGTAAAAGCTTGTGTCCTAGCAGGGAAGAGCATAAACTGAGGAGTCAGGTCCACCCAGGTCCAAAACCCACCTTGATCAATTTCTGGCTGTGACCTTGGGCAGGCAGCATATTCCTTATCCTCAGCCCCTTACCTGTAAAGTGGAGACAAAATTGTCCACCTCCTTGAGACTATTGTGGGGATGAGATGGGATTATCCTTATAAAGTATATGCAGCACACATCCCTTCATAAATTTCAGGTTATTAGATAGTTGGAGTTGACCAGCTACTCCACCAAGTCCATGTCACGCATGTCCACACACCAAGTCCAAAAGCACCCACTTGGAGCTGACCCTGTGCAGGGAGCCAAGAACGGCATACATGAGAAAGACACATTCTCCCCTCAGTTCATTCAGTTTCACCAAAGAAACACACCTGACATGGGTGACAGAGCAGGAGAACAAGGCAGGGGTGCGACATTGAATGCCACCGAGCAATGCTACTGGAGACCTGAGCCTCAGGAGATCAGCTGGAAATTTCAGGGAGCTTAACATATTGGGAGCACCAGCAGCTGGCCCAGAACAAATACACAAGGAATGCTGGCCATTTTTCTTATCTCTGTCCGCCCCCCGCAATGGATGATGGGGTGGCTGCTGCCACCTGGTCCCCAACCCCTACCGCCAACTGAAGAACAAAGGCTCCTGCAAGAAACCATTGACTTCCCAGTTATCCACTGCCTTGAAGTCTTTTTCCTCATCCTTTTTTTCCCTTGCTCTCTCTCTTTTGTGGCCATTGGCTCAGTTTGGGCGTTACTTGATTATTTGCTAAACAGGCAAACATACCCCTTTCCTTGCTAAATTTTACAATTTTACAAGTGCTGGTGACAGTGATCACAAATACTGTAAACCATCTCCATGGTTTCTTTAAATCCATTCAGATTGTTTCTGGATTATGTGTCCTCTAGCAAGATACATTGGTTTGGGGGTATTTTATCCTTTCACTTGTTTTTTGACTTTTTTTTTTTTTAAATAAAGACTTAACCACTAAAGAAATGAAGCTCCTGGGGCACCTGGGTGGTTCAGTGGGTTAAAGCCTCTGCCTTCTGCTGGGGTCATGATCCCAGGGTCCTGGGATCAAGCCCCGCATCAGGCTCTCTGCTCAGCGGGGAGCCTGCTTCCTCCTCTCTCTCTGCCTGTCTCTCTGCCTACTTGTGATCTCTGTCTGTCAAATAAATAAATAAAATCTTTAAAAAAAAAAAAGAAGAAGAAGAAGAAGAAAGAAATGAAGCTCCTTAAGTATTAGGGCTCCCTTATTAAATTCAGAAAATGGCAACAGTCATCCAAGTGGTTCAGATTGCACCGACAACGCTCCTGTGGTCATTTGTCCCATCATCAACATCACCCATCAGCAAGAAGTCAGGGCAAGGTCAGCCAGGGTCCCCTCTTTGGCCTGGGCATTCCAGGAGCTGCAAATAAACATTAAGATGGTCTGTTCAAGGCCATATCTAACATCGAGGAAATGGCATGAAGAGAAGAAATGACCTCACTTGGTAGCAGCCATGGTGCCCTTCCGTGGGGGGATGGACAGACCAACTCCCTGTGGCGCATCCAGAATGATGGCATGTCAGCATGAAAAAGAAATGCGCAATCAAGCCCAGAAAAGACACAGAGGAAACTAAGTGCATATAACCAAGTGGGGAAAAAAGCCAGTCTGAAGGGGCTATATGCTGCATGGTTCCAAGTCTGTGACATTCTGGAAAATCCCAAACTATGGAGACAGTGAAAAGATCAGGGATTGCTTGGATTAGAGGTGTGGGGAGGGATGAATGAGCACAGAGGATTTGTAGGGCAGGGAAAATACTCCGTACGATACTAGAATAATGGACACAAGTCATTATACCTTTGTCCAAACCCATGGAGTGTACAGCACCAGGGGTGAGCCCTAATGCCAACTTGTATGACGATGACATGTCAGTACTTCACAGCATACCTACACTCAGGGGTGGGGGGTGTTGGTATGGGGAAGGCTGGGAAGATTTGGGGGCATGGGGTGTATGGAAATGCTCTCTAACTTCTGCTCAATTTTGCTGTGAATCCAAAACTGCTCTAAAAGGTAAAGTCTAAAAAAAAAAAAAAACCTATACAGGGAGCCAGGGTGGCTTAGTGGGTTAAGCATCTGACCTTGGCTCAGGTCATGATTCCAGGGTCCTGGGATCAAGCCCCATATTGGGCTCCCTACCCAGCAGACAGCCTGCTTCTCCCTCTCCCTCGGCCTTCTGCTCCCCTTGCTTGAGCCCACGCTCTCTTTCTCTCTCTCCCTATCAAATAAATAAAGTCTTAAAAAAAAAAAAAAGACCACATTTTATATGACTATGTATATCACTCATTGCTGATGAAACAAAGCTACCCATTGCTCCCTAGGAAAATAAATCAACCCTCTTCCTCCGTAGCTTCCATATCTATAGACTTTTTCCCAGAAAAGGAACTAATCCCTACTTGGTCTCCTGTCTGCTCTTTGGATTGAAGGTTCTTTAAAAACAAACTCCAGGGGCGCCGGGATGGCTCAGTCATTGAGCGTCTACATTTGGCTCAAGTCATGATCCCAGGATTCTGGGATCCAGCTCCGCGTTGGGCTCCCCGCTCTGCAGGGAGCCTGCTTCTCCCTCTCCCACTCCTTCTGCTGTGTTCCCCCCCTCGCTGTGTCTCTCTCTGTCAAATAAATAAATAAAATATTTTTTTAAAACCCTCCATTTGACAAGAGTTTGCATCTTCCTTCTGACATCCCTGGGACATGGGATGCTGGTGAGGTCAAGTTAAGAAGGGCTTTTCAAGTCCTAGACCCAGACTCACCAAGACCTACCCCATTCCACTCCCCCCCAACACCCCAGCTATTACTCTGTGCACAAATTTGACATGGTTTTCTTTCTAGCAAGCACACAATCCCTTCCTGGCACTTGACAAGAGGGTGGGTACTAGAACCCATTCCATGCACTAACCTGTTTACCATCCCTCCAGATTTCCCATCCCCCTTTCTCCTTCCCCTCAGCCCCTCAGCCCCTCCTGCTTCCAGAGCCATCCTCCAAAGGGCCCACGCCATCATCAGTTGCTGCCACCTCCGCCTTGGCTGCCTTCCCTCGGGGCCCCACACACAGCGCCCACTGACCACGTCTGTCCCCGCCGCACCCTGGCCAAATCCAACCCCCTACCCCCGCCGGCAGAAGCTCTGTCTTCCCCAGAACTCACCTGGAGACCCAGGAGAGACAGCCCAGGGGGTGTTAGCGCCCTGCAGGACAGACTTGGACCAACAAAGCCAAGGACAGGAAGCTGGCAAGCTTCTCACTCTCCCTCCCTACTCCAGATGGTCCCGGGAGGCAGTGAGCCTACACCCCCTCCCACCCCGCTATGTCCTGCGGTGTCTTCACCTGGTATTTCCTGCGTGGCTACCCACCCACCCCACTTCTCTTTTTCTCCTTGGGATTTCACCACTCCCCACCGTACTACGCCTCAACTTACAAAAATAAAATTGTGGAGGAGCCTGAGCGTTGTGGAACATAGACTCGCCCAGGGAAGTGGGGCTAGCGCAGAGCAACCCGCATCCCGCATCCCGCACAGCACTAATTAAGAATGCTTCTGCAGCGGCTCCGCCTCGGGGGGGGCCGCCGCCGGCAGGCACCGTGCTGCTCTGCCGAGCCTGGAAGCAAGTACTTTGTCATTAACCTGATGTATAATTTATGTGGGCAAAATATGTGTCTCCTCTCTCCCAAACAGCCAAGCGCCATCACGGAGCCCCAGCTGCCTGCTCCCGCCGCTCCGCAGAGAAATGCCATCCCCATAATGGTCTCACTTTTGTTTTGACCTGGAGCCCGTTTTACAGTATTGCCCCTAAGCTGGATGAGCTCTCCAGCCCTCCTGCCAACAGCGAGGGGAGGGGCTGGAAGCAGAGCCTGAGACAAGGGCTATTATTTCTGCTCTCGGCCTGGCGCATTTCAGCTAGCCCAAGGGCATCCACAAGCCACCCCCCCCCTTTGCTTTGCCAACAGAGAAACATGGAGACACACAGAAACAGGCGGTGTCTATACCCGCTGGCACTTGGCGAGTGAGGCCCCAGGACCACTCTTGCACTCACAGGCTCACAACTTCTTCCTCCCTTGAGCATCACTTGTGCTGCTGGTGTCTTGGACTGACCTCAGAGCTAAGCCCCCAGAGTGTCTCTCACCAACCCAGGTCTGCTGCAAGACCACACTGGAGGAGGCATGATGAGGAGCTTGTTCTCCGCTGGGTACTCTGCTGGGCATTGACTCAGGTCCCTGCAGTGACCCAAGGACAGGTCTGGCCACCCACCCCCCTCTGCAGAGCAGGTAGCTGCTCTCCCTCCCCAGCTCAGCTTTCCTTACCTTGCCTCCATGTACGCCACTCTCCCGGCCTCCCGTTGGAAACAGGAGAAAGGATTCCGTGGATCTGCTGATCATCTTCCGACAAGGAAGGCCCCACTGGCAAGTTCCCAAGCCAGGTCACTTGAAAGGCCACCACTGGCCTACACACTGTTCTTTTTTCCTTCTTCTATCTCCAAACGACTCTCCTACTTCCTGCCGCCACCGTGGGCAACCGCATTAAAGGGCTTACTATGCTGCTTTGTGTGCGGGTTCACAGAGTGACTGTCGTGATTGTGTGTGCATTTTCATGAAAGTACATTACGTGCATGCTGGATCTCTCTTCCCTAAATCCCAGTTGTTATCTTTCAAGGTCAAGGCTTACCCCCTTTATGAATGTGATGAAAATATCAATATTCTTACCAGAAAAACACATGAAGGGAAATCGAAAATTGTGCCTGTGACTTTAGGGTGTTCACCCATGCTAAAAGCCTTCTGTGGGGTCCCCGAGGGTCAGGACTCAGGTTGGACCCTCGTCAGAGATACTGGTCTTTGGCCAGGGCTTGAAGGCCTACTCTGATCGGTAGTACCCAGTAAAACAGGGTCACAGGGCACACAGCAGAAATCTGCAGAGGATTCACAAAGAGGGCGTGGCCATGCCAGCCTCTGTGAATCCAATGGACTTCCTTCAGTCTGTTCCTCAGAGGAATGTGTCTAATAATATCTACGTGTATCCTATTCCAGAATGCCCTCTTAGCTCCCTTAATTCGTACCTATCACATCCTCCAAAATTCAGAGCATCTCCCCAGAGAGACCTCTTCCTTATCTTTACCATGAGTCTTCTCCTTACTTGTCTTGCACATCCATTTTGAATTTGTTGTCACGCTGCTTAGCGCTCTGAAGAATGTTCTTAAATTGCGGTTTGCCCCACCATCAGGATATACACCTGCTGCAGAGAGGAGCCTGGCTGTTACACACGTGGGAAGAGGCAGAGAACGCTACTCCTCTGAATTCCAAAGCAACAGCAGGGTAAGAGCTGATTCTCCTGAGAAAGATGAGGAGAGATGAGCCTCATTTTCAGGGGGCAATGGTAAGAAGATCTTCCATTAAGACCTTGGTGATACATCAAACCACCACAGAACTGAAGGGCTTAAAACCTTATCTATCTATCTATCTATCTACTGGTGTTCCCTCTCATGGTTCTGGGCATTTGCTGGGTTTAGTAAGGCTGCTCTCAGTCAAGTCTCCTAGACAGTTGTGACCAGATGTTGGCTGGGGCTGGAGTCAGAAGGTTCGACTGGGACACATGTTCAAGAGAACTCCTTCAATCACACAGCTGGTGGCTGGCCAAGTGGGCACCACTCTCTCCACTCAGCTGTCCTGCACATCTTCAGGGCACTGTGGTCTGAGGGGGTAGGTGGTGTGCTAGTTTCCTAAGGCCTCCATAATAAATTACCCCAAACTGGACAACAGAAGTTCACTGCCTCAGAGGTCAGGAGGCCAGGAGTCCAAAACCAAGGTGTTAGCAGTGTTCCTTCTGGAGGCTCTCAGAAGACTTCCTTGCCTCTCCCTAGCTTCTGAAGATGCCAGCAACCCTGCACACCCAACACACAGCGGCACCACTCAGTCTCTGCTACTGTCTTCACACGGCTTTCCGCCGTGGGTCTCTCCGTGTCCCCTCTCCTTCTAAGAATACCCATTAGATTGAAGGTGAGCCCTAACTAAATCCAGAATGATGTCATCTCACTATCTTTAAATAATTACACCTGCAGGGACGCCTGGGTGGCGCAGTTGGTTAAACGACTGCCTCCGGCTCAGGGCGTGATCCTGGAGTCCCGGGATCGAGTCCCACATCAGGCTCCCAGCTCCATGGGGAGTCTGCTTCGCTCTCTGACCTTCTCCTCGCTCATTCTCTCTCTCACTCTCTCTCTCAAATAAAAAAAAAAAAAATAATTATACCTGCAAAGACCCTGTTTCCAAGTAAGTTCTGGGTTGACATGAATTTTTGAAGAACACTACTTAACCCTCTACAACGGGCTTCCCTCAGAACAAGATTTCCAAGAAACCAAGATAGAAGCTGTTTTGTCCAACCTAGCCTCAAAAGCAGTCAGCAACATTTGTATTGATTATAAGTAAGAGGGTCAGCTCAGATTCAAGAAGAAGGGGCCACACATAGGCATGAATACCAGAAGCATGGTCCCCTGGAGCCATATTTGGAGACCAACATCCATGAGAAGGACCAAGTAAAGGGGGAAATAAAGAAGAGGAACTCAACATTGAGGAAGAGAGATTCTTAGGACTGCCAGAGTAGGAAACCTTGGGACAAGGGGAAAAAATGCATGCACTGGACTTGCAGGGAAGGTTTGGGGGGCACAGAGAGAAGGACAGAGGGGGTTTTCAGGAGTCACCATCTGATATAGAGAAAGATTATGGGTAAAAGAGATATCTCAGAAGGATTTTGCAGAAGTTTTATTCCACATAAAGACTGTCCTCTCCCAAGATATTTGCAAACGACATACCAGATAAAGGGCTAGTATCCAAAATCTATAAAGAACTTATCAAACTTAAGACCCAAAGAACAAATAATCCAATCAAGAAATGGACAGAGGACATGAACAGACATATCTGCAAAGAAGACATCCAGATGGCCAACAGACACATGAAAAAGTGCTCCACATCACTTGGCATCAGGGAAATACAAATCAAAACCACAATGAGATACCACCTCACAACGGTCAGAAAGACTAAAATTAACAAGTCAAGTAATGGCAGATGCTGGTGAGGATACAGAGAAAGGGGAACCCTCCTACACTGTTGGTGGGAATGCAAACTAGTGTAACCACTCTGGAAAACAGCATGGAGGTTCCTCAAAAAGTTGAAAATAGAGCTACCATAAGACCCAACAATCACACTACTGGGTATTTACCTTAAAGATAAAAATGTAGTGATCCGAAGGGGAATGTGCACCCCAATGTTTATAGCAGCAATGTCCACAATAGCCAAACTATGGAAAGAACCTAGATGTCAACAGAAGAATGGATAAAGAAGATGTGAGATATATATATCTATAATGGAATACTATGCAGCCATCAAAAGAAATGAAATCTTGCCATTTGTGATGACATGGATGGAACTATAGGGTATTATGCTTAGTGAAATAAGTCAGTCAGAGAAAGACCATTTCATATGATCTCCGTGATATGAGGAAGTTGAAAGGCAATGTGGGGGGTTTGGGGGGTAGGAAAGGAATAAATGAAACAAGATGGGATTGGGAGGGAGACAAACCATAAGAGAATCTTAATCTCACAAAACAAACTGAGGGTTGCCAGGGGGAGGGGGATAGTGAGAGGGTGGTTGGTTTATGGACATTGGGGAGGGTATGTGCTATGGTGAGTGCTGTGAAGTGTATAAACCTGGCAATTCACAGACCTGTACCCCTGGGGCTAATAATACATTATATGTTAATTAAAAAAATTAAAAATTTTTAGAAAATGACTGTCCTCTCCCCTTTGACATTTCTCAAGAAACTGGGTAAAGATTTGAATTACTCTCCCTGCCTGTTACATTTTACATGTGATTTTCTGGCAGCCAAGGTCACAAGGTTCCACTGTTTTTACACAAGTACCTTCTTCTAACCCTATTTTAAAAAGCCAGCACAGGGCTCATGCATTTGAAAAGTTATACATTTCATTGCTAAAACAAGGATTTCTTTTCAATAAAAGTATATACAAGCACTTTCAAAAAACAGCCTACCAATTTTTTTCGTTTGTCCTCACTGTAATGTGTTCCAATATGGATACTATTAGATGTTCACAGTTTGAGTATCATTCAAGGTGAGGTTTGGCCAATTGCCTTTGCAGGAAAAGTTTGGATGGACCATTCAGTTTTAGAGAATACGGTAATCCCCATATTTTCTAATCAGAACAGGTAATCCCTAGAAAGTGAAAGACTCCAGAGACACGGGCAGTGTTTCCAGACTTGAGCTGCAGGAAGTACGCCTTAAGAGAGCTCATCAATTCTTCTATATCCAGAAACTTTTAAGCAGGGATTGGGACCCAGGCAATAAGCAGAAATTTTATGGCTGCAGGCCTTCCAGCTCTGGAGGACTTAGTTGGTCAGAGAAGTGGAGGACTGAGATCTCTCAGCTATGTTTAGATCCCAGCCAGTGAAACGAACCAGCCAAGGGCGAGAGTCTATGGAAATACGTCCTATCTCAATGCTGTTGACATAATCTGGATACAAACGATTTGGAGATGACCTGACATAAGGCTACTTTTCTTTCAACCAGCACATCCAATGTAGAGTTTTTTAGCTAATATTTAGTGAAGACTTCCTATGTCGTGTATCTAACACACATAATCTCACTTAATTCGTGAAACAATCCTGTGAAATTGGTACTGATGAAAATAAGATGTACTAGGCTGGAAATCTGGGTGATGGTAGATGGAATGTTTCCTACTCAAAATGACTTTCCTCCATTGAAATATTAAAAAAAAGAAAGAAAGAAAGAAGGAAAGGAGTCTACATGTTGCCTGGTTATTTTTTTTTTAAGATTTTATTTATTTATTTGACAGACGGAGATCACAAGTAGGCAGAGAGGCAGGCAGAGAGAGAGGAAGGGAAGCAGGCTTCCTGCGGAGCAGAGAGCCCGATGTGGGGCTCGATCCCAGGACCCTGAGATCATGACCTGAGCCGAAGGAAGAGGCTTTAACCCACTGAGCCACCCAGGCGCCCCTTGCCTGGATATTTTTAAACTAGAAGAATAAAATAAGCCAAAAATACAGTTTGAGTTTTAAAAAATAGGGCCAAGGGCTCAAAGAGGGTTTGAACACACGTTTAAATTCATTTATATTTTTAATTTGTGTTATATGTATTCAGAACAATTAGTTAATGTAGATGTTCTTGTCGCTATGCAGTCACGGTATAATGGGAGTCCTCCCGTGTGTTAATGTCATTAAAATTAAACTGCTGTAAGCATATAAATTAAGTCTCAGTGAAATAGAGGGAGAAATGCCACTTTATACCCACTGAGACCGATAAATTCAAAAGACAGGGGTGCCTGGGTGGCTCAGGCGGTTAAGCATCTGCCTTCAGCTCAGATCATGATCCTGGAGGGCTGGGATCAATCCGCACATCGGGCTCCCTGCTTAGGGGGGAAATCTGCTTCTCCCTCTCCCTATGACCCTCCCCCTGCTCATATTCTCTCTCTCACTCACTCACACTCTTTCACTCAAATAATAAATTCCTTAAAGAACACAAAACAAACAAAAGGAAAAAGACAGATGATAATGAGGGCTGACAAGGGCAGGTGAAGTTGTAGGACGGTGCAGCCACTTTGGAAAATCGTCCGGCAGTTCCTCAAAATATTAAACACACAGTTGCCACATAACCAGCAGTGCCACTCCATGGTATCTATGCCAATGACAACATAGGTCCCATGCAGACTTGCACAGAAGTGTTTATAGCAATATTATTCATAATAGCCAAATGGTGGAAATGACCCAAATATCCACCAGCTGATGAATGGCAAACCAAATAGGGTCTATCCACACAAAAGAACCTTATTCAGTAATTTAAAAAGAAGGAAGCCTTGACCTGCCCCAGCATGACAAGCCTTGACAACACTATGCCAAGTGAAAGAAGAAAAAAACCACATCCTCTACAATTCCTTTCAGATGAACTGTCCGATATAAGTAAATCTATAGCGACAGAAAAGAGATTAGTAGTTCCCAAGGACTGAGGGGAACGGAAAATGGGGAGAAACAGCTAATAGATACAGGGTTTCCTTTTGGGGTAACAAAAACATTCTGCAATTAGATAGTTTGATCCTCATACAGCTCTGTGACTCCACCAAAAAATACCCAAGTGGACATTTTAAAAGAGTGAACTTTATAGTATGTGAATTATATCCAAATAAAACAGTTATCAGAAAAGAAAATATAGATAAACATGTGGTTTTTAACATACCATAATGGGGGAAAGCCAGAGGACGGGGGCAGATTCTGATTTGTGGGCCCTGAAACTTAAAGTTTGTGGGAACCTCTTCAAGAAAAATTATTTTTAAAATGCAAATATGCTTTACAACAATGTACATAATTAACAAAGCTGTCCTATATATTTCAAAATTTGTTAAGAGCATAGATTTTTTTACCACAAATTTTAAAAATGCAAATACAAAATTAAGTGTAAAACTGGATATTCAAAATTAGAAAATAAATGACAAGTTATGAATTTTTAAAAGCTGGAAAACACCCAGAACCATTTCTAAATCCACATTTTCTATTAACTGACTGCCTCTCCTAAGTCTATAATTGTAATTTCCTCCATTGATGACTTAGTCTTGGTTCACCTTTCTGTGACACAATGACTTTATTTTTCTACAGAGAGAACAGGAAAAACAGTTCAGTCTTTCCTCTAACATAACTGATACAAGTTGTCTTTTTATTTTACATGTACCCCAATTTCCTCCTCCTCAAGATGAGTGTCCTGCCTCCCCAGAAATGGAGAACAGCTTTTCTCTTCTCTCTGAGCATGACTTCTACCCCCACCCTGTACTTGAAATTTCCAACACCTACCAGGCTAGGCTGGTAAAGGTGGAATGAAATCCGTTCTCTCATCCTGCCAAGAAAATTGTAAATAACCTCAGCCATTTTTGGAAAGCAATTTGGCAACAGATATTAGAGATCCTTCTAAATCCCACCTCTGGGAATGTATAAGAATAATCTAAATGTCCAATGTAGGCAAATAATCAAATAAATTATTTGATCTAATCAAATGTTGGCCCCATTTTAAATGATCATAAAAATAATGTAATAGCACGGGGGAAATTACAACACATACAATATTATATAATTATAATAAGGAATGGAATGATATAAAATTGTGAATACAATATGCCTAGAATGAGATTTGTTCTTAATCCTGTGCATAAAGAAGAAGGAAAAAAAAAAGATAGGAAGGAAATGTACCAAATGATAAAATAATTGGGATAGGCTTATTTAGGCTTATTTAAATTTTCTTTATCCCACATAATAATTCATAATAAAAATAAGGTTGCCTGAGAATCCTGTCTGCTCCCTGCCTCAGCTCATAGAATTAATGGTCCTAAATATTAGCAAAGCAGCTGGCTCCTTAGAGAGGGCCACTGTGGTACATAAATGAAAAGTATCACTATGATTTTTGTGAAGCTTGCTTTTTTTTTTTTTTTAGCAAAATCAGCTGTTTAAACACAGCAATATTCTGGGGGCAAGAATCCACCCAGTTAAATATTTTCACCCCTGAAATCAGCAGCACACATTCTGTCCAGCCTTGCTCCCACGGCCCACGCCTGGGTTCAGGGATTTCTGAATGCACAGCTACTGAGTCAGCATTGGCTACACCACCTGCCCCGTGGTCTCCCAGAGCTGGGAAGCGCAATGACTCAACAAGTGGCACACAGAGTTGCTAAGAATTGTCAGAGGTATGCGTTGCTCTGGAACAATCTGTGGCAGCAGCAGCACCAAGGAAACAGTTTGTTTCTAGAGTCAGGGGGTAGCCGCTGCTGGAGGAGAACCCACGGGATAAACAAAGAAAGGATGGAAATGCAGTGCACAGTCAACAACTTGTAACGTGCGTATTTTAAGGAAAGTGTTTCCACTTGAGGTGGAGAGCAGTGTTCAACATCTGCATGTCACTGGAGAGAGGGAATCCTGCTGCCGTCTGGTATGTGCTGGACTTTACAGCCCTGGGCTTCTGGCAGGACGGCCATGTGATTAAGGGAGATGAAAGTCACGTCTCACAAAGTCATGGTGAGACAGTTAGGAGCTATGGGAACAAGCCCCAGGGGGGAACCACTGTGCCCCTGGAGTGCGTTCTGTGGGCTGTTACCATTAAGCTGCTTCCCTCTCTGAGCAGAACCGGGGGAGGGGATCCCATACGCAAGCCAAACTTAAAACACAAGGCCCAAGCTCCAGAAAGCGTCTCTTCTCAGCTGGAGCCGGAGCCCCAGTAAAGCCTTATTTGTGCCTTTGATCGTTGGGTGCACCCTGGTTTCTAGTGTTGGTGGAAGAACCACTTCCATGACAATGATGGCCTTTCTGTATCAATCTGTGCAACGGCAGAAACGGAGCTAAACCCTGGCTATGGAGCACTGAAGGGAGAACCCCTGGCTTTGGAATTTGGAAGACTTGCTGAGTTCAAATCCAAGCTCAGCCACCTACTAGCTGCATCTTATTGGTAAGATGCTTACCCTGACCCAGCCTCAGCTTTATCATCAGTAAAACAGGAATAATTATTATTCCTGTTTTACAGGATGTTTATGAAGATCAGAAATGGTACGTGTTAACATATGAGTTATCATGTGACCTAGCAATTCCACTCCTAAGTATCTACCCAAAAGAGATGGAAACATAGGTCCACACAAAAACCAATATACACTCTAAATGGATGAAATGTATGGTATATGAGTTATATCTCAATAAAACTATTATCTTAAGAAAAACCTATAAAATGCCTAGCATAGTTCTAGGGAATCAATATGTTTGTTACACGTATTACTAGATCTGTCATTCACTTACAATTTATCTTGCTTCTCCCTCTTCTAGAACATGGACAACAAAATGTCTTTAATGAAGTGTGTTTCCTCCTCAGAAGGTAATATTAGAAGCAGAATTGAAATCCTTGAAGATACTTTTGAGCTTATCATTCCTTCTAAGAGATGGGAAGATGAAGGCCCAGAAGGCTGGTATTTTTAATGTGCAGAACTGCAAGTGAGGGACAATTAGAACAGAACATCAATGAAGAAAGTGGATCTGCTGGTACTTTCCCCACCAAAAGAAACAAATGCAGAAGCAGCAAGGCCTGAGAAACTTGGTACACTCCCAGTTCAGGGTGTGCATGGAGGTGGGTTGCAGGTGAGGGACCCAGAAAGTAAGACAGAGTCAGTTCATGAGGCATGCTAGGAATGACATCCTTGGCTTTGCAGAAGCCCTGTTTAGATGAGTTTGAGTCTAGGACTGAAACTGGACAGCAAGGTCAGATTGGGACTTTCTGTAAAAATGAAATTCAGCTTGTGTCTAGTCTTGGCAGCATGACATAAACATGACCCTCAGACTTCCCCATTTGGAGAGCTTGATCTGTCATCAATGATCTGTCACCAAACATGAGTCAGGTAGGATCCCCAGAAATTCCCTCTGCAGGGGCTCAGGAGGCAGCCATCCTCCACAGCCACAAAAAGGAAGACGAAAACAATGAGGGCCCACCTGTCTGCCAGTCTGCACAGAGCGGCTGTGCGCACTAAGTTTCCAGGCACAGAGACACTAAAGAACAGTTGCAAATAAAAGCCCCAGAACGAAAGTCAGGACTTCCAGACTAGGTGTGATTTTGCAGTCTGGCTACCTCTCAGATGGGTGGTTCTCCATCCCGGTCAGCAGCGACATGGAGGCATTTATTGGAACAGTTAGTGATTCTCCCAAGTCTCCACCATCCAGGAGGCTGCTCAGTCCCTGATAAAGAAGCAGCTACTTGGGCCAGCGCCCCAGGGAACTTGGCAACATCCGCAAACTGCAGTTTGCTAGCTACATACTCAACACCCATTTGCTCCTCCTTCCTTGGCTAACCTAACTTTTAATGGTGTTATTAACAAGCTAAAAGGCAACATTTCTAAGTCTCTCTAAGCTAGCTGTGATCACATGACTACAATGTAATTAATGAAACATAAATGGAAGAGTCCTGTGAAACTCACCAGGAAGTACCTTGAAGATAGATAGGTGCCCTTCTTCTTCCACCCAGTTGCCTGGAACTCAGATGTGAAGACTGGAGCTCCAGCAGCCATCCTAAACATGAAAGTGAGGTCCACACGTTAGCATCAGCCAAGGAGACTGGGTGTCTGGCAACTCCATGGAAATACCATACCAACCCTGAACTTCCTACCTATAGACTTTTAATGTGAGAGAAAAATAAGCCTTTAGTCATGTTTAATCCCATTATACTCTACCCTAATTTTTGTTTTGCTTTTGCTTTTAAATTTGTTTTATTTTTTATTTATTTAGGGAGAGAGAGTGTGTGTGAGCAGGGGAGGGGCAAAGGGAGAGAGAATCTCCAGCAGACTCCTCCCTGAGCACGGAGCCTGATGCAGGGTTCGATCTCACCAACCTGAGATCATGACTGGAGCCAAAATCGAGAGTCAGATGCTTAACTGAATGAGCCACCCAGGGGCCCCTTCCATTTGTGTTTTCTCCAGAAAGTTTTTTAACCTTCAGACAAAAACACCTGCAAGTTTATCTTTAAAAACAAACTTCCTCATGGAAACTACACTCAACCATAGGTGTGAAGACAATGGGTCTTGGGGAAACCACCGGGGCCAAGGATAATTCCAGAAACCACAGAGATTCATTATCTTGTTTATCATTTCCTAAACCGATGAAAACATTTAATTTTTGTAAAGTTGAAGCATTAGTGCTACCCAGACAGCAATAGCAACAGCACACTATTTCTTCCCGCACAACACACAACACACAGCACACACAGGAGAAGAAAGGCCTCCCCCGCCCCAAGTTGCAGGAAACATGTGAGAGGCTTCAGAGAGTCACATGTAAGACCGATTTCTTAGTCCTACCAAGTAAGTTAAGGAAAGTGGGCAGCAGTTGAAGAATGTAGACTCTCATGAAGGAGAAACAAAGCTGACTGCTGGAAGGCACAGGGCCATAAAGAACTAAACAGGATCCCCTTTTCAACCCTGGAGATTGTCTAGTACCTGGACTCCCACAATGGCAGACCCTGTTCACCCTCACGTGCACAGCGCAAGCCTGGGGCAGAGAGCCCGCACAGGAGAAGTGCGATCTTTTTGGACTCAACAGAACTATCAACCCAGAGCTGACCGAACCGTCTTCTTTCTCGGGCGTTCTGAAAAGCACACCTAACTTCTGACCACCATCTCAGTGACCCCTGTCTGAGCTTCGGCAGCACCATGTGCGTGACGACTTACCACCCACTGTCTCCACGTGGGGTAGGGCTTCGACCACACTGAGTGAGCCTGACGCAGCTGCGCTGTGGGATCAGAGGGAGGGAACATTTGCAGCAGACAGTGTGGGTGCCCACCCAGATGCCCTGGACCCCTTCCTGGTGCTGTGCACCTGCTCTCTGGCTCCTGTGTGCCCTGGCCCTGGGAGCCGCAATGACCATCTGCTCAGTGGATTCCCCTCTGGCTACGGGATCCACCTCCCCGACATGGACACTGGAACTCTCTGGGTAATGATGTCCCTACGGGTGGCCCTCACAATGGGCAACTGGTGCAGGGGTCCAGCTCCCTGGTTTCCTTCATCCAGAAGAGACAAACTCTGAGGTGCAATTTTCACGCAGAGCACCCTTTGGGATCAGACAGAAATCAGACCCTCTATAGGCTCCTTCTCCTTTCCTGGCAGCCTTCCCCCACTCCCTCCTCCCGGGAGCACCTCCTTTATAAATCACTTGTGCCTGAATCCTTGGCTCAGGTCTCCTTCTGAAAGAAAGGTAAGCCCATAGGTACAACCAGAATTATCATCCAACTCGGTGCTAGAGACTACTGAAGAAAGTGGTACTCTCATGGACATTCCATTATTTGACATTTCCCTGCACGGTTACAATTTGGAAACACAATCAGACATCAGACACTTAATTAAATGAGGCTCAGACCAGCTCCCTACAGTAAACGCTGACACCTGAATCACACACACATACTCTTCTCGACTCTGCACATGGGGGACCCTTGGTGATAAAAAAGGTCAAATCTCAGCTGAGGCAATGGCTGCTAATAGGCTGAAATTTGAAAGATGACTCATCCTCCCAAAACACCTCCCACCCAAGTCTGAGCCTGAAAATCCACCATTAGGGAATCATTCCTTTAGATAGAAGGTATTCAATCTCCAGACCTCCTCTAAGAGTTCAAAAAAAACAAACACTTAAAAAAAAAAAACTTATCTGTTATCAGATATTAACATCTTTGTGGAGACTGATCAGGAACCTGACATAAAGGTTTTCATGATAATCATAGTTATAGGTAAAGAAATATTTTTAAAAGGGAGCTATTCTGGGGAATGAGGCAGTGAGAGCTAGGAGGGTGGCCAATAGCAAGGAAGGAAACAGAAGCAGACATGAATTTAAAAAATGGGAACTAAGGAACCAAAGGTTCCTTCCTTCCTTCCTTCCTTCCTTCCTTCCTTATTTATTTGACAGAGATCACAAGCAGGCAGAGAGGCAGGCAGGGGGCGGGGAAGCAGGCTCTCCGCTGAGCAGAGAGCCCGATGTGGGGTTCGATCCCAAGACCCCGGGATCATGACCTGAGCCAAAGGCAGAGGCTTTAACCCACTGAGCCACCCAGGCACCCCACTTATTTCTTTATCATATTAAATCATAGGATTTTAAAACCTCAGGAAACCTAGATGTTATCTAGTACAATGGTTTTCTAAGTTATATTGGCAATTTGCTTTTCACGTGTTACTGAAACCCTAATGTTTAAAACAATGAAAGGGAAACTGGTCTAGTAGCAGTCAGAAGGCGGCATGGTGTGCTACTTGCTTGGCTGCCCCTGGGCATTATTATTCTTACAGTACCAATGAAAGGACACTAAGGTTAAATAACAGTTAAACAAGTTGAAGGTAGGATTTGAACCCAGGCTATCTGGCTCCAAACCAGCCATCCTGTTTCTCCTAATTCACCAACCCCCATCCTGTAGATGCACAAACCAAGGCTGAGAACAGGAAAGTGAGTTGTGTGCCATCAGAAACCAGATTACTGAGGAACAGGACCCAGAATGGAGGGTGCCAGGCTCAGCTCAGTGTTCTCCAAGGTTTATTTCCAGGCCTGGGGGACTGAGTCCGAGGTCTCCAAGAAGAAGCCTGACTCTTTAGCATGTTTTCCCAAGCCTCCAGGACCAGCTCCCCACCAGCCCCCCGCCCCGGTCTCACCCACAGCCTCACCTAACCATGCTCCAGTGCCACCATCTCCCCAAAATCCCACACTCTCACATCTTCAGTCCCTTTTCTCGAGCTGTCCCCAGAGAAGGGACTCCTTGGGGATGACCTTCCCCTGCTCATCTGCTTGACCTCTCCTCAACCTTCAGAGTTTCCTTAGGATATCTCCCACATAGGATTCCATGAAGCTCCCACACACATCCCCGCCCACCTGGTTTACCCTTCCTCCTCACCCCTAACCTTCCACACACGCTCCTCCACGTGGAAGCACCTTTACTCCCATGTACATCTGCCTCTCCCTCTGACCAAAAGCTTCAAGGAATCAGTCCCACCTGTTACTTACTTTGTACCCAGAACCTAGACCAGAGTTGGCCCTAAGGCATGCTCCATGGACAGGGAATGAATGAGGAAACGGCCATTGAGAATACACACAAAAATAAATGGCTGTCAAGTATATTTTGAAACCCTTCCAATTTTTTTTCCATTTTTCTATGCAGAAGTTTAGTTGAAAGTTAAACAATAATTGCTTTTTAGACACAACAAACAAGAAATCACCTAAAACAGAAAGGTTAAATGTATACTTTTGTCCCCAGACTGCGTGGCCTTTTCTGTACATGCAGTTCCATTCAATTAACACACACAAGATTTCCCATAGTGCATCTGATCTTCAGGCTCTCGGGGGCAGAAGGGACAAGCAGAGCCACCTGCCTCCTCTTGAGCTCCCCACTACTGTCTCTGCCAAGTGGTGCCCAAATCCTCCCCCACAGACTTCCAGAAACAAGGAGCCACAGTGTCTCAAGGCAGCTCATTCCTCAAAAACACAGTTATGACTACTAAAATAAGTCATAGCAAACAAGAGAAAAGCACCCTACGTTTGACCACAATCTGCCTCTGTGTAATTCTTCCCCTCCTGGTTCTCCCTGAAGTCCACTCAGATTCAGTATAATCCCTTTTCCAGAAATATTCCTTCAGAATCCTCTCAAGTCCCATCGGAGTCTTTGGATTAAAAATCTCAGCCATTCCCCCCAAGATGTAGCTTTGAATCCCCACCATCCTGATTGCCCTTCAGGACCCACGTGGTCTGTCGACAGTGTCCTCAGTGCCACAGACTGCTGCTCTTGGAGCCACTCAGGGTTTTGTTGTTTTGTTTTGTTTTCTTGAAAATCGTCATATTTTTTTTATTTTATAATTTCTTTTATTATGTTATATTTATCACCATATAGTACATCATTAGTTTTTGATGTAGAATTCCATTATTCATTGTTTGCATATAACACCCAGTGCTCCGTGCAATACGTGCCCTCCTTAATAACCATTACCAGGCTCACCCATCCTCCTGTCCCCCTCCCCTCTGAAACCCTCAGATTGTTTCCCAGAGTCCATAGTCTCTCATGGTTCATCTCCCCCTCTGATTCCCCCACTTGAGTTTTCCCTTCCTTCTCCTATAGCCCTCCACGCTATTCCACATATGTTCCACAAATAAGTGAAACCATATGATAATTGTCTTTCTCTGCTTGATTTACTTCACTTAGCATAATCTCCTCCAGTTCCATCCATGTTGATGCAAACGTTGGGTATTCATCCTTTCTGACGGCTGCATAATACTCCATTGTATATATGGACCACATCTTCTTTATCCATTCATTTGTTGACGGGAACCTCAAGTTCTTCCACAGTTTGGCAACTGTGGCCTTTTCTGCTATGAACATTAGGGTGCATATGGCTCTTCTTTTCACTACATCTGTATCTTTACAGTAAATACCCAGTATTACAATTCCTGGATCATAAAGTAGCTCTATTTTAACATCTTAAGGAGCCTCCACACTGTTTTCCAAAGTGGTTGTACCAACTTGCATATGCCAACTTGCAACCCTTTATTCACAACCTCTCCAACATTTGTTGTTTCTTGTCTTGTCAACTTTTGCCATTCTAACAGGTATAAGGTAGTATCTCAACGTGGTTTTGATTTTAATTTCTCTGATGGCTAATGATGTTGAGCATTTTTTCATGGGTTTGTTAGCCATTTGTATGTCTTCTTGGGAGAAGTGTCTATTCATATTTTCTGTACATTTTTTGGCTGGGTTCTTGGTTTTTTGAATGTTGAGTTTGAGACATTCTTTAAAGATCTTGGATATCAGCCCTTTATCTGTAATGTCATTCACAAATATCTTCTCCCATTTGGTGGGTTGCCTCTTAGTTTTGCTGACTGCTTCCTTTGCTGTGCAGAAGATTTTTATCTTGATGAAGTCCCAAAAGTTCATTTTCGCTTTTGTTTCCCTTGCTTTTGGAGACATATCTTGAAAGAAGTAACTGTGGCCAATGTCAAAGAGGTCACTGCCTGTGTTGTCCTCTAGGATTTTGATGATTCCTTTCTCACACTGAGGTCTTTCATCCATTTTGAGTTTATCTTTGTGTATGATGTAAGGGAATAGTTCAGTTTCATTCCTCAATATCATGTAAACCATCTATGAAAAGCCCACAGCAAATATCAGTATGAATGGGGAGAAGCCGACAGCTTTTCCCTTAAGGTCAGGAACATGACAGGGATGCCCACTCTCACCACTGTTGTTCAGCACAGTACTAGAAGTCCTAGCCTCAGCAATCAGACAACAAAAAGAAATAAAAGTCATCCAAATTGGCAAAGAAGAAGTCATACTCTCTTTGCAGATAACATGATATGTTGTGTGAAAAACCAAAAATACTCCACTCTCAAATTATTAGAACTCATACCGCAATTCAGCAATGTGACAGGATACAAAATCAATGCACAGAAATGAGTTGCTTTCCTATACACTAACAATGTAACTGCAGAAAGAAACTAGGGAACCTATTCCATTTACAGTAGCACCAAAAACCTTAAGATACCTTGGAATAAACCTAATCAAAGACATAAAAGCTCTATACTCTAGAAACTACGGAACACTTCTGAAGGAAATTGAAGAAGACACCAAAAAAATGGAAAAACATCCAATGTTCATGGATTGGGAGAATAAACATTGTTAAAATGTCTGTGCTGTCCAGAGCGATCTCTACTCTCAACGCCATCCTAATCAAAACACCAATGGTATTTTTCAAAGTTTTTCAAAACAATTCTAAAATTTGTATGGAACTAGAAAAGACCTCAAATTGCCAGGAAAATGTTGAAAAAGAAAAACAAAGCTGGGGGGCATCATGTTGCCTGATTTCAAGCTCTATTACAACAAAGCTGTCATCATCAAGACAGCACGGTACTGGCACAAAAACAGACACATAGATCAATGGAACAGAATAGAGAGCCCAGATATGGACCTTCAACTATGGTCAACTAATCTTTGACAAAGCAGGAAAGAATATCCAATGGAAAAAAGACAGTCTCTTCAATAAATGGTTCTGGGGAAATTGGACAGCTATATGCAGAAGAATGAAACTTGACCGTTCTCTTACACCATGCACTTGGGGTTTTATTAGCACTTTTGGTAGCTATAGCCCAGTGTTTGCTCACAGAGCTCACAACCAGCATTTCTGAGTCTTTTCCATTTGTGCTGCTGCTAAGCCATGTCCTTCCCATTCTAAAGAGGGCAGCTGGATTCGTGGACCTTCAACAGCAAGCTTCTCTTCGTTTATGTAAATATGGCAGAGGCTGCCAGCTGTTGGTCAAAATCCATTCCCTCTTTTTCCCAGGCACACAGCGAGATTACACTCCCAGCCTCCGTGGCAGGTAGATGTGGCCACACAACAGTCATAGCCAACTTGTGGTGTACATGGCTCAAGATCTTTTTCTTTTTTTCTAGGATTTTATTTATTTGACAAAGAAAAAGAGAGAGAGAGCTTAAGCAGGGAGAGCAGCAGGCAGAGGGAGAGGGAGAAGCAGGCTCCCTGCTGAGCAGAGATCCTGATGCAGAGCTCAATCCCAGGACCCCTGGATCATAACCTGAGCCCAAGGCAGACGCTTAATGAACTGAGCCACCCAGGTGCCCCACAGCTCAAGGTCTTTAAGAAACAAATATGAGGGGTGCCTGGGTGGCTCAGTCGGTTAAGCAGCTCTCTTTAGCTCAGGTTGTGATCCCGGGATCCTGGGATCAAGACCCGCATGGGGCTCCCTGCTCAGTGAAGAGCCTGCTTCTCCCTCTGCCTGCTGTTCTGCCTACTTGTGCTCTCTCTCTCTCTGTCAAATAAATGAATCGAATCAAAAGAAAGAAAGAAAGAAATGAATGGGGGCTTCTGGGTAGCTCAGTCATTAAGTGTTTGTCTTGGGCTCAGGGCATGATCCCAGGGTCCTGGGATGGAGCCCCAAGTCAAGCTTCCTGCTCAGCAGGAAGTCTGCCTGTCCCTCTGCTTCTGGCCCTGCCCCTCCCCCTGCTCATGTTTTCTCCCTCTCTCTCAAATAAATAAATAAAATCTTAAAAAAAAAAAAAAAGGAGGGGAACCTGGGTGGCTCAGCCATTAAGTGTTTACCTTTGGCTCGGGTCATGATCCTGGGGTTCTGGGATCAAGCCCCTCATCGGGCTCCCTGCTCAGTGGGAAGCCTGCTTCTCCCTCTCCCACTCCCCCTGTTTGTGTTCCTTCTCTCGCTGTGTCTCTCTCTGTCAAATAAATAAATAAAATCTTCAAAATAAAATAAGAAACAAGTATGACATCAGAATAACCAAAAAGTTAAGGAGAAATGTCTGTCTTCATAGAGAAACTCCGATAACAAATGAGGTAGAATCGATAGAGTTAGAATATCACCACTTTACAAATCCTTCATGAAATAAGGAGTTTACACAGCGATGCACACCATCATCTGTGAAGTAAACTCAATCTGGACAAGATTCTAGATATAATGATAAATTTAGAGGAAATCCAGAGAACATGTTAAACTCTGCCATGGAGGGGCATTCAGCACAATCCAGATGCTGGGAAGCTCCACAGGACAAGCAGCCTAACGACACATAGATTGCAGGGGCAAAAGAGGGGATGAGAGCCTAGAGATAAGAGAGACCTAAGGACATACCAACCAACCACAGTGTGTACCTCCTTGATTCAAACAAGCTGTTGAGAAGGAGAGAGAGAATAGAAATCAGGGCAATTTGAACACTGAAGAGATATTTGATGATATTAAGAAACTGTTGTCAGTCTACCAAGAGTAACACTGATATTGTACTTACGCTATTTAAAAATAGAGTCCTTCTCTTTTGGACATGTATACTTACATATCAAATGATACGATGGGGGTGCCTGGGTGGCTCAGTTGGTTAAGCAGCTGCCTTTGGCTCAGGTCATGATCCTGGTGTCCTGGGATCGAGTCCCCACATCGGGCTACTTGCTCGGCAGGGAGCCTGCTTCTCCCTCTGCCTCTGCCTGCCATTCTGTCTGCCTGTGCTCGCTCTCTCTCTCTCTCTCTCTGACAAATAAATAAATAAAATCTTTAAAAAAAAAAAATGATACGATGGTGGGAGTTGGCTTCAAAATAATTGCCCTGGGCAGGGGAAGGAGGAACTAGGTAGAGAGATAGAGACAAAACAAGAATGGGCCTAAATTGATCATTTGATCATTGTTGAGTCTTCATCATTGTTGAGTCTGAATGATAAATATTTAGGATGAACTTTCGTATCTCTCCCCTTTTATATATGTTTTAAATATTTCATAGCAAAAATAAACATTTTTTTAAAAGCATGCTCTTCTCTTTGTGGATGCACATCCAGAGGTAGATGTTAACAAGGCCCTTGGGGATGGAAGGAACCACAAGATGAAAGGAGCCTGAGTCCCCACAGAAAGTCATCAGCCAACCACAGACGTCCACAGAGGTCAGACCGCGATGTGAACACGCAATAAATTTCTGTTTTGTATGAGCCATTATAACATTTTAGGTCTATTTTGCCGAAGATTAATTGGACATAGAGTTGAGGGTCCATATCTGGGCTCTCTACTCTGTTCCACTGGTCTATGTGTCTGTTTTTATGCCAGTACCATGCTGTCTTGGTGATCACAGCTTTGTAGTAAAGCTTGAAATCAGGTAACGTGATGCCGCCAGCTTTATTTTTGTTTTTCAACATTTCCTTAGCGATTCGGGGTCTCTTCTGATTCCATACAAATTTGGGAGTTATTTGCTCCAGCTCTTTGAAGAATACCAGTGGAATTTTGATCGGAATGGCATTAAAAGTATAGATTGCTCTAGGCAGTATAGACATTTTAACAATATTTATTCTTCCGATCCAAGAGCATGGAATGGTCTTCCATCTTTTTGTGTCTTCTTCAATTTCTTTCATGAGTGTTCTGTAGTTCCTCGAGTACAGATCCTTTACCTCTTTGGTTAGGTTTATTCCCAGGTATCTTATTTGTTTCCACTGCATACTCCACATATAAAATATGGCAATAAATAGTTTGTACTTGGTCCATAACTTAATCTATGGGATCCTTCCAAAATTATTCTTTTATCCAAGTTATTTCCCCTCCTTCTGCTATTTGTGCATTCTAGCCTTTGGGCTTTAAAATAAAAATGCCAAGTACAGCATTTTTAAATGTTAGGTAAAGTCCTGTAGCTATCATTAGAAATTTTCTACACTGAAACCAAGTCAATGAATCAATACCCTTTGAGTAGTGATTCTGTTATGAATCCACCTAATTACACTAACCCCTGCCACAATACTCTGTTCTGTCCAGAGATTATTATTATTGTCAGATGCCTTGTTAAAGCTCTAACTAGGTAATTGACATTTGGGTCTGCTAACACTGTTAGAAAACAGGAAATAAGATCAAATTTGACTTATTCTTACTAAACCCACACTAACTGTACTGATCACTTTCAATTCTAGATGGTCACAGGTAATTCTCTTAATAATTTATTCTAGACTCTTGACCACTTTCAGCTGTCAGTCTCACCATTGTATAATTGAGGGAGGAGAGAGCTGTCTTTCCCCATTCAAAAATCTCCAAGTCTCCAATTTTGCAATTTTCCAAACTTCCAACACTACTCCCATCTTCCAGAATTCCTCAAATCCACTCCCAGTGGTCAGGTGATCCCATTTGGATATTCCCTGGAAAAAATTCTCTTTGCCTCAAGATACTTGAAATCATTTAGAGAAACTCGGGCTCTTCCCTTTAATTCTTTTTTTGTCAGTGTGTATCCTAACATTCTCCCTGAGAACCTCTTCCTTGAGAGAAAAGAGAAACAGAATAAGAATGCAGCCGATCTGTATTTCCTGTATCAATTCTGTTCACCGTAGTATCTTCCAGAGCAGTGAGTTGTTTGCTTTGGAAAGAAAGAATAGGTTCCTGATTTCTTGAGTCCCTCCTGCTCCCTTCTCTGCCCCAGCTCCCTTCCAGGCTTTTGGGGAATGTGTACAGGAGACACAAGGGTGACTGCACACTCAGTCACTAACTAGGGCCAGCCTCCCGCGCCCCTGACCTGGGTGAGCGATGCACCAACGCCAGAGCAATGCCTTCAATGTCAGGCCAAGGCTACCAGACAGCACTGACTTCCCAGGCCCTACTAATCCAGCAGGTTAGTAGGATCAAAGAGAATAAAGGAAGAATGGACAAGGATGCCTTACAAAAGGAAGAAATGATTTGGAAAAATCCTTTTTCTTGAGATTCCTTTAGTCCTCCCATCTAAATCTCTTCCTCCTAGAAGAGCAGGGTCCTGTGCTCCTAAGGGTTCCCTTTCAGTTTAGGCTCATAACCAGATGCTCTTGGGGGGAAAAGAGATCATCCTTGCGCGCCCCCTAGAGAGTAACATATGCCTAACAACACCCGAGCCATCCGTCCCTCCTGCTTTGCTTATCACTAGAAACCTTTGGCATTTTTGTTTCAAAACAAAGCACAAACGTCCTTTTGTCCTAGGCATTTTTGTTTCAAACCCCAAATCATTCTCAACTCTAACCTTTATGACACGATTATGATAGTATTATACTCAACAGTGTGCCTTTCCTTTCCTTCTTTACGGATGGCCATTCATTCAAATGTTATTTCCACCAAAAACAACCCTCAGTGGGACTGCTTTGATGCCTCTATCCCCTTCCCTACATTGACTTGGAGTCTTCAGGTGTCTGACCACGGAACTGTGCCTACACCTTTTCTGTGAAACCACCTCCTTCAAGTCCACAGCGTGTACCTTATGCCCTGCCTTTCTCTGATATCGGCTGGATAGAAGTGGTTATCGAACAGACAAAGCCAGTCAGAGATCATTTTAAAACCTGCAGGAGCTGGATGATCTTGGGAGTTATAAGAAAAACAAACGTAACATTCCATTGAGGTCAAAGTCCTTAGAGTTAGATGCCAAAGACATTTCTATTTTTTAAGAGTCTGTGAAATGCAAAATCCAATCAGGCCATCAAATTAGGTAGGACTGTATGTAGACAGAAGAATGAAAAACTGTACCAGAATCCAGGGACACAAGTTAAATAACCACATTCCCTTGAACGCGTGGAGACTGACAGCACATCCCAGAACACATCATATTCACTGAGGCCTGACCAGTATCCAGCAAGGTCCAGAACAAGGTCTGGCCATTGTTCCAACTCAAGCCAGCTGAGAAGGCAACTCCCAGAATGGTATGAAGTGACCTACCAGTTTTCATAGTGGGTACATACGTATCTTTCAATCTCAGGAATAGAGTTAAGTACAATTACTAGAATGCGCTAGACTTAAAATACTAAGCTGTGTGAACTGAGTGTAAAAGGAGGAGGAAGAATTCATTTTTGTACACAACAGCCACCCTTGAAGACACCAAAAAGACTCCCATCTTTTCCCCAAGTTTAACTACACTGTCCTCCCCCATCCAATCTCTTCTTGGCACTGAGAGGTGAACAGCAGTCTGACGTATGGCTCTCTCTGGCCTCGGGGAAGACAACTTCCAGCCAGAAGAGTGAAGGACCTGCTTCCAGCTGAGCCCCACAGCGGGCAGCCAGGTGGTTAAGCCCTGAATCACACCCAACGTGTCTCAGGGCCATCTGGGGGAATTTGTGTCACTTCACTCTATCTCACTTTGTAGAAACCTCACCTGAAAACACTTAGATTCCTTAATTCTTTTATCCTCACTTGAATAATCCTAAATAGCTTTCTGTCCTCCCCCAACCCCTGGCCTAGCCCTGAAGATTTCTGAAAAAAGTTCTATTTTATTTCTATTTAGCATGAGCCCCAGCATCAACTCTGAACAATCTTTTCTCTGTCCCTTAAATAAGAGCTATCTCCTCTTTTATCATCAGAGGTTCAAACATTGCAGAATAAAATGCTAGTGTTCCCTCACAAGCTTGTAGGGTGAGATGACTCAGATAACTCAGTAGGTAGTGAGGCTGTGGGCAGGATCCACGAATTCGCCAGAACCAGCTGTCCAGCCAAGCATCTGGGCCTGCCATCTTGGAAATCGAGACTTCCCAAGTTGAAATCTGACCCAACTGCTTCCTAGCTATATAATTTGGCCCAACCAGTCTGACCCTCAACTTCCCAATTGGTAAAAATATGTCCAAAAATTATACTTCCCCCCTCAGGCTGTCACAGGGGCTAAATGTATACCCCACATCGCCCTGCACAGCGCCCAGCATGGAGAAAGAGCTCCATGAGCCCTGAAATCATTACACATGTGGGAGCATTGAAGACTGTCCCCCTGGCTCACAGAAGACACAAATGCAGACTTCACTGACATGGTTCACTTCAGTCTTAGGTTTGCAAGAAATGACTTCACAGACTTTACCTCTCCCATTCTTTCCTGCATTCAGCTAAACCCAGCTCTGAACTAAAAACAACCAAGATCTGAAGCAAGTCAATGGAGCTTTAAAAGAAAACTGAGCAAATGCAATGAGCTTGTAGAAAACAAGTCTTTCTGGGTCTGTCAGTTGCACTCTTCTCTCTCTAGTAAACTCCTGGAAAATGGAAACTTGCAACTCTTTAATCAAAATTTAATTAGCACCTTGCATTCAATAAGCACTCAATGATTAGAAGTATAAATGAAAAATGTCTCCAGTCACCTATGTACCAAGAAACTCAATCTTCATTCTCATTCATTAAAGCCACAGTCTCCCAGCTCCTGTCTGAGAGCCATCCAGCCAAGACTGCTCAGAGCTTCCACTGGAGAGCCTCTTTCCCTCCTACTCACTTCTTCCCACTCTCCCTCCCTTCCCCAGATTCAGTTTCCATCTCTTCTGAGACATCCCTACTGCAGGAAATAAAGAGTTACTTTCGAATAAGAATCTTCCAGAAAAAATACTGGAATATGAGTTCCATCTGTGTAGAAATGGGCTGACTAGGTAAATTGGGGGTAATTATTTTCACCCTCTCCCATATCAGGATGTGGCCTGTGGGCCTCACACCAGGCATCATTCCTACAAGCTCAAATCCCAATCTTTTCCTGACAATCTCATCAAGATTTCATTTCCAACAGGCTCTAGGCTTACTCAATAATGTTGCAAAGTTGCTCTCCTATCAAGGAGAGCCCCTCTCCAAACACGCGTTGAAGGAAGAAAACCCGAGGCCTTTACAGTTTACACCTATAAATATATTAGAAAAAGCTCAGGTTATCAAATCCCAGAGCTCCGTGGAGGCCGTCAGACAATGCAGCCACCTCAGTAAAGGTCTCACATGTCAAAAACTCGGGGGTATTTTCTTGTTCAATCTAAACAGCAGTTTTTCTTTTGGGTACACAGAAAACCAGGAATAAATTACACATTAAGTGCAGTAGCAAAAGGGAGCTCAGATTATTTCGAGAGCAGTAAATAATGGTGGGAAATGTCAAGGTTTCCCAAACATTCAGAGTTGCACTATAAAGGTTGATCAGAGATATGTAAATGTTGCCTTAGAGAGAGACTATCTTCCAGGGTAAGTGACATCTGGAACTACCAGAAAAATATCTGTCTATGATGAATGGGCTTAGTACTCCTAAGGAATGAAGGTATGAAGAGATCAGAAGATGAATGGTTATTTAATTATGAGATATATAGATAGAGATAGAGATATTAAATTACATTATATAAATTAAATAAATTCCATTGTATGTACTATATGTGTACATATATGTTACATATATTACATACTTGTGTTGCATAAATTACTTTAATTACACAAATGCATATTATATATTACACATTACACTTTATGTAATAGATATTGTATAATATGTGCATTTACAGTATGTATATGATACAATGGAATATTATCCCTTCTTTTAAAAAGAAGGAAATATAGTGATTTGCAACAATTTGGATGAATCTGGAGGACGTTATGCCAAGTGAAATAAGCCAGACACAGAATAACAAACACTGCGTGATCTCACTTACATGTGGAATCTAAAATCATCAAACTTACAGAAGCGGAGAACAGAATGCCGGGGGATAGAGGATGGAAGAAATGGGAGGGTTTTCAAGGGGTACAAGATTTCAGGGATGCAACCTAAATAAGATCTGGAGTTGTAATATAGAAAGATGGGTCTCTAGTGAACAGTACTGTATTGTACACTGGAAATTTGCTAAGAGGGTAAATCTTAAATGTTCTCACCACAAAGATAAAAAGGTAACTATGTGAGGTGATGGATATGTTAATTAGCTTGATTGTGATGATTATTTGACAAGGTATATATGTATATATAAGAATATCAAGTTGTACACCTTAAATATACACCACTTTTATTAGTCAATTACACTTCAATAAAGCTGAGTTTGGGGAAGAAAGGTCATCTTCAAAATTTAATTAAATTGGGATATGCCAGACATCAATCCATGATAGTGGTAAATAAGAGCTAATCATGGGTTTCATGGAGCTTATAGAGAAAAATACTTGTCATCCCACCAAAAAATCAAATCCCGTCCTCCCAGATGATGGGCAGGGATTGCTGGCTTTATACTGGGCGGACTGCAACACACAAAAATGAACGGCAAAAAGAGAGGGCAGTGAGCACCAAGTACTCCCCGTAGGTGTAAAACAGCATCACCATGGTCCACATGTGTCATCTGGTCCCAAGGCTGGTCCCTGCCTGTTGCTAGCAGTGGATGCCAAAAGTTCTACCACAGCTGAACATCCTCCTCTCCCCGTTTCTTTAATTCTGTGCTCGGTAAACAATGTCCTTGTCATAGCTTGCCTTTCCAGATGTGCCAGAGACCATGAGTTACTTTCCTAATACTTGTTTTTCTTAATAAAACATCTCACTGGGTATAGGCCCCCTAGAAGTAAAGACTACATTTCCCAGGTGCCCATGACTCAGGCTCATCCACATGACTCCGTTCTGGCCAATGGGATGTGAGAAGAGTTCTAAGTATCCTCTGGATCCAGCTCCCAGAGGAACTGTATTCCTTTCCCATTTTCCTGTTCCTACTGCCTGGAGTAGGGGCCTTTCTTGGACTATGTGGGTGACACCACATACAAGAGATATAAAATGAAGAGAAGGAAACTGGGCCCATTTGGTCTTCTCTGGGCTTAGGTATTCATGTAAAGGAAACTAAACTTCTGTCATATTTGGGCTACTACGAAACCTGGACCTCTGTCTCACTCAATTGAACTCATATCCTGCCTAATACATTCTGTACATATCCCCTTACAGGAAGTCAGGCCAGAAGCCACACGCATTCATCCGTCTTGTAGTCCTGCTTCATATGACAAATCGATACACTAGCCAGAGAGCAGAGGTCAGTCTTCCACAGCCAGCCCACCAGCCAAGGCTAAGAACAAACTCCCCAGACTCCAGGTGCCTGGGAAGGCCTCTCAGGAGCCAGCCTGTAAGCCCTACAGCAATAAAGCACTTCAAAAGGCATAGAGGATGTTGAAACTTCCCCAGGACACAAGCAGTAGAGGGGCATCCAGAACTTTCTCAAGGAATCTGAATGACCAGAGCTGCTATCTCATTATAACCAAAGACCTCTGTGGCTGTCTGGGCACTTTCCCTCACTTAATAATGGGTAGCTAAGGGGTTTGGCCAGAGTGTGCTCATGGGAAGTGCATGTTCGTGCTAGCCCATGATCTAGGGTGACCCGTTTGTCCCAGTCTGTCCTGTGAGCACCAAACATCTTTCAGTCCTGGCACTCCTCAGTCTCAGGCAGCCAGGAACAGCTGATCACCCTACATGATTGAGCTCTAGCGCAGGAACAAGCATCCACATCCCACACTGGACTCCTCCAGCCAATGAGGTGTGTCTTCTTTATGGTCTCACTCAGCTGTTACCACAGTATATTGTAAACACAACCTGCAGGCCCCGGCCAGCTCCGTCACAGTGCCTCGCACCCACCTGGAGATAACTAAGGGCTCTGTTGAACTGATTGTATTCTAGTGGGTGCCCTTGTGTTCTGTAGTCAAACTGTTGAAAAGTCACCATTGGTAAAAGAGATAAAAGAGAAAAATGACTCTATAGGATAGTGAAGGAAGGAAGTGACATACTTAACAAAATGCATTTGCGAGTCGGGAAATAATGTCTAATGTGATACTCCAGACATGAAAAATGTAGACCGTGGCACTCCAAACCCTACCATTTTAGAAAGCCTAAAAAGTTATTCTGATGACTACATCTCCTTCTAGAAAGTTTGGGAGCAAGATTGTAAAGCAAATTACAATTAAATGTGCTTCAAATGTCAGAGACGCAAAAACTGACGAATAAGGACAGACCATTTATAATTAAGAATGGTTCTGCATGTCTCTCCCGGAGCCGAGGCACAAACTAAATGACGACTGTTGCCTCCCAAAGTGTGTTCCTGCTGCTGCACTTTGCCTCTGAACCGCTGTCACTGGCTGTCATCTGCCTACTTGTCTGTTAACACTCTGAGACCAGGATTTCCTGGTGGACAGGGACACCTGGCCCCATACAGAACATGGGCCTGGAATTCGATGAATTTCTGTTCTGAGCTGTTTTCTTCACTTACAACACTTCTCACTCCAAATGTGTGTGTGTTTTTCTCCTCACACCTACCAATTCAACTCTCCAGACACCAACTGAGTGTCCTACAATTCAGTTCAATTCTGACACTAAGGACAGACCCCACACATGAAACGCTCAGCCCCACAAGTCTGCTCCCACTTCAGATGCCAAATCCAAGTCCAGACCACCTGTACTGTGACCAGCAAGCTATAAGGTCAAAGCATTCCCACAACCCCTTTCTCAGGTTGAATAATTTGCTAGAATAACTCGCAAAGCTCATGAAACCTCTTTATATACAATTATTGGCTTATTATAAAGGCTACAACTTAAGAACAATCGATTAGAAGAGATGCATAGAGGAAGACATGGGTTGGGGGAGGAGGATGGGCAGGGATGTGGAGAACAAGGCTTCCATGCTCTCTCCAGGTGAAATCACCCTCCCAGAACCTCAAGTGTTCACCAACCCAGAAGCTCCCAAATCCGGATGTTCAGGGTCTTTATGGAGGCTCCATTACACAGACATAATTTATTAAATCACTGGCCATTACTGATTAATTTAATCTCCAGGGCACCTGAGTGGCTCAGTGGGTTAAGCCTCTGCCTTCGGCTCCAATCATGGTCTCAAAGTCCTGGATCAAGTCCTGTTCGGGCTCTCTGCTCAGCAGGGAGCCTGCTTCCCCCCCTTTCTCTGCCTGCCTCTCTGCCTATTTGTGATCTCTCTGTGTGTCAAATAAAGAAATGAAATCTTTTTTTAAAAAATTTAATCTCCAGCCTCTCTCCTGGGAGGCAGGGAATGGGGATGAAAGTTCCCACTTTCTAATCACATCTTGGTCTTTCTGGAGACCAGACTGCATCCTGAGGCCAGCTACAGCCTCGACCACCAGTTGCCTCATTAGCACACACAAGAAAACATTCTTTTCACTCGGAGATTCTAAGCTCTTAGAAGTTCTTGTGTCAGGATCTGAGGACTAAGCCCAAATATTGTAACAAAAGATGTTTCTATCACCCCTATCACTCAGGAAATCACAAAGGTTTCAAGAGCTCTGTTTTATAAAATGAGAATAAAACAGCCCCTATCTCACCGTGTTTCTAAGGATTAAATGAGTTATGTACAAAGCCTTTGGAATTCTGCCTAGCACAGAGTAAGTGCCATAAAGCGTTGCTGCTGCTATTACTTTGACAATATGAGACTATCTTTTCATTGTGAAACTTCGAACAGCCCAGAAGTTTATTTACTAAAATGTTAAGTGAAAAAAGTAAGTTACAGGAGAGTATATATGGCATAAGCCCATTTATGAGAGAAAAAAAAGAAGAAACGTATGTATCCTAAAGGCACCTAGAACGTGGTTTCCAGAAAGGAGAGGGGAGAGGGAAGTGGGGGGTGGAGCAAGAGAGGAAAGTAAACAGAACAGTCATATTTTGCTCTCTTCGCTCCAGTCTTGTTTGAATCTTTTGCAGTAGGAGTATAATCACATCTCATATGTAGAATTTTTTAAAAAGTTAAAAAAAATATAAAAATTAGCCCCAAAATATGGTACCTGGAGCTGCCATACTTAAAACTTGTGTACATGTCAACACCCAACCAGTGGACCCACATGGCCAGTGTGGCTGTTGCCTGGTGGGCCTCTCTTGAGGCGAGAGTGTCTCATCCTCAGCGCTCTTGACATCTCAGGCCAGACCATTCTCTGTTGTGGGGGCTGCCCCTGCATTGCAGGACAATTAGCAGCATCTCTGTCCTCTGCCCTTCAGATGCCAATGGTACCTCTCCACATCAACAACCAAAAGTGTTCCCAGTTATTGACAAATGTCCCGTAGGGGGAAAACTCACCGTGATTGAGAACTAATGTTTGACCACTTTATGAAAACGAGACAGTTATTGCTACCTTTTTTTTAAAGGGCCATCAACTTTATGGCTCTTGCTATAATGCAAAGCCAGCATAAATCTGGGGCAGCAAGGAGAGACACAGAGCATGGAACTGGACTGGGGGCTACATACGCCTATTCCTTCCTAGCAGAGACTGAACAACCCAAGGAACAGTATCCTTTTCCTCTTGGTAAACATTTTGTCTCTCCTAAGACTGCAAAAAACAATCCACAACACTTGGTTTGCAAAATAACCCTTCCCTACATCTGCTTATTCTCCCCTTCAGTCTCACAAGGAAATGTCATCTTTTTCCCCTGGGCCCAATGCAATGATGATGACAGTTTATATTTATATCGTCTATTCTGCCAGGAGAGGATGTAAAGAGCTAAATCGCATGGGGGCTTCTGAGAAACTATCAGGAATCAGGCACTAAAGGATCACATCTCTGGGAAAGGTTTGGGTAGCTGAAGACGAATTGTCTATCGTTGAGAAGAGTATCCATCCTGTTCCTCCCCTGCTTCTCCTTTCTGTCTCCCTCTCCGTCCCCTCCCCCTTTCCTCCCTCTCCTACAACTGAGGGAAACGGAGCCAAGCCAGGGACACCCAGGCAGGAAGGAATGAGAATGTTCAGAGGCAATCTCTGGTCTGAGACTTGGTCTTTGCAAAGAACAGACTGACCCATGGATGGAAGCAGCCCAGGACTTCAAGGTAGAAACTCCTGTCTGCTTCAGGTCTTCTAGGTATGACCTTGGGCAAAGTTTGTAGCCTCCCTGAGTCTCCACTGCCTCACTTACGAAGTGGGGATAACAGCTCTACCTTTTCCGCTGACCTCATGCGGTTTTGCTAAGAAGCCAGCAAGACAACGTTGGAGTTGGACTTCACAGACTGCAGAGCCCCATGCAAACTGCCGTGGCTTTTGAACTTCACCCCTGCCCTGCCACACCCAACAGCCACGAGCCCTACAATCCCCAAGGGGATAAAAGTAAGATCAGTAGGAGAAACAGGAAGAGACTTTTCTGGGTCTACAGCATGTCACGTGGCATAGGGGCTAAGATCTCAAAAAGACAGATAAACCCCAACATTGTACCATATTTCCTAGACCACCCCCGATCTGTCTCCCCTCCAGCACAGCACAGAACCATTTGTGTCAGAATGGGAAGGAAAGGGAGCATGGGAAATCTTTCAGGAGACAAACCTTGGCTGCCACCTCATTCTTCTATTTCAAGGGGACCACAGACCTTGTGTTCTCCTTTGCCATTCCAAAGAGACCATAATGGACTCTTTAAATTTCATGTCAAACCCCAAAAATCCTACATTTATAATCCAAGTAAGAGAAACATCTATCAGTGATGTATATATACAACATTTTCCTGCTAGCCAGTCTCACTGCCCAGAAAGTATTGGTCAAAATGTGGGAGCAAGGTTATCTAGCAGGGGTAGCCTAACTCTTAGAGCTAGTTGGGCAGGTGCCAAGCCTGCCCCACTCTGGCAAAGGATGGGAAATGACCCATGCTGCTAGAAGGAAGGCGTTTCTATAGCTGCCTGCTTCCAAAGGACAGAACCTCACCTTTTTAGACTGAGAAACTGAAACCCTATGATTTGACCAAATACTAGATTAATAACAACCACCCCTGCTATTACCACCCACCAAGGTTAGATATGTGCCAGTCACTGAGCTAAAAGCTTTTCATAGGGTATTTCATTTAATCCCCCCCCAAACAAGCAGATGAGGACATAGTAGCCAAGGGAATGGCCCAAAGTAATCCCACGTGCGAGTGGCAGAACCAGGATTCAAATACATGTCTGTCCAAAACTTCAATTTTCAACACACAATGCCCTGCCTTCAAGCTGCCAAGCACTGTCTCTCCCCAGTAATGAGTTGTAGACGATACATTAATCAATGTTACATGGTAATAAAATCACCAAGTTCACCCCCAAGTAGGTCACAGTACGGCTAGGTCTGACTTCCCTGTCCCTAGCCCCATCCTCACTCTTTTCTAAACTTGACTTAGGAGGGTCAAGGTGGGGACTCCAGACAAGGCAATACATGATCTTTCTGGACTATCCTCCATTTCATGGACCAAGTAAGTAATTAACCCACAAGTTAAATTCCTTTCATGTTTAAAAATCTCAGCATGTTATAAGGAAAACCAAGAGTAAGTTCTTTGAAACACTGAATGAAAAAGATAAACTCCTACCAAAACAATTCAAGAAACAGGGGGAATACATATGGTAAAAGATGTTAACATGACTTATTATGGTGATTATCTCATAATGTATACAAACATTGAATTACTGTTGTACATTTGAAACTAATATAATCTTGAATATCAATTATACCTCAATTTTTTAATTGCTGTTTTAAAACAAATGATAATAAAACAGGAAAGTAATAAATACCAAGAATGAGACTACAGGGAGGAGTCAAGATGGCAGAGAAGTAGCAGGCTGAGACGACATCAGGTAGCAGATCAGTTAGATAGCTTATCAAACCATTGCAAACAACTACAGATCCAATGGGAGATCGAAGAGAAGAAGAACAGCTATTTTAGAAACAGAAAATCAAGCACTTTCTGAAAGGTAGGACCGGCAGAGAAGTGAATCCAAAGAGACAGGAAGATAGACCCCGGGGGGAGGGGCCGGCTCCCGGCAAGCGGCGGAGCAACGGAGCACAAAATCAGGACTTTTAAAAGTCTGTTCCACTGAGGGACATCGCTCCAGAGGCTAAACCGGGGCGAAGCCCACGCGGGGTCAGCGTGGCCTCAGATCCCGCGGGGCCACAGAAGGATCAGGCGTGTCTGAGTGTCGCAGAGCTCACAGGTATTAGAGCAGGGAAGCCGGCTACAGAGATGGAGCCGAGGAGTGAGCTCTCAGCTCGGGGTTACCTTGAACCGTGATCCGTGACACAGGCCACTGTTCTGTGAGTGGGGACCCCACAAATCCCAGAGTGACCCCCCTGGAAGAGCTCAGGGATCTGTGGGGTTCAGAGACTCCAGGCAGAGCTGTGTGCCAGAGACAGAGACACTTCGTCACAGGCTGGGGGAGCTCAGAGCACAGCCAGAGACTGGGCAGACGGGAGCGATTGAGCGCTTTTCTCTGAGGGCGCACGGAGGAGTGGGACCCCGAGCTCTCTGCCCCTCCAGGCCAGAGATTGGGAGGCCGCCATTTTCATTCCCGTCCTCCGGAACTCTATGGAAAGCGTTCAGGGAACAAAAGCTCCCAAAAGCAAAACTGAGTGGATTACTTAGCCCGGCCCCTGGTAAGGTCGGTACAACTCTGCCTCGGGCAAAGACACTTGAGAATCACTACAACAGGCTCCTCCCCCAGGAGATCAGCAAGAAATCCAGCCAAGACCAAATTCACATACCAAGGAGAACAGCAGAATTCCAGAGGAGGAAAAGCAAAGCAAAGCAAAAAACTTTTCATCATTATACTCATAGTCCATCCCTGCATCATGTTTACCCTTGTATATGTTTTTCATTTTTTTAAATTTTGGGAGGTAGTTTCTTCTAAGAGATCAAAATACTCCCAAAATTAAGTGGGTGACCCTGTTCTATTCACCGGTCTAATATATATATATATATATATATATATATTTTTTTTTTTTTCCTGAACTTCTTTTTACCTCCTTTCTTCCCCCCATGATTTGGGGTCTCTTATTATTTGGCTAAAGCACATTTTCCTGGGTTCTTTGCTACCCTTTCAGTATTTTATTCGCTCCTTCATATATTCCTATCTGGATAAAATGACAAAGCAGAAAAACTCACCACAAAAAAAAAAAAAAAGAACAAGAGGCAGTACCGAAGGCTGGGGACCTAATCAATACAGACATTGATAATATGTCAGATCTAGAGTTCAGAATGACAATTCTCAAGGGGCTAGCCAGGCTTGGAAAAGGCATGGAAGATATTAGAGAAACCCTCTCTGGAGATATAAAAGCCCTTTCTGAGGATGCCTGGGTGGCTCAGTTGGTTAAGCAGCTGCCTTCAGCTCAGGTCATGACCCCAGCGTCCCGGGATCGAGTCCCGCATAGGGCTCCCTGCTCGGCAGGGAGCCTGCTTCTCCCTCTGCCTCTGCCTGCCATTCTGTCTGCCTGTGCTCACTCGCTCTCCCTCTCTCTCTCTCTGACAATAAACAAATAAATAAATAAATGCCCTTTCTGGAGAAATAAAAGAACTAAAATCTAACCAAGTTGAAATCAAAAAAGCTATTAATGAGGTGCAATAAAAAATGGAGGCTCTTACTGCTAGGATAAATGAGGCAGAAGATAGAATTAGTGATATAGAAGCCCAAGTAACTGAGAATAAAGAAGCTGAGCAAAAGAGAGACAAACAGCTACTGGACCATGAGGGGAGAATTCGAGAGATAAGTGATACCATAAGAAGAAACAACATTAGAATAATTGGAGTTCCAGAGAAGAAGAAAGAGAAAGGGGAGCAGAAGGTATATTGGAGAGAATTATTGTAGAGAATTTCCCTAATATGGCAAAGGGAACAAGCATCAATATCCAGGAGGTGCAGAGAATCCCCCTCAAAATCAATAAGAATAGGTCCACAAAGCCTCACTAATAGTAAAATTTACAAGGCTTAGCGACAAAGAGAAAATCCTGAAAGCAGCCCAGAAAAAGAAGTCTGTAAAATACAATGGTAAAAATATTAGATTGGCAGCATACTTATCCACAGAGACCTGGCAGGCCAGAAAGAATTGGCATGGTATATTAGGAGCACTAAATGAGAAAAACATGCAGCCAAGAATACTATATCCAGCTAGGCTATCATTGAAAATAGGAGAGGTAAAAAGCTTCCAGGAAAAACAAAAACTAAAAGAATTTCTAAACATGAAACTAGCTCTACAGGAAATATTAAAAGGGGCCCTCTAAGCAAAGAAAGACCCTAAAAGTTGTAGATCAGAAAGGAACAGAGACAATATACAGTAACAGTCACCTTACAGGCAATACAATGGCACTAAATTCATATCTCTCAATAGTTACCCTGAATGTAAATGGGCTCAATGCCCCAATCAAAAGACACAGGGTATCAGAATGGATAAAAAAAACTAAATGCATCAATATGCTGTCTACAAGAAACTCATGTTAGACCCAAAGACACCTCCATTTTTAAACTGAGGGGGTGGAAAACAATTTACCATGCTAATGGACAACAAAAGAAAGCTGGGGTGGCAATCCTTACATCAGACCAATTAGATTTTAAGCCAAAGACTATAATAAGAGATTAGGAAGGATACTATATCATACTCAAAGGGTCTGTCCAACAAGAAGATCTAACAATTTTAAATATCTATGCACCTAACATGAGAGCAGCCAACTATATAAACCAATTAATAACAAAATCAAAGAAACACATTGACAATTGACAATAATGCAATAATTGACAATAATGCAATAATAGTAGGGAACTTTAACACTCCCCTCACTGAAATGGACAGATCATCTAAGCAAAAGATCAACAAGGAAATAAAGACCTTAAATGACACACTGGACCAGATTGACATCACAGATATATTCAGAACATTCCAACCCAAAGCAACAGAATACACATTCTTCTCTAGTGCACATGGAACATTCTCCAGAATAGATCACATGCTGGGTCATAAATCAGGCCTCAACCTTTATCAAAAGATTGGGATCATTCCCTGCATATTTTCAGACCACAACGCTCTGAAGTTAGAACTCAATCGCAAGAGGAAAGTTGGAAAGAACCCAAATACATGAAGACTAAAGAGCATCCTTCTAAAGAATTAATGGGTCAGCCAGGAAATTAAAGAAGAATTGAAAAAATTCATGGAAACAAATGATAATGAAAACACAACTGTTCAAAATCTGTGGGACACAGCAAAGGCAGTCCTGAGAGGAAAATATATAGTGATAAAAGCCTTTCTCAAGAAACAAGAAGGGTCTCAAATACACAACCTAAACCTACACCTAAAGAAGCTGGAGAAAGAACAACAAAGACAGCCTAAACCCAGCAGGAGAATAGAAATCATAAAGATCAGAGCAGATTCAATAAAATAGAAACCAAAAAAAAAAAAAAAAACAATAGAACAAGTCAACAAAACTAGGAGCTCGTTCTTTGAAAGAATTAATAAGATTGATAAACCCCTGGCCAGACTTATCAAAAAGAAAAGAGAAAGGACCAAAATAAATAAAATCATGAATGAAAAGGAGAAATCACAACCAACACCAAAGAAATAAAATCAACTATAAGAACATACTATGAGCAACTATACACCAGCAAATCTGACAATCTGGAAGAAATGGATGCAATCCTAGAGACCTATAAACTACCAAAACAGAACCAGGAAGAAATAGAAAAACTGAACAGACCCATAACCAGTAAAGAGATTAAAACAGTCATCAATAATCTCCAAACAAACAAGAGCCCAGGGCCAGATGGCTTCCCAGGGGAATTCTACTAAACATTTAAAGAAGAATTAATTCTTATTCTCCTGAAACTGTTCCAGAAAACAGAAATGGAAGGAAAACCTCCAAACTCATTTTTTTTATATTTTATTTATTTATTTGGCAGAGAGAGAGAGATCACAAGTAGGTAGAGAGGCAGGCAGAGAGAGAGGAAGGGAAGCAGGCTCCCCGCTGAGCAGAGAGCCTGATGTGGGGCTTGATCCCAGGACCCTGAGATCATGACCTGAGACGAAGGCAGAGGCTTAACCCACTGAGCCACCCAGGTGCCCCTCCAAACTCATTTTATGAGGCCAGCATCACCTTGATCCCAAAACCAGACAAATCAAAAAAGATCCCATCAAAAAAGAGAATTACAGACCAATATCCTTGATGAACACAGATGCGAAAATTCTCACCAAAATACTAGCCAAGAGGATCCAACAGTACATTAAAAGGATTATTCGTAGCCAATGAGGTTTATCCAAGGCGCGATTATTGCTAATTGAAAAGGATTATTCACCATGACCAAGTGGGATTTATTCCAGGGCTGCAAGTCTGGTTCAACATCTGCAAATCAATCAGTGTGATACAATACCTTAATAAAAGAAAGAACAAGAACCATATGATACTCTCAATAGATGCTGAAAAAGCATTTGACAAAGTACAGCATCCCTTCCTGATCAAAACTCTTCAAAGTGTAGGGATAGAGGGCACATACCTCAATATTATCAAAGCCATCTATGAAAAACCCACCATAAATATCATTCTCAGTGGAGAAAAACTGAGAGCTTTTCCACTAAGGTCAGGAACACGACAGGGATATCAATTATCACCACTGCTATTCAACATAGTACTAGAAGTCCTAGCCTCAACAATCAGACAACAAAAAGAAATTAAAGGCATCCAAATTGGCAAAGAACAAGTCAAGCTATCATCCTCTGCAGATGATATGATACTATATGTGGGAAACCCAAAAGACTCCACTCCAAATCTGCTAGAACTTGTACAGGAATTCAGTAAAGTATCAGGATATAAAATCAATGCACAGAAATCGATTGCATTTCTCTACACCAACAACAAGACAGAAGAAAGAGAAATTAAGGGTTCAATCCCATTTACAATTGCACCCAAAATCATAAGGTATCTAGGAATAAACCTAACCAAAGAGGCAAAGACTCTATACTCAGAAAACTATAAAGTACTCATGAAAGAAATTGAGAAAGACACAAGGAAATGGAAAAATGTTCCAGGCTCCTGGATTGGAAGAACAAATATTGTGAAAATGTCTATGCTACCTAAAGCAATCTACACATTTAATGCAATCCCTATCAAAATCCCATCCATTTTTTCAAAGAAATGGAACAAATAATCTTAAAATTAATATGTAATGAGAAAAGACCTTGAATAGCCAGAGGAATATTGAAAAAGAAAGCCAAAGTTGGTGGCATCACAATTTCAGACTTCAAGCTCTATTACAAAGCTGTCATCATCAAGACAGTATGGTACTGGCACAAAAACAGACACATAGATCAATGGAACAAAATAGAGAGCCCAGAAATAGACCCTCAACTCTATGGTCAACTAATCTTCAACAAAGCAGGAAAGAATGTCCAATGGAAAAAAGAAAGTCTGTTCAACAAATGGTGTTGGGAAAATTGGACAGCCACATGCAGAAAAATGAAATTGGACCATTTCCTTACACGAAAATAGACTCAAAATGGATGAAGGGCCTCACTGTGAGAAAGGAATCTATCAAAATCCTTGAGGAGAACACAGGCAGCAACCTCTTCAACCTCAACCGCAGCAACTTCTTCCTAGGAACATCGCCAAAGGCAAGGGAAGCAAGGGCAAAAATGAACTATCAGGACTTCATCAAGATGGAAAGCTTTTGCACAGCTCAAGGAAACAGTTAACAAAACCAAAAGACAACTGACAGAATGGGAGAAGATATTTGCAAATGACATATCAGATATGTCAGGGCTAGTATCCAAAATCTATAAAGAACTTATCAAACTCAACAACCAAAGAACAAATAATCCAATCAGGAAATGGGCAGAGGACATGAACAGACATTTCTGCAAGGAAGACATCTAGATGGCCAACAGACACATGAAAAAGTGCTCCATATCACTCGCATCACTCGGGAAATACAAAATCAAAACCACAATGAGATACCACTTCACACCAGTCAGAATGGCTAAAATTAACAAGTCAGGAAATGACAGATGATGGCAAGGATGTAAAGAAAGGGGAACACTCCTATACTGTTGGTGGGAATGCAAGCTGGTGCAACCACTCTGGAAAACAGCATAGAGGTGCCTCAAAAAGTTGAAAATAGAGCTACCCTATGACCCAGGAATTGCTGGGTTTTTACTGGGTATTTACCCTAAAGATACAAACATAGTGATTTGGGGGCACATGCACCCAAATGTTTATAGCAGCAATGTCCACAATAGCCAAACTATGGAAAGAACCTAGATGCCCATCAACAGATGAATGGATAAAGAAGAAGCCATATATATATATATATATATATATATATATATATATATATATATACATACATACAATGGAATACTATGCAGGCATCAAAAGAAATGAAATCTTGCCATATGCGACAACATGGATGGAACTAGAGGGTATTATGCATATCGATATAAGTCAATCAGAGAAAGACAACTACCATATGATCTCCCTGATATGAGAAAGTGGAGATGCAACGTGGGGGGTTTGAGGGGTAGGAAAAGAATAAATGAAACAAGATGAGATCAGGAGGGAGACAAACCATAAGAGACTATTAATCTCACAAAACAAACTGAGGCTTGCCGGGGGAAGGGGGTCAGGAGAGGGTGGTGGGGTTATGGACATTGGGGAGGGTATGTGCTATGGTGAGTGCTATAAAATGTGTAACCCTGGTGATTCACCGACCTGTACCCCTGGGGCTAATATACATTATATGTTTATTAAAATTTTTAAAAAATTATATATAAAAGAATGAGACTACAGGGAGCCTCGGTGGCTCAGTCGGTTAAGTGTCTGTCTTCTGCTCAGGTCATGACCCCAGGGTCCTGAAATCAAGTCCTGCATTGGTCTCTCTGCTCTGTGGGAAGTCTGCTTCTCCCCCTGCTGCTCCTCCCACTCATGTGCTCTTGCGCTCTTTCTCTTTCTCTCTCCCAAAAATAAATAAATACAATCTTTAAAAAAAAAAAAAAAGAATGAGACTACAAATTTGGGGCAATTAAAATAATCAATGAAAATAACTGTGTGTGACAGTAAATTTGAATACCAAGATGAAACAAGTGATGTTAGGAAGATATATTACCAAAACAGTTTCAAGAAAAGGTAGGAGAGGGAAAAATAAGCATAGAATTTCTAGGGAAAAAAATTGTCAAACATCTATCAGTGCTATAGAAACCAGGCCCTGATGGTTTTGTCTATGAATTCTATCTGTCCTTCAAAGAACAGTTAATTCCTATGCTGTTCAAATTATGACAGATCACAAGAGAAGATGAAAAATCTTTTCAAGTGATCTGGAAGATAAGCGTAATTCTGATTCAAATTATTTTTTTAAAGATTTATTTATTTGGCAGACAGAGATCACAAGTAGGCAGAGAGGCAGACAGAAAGAGAGGAGGAAGCAGGCTCCCTGCTGAGTAGAGAGCCCAATGCAGGACTTGATCCCAGGAATCTGAGATCATGACCTGAGCCAAAGGCAGAGGCTTAACCCACTGAGCCACCCAGTCACCCCTGATTCAAACTGTTTTTTTAAGTATAAAGAAATTATAGGTCTATATTACTAGCAGCATTCAGTAACACAGCTGGATACAAGCTAAATACACAAAAATTAAGGTTTTCCTTTTCCAAAGCAATAACAGACCAGAAAATATAATGGGATGATAGATCATTCTCAAAATATTAAAAATATAAAATGCTAAAAATATAATTAGTAAAACAGAGGCTTGTTATTTAATAATCAACAGGATAATACAAATAATTTATTTAATGGTTACTTGACTTTTTTATACAACATAGAATCAGTGGGGTTTGCCATTTCAAAATACCTTGGAAATTATCTAGTCCAACTCCCTTATTCTCTGAAAAGGAAATTGTTACCCAGAGAATTCGGACAAACTGACCGTTTCATAAAGCCTATGAGAAGCTGGATAAAAACTGGAATCCAAATCCACTTTTCTCACTACATTTTGCTATTTTCATTAGAGGATTTGAAATGCCAAAAAAAATTATTCAAAATGTCTTTTGATTAAAGAAAAATCATTTGCAAATGCCATGGAGAATAAAACAATATGTGATTGTTTTCTTATGTACCTTAGATTGTCCTTGTGAAACAAAGGTCTACAGGGCAGAACAAATGTATTATGTTCTTCTTTCACATCAAATTGTGTGCAATTACTGCCTTTCAATAGTCATTATGCCATTTCTGAAACAATAAAACCTAGTGACCATGATGCCTGGTAGCAGATTGCAGTGTATCTCATCTGTAAGTTCCTCAACGTGTCAGTTAAAATCTTTGCATGGTTTTGAAATTATAATGGAAAATGTTCTGAATTTAAAACTATCTACCTTCATTTTAAATTCAGAACATTTAAATTTTAATTTTAATTTTAATTTTAATTCATTTCCATTTTCCACTGGGTGGCTCAGTGGGTTATGCTTCTGCCTTCAACTTGGGTCATGATCTCAGGGTCCTGGGATCAAGTCCCACATCCAGCTCTCTGCTCAACAAGGGAGCCTGCTTCCCCCTCTATCTCTCTGCCTGCCTCTCTGCCTGCTTGTGATCTCTCTCTGTCAAATAAATAAATAAAATCTAAAAAAAAAAAAAAGAACTATCTACCTTCAACCATATGAAGATTCTCCTGTATTAAACTTGTTTCCAGCATCAGCAAAGTCTCATGAAATTCATTTTCAAGAGAAAAGAAATCCATCCCTGGTTCCTAAGCCTCAGATGGCCTTTCAGTCTTGCATTTAATGACAGCCTGAGAAGAGAGAATGAAGGCTGCTGTGTCTCTACCCAGGCAGTTCTATGATAGAGACTAGAGAGATGAAGATCACTCAGGGTCTCAGATGTGATAAACAAGTAAAGACAAATTATAAGTCAGCTCTGGAAAGAATAATGCAACTAGGGAGGGATTCATTGTGGTGCAAAGCAGAGATTATTCTCAAACTCTACTAGTAAATCCCAAATATTTTGCATCAACATCTTCTACGAAAGAAAGGATGTTGTTAGTTTTAAAAGAAAAACACTGCAGTTTCTGAAAGTTTAAATCCCAAACTTTCTATTTCTCCAGAAAAGAAAAACACATATTTGAGACAGATTAAAAGTTAGGGCTTTAATACAGACCATACCATTTTCTTTTGGAAAAATTGCTTCTCTTTTTCTCTGTTCAATGGTTCAAAAGGTGAGGTCTTTAAACACATACATTAGACATCTGTTGATTTAGCTTCCTTTTCCTTGTGTTGACGTCAAGAATATCCCAAATTTCCCATGAGGAACTTCACGTCTCCAATTCTGAACCACAGGATTTAGGTAAAATTCACACACACACACACACACACACACACACATAAAAAAGACCAAAGGGAAATCCAGCTGTCATTCTCTCTCCAGTAAATTCTGTCCCTGAAGAAAACCACATACCTTCTACAGGGAGAACCCTATGTTGAAGGAGGCCATCTTCTCCTGATGGAAAACTTTCTAAACCAGAGCAGGATGCCTTCCCCACTCAGGGGCAATCACCACATCAGATCTGTTTCCACTGTCTCTCCTGCCTGCTCCCAATTCAGGAAGAACCAGACATACGAAAAAGAGAAAAATATACCTCATGATCAGTTCAAGCCTCCATCCCCACTACACTGCAGGTCCCTGAAGCCACAAGATGGAGGAGGGGCTAGAGATTAAACCAACTATGGAGTAAACCTCCAACTGGGACAAGACTAAGGTAAAAATATAGTTCAGGAATTTGCCCAAGATTTTATTAAGGGACAGAAAAGAAGACACTGACAAGGTATTACTAGAGGCAATGACTAAAAGAAATAAAAATTATTTCTTTTTAATATCCCCACTGCATTTGGCAGGTTACAAATTTTCTTTTTTACTTTTAATGACAAAAACCCTGATAGCATAGGAAAACAAGAAAAGGCCATCAAAAGGCTATAATTTTTCTTAAACCCCAGGGAGATCACAGATGGCATTAGATTTGTAGAAAAATCAGAACGGAGAACATCCCACCCCAAGAGCCCTACAGAATTCCAAAATGGAAAAAGAGCAAAACTAAGTGCAGGAGATTTATTAAAGGACTGCGTTCACAATCACAGTGACAGAAGACTAATAATCAGTGCTTGCCTAAAGCTGTGGAGACAGGGTAGACTGGATTTCAAAGAGGCACAAGGGAACTTTGGGCAGTGATGAAAACGTTTTGTTTCTTGATTGAATGGTGGTTCTATGGCTTAACAGACCATACACTTAAAATGGGTCCTTTTGTTCTTGTTTATCTTACTAGATTGTCATTAGAACTAGCAGCCTGGCTTCCTACAATTCTGACTGGTAGCAGGTTGGCTTCCTGGACTGGTTATTAGAGATAAAGGTCTGGTTTCCCGGCCAGGTTGTTGTAAGTTGTGGGTTAACGTTATATAGAGGTTATATATGTATCATTAAGTCATTGTGGTTTTGGATATTCGGACCCTCCCCTAGGAAAAGTTCATTTTTTAAAAGAGATTGAAGAGACATATTAATTTGAAAGGTATGAATCTTCTTTGGATTCTGATTCAAACAATTTAAGAAAAAAGAATTTATAAGATGAGTTGGAAAACACTAACATTATCTGGTATTTTGTAATTTTTAGGCATTATCATTGAGTTGGGGTGTGGGTATGATAGTATTACAGTTTATTTAAAAAGGAGAATCCTTATCTCTTATAGATTCTTACACATACACTAATGAAATTCTATAATGTCTCTGGCTTGCTTCCAAGTCATTTAGGGGTTAGGTATAATGAAAGGGGATATAAAGGAAATGAGATTGGCCACAATAATTAGGTAATGGATATAAGGGGCTCATTTTGCTCTTCCCTTTACTTTTTTATACACTTGAGAATTTTCATATTAAAACTTTTCGAACAACTATACACATAGAAAGAAGACCAAAAGAAAATTCAATAACATATTAAGTTGCTGAAGGTTTTTAGAATTAGCATTATTGGTGATTTCCATTATTTCCTCCATGCTCTTCTATATTATCAAATATTATTTTTTAAAAAGAAAATAAATGCCTTAGGGGTTTTCTATTTTTCCAATGTCACCCATCCTTCAAGAGCGAATTCTAGCTCTCTACCCTCCAGAGCCTCCCTTGACCTTTTCCATGAAAGATTTGCTTCTTCCACTGAGCACCTGTGAAACTTGCCACTTCCTCTAGTCATCAGCAATTGGTGTGTTTGCCAATTTGGTTATTCATTTTACCTATTTTTCTTATTGCAGTCTGGGGGGGCCCAAGACCATGGACATGTTTAATTTTTCATTAGAAGGATTCACAGGAGTCAGAATATTCATTACATTTACAGTTACAATTTATTACAGTGAAAGGATCCAGATCAAAATCAGTCAAAAAAGAACTCATAGGAGAGAGTCCAGGAGAAATCAGACATGACCTTCAGTTGTCTTCTCCCAATGAATTCATGTAGACAGCCCTTACCTCTCCCAGCAATAAAGTGTGCCAATACACACAGTGTTGGCAACCAGGGAAGCTCACCCTAGCCTTAGTGTCCAAATTTTTATTGGGGTTTGTCATTAGGCACAGCTAATCACCTTGTGTGGCTGACCTTAGTCTTCAGCTTCTCCAAACGTCAAGCTGATACCATAGGGCCTAAGCCCCACCTTCTGCCCAAAGATCATACTGTTAGTATGGACTATCTTGTATGATCCATGGTCCCCAAGGCAACAGAGACCTTCTTACAAGGCAAAATATTGCAACAGCTTAGAGGTTACCTCTACCAGGTAAAAGCCAAACCTTTCTTTGGGCAAAGTTAATCTTTTACTGAACAATTGTATTACTGAACATTTAGATTTTCAAACCCTTGAGAGCAGTAATATCATAAATGTCACAATATTCCTATAATTTGGCATGGGCCTCACACAGAGAAGAAAAATGCTTATCATGGAGGTCCTTGTCCCACAGCTGCTTGCTTAGAGATGATGGGGTAAGCATCTGTTGGAGGCTAAAAGCCAGTGGAATTACAGCTGCCTCTATCAGAAATGGGTTTGATGATGACAAACCCTGCAAAATGGGAGGAAACACCTCAGAGAATGGACTGAGAAGCGTCTGGGATGAGAATTCAAAAGGCAGGTAGGTTATAGTACTGTTTGAAGCGAGGTCCGCAGACCAGCCCCATGAGCATCACTGGAAACTCATTAGAAATGCAAACTGTCAGACCCACCCTGACCAACTGAATCAGAATCTGAATGGTAAAGCCAGAGATTTGGGGTTGACCAAGATCTCTAGGTGATTCTTATCCACACTGAAACTTGAGAAGTACCCATGTAGAAAATAGTCATGTTTTCCTGACATCCTCTAGAGGAGGGAGCAGAGAACACCTCTATGAAATAGGACTGAAGAGTTCTGAGAAGAGATGAATGTTTGGTTAGACACTTGGACACCACAGTCACTAAGGTAAAGAGAAGTCAGTGAGTTTCACAGCTGGACAGACTGAGCGGCAGGGAGCTACTCAAAACCCACATAGTTAACCAAGAAGCTAGCCAGGAACTTTATATGCTCTCATGAAAGATCAGAATGTAGAGACTTGGTAGCAAGAACAGAGAATGGATGAAGGTCTCTTAGCTTCCAAAATGAACAGTGTTGCCCCAAAGCTCCAAAGAGCCCTCTGCTATCTCTAATAAGCAACAAACTGAACTCCCACCAAGTCTAACACTCTGATCTCTGAAACTAGTAATAAAATATAAGACAAATCAAGGATGTACGTGATAAATACACTTAAAAATACTCATCAAAAAAGAAGGTGCAATGTTTTATAAATGCTAAACCACTACTTGGCCTGAACCACTATTTGGTTGAACAGCCCACTTTTCTCTCTCCTCAAGCTCAGGTTCTCATTTGTACCCAGTTTGTTAAGAAAAGTAGACAGGAGCAGGGAAATTTCCATAACAATGATCTTCTCTCACACTGAAGACACTCTTAATCAATGAGCTGACAACATAATGGACTGCTCATTAGACCCATCAAGAATAATAAGTTTCAGCCAAGTGAGGAGGCTCAGCCCAAGCCTGAAATCAAGGAAACCACAGAGGGAGATGTGAAAAAAGCCCAGAGGTTGCAACAGTTCCTCTTATAAAAGAACTGTCAGGGTGATGTACATGGCATTTTGCAGAAAATGATCACCAACTTTGCAGGGATAACAAGTTTCCTTTAGGGTTCTTTTATACAAAGAAAAATGAAAAACGAATTCAGTGTTTTGATTTGGTAGCCTAAAAAACATGCATTCGAATCTTATACATGTTTTAAAGAGGAGGTATCAGTAAAGTATTGCTGAGTAAACAAACTGTCCCAAAACTCAGTGGCCAAAATAAAAATCAGTTATTTGCTCATGCATCTGGGAGTCGGGGGAAGGGGGGGGGGTGGTTGGCTAGTGACTATTCCAGTCTGCACTCAGCTGGGATGGCTCTGTCCACATGTCTTCATGTTCCTTGGACTAGTAGATCACGGTCTTCTGATGGTGATGGTCAAGGCATTAGGCCAAATGGAAAATCACAAGATCACCTGGCCAAGGCTCAGACCTGGCACTGTCACTTCCATCTCATTCTAATGGCCAAACCAAAGAACATAGCTAAACTCAAAGTCAAGAGTCAGGGAAATGTCTTCTATCTTTGTGGAAGAAATCCAAGGCTACATGACAGAGAGTATGAACAGGGGGTGGGGCGAGAGTTGGGGGTCAATACTACAATCTACTCCAGGGAAGAACAAGTTTTCCCATAATGCATATTAACAAACTCTCCCCATATGATTGCACAAGGTATCAATTTTTTTTCCAATGATGCAACAATTTATTTAAAAGTGACAGGAATGCTTGTGGCTATAAACTACCTTTCAGCCTCATCTCCATGAATGCCCTGGCTTGCACAAACCTTCCACTAGAACCCAACTGGCCAAATTATTGGTTTCTAAATGTACCCTGTAATTCTATACCTTCTTGCCTTTACTTAGATCAGTGGTTCTCAAAGTGTGGTCCCTGGAACCAGGAGTATCAACATCACCTGAGAACTGGTTAGAAATGCACATTCTAAGTCCTTCTCCAAGACTTACTAGATGGATCAGAATCTCTGGGGTTGGGATCCAGCAATCTGTGCTTTGATAATGCACATTATCATGTGATGCATGTTTAAGTATGAAAACCAGTGGCTTAGAGTATCCTTCTCCTCCCTCCTGAGCTTGAAGAAGAGACTTAAGTCTGCTTCTCTCATTAAGCCTAGTAATAACTCTCCAGAGAATGCCCTCTGCCACTACCTCCTCTGGCCAAGATTCATCATTTCTCAAGCATTTATCATGTGTTCTGTGAACTGTTAATTACTTTTGCATATTACTGTGTCTTAACTTCCCAGCCCAACTGTAGATAGGTCAGCAGGCCATTTACCATGGAATTTAGTGTATGAAGGAAGTAGGTTCCGATCCCAGCTATGCCCTCACTCAGTGCATGGCCTTGGACAAGGGGCAGAATCTCTCTGAGCGTCTGTGTCCTCAGATGAACACAGGATTGATAACACTCACCCACTTGACAGCTACTAGATAGAGAGTACTTGACACAGTGCCTGGCCCATGGTCAGCATGGCACAAGAATTCTAGGGCCAGTACTTGGGCTTCTTCTTCTTAAGCATCTGACCCAGGATAACTGAACACATTTGACCATTCATTAAACATTTGCTCCATCTTAAATATAAACAGGATTTCATTCTCCGGACTCTCTCCCCCGAGTTCCAAGCTTTCATATGTCATGCATTATTCATTCTCACTTCCTTCTTTAGTCACAAGAGTAGAGGTCTGAAGGAGAGTCAAGGCCTTGGAACATTATGGCCAGTGAGCTCAGTCCAGTCCCCACCTGCCTATCTGAGAAATGTGAAGCAAAGACATTTACAAGCTCCAGATCTCGGTGGACGTTGTCTCCTGGCCTTGAGCCTCTTTTCAATTATAAGAGGCAGTGAGCCTATTCCTCAATTTCAGAAAGGTGGACCTATGGACATTCAGCTGTCTTATCAGTGCCATAGGACGACACAGCGATTCCCAGTATGGATGTGAACAAAATGCTGAATTACCCCAGCTAAAATCATCCCCATCAGAGAGAGGTGGACTAGAGCTTTCTGAGCTGACTCCCAGGCCTTGCTGTGTTAGTCATTGTCACCCTGTACCTTTGCTAATTTCACTTCTTTGTGAAGGCCCCAGAGGTTCCAGCTGAATAGATGGGTGACTCATCTAAGGGGACAAGGAGAATTAAAATGCCCTTAATTAGAAAGGCATTTGGATTTGTCACACCTAAGAATTTAGAGATGTAAACTCTACTTAAAAACATTATAGAGGAAAGATTTGTGAATTTAGCCATAATTACTTTCATTCCATTCTCAAGAAATGCTAATTACGAAGGTAGTTTTTGTAAAGAAATCATTATATGTGGGGGAAAGGTTTAATGACCATGCATTTGGAGACAAAGCATTCATTTGCGGGCAGATAACACAGATGCAAAAACTGTTTCTAGGGAACAACATCATTCTACTTTTTAAAAAATATATTACAGCAGCCCTGCGGGAATGTTTGCACCATGCTGAAGGATGTCCAGACACTTGGAATTGGAAGTACCAGAAAAAGAGACAGCAATCAGTTTTTCATCTCAAAGAATATACATTGGAAGTGACCGTGTCAAACCTTACCTGAATCCCTTACTCCCAGGAAGCAGTGATGGTTGAGAAATCCCCTGCCCTTTGTCCTTTGTGTTCAGAGAAAGGGATAAGGGAAAAGGACCACCCTTCTCTAGGATAGTCCAAGCCACAACTCACCTCCGCCCTCCCTCAAGGACTCCTTTATTTTATAAAATCCCAATTTTTCTCTCTCTCCTTTGAGACATTCCCCCTTCGCTGGGCATTTTCCCTATTGCAATAGCCTGAATAAAGTAATCTCAGATGTCTGGGGGACTCTGTCTTTGCTAGAAGAAAAAATAATAATTAAAAAAATAATAATAATCAAATAAAAAATATATATGTATATATATACTGTATGTGTACACACACACACACACTCATGTTTTCTCCCAACTAAAAAGTAACTGGTAAGTCGTTAAATCTTGGCGCCAGGTACAAAGCTGAACATTACATTCAATGAGTCATGTCAGTGGTGTATCTATACCTAATTTCAAACCAACCTGTTTATAATCACTTTCTAGCTGGATGTTTGGCATATGTGCACACCCCTGGGTACTGCCCATTAGAAAGCTCAGACCAGGGGCACCTGGGTGGCTCAGTCATTAAGTGTCTGCCTTCGGCTCAGGTCATGATCTCAGGGTCCTGGGATTGAGCCCCACATTGAGCCCCACATCGAACCCCACATCAGGCTCCCTGCTCAGCAGGAGGTCTGCCTCTCCTTCTCCCACCGCCCCCCGCCCCTGCTTGTGTTCTCTCTCTCTCTGTCAAAAAAATAAATAAAATCTTAAAAAAGAGAGAAAAATAGAGAAAGAAAGAAAGAAAGCTAGCTCAGACCTTAGTTTTTCTGCGACTGGGAACACTTCCTGGACTTTTAAGACCCAAGGCCTGCGGGTTAATGTCCTTCTCTGGTCTGGATGCCTGCCATCTTCTGGCTGACTTCTGCAATTGCACAGGTCACCTGCTGACAGATGTTCCAGATCAAGCCTTAGCAGCCTGAGGCTCCTCGGGGACCACTTGACTTCCCTGCCAGGCCCTGCTAATGTCTGTCTAGTGTGAAAGACAGAATTCGCAGAACAATGAAGGCAATGATTTTATTCAAGCTATTGTTACAAGGAAGATGCCCATTAATGAGGAATGTCTCAAAGAAAAGAAAGGAGCCCTGGCATTTTCTAGAGGCAAGCAGGCAAGGGAATCACCCTCCATTCTTACGGAAGTCAGGAGGAAGGAAGGAGGCGGTTCTAATCTTGAGAGAGACCACCTACAGTTAGCCCTTTCTCAGAACACAGAAAGCTGGGAGATTTTGCAACCAGCCTACTTTTGAGAAGCAGGGGACTCCAATAAAATCCAACATTGTCACTAGCATCTGAGTCCCCTACCCCCAAACTCACCAAAAGCTAAGTCCCAACTCTGGCAAGCCCCTTGCAGGCCACCGTGTGCCAGAACAAAATCAGCTACTTTTTTTTTTTTTTTAAGATTTTACTTATTTATTTTACAGAGAGAGAGAGAGATCACAAGTAGGCAGAGAGGCAGGCAGAGAGAGAAGGGGAAGCAGGCTCCCTGCTGAGCAGAGAGCCCGATGCGGGACTCGATCCCAAGACCCTGAGATCATGACCTGAGCCGAAGGCAGCGGCTTAACCCACTGAGCCACCCAGGCGCCCCGAAAATCAGCTACTTTTAAAGCAATACTTGTCAACTGTCTTACAACAATGCTTTGTTTTCTTGAGGCAACTAGACAGAGCTAATGGGCCGCCCTAATGGTTTTTCAGCAAACTAGCTTCCAGAACGCTGGCCCTTTGCCTCACAGCAGACCTAAGATGAGTCACACAAACCTGGTGTTTTGTCCCTTTCTGAAGACAGTGCTAAGGTCCGGGAGGGTCCTGACCTACCTCACCAGCCCTACACGCCCACTCTTACCCCAGAGCTTGGGAGCCTTCAGTAAATGCCGGCTGAACGAAAGCATTTTTGATATATACTTATCATTCACTCATCAAGCAGAATCATTTTTAACCACTCTCCTGCTCTGAAAATCTCCAGCCCGTCAGCTGCATTCATATCTTATATTCTGAGAAGAGACAACGACCAGCAGGTCTGTTTATGCTCCTAGGTCTCCCGCTCCCACACCTGGTCCCGGGCTTGTCCAATACACTGGGTGTCAGAACAACACTGGGGAAAGTCACTTGATATCACAGCAAGGACCAAAAGCAGAAGGAAAACAAAAATCTCCAACAAAAGTGCAGGTAGAGGCCCTACAATGGTCAGCACGGTATGACTGAACAGCAAAGCCCCTGCAGAAAACCCAGAGCTTAGGCATCTGTGAATGTTGTTAGAACAGCAGGAGAACCTCTCAAGGGGTTGGAAAGCTGCCCTTCCAGGAGGACAGCATCGGGGAGAATGTTTTCCTGTGTGGAAAGAAGGAGGCTGCCGGTAGCCCCAGCAGGCCTGAATAGGGGAGGCAGAGAGCTCCAGCATCACAGGGCCATGGAGAAGATTTTCTTCCAGAGAATACTGGAAGGGAGCCACACCTGCCACAGAAAGCCAGCTCAGCCCTTCAGCCAGGCCACAGTAACCAGCTCCTTGCGGCAAAGCAAATGACGACAGATGGAACCACGTGCCATGAGACTGAATCGGACTCAAATGACTTCTTGAACCACACAGGCTAAAGGTTATTGCCCTCACTCTGAGCAAGGAGAACTCCTAATATACTATCAGACCCCACTCTTGATAGCATTGCAGAGACGGAGGATACAAATGGGATATGGGAGGACCAGGCCACATCTGATGGGAGAACTCTGACCCCCAGCCCCTGCAGAAGCCTGCCCGGCTCAGTCGGGACCTGGCCAATGGCCACCAGCTTCCAAGTCAGGACCAAGCAAAGCAGCTGTGAGCACAGAACAGGCCGTCCTGAAATGCGCCACTTTGGCTTAAAGATTCCTTGAAGCTGGATGGAAAAGAGAATCCACAGACACAGAAAGAACTACTCCCAGAGCTTCCCTTATGGACTAAAGGCAGAAACTTCTGAGAAATAAGGACTGTCCTAATCCCCCTCTCCCAGGGAAGTTTTATTGCCATACAAGACAGAAATGTGGTGCCAAGATAGATCTGCTCAAATAACTTCATATTTCATTTGCTTCCTCCCCAAACTTACCGGCTACAGTCGGCTGCCCTTGGAAGCCAGAAAGGCTTTTCCTTTGTCCCATTACTTCTCTGCACAAGTATTGTTCTAACGGCCCCTTTTGAGCTGCTCATCATTGAGATTCCTCCTGTGTGATGTGTGCGGCACGCATTAATAAACTGCTTTTCTCTTGTCAATCTGTCTTTCGCTAGTCTAATTTACAACGACCCAGCGGAACCTATGGTGGGGAGAAGAGAAAGATTCTTATCCCTCCCCAGTGTACTTGTCTATCGGAGTCGTTAGGAGAACCGATTTTGTAGGTGTGTTGGGAGGATTCGGAGAGTTGTGCCCCAGGTCAATGCCAAGCACATAATAGCACTTTGGTAAGTTTGCTATTGCAAACGATTGCTATTTTAGGGCTTGTTAGTCTCAGCTCATACTGCAGTCACTGTCAGAAAGACCACGGCCAAAGCACGCTTTTGAGTTCTGTGTATTCGCACACTTGGACCAGCGGGACCCTACTGGGCAGGTAAAACTCTCTCGAGAGGATTCCTTACGTACGCGGTGACGCCCACTCTGAACACAGGCCTCCTGAAGTCATCTCAGTTTGATACAATTCTCTCTAGATGTGCTCCACGTCACTTACCATCTAGAAAGTGAAAGCACAGAAAGTCCGTCCCCGGGTGGCCGAGTGGGATCTGCAGTTAGACACAGGGAACGGGGCAGATCTGCTGGCCAGAGGGAGAAGGTAAAATGCTCTGCATGTGTCCGAGAGTGACGTGTTCTCATCGGTGACAGGTGCTATTATGGGTGCAGCGGCCTCCCCACTCCAAGTAACAGTACGTGGACGTCCCGGGACCTCAGAATGTGACCTTATTTGGAATTCGAGTCTTCGCAGATGCAGCCGGGTAAGATGAGGTCACCGCGGAGTCCAAGGGGTCCCTACTCCAACCTGACTGATGGAAAGGAGAAACTTGGCCACAGACACACACAGGGAGAAAGCCATGTGAGGACTGCAGTTTTGCTGTCACAGGCCAAGCAACTCCTGGAAGTCTGGGGAGAGGCCTGGATCAGACCTGCCCTAGAGCCTTCAGGGGGGCCGGCCCCACCGTCCTCTGGAGGGCAGACTTCTGATACCGTCCTGTTGCTCTAGGTTACCGGTTCACAGCGCTGGGTTACTGGCAGCCTTAGCAAACTAATGCATGTGTGGAAGAGCTGGGCGACCACACAAGGAATCTACACCGTCTGACACCCTGTTCTACTCCAACACAGAAAATTAATAAAACAGGAAGTAAAGCTTGCCACCAGCCCTTAATTCACTCCATAAAGCAGGACTTCCTACTCAGGAAGCGTTAATGGGAGTGGGCCCTGATACAGCTTTGTGGGAGTGCACTTTGACAGTAACTGTCGGTAAGAGGCCCATATCCCTGGGCACAGGAATTTCATTCACAGGACTCAATCCTATATACTTAGTGGCATTAAATGCACAAAGATATTTAATTCAGCGTTTGTCAATAACAGCCCAGATGTGGGAGAAAAAAAAGGGGGGTGGGAGACTTTAGGTCCTTCAGTAATCATGACCCATCCGCAGAGAACAATGGGCAAAGCTTAGCCATTCCTGGGTCAATCTCCATACTACTGATGGAAAACTTTCCAAGCCTCACTATCAAGAAGGGGGAATAGCAAATTATACTTCAGTAAGCGAAATGGGTAACAATTCGTGTTTTTAAAAATAGTAACAAGAAAAGCAAATTATACTTCACTAGGTATAATGCGGAACAATTCATGTTTTTAAAAAACAGGAACAAGGGGGGCACCTGCGTGGCTCAGTTAAGCGTGTGCCTTCTGCTCAGGTCCAATTCCAGGATCCTGGGATTGCCTCCGGCATCACAGGCTCCCTGCTCAGTGGGAGCTTCTCAGTGGGAGTCTGCTTCTCCCTCTACCCTTCCCCACTGCTCATGATCTCTTTCTCTCTCAAATAAATAAATGAAATCTTTTTTAAAAAACAAAAAAAAAAAAACTGTAACAAGGGCTTAAGGATGGAGGGGAAGGGAAGGAGGCTTGACTCTGAAAGCGTAGCCCAAGGGAGATCTTTGTGGGAAACGAGCAGTTCTGTATCCCGACTGTGGGAGTGGTCCCAGAAATCTACACAGGTGATCAAATGACACTGCATTGTACTGATGTCGATTGCCTGATTTTGACATTGGGGGTGAAGGAGCAGAAAAAATTTTCCTTCTTCCTTTCTAAAAGGCTCTTTGGGGGTCTAATAATTAAATTGATAAAGACAGATTAACAGGAGAAACGTTGTATACATATGGAAGCCCTATAAAAATATAAGACTCAAAGAAGTGACCAAAGCAGGAAGCTTTTATACCTTTTAGACAAAGAAACAATACATTTGTGAAGAATGGCAAGACAAAGGGGTTTAGGCTTGGAATAGTAAATTAGTGAAGAAGTAACCACGGGTGTTTATACAACCTTCTCAGCCATAAATTCCCTTTCTCTGGTGATAAGGATGCCTTCTACTCTCCGGTACAGAGAAGGGATCTTTCACAGGGGAGATTTATTTCCTGCTTTCAGGGAGACAAAGGAGGATCAGAGTAACCTTGCACGGCTGTTTCTCAAGTAACTTTAATTCACAATAATCACTATGTCGATATCCGGGGGTGGCATATTCTATTCCCCTTCAGGGGAAACTGCGCTAAGGATATAAAGGATCTCTCTGCACAGTCTCTTCAACTTCCTATGAATCTGTGGTTATTTCAAAATGAAGACTTCTAAATAGAAGCATGGAATAATAAAAGATTATGTAGAACACTGGAAAAGAGTAAAGTGATGATATGTGATATAAGTATAAATAACATATATAAATATACATGTGTGATATAAAAAGTGATGCGTGTGTGTATGCATCCACGTGTGGATAGGAGAGTCTATAAATGCAGAGGGAGCCGAGAGCACAGCCTGGATTGTTGACATTCCTGAGTCTGGGAAAGGAATGGAATCGGGAGAAAGAAAGATGACTTACACTATACCTGTGTCAACTTTGGTACTGATAGAATATTTTACAACAGGAGCACCTGGGTGGCTCACTGGGTTAAGCCTCTGTCTTTGGCTCAGGTCATGATCTCAGCGTTCTGGGATCGGGTCCCCGCATTGGGCTCTCTGCTTGTCAGGGAGCCTGCTTCTATCTCTCTCTCTCTCTGCCTACTTGTGATCTGTCTGCCAGGAAAATAAATAAAATCTTAAAAAAAAAAAAAGAATATTTTACAACAAAACATGTAGTATTTATGTAATATTTAAAATTACTTTTAGGGGCACCTGAGTGGCTCAGTGGGTTAAGCCTCAGCCTTTGGCTCAGGTCATGATCTCAGGGTCCTGGGATCAAGCCCTGCATCGGGCTCTCTGCTCAGCACGGAGCCTGCTTCCCCCTCTCTCTCTGCCTGCCTCTCTGCCTACTTGTGGTCTCTCCGTCTGTCCAATAAAAATAAATAAAATCTTTTAAAAAAATAAAATAAAATTACTTTTAAAAAAAGAATTGTTCTTTTATAGAACATCCTTTGTCCATCTGGGAGGGACAATACTGACTAAACCATTTTTGTCTTCCATTCTAGAATTCAAAATAAAGAAAGGTAAGAAGGGGTTTTGGAGGGGATACCTGAAATTGAAGAGTATCACTTTACACATCAGCTATTTGGTGAACCACGGGGTTTTATCTGTCCCACAGGGAGGAGATTCAACACAATAGAGAAGGTACTGGGCAAAGAGGCCCCCAGGCTTATCATTAGCACATAGGCCTCTACCCCAGCCTCTGTGGACGGGACTGGAAGAGATTATGCTGAGTGAAATAAATCAAGCAGAGAGAGTCAATTACCCCAGTCTCTGTGATCAGGAACTGCTTCCAGCTAAAGCTTCCCAGTGTGTTTAGGGAAGAAAGTGTTTGCTAAACAAAACAATACTATAAACAAGGAAAAAGAGAACTTGTTTTGATCTAGTTGGAAAAACTGGAGAAACTCCTGAAGCCAATTGCCTACAAAGAAGAGTAGGGGGTCCGTGTAAGAGAAAAATATTACAATCACTCCCTTTCTCTTACAAATCAGTGCTGGGGGTAAAGAGGGTAGCGAGATGGAGGGGGCCAATGTCCCACCCAGGAAAAACCTGCATTGGAAGGACTGAGTCTACTCCACACAGACCTTACAGGAAGCCTCTCTTCTTCCTGTGCCCTCTGGCCTTGAAAGGCCGCAGAATGCGCCACTCCGAAATCTTCCTCTTCTGCACACGAATTATTTTGAGCTGATCATTTGGAGAAACTGCAGACACAGGAGAAGCTCTGAAAACAGAATTGAAGTCACCCTTTTGTGAGGAAAATAGACATTAAAAAGGGGGCCTGTACAGAAGAGTTTTTCCCAAAAAGAACTTGTTCTCCCAGGAGACTGATCAGCGAACTTTGTTTACCAAACATTTCCTCCACTCACTTTGCCGTGAGCTGCCTTCCCTGCCTCGAAGCTCCACACCCCCATCCCTTTCCTTAGCTCAGCCTTAACTGTCTGGCTGCCTGTGGAGTCTCTTCTCTTTGTGGGGTTCCCATATGGTCGTCTTCTACATGCACAATTAAACGTGGGTGTTTGGGGGTTTTGTTGTTTTTTTTTCACCTGTTCATCTGTCTCTTGTCACAAGGGGGTCTCAGCCAAGAATGCAGAAGGATGGAGGGGAAATGACCTTTCCTGCCCTACAGTGTGCTCCTATCAGGGTCCCCACAGACCTGGCACCCCAGGTGTCCTCGTGGGCAGGGGGGAAAGGAGCAATATGGGAACGGCCTGCCTCCTCTCCCCAGGGGACTTACCAGGAGTTTGGGACAACTCCCCCACCATCGGAGTGAGTGTGTCTTGGCCAGCCTTGTGCTTCTGCCACATATGTCTCTTGGGATGTTTGCTCGGGGAAAGGGTTATAGTCACTCAATCTGATGCTCAAGCCCATACAATCACCCTCTTCACCCCCAACCCCATCACCGCCCCTTATCACAGCTGAGAACAGTCCTCCACACTTCTATGGGTAAGTCAAAAGGAAGGACCCCCAAACCCCTGTAAAATAATGCCAGCTTTGGGCTGTAACAACTTGATGCTGTATCACCTACTTTCTCACGACCTCAACCATCAGGATTGGCCAGAATTTCCCTTTCGCAAAATTGGACTTTCTAGGAGGAAAACAAAGGAGCAGGTTCTGTCCCCTCCCATCCCTCTTCTCTTTTTTTATGTTATTTCCCCCTAATGACTTGCTGCATCTTGTGGGAGGCTGAAAATCCTCAGAACAACTCCGATTAGTGAACCAAAAGATAGCTTTCCCTGGATGCACAGGACATCTTCACCAGTAGGAGTTGAGATAGACAAGTGGCTGAGCTAGGGAAGGACTGAGTATCAACTTTTCCAGAAAAACTGAGTATCAACTCTTAGAAAGCCAGAATTACCATTTTTTAATAGACTTCTTCCAACTTTTTCTTTATAATCATTAAAAGATGTATTGAGCACCAACTGGATCTATGCCACATTGGTCCCTAAGGTGTGGCCTTTGCCCTTACAATTTCTTTTAATTAAGGTACAGTTCACATGCCATAAAATTCAGTATGGCACCTCTAACTTCTAACTACGACTGTTACGCTAACCAGCTTGTACAATGAATTCAGTCATTGAGTTCCCCAAAGCTATACTTTGCAACCAAGACATTTTAAAGAAGATTAAAAATGGGTGCCTGGGTGGCTCAGTGGGTTGGGCCTCTGCCTTCAGCTCAGGTCATGATCTTAGAGTCCTGGAATGGAGCCCCTCATCAGGGTCTCTGCTCTGCAAGCAGCCTGCTCCCCTGCCCCCCCACCCCGTCTCTCTGCCTGCCTCTCTGCCCACTTGTGATCTCTGTCTGTCAAATAAATAAATAAAATCTTTAAAAGAAAAAAAGAAGAAGAAGAAGATTAAAAACAAGATACAATGCGTAAAGTCAGTGACAACGAAGACGGCACTGAAGCCTGCCGAGGCTCCCCCAGCTGGCCCCTCTTCCGCCCAGCCTCATCTCGGGCCTTCTTCCAGGGTCTCCTGGCCCGCTGCACAGGTCTGCCCTCGGCTCCCTCCCCATCAAGACTTTCCTGCCTCAAACTTTGCTCTTGTCATTGCCCCAGCTTCCTCCTGGACCTCTGCAAGGCCAGGGCCTTGCTCAAGTCACAGCCTAAATGTCCCCTCCTTTTGCTCTTTTAAGGTAAAAACCTCCACTCCTGTGTCATTCTATCTCCCTCCCAACCCTTAGCACAACTTGCAATATCTTTTAATTTATTCATTTACAGAGCTAGTCTCTGTCTTGGGCCCCCCAGAAACCAAGCTCCATGAAGGTACAAGTCTGTCTAGATCATTAACAGTATGGAGAAGGTCTTCAATAATTCAAAGAACAAATGAACCTACTTTCAATGTTTTCCTAGCTAAGACTGACATAAAATGCTGGAGCTTTGATTACCCATGACCTGTGTTGCTAGAACAGACCCAGAATTGCTTTCTGAGGAAAGTTTTGGCCCTTCCTTCTCACATATGCAACTACCACCCACCTCCACTGGGCAGGTGGACCAGCCCTCAGCTCAGGCACAAGTCCTGCTCCGACTCCCCAGTTTGCTTAAAAGGAAGCACACCCTTCCCCCATCCCGCTCTTCGTCAGAGGACAGAACATTAGACTTACTGCCAGCCTATACTTAGCCGCGCTCACTTAGCTGCAAGAAACAGTACTGATGGGGGCGCCTGGGTGGCTCAGTGGATTAAAGCCTCTGCCTTCGGCTCAGGTCATGATCCCAGGGTCCTGGGATGGAGCCCCGCATCGGGCTCTCTGCTCACTGGGGAGCCTTCCTCCTCCTCTCTCTCTCTCTCTCTCTCTCTGCCTGCCTCTCCACCTGCTTGTGATGTCTCAAACAAAATAAATAAAATCTTAAAAAAAAAAAGAAAGAAAAGAAAAAAAAGAAACAGTACTGGTGGAGAACATGCCGTCCTTCCTTTTCTTTAACTTTAAATGCAACCTTTGGAGTCCGCCAGACCCTTAGAAAGAATAATTGAACCATTTTTGCTTCCCATACAAAAGTTTGTGCTAAACTATATTTTTTTTAACACATTGTTGACCTACATTGGAAGATGCTATGAGAAACAACCTAGGAAGCTCATTATCACATATTATTATATATTCTATCCGAATGGTTTTGAAGATATTATTTGCTACATCGCACTGGGCTTCCTATTGAAGACCCACAGGAGAAATTCCTCATCTCTCGGTAGCAAGAATAGCCCTTCTCCGAACCACTGGTTAGTTCTTAAGCTTTTTCACGCTAGGAATCTTGTTCATTCCTGTGCTTTGGAGATTAAGAAGCTCACAGCCACACATTTGGGGTCCTATCTTGGGCACTTTATATACTAACCTTACTTAGGCTTTTATCAGATGGTCCATACCCTTACTTTCTTTTGACCCCAATAACTTTACTCCTTTTTTTATCTTGTTAAACTAAACATACTAGAGGAGGTTTCATATCTTTTCTGGAAGAAGGCAGGAAATCTACACAAACAGAGCCAGTATTTTGGCAGCCTGCTACCTTGTTACACAAAAACTGAGCTGTGGGGTGCACTGGGGTGGCCTGACTTAAAATACAGACCTGGTAGCATTCCCAAAGTTTATTTCTGAGGTTCCTAGGGTCACCCCCAGGACTGCTGAGACTCAACCCCAGAAGGAAGTCCACGGGATGATCTGCTGGAGGACATGTTCCATGCTGCCAGGAACAAAGAAAACACACAATGGCCTCCAACTTGAGCACCAAGCCAAACCCATTAGGTTGGATGCCACGAGTTGGAGCTGTTCCTTTGCAACAGAGCTGCTTCTTCCCCAGCAGCTTTGTTTCCAGTGTGCTCCAAATGCAGACCAACCCTCTATTCCATTCATCAATGCCACAATCCCATCTCTTACCTCATTGCCCTCCAGAGCCCTTCTGCTCAAGTCCATTACCAACACACCCATAAAACCCTCAGCCTCTTCTCAGAACAGTTCATTCTTATCCCTCCGGGAATCAGATGGCCTCTAATCATACCCCTTCCTTGAAGCCAAGACCACCATCTGAGAAAGGTCAGGGGTGCCATTAATATAGATGATAATGTGGTACAATGATCGTTCTATGTGACCATGAAGAGACAGCCCTGGCTGCAGTTTTTCCTTCTGCACTGCACATTCCACAGAGCCTAGAGATGCTGAAGCTCTTGGGGAAAGAGACTCCAACAAGAGACTTTACCATCCCTTATGGTTTTTCACCTATTACCCTCCTGGTCACTCCCGCCCATGCACTGATGGCTTTTGGCATATGTCATGCTCCCTTCCCCTTCTTGCCACTGTTATCATTATTCCTGGTGATTTCAACATCCACCTGGATGACCCATTCCACACGCCGACCATCCCTTGGTTTCACAGCCTTGGCGTCCGTCGTCTTTTCCTTTTCCAGATCAGAGCTTCAACACTGGAATCGTCACCAGTAGCGGTGCCAGATCAAATATTCTCAAAGTCAGACCTCCAGCTCTTTAACTGTCCTCTTTCCATTCACCTTCTCTAGCACTTTCTCTCTCCAGCCAAGGTAGTCATTGCGCCCACCATTTTTCCACAATCCAGAGCCCTCATTCTGTCCTCACGTCCTAATCCATGTACACCCCAGAGGCGGGTACTAGAAACACTCTCTTGCAAATAGTCTTAATGCTTTGGTTGCTCTTTCCTCCCACTGTGCTCACCTAGCAGAACCCAACCCTGTTTAACCCAAACATATAATGAAATATTTCCAGAGAAACTCACATGGCTGGGATGACTGGACTTGCTTCAGACTTTTATGACCACAAATACCAAATGTGCACGCAATGCTGACAGGCATTCATCTACGCTTCCTGAATGATTGTGCTTTCCCATTCTCTGGAATTACATCAACCAAGTCAATCCAGGCCATAAGTGAGAATCTTTCCCCAGACTCTGGCTGGCCACCAATAATCACTCGTATTTTGCAGGCCAGTGTGGAACCATGGCCCCTTCTGCATTTCTGGGGCTCCTTGGGGGCATCTCACATATGCTCTTGTACAGTCTTCTCAACATTATTCTCTTCACCCTCCTCTCACTGATATCTGCTTTCTAAAAACACACTTGAGGAGGCACCTCCCTGTGGCTGGCCACTGATAGGTTACCGTCCAAATAACACTGTAGTGGAAATGTGTCTTGTCTGTTCAGGGGCCCTCCCCCAACCCCTGCAGTGCTGAGAGGGCTGTAGTCAGAGTATCCAAAGACATGACACTGAGCACTTGACCCGGACCCAGCCCATCAGGGAATCCCGCTCCCCAGCAACAATGACTGGTGCAGGAATGGTCACTGACCCAAGCCCAGTGACTCAGAGTTCTTCTCTGTAAATAATAATGAATATGCTACCTTGGAAAGATATACATCTGGAAAACTGGTAGCATGTTTCCTTAAAAGTAGGGGAAACCAAGGTGCCTGGGTGGCTCAGTCAGTTGGGTGACTGATTCCAGGGTCCTAGCATCAGGTCATGATCCCAGGGTCAGGATTGCAGGGTCCTAGGATCAAGCCCCGCATCGGAATCCCTGTTCAGTGGCGAGCCTGCTTCTCCCTCTCCCACTCGCCCTGCTTGTGCTGTCTGTCAAATAAATAAATATATAAATGATCTTTAAAAAGGGAAAAAAGTAGAGGAAAGCCTTTGTGAGGAGGCCTATAGCCAGAGAGATGGAGAACCCAAGTACCATCATGAAGGTCCTCGTCCATCCCCACCTGAAGATCCGTCCCTGGACTAGGCAAGTCGTTAGTCCCCCTTGGTGCTCAAGCCAATTTCATGTAGGTTTCTTCTATTTGTAACCAAAACTGACTATAAGAGAGTTAGTTGTCCATACCAAGAATGCCATCACCTGGTGCTCTCAGCAATGCTCCCTTCCAGGAGCCAAGTTGGCCGAAGCTGCCTGGAGTTTTTACCATGCCCGAAACACACTGCTCCATGCAGGCGAGGAAAGGATACCCTGCTCACTGTACCACATACTGAAGTGCGACCTGCTGCCCAGAAGCTCACCAGTTCCTACACCCTCTGCCAGCAGCCCCGCACTCGACAGGTGACACCAAGTTCTGGAACCTGAAATGCAGGCAGATATGCAAGGCATGAGCCTGCCTTCCTCCTCAATCCAGGCTTTCTCTGAGCTCCACTACAAATATCTCTCCTCCCTCCCCTTCCAATCGATAGCCCTCTGCCCACCTTTTGTCACACATGCGCAGACACACCTAAACACCAGGTTCAGTTCAGTCCGCGCATGCGCGCGCACACACACACACACACACACACGCACACACGCACACATACTTCTAAGTTTAAAGTAATGAAGAACCACCAAGGGAGAGGATTGTAAAATGTTTTGATGGGAAGGGTCAAGAGAAAGGAGATCCTTGCAAAGAAAATGAAGAGAAGAATAAATATAATAACTTGGATGACTTTTACAAGACTTAGAAAGGGCATTAAGTTCTTCTTGTCAAATGCCAGACCAAAAAAAAAAAAAAAATTCTAACCACTATTTAAAAACATTGCCAAACTGTAATTTCCTATGATTGAATTCAACATCTAATTGGTTTCTGGCTGGTACCATTTTTATGGACTTGCCCCTTGGATCGCCAAGCCTGCAGGGGGAACAGCCATGATCATACAGAATGACCTCCCTCCCACCCCCTGACCACAGACCAGAAGCCTCTATCCCTTCTGGAATTTGGAATGAAAGCTAAGAGAGGCTGCACAGCCGACCAGGGTGAGTGTGGGGGAGTTATAAATGGCAGGCGCTGTTGGCAGCTCCTGGAGACGGTGCTAGAGACGGGTTGCTGGCTCTTGTCCACGCTGAAGCCCAGTCACATCTCTGATTATGGATTCTGTCAAAGACCCCAACAGTCACCCAAAGAATTCTACTTGCTGAAACCAGATCAAATGGATTTTGTTACTTGCAGCCAAAAGAGGATTAATTTAAAATGACATTTAATGAGCCAAATAAGATCGTTAGAGGAATTTGAAATGAGAAGAGCAAAATTAATTAATCAATCAATTAAGCAGGAATCTGTGTTTGCAAGGGAGGAGAGGTTGCTGGAGGCTGGGTGACAGAAGAGGGACCATGGGTGCAGACTTCTCTCCAAAAGCTAATCATCTCAAGGTGACAGAAGGAGCAATCCCTTTGAGAAAGAAAACCAGCAAAGACGAATGTCTTGGGAACATGCAGAAAGGGGCCAATCTTTAAAATTGAGACTTGAGAAGAAATCAATAGATTTGTAATAAGCAACCTGCTACTAAGAAAGCAAAGACTCAAATCAATTTCAGTTGACCCTGTACCCACACATCTGCCAGGGGTCACACAAGTCCAGTCAACAGCACTGTCCCAGACGGGATCTCCCACACCTACAGCTCAGAAGCCTGTTTCCAAATATTGCACAGCTAAGAACACTTTTCCTGAGAGGAGCCCGTGAAGCAGCAGAAGAGAAGATATTTTGCAAAGTTTCAATCACTCCTCCGCTGCAAAGGAAAGAAAGCACCACTTAATCTTCATCACCCAATTATCTCATTGAACATGTAAAAGACAAGAGAGAGGAGAAAACTAATGAAAGAAGCAGTTTTTTTCTTCTCCTCCTTCTCCTCCTTCTCCTCCTCTTTCTTCTCCTTCTTCTTCTCTTCCTCCTTCTCCTTCTTCTTCTTCTTAAGGTTTACTTATTTGAGAGGGAGAAGGAGAGAGAGCAGGAGCGGGGGAAGGGGAGAGGGACAGGGTCCTCAAGCAGACTCCACGCTGAGCACAGAGCTCAACAGCTCAACACAGGGCTCGATCCCAAGACCTTGAGATCAGGACATGAGTCAGTTGCTTAAGTGACTTTGTCACCCAAGTGCCCCAAAGAGAAGCAATTTTCTAAAATTAAAACAAAAAATTACCCATGCCCAGAAATCTGACCCCATAGTTCCTGAGCGTAAAGCCTTTCTGTGACTTCCTGTCACCTATGGATGGAGTCCAAGGTCTGTGTGGCCCTTACCACTTTGCCACCTTCCTCTGTCACCACCCTAACCTTACAATTTTCTAGGGACTGAGTTCTCTAGAAAAGACCAGCACCACTAAATGCTCAAGGTTCTCCAGGTCACCACAATGATCCATCTCTGTTCTCTGTGGTCAGCCTCCTGCTCGTCTCCTAGATTCGTTTTTTGTTTTGTTTTGTTTTGCTTGGTGGGGGGAGGGGGGTCACTGTTCTTCTCACTTCAAATTCCTCTACAAATCAACTTTGCCTCTTTAAATGTATCTTCTAATTAACACTCTCTGTGCCACAACTCATAAAAATTGCTTGAGCTCCCTCCAGGAGACAGAACCCACTGTTCACACTATTCAGGTGAGGGTAGTGCCCTCTCCAACCCCAGCTGGCTCATGCACCTGCTTCATGTCTTCAGCCCTTGGATAATGGGTCTACCCAGGAAAACTTCAGGGCGCTGCCGGGTTAGGCGCTCCTCCTCTGCGCTCCCACTGTGTTCTGCACCGTTAGACTGTGGGCTCCCTGAGGACATGACACGGACTATGGCCCCCTGTGTCAGAACACTGCATGGCTGGCCTTGGGAATTTGATACATGTCTGCTGGACACATGTATGAATTATCGAGAAGGTAAATTCTTGCCGGTGACCTATGTAATGGTTATTAATCATTGCCAAAAACATTTTTTTTAATTGTCGAACAGTTGTTCTTGGCCCGTGGAATCTTCTTTCTCAGCCATCAATATCAGTCAACTTCATAACACATTCACCTGCCTCCAAAGTCTCTGGAACCCTCCCTCCAGCAAAGCAGATTTTCCGTTTGAATTTAGGGTTGCTCCACTCACCAGCATTATGTTACTCTGGAATGTAAGGCCACACTCATTATTGTGGACTGGATGTTATCTGGTGACATGAACACTTAATTAGAAACTATCTCATATGTTTCCGATTTCAGCATGTTCTTCTTGAAAGACCGAATGGCAATTATTTAAATAACAGTAATAAACACCTTGTACAGAACCACACTTAAGTAGCTGGGATTGGGCTAAGCATTTCACATGTATGATCTCACTTCATCCTCCTGGTAACCTTGAGGAATTATGCTCATTTTATAATGGGGGGACTGGTGTCCAGAGAGGTTAAGTTATTTGTTCAACATGACGCAGATGGTAAGTGGCCGAGCCCACAACCAAGGCTATCAGGTTCTAAATCACCCACAGGTCACATCCGTGCACGCCTCCGAAAATGACGGGCTGAGCTTGGATGCGATGAACACCCCGAGGGGGGTGAGAAAACTAGCTAAGGACAAGAGACAGTGTTTCATTATGTTCCCACACAACTTTTTTGTTGCCCTAAGAATATTCGTTTCTTTCACTGTTCTCTTGTTAGGTGTCATAAAGCTGGAAACTGGAGCCCAAGGCTAGGAGTGATGGAGAGAGCATTATTCCTTACCTCTCCACTGGAATTTGGCATAAAACCATATATCTAAGACCACATTAGGAATCTCTTGAAAGCAATAAGTTTGCAAACTACATTACCAGCAGCAAAGCAAACCACCTTGGGGTTCATGAGGTTTGCGTTCTCCAAGACTTGAACGTAACTATAAATCACCGAGATATATGAGGATAAGGAAGGCCCCTCAAGGCTCCCTCTGGACGCAGTAGACAGGGGCAGTGTTCTCTGCCACCCCCCTGGGCCTCCTCTGGATACAGCCATGCTCTAACAAGTGTCCAGTGAAACTTCCATCCAGACTGAATGGCAAAATGGTCCAAAAGCAAGCACATCTGGGTCTGAGCATGGAGTCTGCTCGACTCGTTCTCCCCAGGGTACATTTCTCCACTGGGCCAGGGAGAAAAGTCCTAAAAGTGCTGAGTGCAGGTGTTTTAAATGGATGGAAAGAATATATCAAAATTTAATGGTGGAAAATAAGCCAGCTCCTATTTTTCTTCCAGAAACAAGTCTCAATGGTAAGGCCTTGAATGTGCCACACACCGAAAAATATTGCCACTCGAGGACTCGCACCTGAGGTCTAAGAGTTTCCTCCATCTTTGACTTTCCGTCTCTGTAAGTGACGGGCAATGTGGTTTACTTGCAGAATTTCGCTGCAGATTGCTTGAGGAAAGTTGACTGGAAAGCAATCTATTGAAAAAAGACAAATGTACTGTGAAAGGCAAGTACATCAATGAGAGGAAATGTCCACGTTCCACGGAACTACAGAAGATTTTTTAAAATGGTAGATGTGAAGCAAGGCAGGGCTGGAAATATTACTGTATATTACGCCTTGTCTAATTAATCTTGAGATTAATTGAGAACCAAAGTGAGATCAAGGTGAGAAAGCAGAGCTGTTCCAGGCCTCACCACTGACTTGTCAATGAACAGGAACTTTCTTCTCTATTTCCTGCAGAGGTGCCATTATCGTCTTACTATATGTACCATGGAATGAATGACTCTTCCAACAAAGAACGCCGCCATCGTATGAGTTCCCACATTAATGTCCTTTCCTCTTGTGTCCCATTTACACATAACCCTAGAGGCAGAATACAGACTGCTGGTTGCCAGGAGCGGAGGGGAGGAGAGAACAGAGAGGAACTATTTATTGGGCACGACGTCTCCTTGTGGGGTGCGGAAAATGTTTGAGACTTGATAGAAGTGGTGATCGCACAACACTGTGAACATACTAAATGTCACTTAATTTTTCACGTTGAAATGCCTCATTTTATGTCCTGTGGATTTCACCTCAATAAAAAAAAAAATCTGGAATAAGAAAAAAGCATTTATTTTATGTCTTTTTTTAAAATGCCAATGGAGGGGCGCCTGGGTGGCTCAGTGGGTTAAAGCCTCTGCCTTCAGCTCAGGTCATGATCCCAGGGTCCTGGGATCCAGCACCGCATGGGGCTCTCTGCTCAGGGGGAAGCCTGCTTCCGCTCCCCCTTCTCTCTGCCTGCCTCTCTGCCTACTTGTGATCTCTGTCAAATAAATAAATAAAATCTTTTTAAAAAATGCCAATGGAAATGTTAATACTAAAAGTAAGAGTTAGGACTGTGTGATAAATGCTTCTAATAAAAACAAAATTATGAGAGCAGGCGTCCTGTCCTCCACAGCACTGAAGAGTGATGCATAAAATCTTTCAGATGGGTCATAATCTTCTGAGGAGAAATGGATTCATTCAATCAAAGAACTGTGGGTTTTGTTGAGTGGGGGACTCTCCCAGCCACAGTGGTCTATCCACCACCCCAGGCAAAAAAAAAAAAAAAAAAAAGCAAATGAGGACGACCCTCAAGGTTCTTGCTTTAAGGGTGTGGTTTGTTAGGTCTGCCTGGTTTTGAACCCTTTGGGGGTGGGAGGGAGAGCAAAGCTGTGTGCCCCCACCCAACGGAAGCACTGTACTCTGAGGCAGTCACCTGCTCATCTGAAGGCATCAACCTGTCCCCATACTCAGAGGCCAACCTCCTAACAGAGAGAGACAGACCCAAGTTTTGTTCAGGTTTGGTTTTTTTTTTTTTAAGATTTATTTATTTGAGGGGCACCTGGGTGGCTCAGTGGTTAAGCCGCTGCCTTCAGCTCAGGTCATGATCCCAGGGTTCTGGGATCGAGCCCCGCATCGGGCTCTCTGCTCAGCAGGGAGCCTGCTTCCTCCTCTCTCTCTGCCTGCCTCTCTGCCTGCTTGTGATCTCTGTCTGTCAAATAAATAAATAAAATCTTTTAAAAAAAAGATTTATTTATTTGAGAGAGAGAGAGAGTGCGCATGCGTGAGAGAGCACACGGGTTGGGGAGGGGCCAGGGGGAAAGGGAGAAAGACTTCTCAAGCTGACCCCTGCTAAACCCAGCGCCCAACATGGGGCTCAATCCCACGACTCCAAATCATGACCTGAGCCAACACCAAGAGTCACACACTCAACCGACAGCCACCCAGGTGCCCCTAAGGCAGACCTGAATTTTAGCCAAATCGGGGAAGGTGAGGACACTAGAAAGTTCACTTGTGCTGTTTCAGTCTCCTCGAGATTTGCCTCATAGCTTGCCCACACAAAACCCTAATTTGAGAAAAGATTAACCTAACTGGAGTTTGAGCCTTTCCCAGGAGTGGGAATCGTAAACGGCTCAGGCTGGAATGTCTTGTCTGGGACTTGTGATGTTATCTGCCCGAGACCCCTGCCCTCCCCACTAAGAGAAAGTGACTTCCCCCGAAATAATCCTTCTCTTTTACGAATAACTTCCTTATGCCACCTCATTTCTGCCTACAAAAACCTTCTATTTTGTACCCGTCCTCAGAGCATCCACTGGGATGATCTAGGCGCGGCACCTAACACACCGCCGTCCCTTCCACCTACTCTTTCCAAGCTGAAAACGTGCACAGGACAGTGGCTGGAAAACACACACATCCAAGCACCCACAGAAAGGAATCCATGAGCTATTACGCCGCCCAGTTGGAAGCCGGCACTGAACGCAAACCTGAAAGCCACATTTGTGTGGCATCTTCATTTAGAAATTCCTGCATACTGCAGGGGACACAATCTCATTTGTCAGTGTTGACAAGAAAACATACGTGCTTATCCTCAAAATGACTGTACCTGGGGGCTCCTTTTCAGCGATGCGGGCACAAAAGGCACCGCAATGCATACACTGGAAACTGTTTGGGGGTTTCCAACCAAATCTCCTAGCATTAGCTCCCTTGAGAAGAAGGGAGGAAATGAACCAAGAAAATAAATATTTATACATCAAATTGATAACTAGAAAATCAGTAAACCCTAAGGATTGGATACCATTCTATTTGTCTTCCTCTCCTCACTCTAGAATTTTCTGCACATCTTTGTGGAGGAAGCAGGGAGGGAACCCCTTAAAATAGTAAATTGCTGACAGTCCATCTCTACTTGCCTCACGCCACGACCAGCACAGCATTCCTCTGTTTACGTATCTCCATTCATGTCACATAACACCAGAACAACAGGGTTTTGCGCTGAGATTCTTAACCAGAGATGGACCACCTGAGTTTGTGAGGTCTCTGGAATTTTTACAAGATGTTGTGTTCACCTGCGACATCTAAAGGAAGGGTCGAAAATTTTCCTGGGCTCTCAGAGAGAGACGGGACCCAAAAACCCTATGAACTCTTTATTTTAAAAGGCTCCCCCAAGAGAGAGATTGAATGACTGAGCAGAACCTCATTTTGATTCAGCCCTAGAGTTGCCATTACCTTCACCGTATTCAGAGTTTCCCTGCAAGGTTTGTTCAACCCATTTTTGTTATGCCTACCACGTGCCAGAATGAAAGGCAGGGCGGAAAACCACTGCAAAACTTGAAGCCAGAAAATGACACATAGACACTACACGAGAGAACGCACAATGCAAAACCGGATCAGATACATTTTTCAAGACAATGCTTGCTCGGGGTCAGCGATGCCGGAAGTCGACCTGTCCCACTTGAAATTTGAATTCAGATAAACCTCAGCTGAAATGAACCTCTTAAACTCTGCAGCCTTCCCGGAGTATAACCCACACAGGTAGGTAAATCACTGTGAAGGGTACAATTTAAAATCATGTCCCATGTCGGCAGGTATTCCCAAAGAGAAACTAAGTCATTAACATGTGGTAGTTTCCTAAGATTCCAGTCCTACCTACAATTTTTTTGCACAAGCTACCGTTGGTTTGTCTCTCACGATTCCAGGAGAAACTAGTTTTGTCCTCTAGAAACTGCTCAAACTAGATCTGTCTCATCTCACACAAACCCAGGAGGCACAAGACACATGCATGTTAACATTATTTAAAAAGCCAAGTTTCAGGGACACCTGGGTGGCTCAGTTGGTTGGGGGACTACCTTCAGCTCGGGTCATGATCCCAGCGTCCCGGGATCTAGTCCCGCAGCAGGCCCCCAGCTTCAAGGGGAGTCTGCTTCTCCCCCGACCTTCTCCCTCTCATACTCTCTCTCACTGCCTCTCTCTCAAATAAATAAATAAAATCTTTAATAATAAATAAAATAAAAAAACAAGTTCCAGCATAGAGAATCCAGGTCCTGATCCTCAGTGGGCAGGTCCCACAGACAACCCCACGCCCAGTCCCAATGTGGTTCTCTGGTTGGCTGCTGAGAGATTATCTAGGACTTAGAGATGTTCCAGTTCATACAGAAAGCAGGAGAGCCTGATGGGAATTGGCAAACCCCACACTTCAAGCCCCAGGCCATTCTGGAAATGTTTCACCCCATTTTACAGATAAGAAAACAGAGGTACATATATACCCATAAATTGACTCGGTCACTCACAGTGTTCTTCCCACTCTGATGACGTGTAGTTGGAAGGAAGCCAGGCAGGGACAAGGGCCTTCCAACCCACAAGAGGAAACCACCCTTAGAAGGATTTTACACCACGGGGGAAGGAGCCCTCCACCCTTCCCCTGTGATAGGTAGATGACAAAAACCTGACTGGGTGGCAGACGAATGGAGGGTTAATCAGATCCACAGCACAGCAACAAGCCCCCCAAAACCCCTAGCCTTAGAAACTCAGGTGGCTCTCTCTGTCAAATAAACAAATAAAATCTTAGAAAAAGGAACAAACAAACAAATTCAGGTGGAAACACTTTCGGGTCCCCTCCCTCTTCGGGAGCTTTGCACTCTCCTCAATAACCCCCGCTTTGCTGCCCACCCCTCCACCTGGCCACCTCTCCCTTCTTTGAAGAAGAGGGTGACCAAGATCCTCAGGCTCTAAAGGAAAAGAAATCCGGTAACAATTCCTCCATAACTATGAACCAGCAATGAGTCAGCCCTCGGGCAAAACTCCCAGATCAGCCGCAGGCAAGACAGTGAGGCCGGCCACTTTGGGTTTTTCTTCCCCTCACCTGGGCCAGGCCCTCCCCTTCCCACTTCTCCACCCCCAGTCAACCGTCCTGCGGGAAACCCTTCTTCCCGCCGCCCGCTGGCCCCCAAACCTGCTCCACCCACCCCCACCCCCGGCTCTGTCCCTGACAGGCATGTTCTCTGTCAAGTCCAGGGGCCGCGGAGTTGTCCTCCCCAACCTGCCCTTTGCCCCTTTCTCTCCCCAAGTAGCATGTGCGCGTCTTGGCAGTGACCCTCGTCTCTGCTTCCCAATGGCAAGGAGGGAGGGCGCGGCCAATCCCCTCCCTGCCTTTAAGCCTGGGGTCCCGTCTCGCTCCTGCCGGCCTCTCCGCCACTCAACACCAGGTACCAGCTCCTTTTCTTTCTCTGCCTCGGACCGGCTAATGCTCCGGCAGTGGGGGCAGCAAGGCTCTCCAAGGGGACAGGCTCTGCAGGAAGCCTAGGGAGGTGGCACTTCCAGAGTTGGCTGGGGCCGAGCCAACGCAGCAGCTGCCTGACCCCCACCCCCACCCCGCAGCCCTGCGCTGTCACCCCTGCAGCAGCCCCGCTGGCAGACTTTGGCATCTCATCAGACCCGCTCCTGGGCCAGAAAGGCAGGTGGCAAAAATGTAAAAATGAAGGACAGCCCCTTCTGCCACCAAGAGAGAGAAAGAGAGAGAGAGAGAGAGAGAGAGCAAACCAAGAAACAGACTTAACTGTAGAGAACACACTGATGGTGACCCGAGGGGAGATGGGCGGGGAGGTTGCTGGGTGAAACCGGTGAAGGGGATTAAGGAGCGCACCTGCTGCGTGGAGCACCAGGCGATGTATGGAAGTGCTGGATCACTGTATTGCACTCCTGAGACTAATACTATACTGTCTATTAACTGGAGTTTAAATAAAATCTTTAAAATAAACAAAAACGGACAACCCAGGCATGCCCCGTGCAGGACTCTCCGCCCCCAGTAGCGGGCTCTTCAAAGGTGAAGGTAGCGGCGCTGGGTGGGGCTCAGTCTTCCGGGAGGGACGGTGAGCAGCGCGCAGAGATTGGAGAAAGGTGTTAATCACCTTCGTCCCCGTCCCCGGAGGTCTGGACCGCGCTCGCAGCTCGGACCCCGCCCTCGGGGATTCGCACCCCGCTCGGGCGCCACCTGCTGGCCACCGCGCGCGCGTCCGCTCCGCCTCTGTCCAGGCCTGATTGGAACCGCAGCCTGTTGACAGATTGGGGACTTTGGGGACAGTTGGGTGAGTCCGACGCTGAGAGCCATGCGTGCTAGAGTAAGCACTAGAAAAAAGGGCTTCTTCTTCCTTGTGTGGGCTGCGTCCCTCCTGTCACAAGACAGCACTACATGACAGTACCTACAGTACAAGACTTTAGGTACCTGCCTTGGGTAGATACTGGGTTCCATCCTGGGGCTACCAGGATCCATCATACAGGCCCTCAAGCCTTTGTACTAAATGCCTCCCACCAGGATGAGTGTCTGGGAAGGGCAGGGGAGCTGTGAAGAGCTCAGACACGGCCCAAGAGGGACCTGCATGTATCCAGCAGCAGCTGCACATGACTGCAGAGAGCCAGAGGTGGCCAAGGTGATAGATGCCACACCATCAGGAGTCTGGCATTGACAAAAGAGGCTCTTGCCATCTTTATATGCCCACAACAATGTTGCTGCTACAGAATTACAAAGGGGAAACATCCTCTTGTAGCAACTGGCACGACTTCTCTTGTTGAAAAAAGGTATCTTGGGGGCGCCAGGGTGGCTCAGTTGGTTAAGTGTCTGCCTTTGGCTCAGGTCCTAATACCTCAGTCCTGGAATCTGGCCTGTGTCAGGCTTCTTGCTTGGCGGCCATCTGCTTCTCCCTCTCCCTCTGACCCTCCCCCTTCTTGTGCTCTCTCTCTCTCTCTCAAATAAATTAAATCTTTGGAAGGAAGGGAGGAAGAAAGTAAAAGATATCTTGGGGCAGCTGGGTGGCTCAGTGGGTTAAGCATCTGCCTTTGGCTCAGGTCATGATATCAGGGTGCTGGGATCAAGCCCCACGTCGGGCACCCTGCTCACGAAGGAGACTGCTTCTCCCTCTCCCTCTTCTCCCCCTGCTTGTGCTTGCTCTTTATCTCTCTGTCAAATAAATAAAATCTTTAGAAAGAAAGAAAGAAAGGGAGGGAGGAAGGGAGGGAGGGAGAGAGGGAGGAAGGAAGGAAGGAAGAAAGAAAGAAAGAAGGAAGGAAGGAAGGAAAGAAAGAAAGAAAGAAAGAAAGAAAGAAAGAAAGAAAGAAAGAAAGAAGGAAAAGATATCTTGCTAAGAATTTGGCTTGGGAAACTATGGTGAAACCCCAAAGGTCATTAAAATGCTTGCAGTTGGTTCTTTCCATAGTTTGGCGACCGTGGCCATTGCTGCTATAAACATTGGGGTACAGATGGCCCTTCTTTTCACGACATCTGTATCTTTGGGGTAAATACCTAGGAGTGCAATTGCAGGGTCATAGGGAAGCTCTATTTTTAATTTCTTGAGGAATCTCCACGCTGTTCTCCAAAGAGGCTGCACCACCTTGCATTCCCTCCAACAGTGTAAGAGGGTTCCCCTTTCTCCACATCCTCTCCAACACATGTTGTTTCCTGTTTTGTTAATTTTGGCCATTCTAACTGGTGTAAGGTGATATCTCAATGTGGCTTTAATTTGAATCTCCCTGAGGGCTAATGATGATGAACATTTTTTCATGTGTCTGATAGCCATTTGTATGTCTTGATTGGAGAAGTGTCTGTTCATATCTTCTGCCCATTTTCTGATATGTTTGCCTGTTTCGTGTGTGTTGAGTTTGAGGAGTTCATTATAGATCCTGGATATCAACCTTTTGTTTGTACTGTCATTTGCAAATATCTTCTCCCATTCCGTGGGTTCCTCTTTGTTTTTTTGACTGTTTCCTTTGCTGTACAGAAGCTTTTGATTTTGATGAAGTCCCAAAAGTTTATTTTCGCTTTTGTTTCCTTTGCCTTTGGAGACATATCTTGAAAGAAGTTGCTGTGGCTGATATCAAAGAGATTACTGCCTATGTTCTCCTCTAGGATTCTGATGGATTCCTGTCTCACGTTGAGGTCTTTTATCCATTTTGAGTTTATCTTTGTGTACGGTGTAAGAGAATGGTCGAGTTTCATTCTTCTACATATAGCTGTCCACTTTTCCCAGCACCATTTATTGAAGAGACTGTCTTTTTTCCACTGTATATTTTTTCCTGTTTTGTCGAAGATTAATTAACCATAGAGTTGAGGGTCCATATATGGGCTCTCTACTCTGTTCCCCTGGTCTATGTGTCTGTTTTTATGCCAGTACCATGCTGTCTTGGTGATCACAGCTTTGTAATAAAGCTTGAAATCAGGTAATGTGATGTCCCCAGCTTTATTTTTGTTTTTCAACATTTCCTTAGCGATTCGGGGTCGCTACTGATTCCAGCAGCAATGGCCACGGTCGCCAAACTATGGAAAGAACCAAGATGCCCTTCAATGGATGAATGGGTAAGGAAGATGTGGTCCATATACACTATGGAGTATTATGCCTCCATCAGAAAGGATGAATACCCAACTTTTGTAGCAACATGGACGGGACTGGAAGAGATTATGCTGAGTGAAATAAGTCAAGCAGAGAGAGTCAATTATCATAGGGTTTCACTTATTTGTGGAGTATAACAAATAGCATGGAGGACAAGGGGTGTTAGAGAGGAAAAGGGAGTTGGGGTAAATTGGAAGGGGAGGTGAATCATGAAAGACTATTGACTCTGAAAAACAATCTGAGGGGTTTGAAGTGGCGGGGGGGTGGGAGGTTGGGGTACCAGGTGGTGGGTATTATAGAGGGCACGGATTGCATGGAGCACTGGGTGTGGTGAAAAAATAATGAATACTGTTTTTCTGAAAATAAATAAATTGAAAAAATTAAAAAATAAAATAAAATACTTCAATTTAAAAAAAAAATGCTTGCAGTTGAGGGCAGGTATATTAACCGGGGTTTTTCATCCGGCAGAGCCAGGAAGGCTGAGTTCCGCACAGGGAAGGAGAGACCTCTAGTGGTCGGGCAAGAGAGAGAAGAGATTAGGGACAAGATCGAACCCTCTAATTGGGACTTTTTAATTATTTATGGAGTGAGGGGTCCTTAAAGTCCCCCTCCAGTCTCCCCTGGGAACTTTTTGGTGACTGCCCCGTTGCTCCCTAGTGCTGTTAGGGCTTAGTGGGGCAACCAAATGAAAAGGAAAAAGGAACAGCTGACAGTAGCTTAGCCCAGAAGTTATTTTATAATATTTTATCGTCGCTCTGATTGCGAGGCATGTGCACAAGGAAGAACACAGTATGATTCCAGGTAAAAACTATTCCCTGACATAACAAATTCCCAAGATGGCAATACATTTGCTACATTCTTAAACTGGTCCCTCTGGGCCAAGGAGGCTTACCTTACTCAGATCTTACGAACACCATCTAAGATGTGGAGCATCCTGCCCATTTTAAAGATGAGGAAAGAAGGCTCAGGAGAGCCCAAGTCACTTGCCAAAGAGTGCAGTGATGGGCCGTGGGACCTGGATTCTCACCCCACCTGTCTGTCGGGTACCCTCTGCTTCAGGTCACGCCTGCCCAGCTCCTTCATGCCCCCACGGGCAGTCAGCCAAAAGGGGAATTGCAGACCGTGTTGCAATAAGCATCCCAACACATTTTCTGGCGAAAAGAGGATAGTTGGAGTGGTTATAAGATTTTTCTAGCATGAAAGCCCCTTGTGATCTTGGACTTTGAAGTCTAGTTCTCTCCATTGGATCACATCCCCGGAAGCACGGCTGACCTTGTCCTCTCACTTTTAAACCCATAGACAGAGGGGTGCCTGGGAGGCTCAGCCAGTTAAGCGTCTGCCTTCAGCTCACATCATGATTCTGGGACTCTGGGATGCAGCCCCTGGTCGGGGTCCCTGCTCAGCGGGGAGTCTTCTTCACCTTCTCCCTCGACCCTCCCCTCTGCTCGTGCTCTAGCGCTCGCTCGCTCGCTCTCTTTCTCTCTCTCAAATGAATAATCTTTTTCAAAAATCCCATATACAGAAAGATGACCTTCAAAAGCTGCTTTTGTCACATCTGCCCAAATCAGTTCACAGAGTGATGATTTTACAGTCCAACAGAGCCCAAGTTTTTCCTGAAGGGGCAGAAATCCACTGAATTCCCAGTTTTTTATTATGTTTTACGGGTTTTGATTCTAGACATATTAAGAGTTGCACTCAGTCTTCAGCCAGCTGAATTATATTTTCTTAAAGTTCATGAACTATGGTTTATATACAATAAAATTCTATACAACTATTAGATAGTGCAGTAGATCTGTAATACTGAGAAGAAAACATATCTACAGTATGTCAAATAAAATTAAGGAGAACAGTATATATTACAGGTGCATATTTTTATTTTTAAAAATAAAAGATCATCATATGTACATATGATGAGGTACATATCTTTCACATAACCACACAACAGTGAAAATTGGTAAAGAAGCCCCAAAGGGCAGGGAGTTCTGTGATCAGCTTTCCACTGAGCATCAGGAGAACAGCCTGAGAAGTTGCTACTAAGCCAATAGGCAAGCCAGGCAGGTATGGTCAGTCTTTGGCTCACTAAGAACTGTTACCATGAACACTGGATTTCATCAACAGTTTTTGGCATGTGCTGAGATGGTCCTAAGACTTCTCTCCTTTAATATGTTAATATGATAATTTCTGTTAACTGATTTTATAATGTAAAGTCAAATCCAACCTGTTCATGATTTACATTACATTAATTGATGAGGGATTTTGCTTCCTAATATATTCGTTAGGATCTTTGTAATTATATGTATGAGTAATTTTCCTTTCCCATTCAGTCCTTATCAGGTTGTGGAATCAAAGTTATCCATCTCTCAAAAAAGCAGTATTGTTCCCTCTTCTTCTATACTCTGGAATAATTTGTATAAAACTGAAATGATTTATTTCTTGAACGTCTGGCAGGGCTTGTCAGTAAAAACCATCTGGATCTCCTTTGTGGGGAGATTTTTAACAAATGGTTTCATTTTCTTAGATTAGAACACTATTCAGTACATATTTCTTCTTGAATCAATTTTGGTAGGCTATCTTTGTAAATTTTTTCATCTCATTTAAACTTTAATTTTTATAGGCTTAAGTGGTTTACATTATCTTATTATATTTTAATGTCTACTTTTCTCATATTTTTCATTTCTAATATTGTGTTTCTCTTTTTCTAGATCATTCTTGCCAGAAATTTCAAAAATTTTTTAGTCTTTTCAATGAACCAGACTGGCTTTGTTGATCCTGTTAAAAATGTGTTTCTATTATTATTGTTAATATCTGTTCTTGTGATATTGCTTCCATCATTCTGATTCTTCCTGTGAGTTATTATACTTTTCCTCTACTAACTTAAGTTCAATAGTTAGTTCATTAATGTTGAGCCCTCTGTTTGTAGTATATTAAATATCAATATATTAAATATGATATGTTATTATATATAATATAAATATATATTTCTATGACATAGAAATATAAAAATAAACTATTTTAACATATTATATTAAATTCAATTAAATATGGTATATTAAATATTTAACCCTATCTATTTCATTCTAAGAAACACCCCTTCACTCTTTACATTTTTCCAGTTCTTCATGCACCTTTTAACCCAAGGAGCTGTGAGGCATCCTGCTGGATAAGGCTGAGACATGAGAGCCTCCGGAGTTTCCACCAGTGGCCCTCAAGTGCTATGCCAGACCCCAATGTTTGCCCTCCCTCTTCCTTGCTAACTGACCCCAGTTGTGTTCAGGTATGGAGGGTCCTTGGCTTCGTGGGCTGTCCCTACCCAGAAGAAGAAATGTTGTTCGTAAGATCTGAGTGGGAATCCAGTTTCCTCTGCAGTGATTGGTTCAAAAGTGAACATGTGACTCAATCTTGGCGTTAAGATTGGGGCAAAGTCAGCCAGGGGTGGATGTGAGGGAATTGGAAGACAAGTTTTCCTTCCTAGTGAAAACAGGTGCAGGGGAGAAAAACGCTACTCCCCTTTTCTGAATGTTGGTGCATGAAAAAGTGGGACCTCCCAAGGCTGTTCTGCAACCCTGAGGGTAACTCTTACCCACAAACTGAGAATGGCAGAGCTGGATGGTAGAAAGCAACAGGGCGCCATGATGTCGTTGAAGCCCTGTGTCTGTATGTCTTGTCATGTGAGATAAGCTCTTTCTGACCAGGTCTTGTTATTGGCAGCCAATGGTGTCCTGCAGGAGCCCCACGAGGCCGGCCTCCTGCCTGTTGCATGTCCCTCAATGGCAGAAAGTTTGTCAGTGGTCTTGCAATGTGGTCTTCCAACACTTGCAATGATTCAGGCAACTGGAAACGATATTCGTGTTCTTATAGTACTGCTTACATCATCTTTGGAAAAGGACAGTATCCTACATTGTTCCTTTGTTCTTAGGAACTCAAGAAAGTTTTTCTTTTGTAAATTCATAGTCAAAATGATGGATGGTCAGAATAAGCCTGAGGGGAAGAGAAAAAGGAATGCACCGAGGTGCCTGCCATTGGGACCACCTGCCATTGTGGCCATCCAGAGCAGACTCTGGAGAGTCATGCTGCAGGTGAGGCATCTCCACGTGGCGCACACACCCCCATCCCCACTAAGCAAAATCAGGTGCACTGAGGAGATCTCAGCCAAGCACTCGCTTCTGTGGGAGATGGCTTTTCCATCTAAGAACTGTTTTGCATAAGATCTTCTAATGATATCTTTAAATTGTATTATTTAGGGTCCTCTCATTGCAAATCACTAAAAACTGATCTCACACGAGGTTAAGAAGGGAAAAAGGGGGAGCATGTGGTGAATGGTTCACATGAGCAAACCAAAGGAAGGTGTGCCTGGATGTCAAGATTTGAGCACCATCAGGACCTTCTCCTCCTCTCTCTGGTGGAGACCCATCTCCAGTGTCTCAGGAAAGCTTCTCCACAAAGCTAGAATCATGGTGTCTAAAAGGTCCATCACAACTCTCTCAAGCAGAAAAGTGAGAATGTCCTCCAAAAGTTCTAGTTAGAAGCTCCAGGTAGGGACTCAGACAGGCCCCAGTTTAGGTAACATGGTTAATTTTGGACCAATCACTAGGAGAAAGAAGGTATTATGGATTGAATTGTGTATCCCAGAAAGACCTGTTCAAGTCCTAACTCCTGGTATCTGAGAATGTGATCTTCTTTAGAAATAAGGTCTTTGCAGATGTAATCACGTTAAGAGGAGGTCATAAGGGCCCTTAGAAGATGAGGGAAGTTTGGACACAGGGAGAATGCCATGTGATAGGGAGAAGGCCATGGGACAACACAGGCAGAGAATGGAGTGATCCACTCATAAACCAAGAAACACCGAGGACTGTCTACAACTACCAGAAGCTAGGAGAGGTATGGAACAGGTTCTCCTTCAGAGCTTCCAGAAAGATCCAACCTTGTCAATATCTTGATTGGACTTCTGATCTCCAGAACACTGAGAGAGTAAGCTTCTGTTGTGGTAGGCCGCCAGTTTTATGGTATTTTGTTGTAGCATCCCTAGGAAATTCATCCACAAAGGTAGTAGTCAGCAGGGCTAGGTACTATGAAAGGAAGCCTCCAATACTTGGTTGGAGGGGAGGAAAGGACTGTATCCCAAAGAAGGGAGAGGGGCTCCATTATCAGGGGAAGGAGTAAAGGGAGCTGGGCAGGCAAATAGAGCAGCCCCTACATTAGCATACACTGGATCACATCCGGCTGGATTTCTTACAGGTAAAGAGAAAGGAATACAGTTTTGTCTTGCAGAAAATACTTATTCCTTCTTCAAAGACATCACAGAGGGGCGCCTGGGTGGCTCAGTGGGTTAAAGCCTCTGCCTTTGGCTCAGATCATGGTCTCAGGGTCCTGGGATCAAGCCCCACATTGGGCTGTCTGCTCAGCAGGGAGCCTGCTTTCTCCTCTCTATCTCTCTGCCTGCCTCTTTGCCTACCTGTGATCTCTGTCAAATAAATAAATAAAATTTAAAAAAAAAAGACAACACAGATTCCTTCATCTAAAGTCAGGAATTTATAAGCCACTGTGGTTTGAACAGTTGTATTCTTTAAATAAGGACTGAAATAGCTTCATTTGCCTTGACACTCAGGGAGCTCACAGATTCATTCAGTTATGCAGTTCTGCTAGAAGAAATGTTTTATTAATTACACCAAGGTACATAAAAAATCAGAAGTTACTTTCCTGTGAAGCACATATTCAATTTCAGGTACCTATCAGATTTAACCTTTTATCTTGGCCATAAAATTCAAACTATGCATCAAATATAATAAAGATCTATTCCAGTGAATTGAAGTTAGTTGCCATTTTAACATCCTTTTAAACTATTTTTAATTGATAACATGCTTTTATTAAATGGTCAGTTCAAAGATGTGAGAGTTCCTTATGAAGAGTAATCTGGGAGCAGACACTATCAGATAGATGGCCTTGTGCTTAAAGATTCTATTTCAAGGGGACGCCTGGGTGGCTCAGTTGGTTGGACGACTGCCTTCGGCTCAGGGCGTGATCCTGGAGTCCCAGGATCGAGTCCCGCATCAGGCTCCCAGCTCCATGGGGAGTCTGCTTCGTTCTCTGACCTTCTCCTCGCTCATGCTCTCTCTCACTGTCTCTCTCTCTCAAATAAATAAATAAATAATCTTTAAAAAAAAAAAAAATTCTATTTCAAGGCAAGTCCACTGCAGGTAGAATTCTAATGAACCACTCAGACAGAATCCTTTAACAGCTTGGGTAAAAAGGAATGTTCTCCACCACCATACTCACTAGTAAAGTGCAGAGCTTAGGGGTGCCTGGGTGGCTCAGTGGGTTAAGCCTCTGCCTTCGGCTCAGGTCTTGATATCAGGGTCCTGGGATCGAGCGCCGCATCACACTCTCCGCTCAGCGGGGAGCCTGCTTCCCTGTCTCTCTCTGCCTGTCTCTCTGCCTATTTATGATCTCTCTCTGTCAAATAAATAAATAAAATCTAAAAAAATAAATAAATAAAGTGCAGAGCTTGTAAGTGAATGAACGTTAAAAGTTAGGGAATTAGCCGTGTGAATATGCATTCAAATCAGTCAACAAATATTGCATCTACAGAGACCTTACAATAGCGAATGTGTCACGTGTCAGGCCCTTGCTATATGTACTCTGCAGGTATCAACCACGGTAATTCCCATGACTCCCGGAGGGGTGGGTACTACGATGCCCCATTTCACAGAAGTAAACTGAGAAACAGAGTTTATGCGACTTGCCCAGACACCTAGCTAACAGAGCATGGAGCTCCAAGATTCTCACCTAGACCAGAGTCCATGACCTTCACCTGCCTGGGACACATAGACCTGATCTGAAGTCAGTCCTACCGATCAGCAAGGAGTTTGATGACCACCAGAGTGGACAGGTAGGGTAGGAAAGGTCAGGAATGGCCTAGAAGAACCTGGAGGACAGAAGGATTGGGTTAAGGTGGGCAAGATTTGAAGCCTCCTCACAACCCAGGAAAGAGCCACAGTTTTTCTCTTCTTTGCCGCGGGACAGAATTAATTTGTTTCCTAGTTATTTGTAACTAGGGCCAGAAGCCACGTGTCACCAGGAAAGTTGACAAAACCACCCATGTGAAGAGCTGCAAACCTCTGGGACTAGGGTCACAGACTCATCCTGGTTGTTCTGGATTTTCCCAGTGTTTACACTCAAGTCCCAAGTCCCAGGGCCCCTGTAAATCTCAGGCAAACCACGATGGTTACTTACCCTGCTTGTTAAATTCAAATAGGAGAAAGAGCTTTTACAAAAGAAAGAGTTTAAAAAAAAAAAAAACAAGGTTTATACCATACACATGACATACAGATAATCTGACCCCTCAAAACGCTAAAACGTTTGAACTTGAGCTCCCGGACGCTGCCACACGGAGGCTGTGGGATCTCAGCACAGTCACCTTCACACTGAGCCCACTTTCCCTACCTATAAAATTAAAGGTTTGAAGTTGGGTGCTCTTTAAGTGCAATTTCAGGGCTAATAACCAAACTACTATTCTTTCCCCCCCCCCAAAGATGTATTTACTTGAGAGAGAGGGAGAGAGGGAGTGGGAGGGAGGAGAGGGTGGCGCAGAGGGCCAGCCAGACTCCTCAAGCAGGCTCCCGGCTGAGCACAGAGCCCCATGCACAGTTTGATCCCACAACCTGAGCCGAAACCAAGAGTCAGATGCCTAACCAACTGAGCCACCCAGGTGCCCCCAACTATTATTCCTGAGTCCACACCAGTGCTGGGAAAACCCCCTAACCATAAACACATACACACACACACACACACACACACACACACACCCCTATACAAGTACACACCTTTCCACACCTATCTAACATCTAACATTTTCTTATTTAGGGGGAAAAGAATCTCATGTTGCATATTATCTTCCATTTGAGAAATATATATAATTGGAAATATACTCAGATAAATTTAGTACTTGGAGGGTTTTTTTTTTCCCCATGATTCTTTTAGATTTTTACTGTTTCCTAATTTTACTGTCTCAATGAATTTTACAGACAATGGGGTAAATGCCTTCAGAATAAAATAATCAGTAAAAATCAGAAGATTGTTTTCATGTATAGTAACCCCTGTCTCCCACACATGTGCCTTGGGAAGGCCAGAGGAGCTAGGACAGGAGAGATGAAACAACAGGAGCCCTCTGACTCCAAACAGTAAGGTCCTATTAACAGTGTGACACGGCGCTGGAAGGTGAGGGTGGAATTTATGCCGTGAGTGATCGGTGAGGAAATGCGACGTAGAGAATACAAGTCAACAGAAATCTACCAGCATGTCGGCCAAAAAGAGATGTGGCTCCCGAATCTAAGTACAAGCAGCTCAGCTTTCGTTAAGTGTAACAAAATTGTTGTGAAATCCCTATTTTCCATACTGATGTTGGGGAAGGGGACAATGCAGGTTCCGTTAACTTGCCAAATAGTATATAGCAGGTGACCCACTCACCTTTCCTCTGTGCTCTGTTATGACTCTACTCTTGTTCAGTATTTCCCAAAGGGTCACAGGGAAAACTCGGTTAATCATGTCTTTGTCTCCTGAAATAGACCATAGGCTCTAGGAAATAGATTCAGACCATGAACAGGATACCCTTCTGACCTGACTCAGTTGTTGTGTTTTTTTTAAGGTTTTATTTATTTATTTGACAGAGATCACAAGTAGGCAGAGAGTCAGGCGGAGCGGGGGAGGGAGCGGGAAGCAGGCTCCCCGCCAAGCAGAGAACTAGATGTGGGGCTTGATCTCAGGAACCTGGGACCACAACCCAAGCCCAAGGTAGAGGCTTTAACCCACTGAGCCATTCAGGCGCTCCCTGACTCAGCTTTGTACTCAGCTCCTGAGTTCAACTTGCTGCTGTGGAAGGCAGGTGGCAAACAATTACGTTGTCCTAGCCATTGACACTGGGATGCATCCCAGGGAGGGTCGCACTGTCAAGCGAAGACAGCAGAATTGCATTTTAGGCATCTGGTAAACCAAGCAATAAATAGTTTTACTTTTTATATCAGCAAGAGGGGTACCTCATTCTTCTTTACTAGACAAAAACTCGTTCTGCAGGGAGATCACCTTTTAACCCCTAAAGCACTAACTCCCTGCCAATTTGTCTCCAAGTTCAGTGTGAAGTGTCCCCTAAATACAGAAGTACTTCTGAAGGTGGCTGCCACAGAGCATCCTTACAGAAAAACTTAACTAAAGGTTGAATCCCAGCCTAGAGATTCTCTCTACTACAAACGGAATCATCAGTGTGATGTCATAGCCCCAAAATACACACTCACCACTAGCCATTCTTTCATTGGAGTTTTATTTCTGAGACCCCTAAGGCTTTTTATTCTCCTAACACAGTGTCTTCCCGATGTGAGAATACTGTTCAGAATCAGATGCACACATGTATGATCAGTTGGGTATTACCAAAAGTGCCAAGGCAATGGGTTAAAAAATGATCTTTTCAACAAATGGTTCTGGACCAACTGGTTATCCATACACAAAAGAAAAAAATTTTCAATTTCAAATTTTATCTCAGACAACAGAGAATAAAATAACTCAAAATTGATTATAGTCCTAAATGTGAAGGCTAACTTTCAAAAAAAAAAAAACATGGAAGAAGATTTTGGGTTGGGTTAGGCAAAGATTTTTTTTTTAAGGATTTTTTTATTTATTTGTCAGAGAGAGAAAGAGAAAGCACAAGCAAGGGAGTGGCAGGCAGAGGGAAAAGCAGGCTCCCCACAGAGCAAGGACCCTGGGATCATGACCTGAATAGAAGGTAGATGTTTAACAAACTGAGAGGCAAAGATTTTTTAAGTAAGACAAAAAAAGCAAGAACTATTTTTAAAACTTAATAATTTGGACTGCATCAAAATTTAAATATTTTGCTGTTTAAAAAAAAACAACACTGTTAAGACAATAAAAAGGCAAGTCACAGACTAGAAGAAAATATTTACGAAACTCAAACCTATCCAGAATATATAAAGAATTCTTACAACTCAATAAGACAAATGGGCAAAAGATTTGAATAGACACTTCATCAAAGAAGATATATGGATGGCAAATAAGCACATTAATCATCAGGGAAATACAAATTAAAATCACAGTGAGATGAGGCACCTAGGTGGCTCAATCAGGTAAGTGTTAAACTCTTGGTTTCGGCTCAGGTCATGATCTCAGGGTCATGAGATCAAGCCCTGTGTTGGGCTCTGTGCTCAGCTTGGAGTCTGCTTGAGATTCTCTCTCTCCTTCTCCCTCTTGTCCTTCCCCTGCTCATGCTCACTCTCTCACTCTCTCTCCCAAATAAATATTTTTTATAAAAATATAAATAAGTAGGGCACCTGGGTGGCTCAGTCAGTGAAGTGTCTGCCTTCGGCTCAGGTCATGATCCCAGGGTGCTGGGATCGAGCCCCATATAGCGCCCCCTGCTCAGCGGGAAGACTGCTTCTCCCAATCCCCCTGCGTGTGTTCCCTCTCTCGCTGTGTCTCTCTCTGCTAAATAAAAAATAAAATCTTTAAAATATCAATCAATCAATCAGTCAGTCAGTCAGTCATAGTGAGTTACCACTACACACCCACTAGAAAGGCTGAAATTAAAAAGACTTGACGATAACAGGTGTTGACACACATGTGGAGCAACTTGAACTCTCACACATTGATCATGGGGATATAAAACAATACAGTTTGGGAAAACGGGCATTTCCTCATCAACTTCATGTACAGCCACTCAAAGACCCAGCAATTCTACTTCTAGTTATTTATGTGGAAAATGAAAACATATGTCCACACAAAACTTGCAGGCAGATATTCAAAGTATCCTCATTCATAAGAGCCAACAACTGAAAAACGTTGAAATCCCCAACAAGAGGTGAACCAAGTTTGGTCCACAAAGCTTGGTATATCCCTACAAAGGATACCAGTCAGCGATGAAAATGAAGAAACTACTGAGAGACACAACAACATAGCTCTCAAAAATATTACACAGAGGGAAAGAAGTTAGTCACAAAACACATATCCTGGATGATTCCATCTACCTGAAGTTCTAGAAAATGTACTTACGGTGCTAGAAACAGGTCACTGGTTGCCTGGTGTTGGAGGTAGAGAGGCGGAAGCAAGTTGGGCGTGAGGGGGGCTTTCCATCTTGATTGCGGTGGTGGTGACTTGTACACATTCATCAAACTGACCACGCTTAAAGTTGGTGCAGTTTATTGGACATAAATTAACCTCAATGAAGGTAATTCTTTTTTTTTAAGATTTTGTTTATTTATTTCAATGAAGGTAATTCTTAAAGAAAAAGCCAAGGAGTGTGGGAATTTCCAAGAAGAGACATTAAAATACATACTAATAACAAACTGAATTTTTTCCTGAGCTAATCAGAGAACTGAAAAGAAATCAAAAGAGAGGAAATGTTCCTTATTTGAATCAACGTCTTCAATGGGAGAATGCAGTGAGAAACACTGCCCTCTGTAATTTCGACGGTCTCTGGAAAGACCTTCCCTTAAACCCATTTTTGGTTCAGATTTCAATTATCAGCTAACGATTTAGCCGGCATTCGTTGGCAATCCCCTAAGAAGGCACACTTTGTAGTCAGGGATGGAAGAGAGGAGGTTATGGTTTCACCAAAACCAAAGAGCACCCCACGGAGGCAAGGGGGGAAGCGAAGAATCCAGTGGAAAAAGAAAAAGAAGTCAGAAGGGTCCATCCTCTTAGGTGCTCAGAGAGTTGACGCCCTTGGTCTCCCATGGGACAACCTGGACACATAGGGGTGGAGGAAGGAACTCAGCAAAGAGGCACGAATAAGCAGCCTTGGCCGCCAAAGGCGGTCATGTCCTCAGACCCTCCCCTTACACGGATAGGGCTTCAGGCTGAGAGTTCCCATGGAGGCCGGTGTTGTTCATGCCAAAACATTTAAAGTTATAAATCAAGCTCTCAAACTGCTAAATGAAATGTACATTACCCCCCTACTATACAAGTGTATCTTCATAATGACAAAATCTAAGATACTCATAAAACTGGGCTTTTATGTAACTGAAAGTTGGAGAACTGTCAAAACACAACCCTAGGGGTGCCTGGGTGGCTCAGTCGGTTAAGCATCTGCCTTTGGCTCAGGTCATGATCTCAGGGTCTTCGGATGAAGACCCGTATCAGGCCCCTTGCTCTGCAAGGAGCTTGCTTCTCCCTCTGCCTGACACTCCTCCTGCTTGTGCTCTCTCTCCCTCTCTGATAATAAAATTTTAAAAATCTTAAAAAAAAAAAAAACACAGCTGAGTTTAGGATTGCATGTGTCCAGACATTTTGGTCAGCGGGGTAGTGCTGTTTAATAAGTAATCAGAGAGGCACCACTCATAGATGATGTTCATTTCATAACCTCTCCGTTCCTGGACATCAATTCAGGAAAATCACAGGTTTGCAATCAAGACTTTCACATAATGTGTATGTTAGTGATAGCAATGACCTAAATGCTTAAATAATCCTGTGATAATCCTCAGCATATGATAATCCTCAACATACACAAAATCAGAACAAATTCTCATTTAAAATATCAGTTAAAAGAGGGACACCTGGGCGGCTCAGTTGGTTAAGCGGCTGCCTTCGGCTCAGGTCGTGATCCCAGCATCCTGGGATCAAGTCCCACATCGGGCTCCTTGCTCGGCAGGGAGCCTGCTTCTCCCTCTGCCTCTGCCTGCTTCTCTGTCTGCCTGTGCTCGCTCGCTCTCTCTCCCTCTATCCCTGAAAAATAAATAAATAAAATCTTAAAAAAAAAAAAAATATATATATATATATATCAGTTAAAAGAAAACTTAGAACTTAAAAATTCAAATGATTTTGGGGTGCCTAGGTGGCTCAGTTGGCTATGCCTCTGACTCTTGATCTCAGGGCTGAGTTCAAGCCCTGCACTGGGCACCATGCTGAGTGCAGAGCCTACTTTAAAAAAAAATGATTTTTGTGCTTTCAAATAGATTATTTTTCTTCTAAAACATTCCAGAGTATGTGTGGTGGAAGGAGTATGCATGGGCAAAATAAAATATTTAATGAATGGATATAAAATGTTTAAATCAGGGACGCCTGTGTGACTCAGTTGGTTGGGCAGCTGCCTTCGGCTCGGGTCATGATCACAGCGTCCTGGGATCGAGTCCCGCATAGGGCTCCTTGCTCGGTGGGGAGCCTGCTTTTCCCTCTGCCTCTGCTGCCATTCGGCCTGCCTGTGCTCGCTCTCTCTCTCTGGCAAATAAATAAATAAAATAAAATCTTTTTTTTTAAATGTTTAAATCAACAGTACTTAAAACTGATGTTTTATTTAATCTTTTGAAAAGTAATCATAGCTTATTAAATATATATTATAGAAGCAAAACTATTCATAAGTTCAGCATTCAATTACCCTCTCGTTGTCTGTATGAAGAACAGACATGCTTCGTGCATGCTCTATTTAGATCCACATATATACAAATTGAAGATGGTATGCATTGTTTTAATATTGCAAAATATCGCTCAGCTTCCATATTTGCTGCTGCCAACACCGTGCTAATTTATGAGTTCCTCTGGAACCAAGAACTGGAACACAAAGAGAAGCCGGGAAATGAACGCTTGGCACCACTGGGAAGCAATAGTTCTTTCTACAAGCATCTATTGTAAGTTAATTAAAGATAAATTAATTAAATTGTCTTTTCTTTACCTTAGTGCTCTGCTGCTCAAATCACCCTGACGCCCCAAAGAAGCTCCAGCACAGGCAGCCGCATAGCCCTGGCCCTTCATGGCATCAGAGGGCAGCTGCCTTCGGGTCAAGGACACGGAGCTGCCAAGACACAAAGCATTTCCCCTGAGGCATGAACACAGCTACGGACAAAAGCAGATATTTAAAGTAAAAAAAAAAGCAGATATTTAAGTTGTTTTTGTTTTTTTTTTAAGATTTTATTTATCCATTTGACAGAGAGAGAGATCACAAGTAGGCAGAGGCAGGCGGAGAGAGGGGGGAAGCAGGCTCCCCGCAGAACAGAGAGCCTGATGTGGGGCTCAATCCCAGGACCCCAAGACCATGACCCGAGCCAAAGGCAGTGGCTTAACCCATTGAGCCACCCAGGCGCCCATTTAGGTTTTAAATTTGCATTTAAATTAGTGTTAAATCGAACTATGCCCATGTCCAGTACGAGTTCCGTTGTGAGGGAGCTGCCCATTTGCTCTTCAATATGTAGTGTGGGCTGTGTGTTTGTGTGTTTCTTGTGTGTGTGTGTGTGTGTGTGTGTACACAGGACTCTGAATCATGGGGCTCAGGCCAGTGTCCCCTCTGTCCAGTGTCCCTCTGCTGTCCAGCAGCACAGCTTGGGGTATCTCTCTTGAATTTTTAGTCTGAATAGATCCACCTGTTTTTTAAGGATGTTACATTAATTATTTTTACTTTTTTCCCTAAGTTTTTACTTTAATTCCAGCTAGTTAACATACAGTATTATATTAGTTTCAGGGATACAAATTAATTCTTAATTATACAGGTAATTTGTGAACATACCTCTTTATTGCAAAAGTATTTTGAACATTAAAGGTAAGGCTTGGGCGCCTGTGGCTCAGTCAGGTAAGTGTCTGCCTTCGGCTCAGGTCACGACCTGGAGTCCCAGGATCGAGTCCTTGCTCAGCAGGAACTCTGCTTCTCCCTCTGTCCCTCACTCCACTCATGCTCTCCCTCGTTCATTCTCTCTCTCTCAAGTAAATAAATAAAACCTTTAAAAAAATGGAAAGTAAATAAAGGTCAGGCTAAAATCCAATTCTTTTATTTATTTATTTTTTTTTTAAAGATTTTATTTTATTTATTTGAGAGAGAGAGACAGTGAGAGAGAGCACGAGCGAGGAGAAGGTCAGAGAGCGAAGCAGACTCCCCATGGAGCTGGGAGCCTGATGTGGGACTCGATCCCGGGACTCCAGGATCACGCCCTGAGCTGAAGGCAGTCGTCCAACCAACTGCGCCACCCAGGCGTCCCTAAAATCCAATTCTTTCATCCCCTCATCCCACTGCTCTAAGTCTGGCTACAAGCTCAGTACAAATCTTCCCAAATGGGTTTCATCACGGTCATAGCTAACCCTTGTGACATATCTACACGGTGCTAGACATTGTTCTAAGCCTTTTACACACAGCGTCTTGTTTAAATCATCATACAACCTCATGAGAGAGCTTACCTACCTATATTCATATATTTACTGACAAACTACAGCTGTGTGTGTGCGCACGTGCGCCCGCGCGTGCGCACGTGTGTGTGTGTAACATAAAATGAATCCTACTTAAGGCTTAGTCTTGAAACTTACTTTGTTCTTCTTCTCTATCTTGGAGACCTACTCGTGGCAGGACCCTTAAATTACACTTTCCTTCTTAACAGCAAGAGGTGCGTGTAAGCAAAATTTTCTTTGGGAGGGAAAACGAGTTTCCTAAACTCTTTCGGAATGTTGCATGTACTGAGACTTCTAATTTCTTGATTTCTAATTAGTCTCAGCTTCTGAGATCTGCAGGCGATGAGCCACCAGGTAGAAGGGGAACTGCCCAGCTGGTCAAGGCAAAAGCTTCCCCGGCAAAAACGCCAGTGGGCCGACAGCATTTCTCTCCCAGTAGACAGCTCTGTAAATGACAGACGGACAAAAGCCCACTAGGCTATTTCCGGGTGACTTTCTAATAAATAATGGGAAGGAGCAGAGAGTGTAATGTCTATATAATTATTCCTTAACTGCGGAGGCTTCTCCTCCCCTCGACTAAGCTACTGGAGAACCCAAAGTCATCTCAGCTTCCCCTCCGCCCTCCCAGCACCTGGGCGCCAGCTCCCCGAGCAATTCTCTCTCCAGCCCTGGGCTGTCAAAAGCTGCCCCCTACCCCCACTTTGTTCTCCACCTTATCCATCGATAAATCTCTCCCTAAATGTAACGTTCAACCTGGTATTGGAAAGAGAATAATCTAAGTATTTCACATTAATGAGTGAATGGGTGATCCTTCCCTTCAAAACTGTCCAAAAAATGTCTTGTTTTAATCCAGTCTCTACTTGGGAAACTGAGGCTCTTTGGTGCAGACACTGAGGGACAGAGTGAACCCTTAGATGGCTACTCCTCTTGATTGTTGTCAGAAGGAAAGACAGATGAGCTTATCCCTATTTATGATGCATCAAAGAAGCCAGAATCAGGGAGATGTGCAGAGCGGGGTTGCGCGTAAATAAACAAATAAAGTGGGTATCACGAACTAACCAAGGCTGTTGGGACCATAAACCTGCGAGCCAGAGAAGAAAGGAGGAATAAAGTAAAATATGCAGAGATTTAATGAAAACAGATATGTTTATCCTTTCTCCTTTGTAATAGCAAAGTGGAACTCAACTCCTTATAAATCAACGGCTTGGCATGTGAGAACCTTCCTGTTTCTTCATAAAAACAAGTACCAGGATAATTTTTCTAACACGTATTTGCTCCCAGATTCTCACTGGAGGAGTTTTCCACCATCACCCAGAGTCAGGAAAATAAAATTCTTGCATATCTGGGCCAATGAGGTCTTTTTAAGATTTTTATTATTTATTTGATAGAGAGAATGACAGCCAGAGCAGGAACACAAGCAGGGGGAGTGGGAGAGGAAAAGCAGACTTCCTGACTTGAGCTGAAGGCAGACGCTCAACCATCTGAGCCACCCAGGAGTCCCTAAAACCCATCTTAAAGGCTAGGAGTCTTCCTAGTCCCAAGTGCCTTGGCCTGTCTTGGAAGCACACTGGTGTTTAGGCTGGTTCCAGACAAGCAGGTTCAAAGCAGCCTCTGCCTGGAACATGAAAAGGAAATCTGCCCAATTCCCCCATTCCTACTAGAAAGTGTCTGTTTTGTATTTAAAATATTAAAGAACTCCTCCTGAAATCTGTGCCTGGGATACAGGAATCTGAATTATTTGAAAGATGGTGCTCTGTAAAAGCTCTTTTTAGAATTCCCTAGAACGGAGGTCCTTAAACTTGAGCAAACGCTGAAACTGCCTGGGGATTCCAAACCCTGGTCCTGAGACACCTCTAAAAATTCTGAGGTTGGATCTGCATTTATTTTTTTTTTAAGATTTTATTTATTTGACAGAGATCACAAGTAGGCAGAGAGGCAGGCAGAGAGGGAAGCAGGCTCCCTCCTGAGCAGAGAGCCTGATGTGGGGCTCGATCCCAGGACCCTGAGACCATGACCTGGGCTGAAAGCAGAGGCTTTAACCCACTGAGCCACCCTGGCGCCCCTGGATCTGCATTTAACAAGGACCCTGGAAGATTCCAAGCCAAGTAGTCCATGGGTTGTCATTTTGAAAGCACATTGCCATGATTCATTAGAAATATCTGGAAAAGCAGTTTATAATTCAAATGTGTGCGAACTTAGTTTAAAAAAAAAAAGAATCTTTCAAAGTGTAAATCATAGAACTGCTACCTAATTATGAAAAGAATTCTATGGTTTCTGGGTAGGGAGGAGGCGATCTCCACACCAATTTTAGTGAAGATTATCACGTGCCAGAAACAGGGCTGAAGGCAAGGAACACAAAGGTGAGTAAGATGTGATTTTATGCCTCAAGAAGCTTGTTGTCCAGGGAAGGAATGCAGTTGGGGGAACGTGGCTGAGTTAATCACACTTTCTTCCTCACTGAGCCTGATGCCAACGAGCTGGGCAGTCTTGGACAAGTTGGTGAGCTTCTCTAGCTTTTCTAGGAGGGAAAAAACGGGAGGGAGAGGATGACTTGACAATCCCTTGGGTTTCTTCCTGCTCTAAAAATTCTGTGATTCTATACATAATCCCACCTAAGTAACTTACAACCAAAAACCCTTCCGAGTAAGTGTATATAAAAGAGTTAATTGCAAAAGATTTCCTATCTTACAAATCTCTTCAAGAATGAAATTGCATCCTATTCAGGTGGTACTACACAGATGAGAAAACAAAAAGTCATTTCCAGGAGTCTTCACCTCGAATCCCCTCTGAAAACTTCCCAGGAGAAATGTAGTCGTTTTTCTGGATACACAAACTGTCATCCTATAGGATTGCATGTACAGCTTGGAATATATGCCTTTGAGAATACTGAGGTAATCTATACTACCTTTCTTCTTTTTTTTTTTCTTCAATTTATTTATTTTCAGAAAAACAGTATTCATTATTTTTTCACCACACCCAGTGCTCCATGCAAGCTGTGCCCTCTACAATACCCACCACCTGGTACCCCAACCTCCCACCACCCCCGCCACTTCAAACCCCTCAGATTGTTTTTCAGAGTCAATAGTCTCTCATGGTTCACTTCCCCTTCCAATTTCCCTCAACTCCCTTCTCTCCATCTCCCCTTGTCCTCCATGCTATTTGTTATGCTCCACAAATAAGTGAAACCCTATGATAATTGACTCTTTCTGCTTGACTTATTTCACTCAGCATAATCTCTTCCAGTCCCGTCCATGTTGCTACAAAAGTTGGGTATTCATCCTTTCTGATGGAGGCATAATACTCCATAGTGTATATGGACCACATCTTCCTTATACCTTTCAAAGTAACTTTCTTTATGCTAAGTCACAGTGAGGACCAGCAAAAAGAAACCCCTTTCAAACCTTCTGGGACTTACCGGTTTTAAGAACAACCTCCCCTTAAACCAATTCCTTCCTAAAACACCGCCCTGAAAGCAGGCCATTTCATAGTAATTATTTGCTTCACAATGGGACTCACCAAGGATTTCTCTTAAATAAACTTTACTGGGCATCATAAATGAAAGGTTACATGCAAACCATCATCTTTACACAATTTTTCAGAAACGTAAAATAATAATAACTCCTATTTATTCGGTGATACATGAAGTGACGGTCTAAATCTTTGATGTGTTTTGGTTTATTAACATTAGAAAGAAACTCGCAAGTGAGGGAGGATTTTTCCCCGTTTCACAGGTGAGAAAAATAGATTCAAAGTGGTGAAAGAACTTGTCTGAGTTCACATGACTGTAGAGTGGGGAAATCAGGCGTCCAGAGTCTACATGTTCACACACCAGATGCCCCACAAGAACAGAACCTAAAACACAGCAGATGCTAAAAAGAGAAACTAAGATCCACAGCTGATTTGACATTCTCTTCAGGCTCGTCAAGATGTTGAATCCTGGGGGTGATCTATTTTGACCATGAATCCAGAGGTGCCCAACCTTCTGTCATGTCTGTACCCTCTGTGTGATTTCCGTCATATCCGAGTTATCGTTCAAACTACTTCATACTTAATTTACTTAATGTTTCCATTGAAATCATCTATTTTATTTTGGAAAGATCATTTCATATCTTTGAATTCACTGGTTTGTTGTGCCTTTTATATTTTTTCCAACTAACTTGAAAATAAATACAGAGCCACTTAAATTCAAAACCCATTCTGAGATCGCTTCTTATGCTCGGCCACACTGTGGCTTTCAGAACAATGAGAGTTAAAAGATATCAATGACAAGGTCTTTACTGGAAGCCAGTAGAAATCTTGTAATTTTTTTTAATATTTTATTTATTTATTTACTTATTTGAGAGAGAGAAAATGAGTTGGAGGAGAGCAGAGGGAGAGGAAGAAGCAGGGTCCCCGCTGAGCAGAGAACACAATGAGGGGCTCAATCCCGGGACCCTGGGATCATGACCTGAGCTGAAGGCAGAGGCTTTACCCACTGAGCCACCCAGGCCCTCCAGGAACCTTGTATTTATGAAAATGTCTTTACTGGTAGAGACAAATGGAAGAACAAGTTCCCCCAACCGTGTGTACGTTTTAAACCCCAATCAACTGTCACAAAGAACGATGAAGAGATAAGTGTGTTCCCGAGGAGTGTTTGTGACCCTCCAACGTCTTCACATTAAGTATAAAATGTGTCTTCACATTAAGTTCATCTTCACATTAAGTATAAAATGGCATATCATGAGGAACAGGATCTCATTAAGCTCTATTTCCCCCCCCAAACCAGCATTTTCTTTCTAGCTGTCAGCTATCCCGGGTGACTTTGGAAGGAAAACTCCCACTGCTCCATGGAAGGCAGGGTTTTCAAGTCTCCACTGGTCTGGGAACAAAGTTACTGACTCTTGGAGCCTCCAGATTCCTATGAAAAGCAATTCTCAACTGAGACACAGCTTTTACCGTAGTGTGTCATCCCAGCGACAAGAACACGAAGAACTGAAGGCAGCAACTACGGCCAAATTTCGTGCACTCGTTTTTCTTATCATCTTTTTCTTTTCAGATTTTACATATTTATTGATCAGAGACAGAGAGCACAAGCAGGGGGAGCAGCAGGCCGAGGGAGAAACAGACTCCCCGCCGAGCAGGGAACCTGATGTAGGACTTGGTCCCAGGACCTTGGGATCATGACCTGGGCCAAAGGCAGATGTGCAACCAACCGAGCCACCCAAGAGTTTCTTCATCATCCTTATAGAATCAGACTTATTCGTAGTTCCTAGAGTCCTAAGAGCTGGCTAATCCCTTGAAAGAAAAAGGCGGTGAGCCAGAAAATGGAAGAAACACTAGTTAGGGCTAATAGCCATGAGGCCACATTTCCTGTTGACCCGGGAGGCAATTTTAGAATGTGCTGAAGAGGAGGAGAAAACTATGTATTGGAGTCACTGGCAGAGGACGGGGCAAACATTGATATTTTTCTCTATAACTGCCACCTTTATTTCACATTTTAAAAAGGAATTCTGGACTCTAATAATGGAAAAAGGAACTGCACTACCTCTTAGTTTTATAATTATGCTACCATTTTACTCTGCTTTAGAGATAAATGACATCATAACTATCTTAAATCAATTTAAGCTTACATTAATGTTAGGAAGGTAAACGTGATCACTGATTGTTCCATAATAAGTTTGATTTCCACTCAGCCTCTCTTTACAAGACCACAGAACTCATTCCTTAAATGTAAATCCCATGAGCATCTGTTAAAATGACACCCAGAAGAACAGTCCCCTCTTGCTTTAAGTGTTTAAAGTCAGCCTCTCAGTAGAGTTGAGGGGTAACCTCAAGGGAGTTTAATATAACTAGTCAGCAGATTGGCCCATAAATCACATGATGTAGGCAAAAAAACGACTTCAGGATTTCAGAGATAAATTGTAAAAATCTATGGAAAGACCATGTAACTTGATGGATAGACAAAATTTTGCCCTCACCTAGAGTGCCAGAGATGCCAAACATAGCCCACAGAGTGGCTTTTTTCCTACCTGCATGGAGTTTAGGAAAATTGAGTTCATTGCTTGCATTTAAAAATTGGGAGAGTTTGCAGAAAATGTGGATTTCCACCGACACTTTGAAAACACATTTCGGGGGCACCTGGGTGGCATAGTCAGTTAAGCACCTGCCTTCAGCTCAGGTCATGGTCCCACGGTCCTGGGATCGAGCCTCAGTCAGCGGGCTCCCTGCTCAGTGAGGAGTCTGCTTCTCCCTCTCCCTCTGCCCCTCCTCCCCACCCATGCTCTTTCTCCCACTCAAATAAGTAAATAAAATCTTTTGCAAAAAAAAAAAAAAAAACACACACACATTTCTGTCAACACTGAACGTACCTCCCATAATGTCAGTGAGAGAGGGAGCCAGGAAAGAGGGCAAGTCCAGCTAGTTACAGAATTAAGAGAGCCCCTGGGAAGACACCCATGCTGTCAGTGGTCAGGTCAGTGCTAATATTGGCCACCATCCTTCTTAGGAGATGGGTAGTTTGCCAACAGCGTGTTTCCAGGAGATTAGATTGCCCAACTCTCCCACACATGCAGACACCACCAAAACTTTTCAAACAAGTTAGAAGTCAACTCAGAAGCTACCTTTCCAGAGCTCCTGAGAGTCTGTCCAAGGGCACACTGGGGACACGTACAAATGAGCAATTGCAGATGCTGAGATGCAAGACACACCGTATCTTTCACTTCTTTAAATCAATCCCAATTCAGGTAACACCACCAAGCAAGCACCATCACCACTTGGAGTATCGCTGTGACACAGCAGGAATCATCTAGCATGATGACGGGACATGGTGGGGGGGGGGTGCTCCTCTGCAGACATCACCGTGAGACGTCCTCTCTCCCAGGAAAGAAAAACAGACTTTTGCTCCCATCTAGTGTCCTGGAAGCCAGCCCCCCACATTCAGGGGCCATCCAAGGGGAGTGCGATCATGGACTGTGATTCAAAGGGGCATTGTTAGGTGGATGTTGAGCCTGTGGCCTTGGCCTCTGTAGCATAATGAACTCATCAGTTTAGCCAATCGGGCAGCCCCACAGGGAACAGGAAGCAGATATTGGAAATCTATAGCCAAGGGCTGTGGGAAGGAGAAGCGAAGTGAAAAAAGCAACTTGCAGAGAGTACACGTGTGAAGAAAGTGTGTGGAAGGATGCACACCAAATGTGAACACTGACCCTCCGGGACATGGTCGGGGAACACAGAGGCATGAAGGCAGCAGCCAGGGCTCACTACGTCAGCTCACCCAGTCTGTTCGGCTTCTGTTTCCTATAGCAAATACGCAATGCTTTCGTAATTACAAAAGTGCTGGGGCACTTGGGTGGCTCAGTCAGTTAAGTGGCCGACTGGATTTCAGCTCAGGTCATGATCTCATGGTCCTGAAATCAAGCCCCGCCTCGGGCTCTGCACTCAGCAGGGAGTCTGCTTAAAGATTCTCTCTCCTGGGACACTTGGGTGGCTCAGTTGGTTGAGCGGCTGCCTTTGGCTCGGGTCATGATCCCAGCGTCCTGGGATCAAGTCCCACATCGGGCTCCTTGCTCTGTGGTGAGCTTGCTTCTCCCTCTGCCACTCTGTCTGCCTGTGCTCACTCTCTTTCTCTCTCTGACAAATAAATAAATAAAATCTTAAAAAAAAAAAAAAGATTCTCTCTCCTTTTCCCTCTGCCCCTCCCCTTCTCTCTAAAAAAACACATTTTTAAAAAAAAACATTATTATAAAAGCTTTTTGAACAAAATATTTATAAAATACCAAGTATAAGATATTCTTATATAATACATCCTGTAGGTAGGAATATAGGCATTTTAAAAAGCCTATCTTTGAGCAGTGGAATGATGAATAATTGTTTTCTTATTTATAATTATTGATATCCTTCAAATGATCTACTTTTATTATCCATAAAAAATAATAAACATTGGGACGCCTGGGTGGCTCAGTTGGTTGGACGACTGCCTTCGGCTCAGGGCGTGATCCTGGAGTCCCAGGATCGAGTCCCACATCAGGCTCCCAGCTCCATGGGGAGTCTGCTTCGCTCTCTGACCTTCTCCTCGCTCATGCTCTCTCTCACTGTCTCTCTCTCTCAAATGAATAAATAAAAATCTTTAAAAAAAAAAATTCTAAAAAATATAAAAAAAATAATAATAATAATAAACATTAACAGTAAATTTGAAGATAAATTTTTGTATCCTATCATCCCTTAAAATTTTAATTAAAACGGAAATCTCCCACTGGCCTCCCTGTTCCACCCTGCTGATTTCCCATATACTGTTCCCCCCGTGCAACATTTTGTGTCTCATAGCTGTCCATCATTTGTTGACATGGTCAGTAAGTGACATTTCAGACAATCTCAGTGTTAAGACTGGCTCAGAAGAAAACCCTCAGAGGCAGCAGGCTCTGGTGAGTCTCATGTCCCAACACCTAAAAGGATCAAGTTCATTGTTATCCCTCACTGCCCCAAATGTCCACATCCACTGTGTTAAGAAGAGCTTTCACTCAAAGCACATGTCCTTTGATTCAAAGCATCGACTATAAGCTTATGAAGATGAATACAGACCATCGGGTAAAAAGCAAATCCCCCCCCCAAGAAAAGTGCTATTTTTCTATAATAGTTTCAACTAGCTTCATCTAGAGTAAATTCTGGGTAAAGAGTGTACAGCAAATGCCCTAGCTAATGAGGCTGAACAAGGCACCGCCAGACTCATGGAATCTGTTACTGGGGCTTGTCCTAAAATCCTATAAACCTCTGATGAATGTTCTTGATATGAATGATGACTTACAGGTGCTTGGGAAATTTTCTCAAAAACTCTTAAACACAGAAAAATTCACATGTGCTAAGTCCAAATGGTTACCAAGTAACAGAAACATGGAGTCACAAAACAGTTTCTGTACCAAGTTGTGCAAGTTGGTGGAATCTGTCTCATCACTTTAAGAATACATGAGGCAAAGAGAGGATTAAACACACACACGCACACACACACTCACAGACGCATGCCAACAGGTCCGCAGCAAAGTAATGCAGAAGAGTGACTTTGGGAGATAGAAATTACTGGGTCACCTGGGTAGCGTGTGTCAGTTAAGCGTCTAACTCTTGATTTCAGGTCATGATCTCAGGGTCATGAGATCAAACCCCACACTGGGTTCCACGCTGAGCATGGAACCTGCTGAAGATGATCTCTCTCCCTCTCCCCTGTCCCTCCACCACCAACAACCACCTCCCTCCCCCACACTCATTCTCTCTCTAAACAAACAAACAAACAAAAAAGACAAGAAAAGAAATGTGCACTCTGGCCCCATCCTCCCTCTACCCACAGTCCCTTTGGATCATGAAAAGTAGGTCTCCTGTCCCAAGGTCTATGCCCAGGTCAAGTCCAGAGAACAGAGTCAACAAATTATTTGTTTCTAAGCTCAAAAGGTACAGTTCAAGTAAAAGGCAGAAAATATATAAAAAGAGGTGCCATCTGGCAGCGGCAGCTCCCCATCCTGTGCCCTCCCCACCCCACACCCATTCCCTTACCCTGGAGCTAGGAGAGGAAGGAGGCAGAGAGCAGAAGGGGAAGGGAGGGAGCTGAAGCAGTCTGTCTTTGGGCCCTGCTCCCAGATGAGAAGGTGTGCGGGCTGGTGGCAGAGACCCAGATGGATCGGAAATCCCAGAGTGGAAAGAATCAGGAGTCGTCTGCCCCACACAGGACCCTGGACACCTCCTATCTTGTCTCTTGGGCCACATAGGCCAGGAGTTTTCTGCTTGGGGAACATCTGGGATGATCAGAGGCTGTCGGAGGGGCAGGGGGCCTGCCAACAGCTGCAGGTGGAGGGGGGTCTCCAGGGAGGATACGCAAACTCCCCACCCACCGCTCGCTTGACTCATTGGCCTTGCTGCTGGCACACAGGCCAGAACAAGGTTGCCAGAGAGTACCCACCGTAAGTTCGGGAGGGGCCGACGAGGGGACACCAGACAGGTAAATTATCTTCTCTGACTCACACTTTCCTGACTGTCAGAAAGGGCACAGTCACCTCCCAAGGCCTTGGTAAAGCACAAAGGAGGCCTCAGTAAGTGGTAGCCACGCCCCCCATTTCCCTCTCCCTAACACCAGCTAGAATTCTCCTTATCTTCATCACAGCATCCTTGCAAAGACAGCTCACGCAGCAGGGCACAAGGTCCTGACACTATGACGCTCATGCCCATGGTCTCTTCCCTCCGTGGGCCTGCATTTAACCAACAGCACATAACTCTTCCTTAGCCTTAAAAGTACATAGGCAATGGGTGAGGAAACAATTTTGAGAGACTTACACGTCAAAAAGCCCTTAATTATTTATTGACCCTACTGTTTACCAGGCATTTTTTCCAAGTGCTTTTTTTTTTTAAAGATTTTATTTATTATTTATTTGACAGACAGAAATCACAAGTAGGCAGAGAGGCAGGAAAAGAAACAGGCTCCCTGCTGAGCAGAGAGCCCAATGCGGGGCTCGATCTCAGGACCCTGGAATCATGACCTGAGCCGAAGGCAGGGGTTTTAACCCACTGAGCCACCCAGGTGCCCTCCACGTGCTTTTTAACTGTAACCTCATATCCCTTATAAATGAGGACGAGGAGATATGATTACGTCTGTTTTACACATAAGTAAACTCGGGCCACTAAGTTACAAGAAGTTAAGTCCTTACAAACAACAATAATGGGTAATAGTTACTGAATATTTACTATATACCAGACTCTATTCTCTTTATAGACATTAAATAGACATATGTTTGTGTTCCTGGCCCGTACTAAGCATGAAAATGTGTGTTAATGGCTCCATATTATCCGGAGTTCTCACCTGATTTCTCCAACAATCCCAACCAGTAGGTGACATCCCCATGAGGAAAGCAGGTCACAGACAGGTGAAACAAACTGTCCTGGCGACCTGGTTCCTTAGTGATAGAAGGAGGCGTTCGACCCAAAGAGCCAGATCTCAGCTACTGCTTCTGCCGAGTCTCACAGCTGGCAAGCAGTAGAGGGAGAATTCAGACCCCACATCTGACTCGAAAGCTCTCGACCACCTGATCATTTGCAAGGGCCGCATATCATTTACGGAGAGAAAGTTCCATCAGCCTTTGGGGCAGGGAGCCCACATGACCCCAGGTCCTCTGGAATATCTGTCTGCTCATTCCCAAATCTGAAGGTGGCAACCGTGTCAGAAAGACTGACAAGGGAAGCCGGGCAGTTAAGATATAATATTCACGACCATCAGGTTCTCCAGTAACGCTGCTCTCCCAATTCAGACATCCTGGTTTCTAAAGCAAACCTAATTCGCTCTCCTAACAGCCGTGAATGCCCCCTCCTCCAACCCTCGGCATTTCCTGCCCTCTGTCATGGAATTGCTCATATCCTGACTTGCACTGTGATTGTTTGTAGTCTAGTGCCTCGAGGGCTGTATGGTTAAAGACGGACTGGGCGCTGTTGTAACAGACATCTCCAAACAACGGCGGCCTAAGCAGATGGAAGTTAGTTCCTCACTCACATGATGGGACAGGGATCCAGGCACCTTCCTCTGACTCTGCCATGCTCGCAGGGCTGCCTCTCACTGTGCTCCGTGTGCCAACCCCTCGTCTGCATTCCAGCCAGTAAGGAAGGGAAGGAAAGGGGTCCGGGAGAGAGCAAATCCCTGCCTTCTAAAAGGAGAACCAAGTTAAAAGTTCTTTCACCATCAAAGTAAGGCAGAGCACATAGCGAAAGAAAATTAGCCATCTCAGGGCGGCTCAGTGGGTTAAAGCCTCTGCCTTCAGCTCAGCTTATGATCCCAGGGTTCTGGAATCGAGCCCCACATCAGGCTCTCTGCTCAGCGGGGAAGCCTGCTTCCCCCTCTCTCTGCCTGCCTCTCTGCCTACCTGTGATCTCTCTGTGTCAAATAAATAAATAGAATCTTCAAAAAAAAGAAAGAAAGAAAATGAGCCATCTCAAGTGACCATTTCATAGGAAATACATTCAAAACCATGTTGTATGCATACACACAACATTTCTCCATCCAACAAAAATGTAGAACATGCCACCATATGTCAGATGCTGTACTGATCATCAGGAATCCAATGAGAGGCTTTACAAGCAATGAGATGAATAAATAAGTAAACCCTTTTACAGAAGAGCAATCTGGAGGTAAGGCCATGAAAATTTCATGAAGGTAAATAATTTAAAATATGGACAAAAGTAATTTCTTCCCATAGACGGTCATAGATTAAAACAGACACATTTAAAGCTGAGTTCTTTGTGGCTTGCTAAAAAAATATATATGGAAAATCAATAATGAGGAAAATAAACAAACAGACCTGATTTATTGGACTATACTGCCACCAGCAAAATATATGACAGAGTCCCAATCCTGAATTTTTCCTTTAATGACTTTTTTTTTTGTATTTTACTCTGAGACACATTTTTACTTTTTCCCTATACAAAGGAAAACAAAAAAAAATGTCATTTACAGGATAGATAAATATACAGGTCTGAAATTGAATTCTTTCTGTGTCTTCTATAAGATAAACCTTCAAGGGATTTAATCTGGGAGAGGAGCCAAAAGTCCAACTCCAATTTATTATTATTTCTAAATTATACATAAAGCACCACATGAAGCCTTTAATAATAATGTCAGTGGAGCTGCCACGGGAATGCATTATTGTTTTCAGACATACACGTCACCAGCTAGGCTTTCCTCATTTCCCAAATTCCATTAGGATGGACTTTTCCAAATGGTGCCATTACCCCCCTTCACCTCTCACCACCGTAAAAAAATCCAATGAATGATCCACACTTCACATTTTAACTAAAGTGACACTAGCAGCATGAATAGTAATATCAAAAAGTGAAGTGTTTCCATTTAAATTAAGAGATGCATGAAATTTTGCACTGAATTAAAATGTCTTTTAATTTTTATATACTTAGCATGAAGTTTTCTGAACTTAGGCTTTAGGTTTCAAAGAGGCAGAGGTATTTGCATTTTATTCCCTCCTGGTGCTAACCTGTGACGTTTCTTCTCTGCACACACTGCTCCTAAGAACCTGACAATTTCTCCTTGCTCTCCCTGGCACCCAGACCCTGTCATACCCAGGGTGCTGTTTCCGTGAGGGCCCATTCTGATAGCTTTCTTCCCTCAAACTTTGACTCAAGTAATAATAATTCCTAGGCACCAAATAAGAGTCTCTCATCAAGAGAAGGCCAAGCGTTGTCTCCTAGAACTTTGTAATTCTCATTCTATGTAACTGAATTGTGTGCGTATTTATTGAGCTAGTGTAGGGAAACTATCTGGCTGGTGTGTTTGCAACATAGTTACTGTTTGTTCAGAGCTTATTAAATTAAGACACAATTCTACGTCCTGTGAGGAATACTGAGACTTATTCACTCATTAAAAATAATAATGGATCATTAACTGTGTATGAAAACTTATACATATGAACGATTCTATTCATTCAACATATAGTTACGGAGATACTACCATGTGTCGGGCATCAGTCTAGGTTTGCAAACACCAACACAGTCCCTACCTTCATGGATTTTACAGGTTAGTGGGGAAGGCAGACAGCCAAGAACTTGCACAAATAAATGTAAAACTAATTATCAAATGGGATAAGTGTTGCAACCCTTCTATTATAGAGGGTGGGTTCCTGTGCTTCAGTTCCATAGTGGTGTCACAGTCAGAGAAACACAACCCAACAAACCGAAGTCATTTCAGTACAGCTCAGCTCTCTGTCAAGGTAATGGGGACAAGGGAACACGGAGACAGCTCAAACCAGGAGGCTGCAGAGGTATAATAATTAAATGCAATATGGTGCCCTAGTTGGGATCCTGGAACAGGAAGAAGACAATAGCAGGAAAAACTGGCAAATCCAAATAAAGTCTAGAGTTTGATTAATGGCAACGTACCAAGGTCAGTACTACAGTGATGGAAGGTGTTAACAAAGGTAGAAAATGGGTGCGGTACGTGGAAACTTTATCTGCTTTCTTTGCTGTGTTTCTGTACATCTAAAAGTATTCCAAAATAAAAAGCCTATTTTTAAAAATTAGCTCACACCTTTACTTGAATTCTCAAGAACTCAAAATAGTATCTAAATACAGTGACAGTTAACACTTCTAAAAATCTCTGGGCTTTCTTTTCTGACTGACCTCTTACAGGAGCTCTCTGTTGCTGCGTAACAAGTCAGCCCAAAACATAGGAACTTAAAACAGCAAATATTTATTAACTCGCACAGGTGCTGAGGATCAGGGATCTGAGAGTGGCTTAGCCAAGGGCATCTGTCTCAGGGTCCTTATGGGACCCTGATGCTGATGCTGCAGGCTGAGGCTCCCGTCACCTCGAGGCTCAGTGGGGACCAGAGAATCAGATTTCAAGCTCACTCATGTGGTTGTTTGGATGCTTTAGTGTCTTGCTTGGCTTTTGGCTGGAAGCATCAGTTTTTCACCAATGCCAGCCTATATATTTAACTGTTCCAAAAAGAAAAGTGTATTCAAAAAGAAGCAGTAATTTGTTCCTTAGATGCTCTCCTCAGCGTCATGGTCAATCATGCAGGACATGTAGGGTGTGTTTTATCCCCTAAAGAGGGAAACTCCCCTTCACGTGGGGAAGTGATGCTATCTGATGGAGTCAGGGTCTTATTATTACCGAAATTTGTGTTTTTACAATTGAGGTTGAATACTTCTTCATACATGCATCATCCGTTCAGTTTTCCCTTCTGTGATTTGCCTGTTCATGTAATTTTCCTTCTTTTCCTAATTCGTTTTCTAATTTTTTTCCATGCCAATTTTTAGATATTTGTCTCTGCATCCCAGAATCTATTTCTTGTTTTTCAGTCATAGATGGTGCAAACAGATTATCAGTAAATAGATTACCACTTTGATGATGGCCTCTCAACAGTGATCCCCAAAAGCCCATCTTTAATGCATTCAAATCTATCTACCTTTATTGTATATAATTTAAGGGTCCTATTGAGAAATACTCCTGCATTCAAGATCACAAAGAATAATCTACTTTTTTTTTCTAGAGTGGGGCGATTTTATCTTTATCTTTAACTTTAGGTCTTTAATTCACCAACATATGGTATGAGATGAGGATCCAATTTTGTTTTTCCTCCCGGTAACAACCCAATTTTCCCAGGATTACTTACCAAATCCTCCATCTTTTTTCCTATCGCTCTAAAATATCAAGTTCCATATATGTAGGGCCTATTTCTGGATGCTCTTCTGTTCCATCAGGCCCAGGTTTTTTTGACTCATTCTACAACCCATGTTAATCTCTGGTATTATAAGTCTCCTTTCTTTGCTCCTTTTTTCCCTAAAAATGTCTTAGCCATTCATGAAGCTTTATTCTTTTATCAAATTTGTAGAATCGGTTTATTAAGTCCCCTTAAAATACTCTTGGAATTTTAATCGAAGTTGATCGCATTTATAGACTATGTGAAAACCAACAGTTTTATAATGTTGTCATCTCCTCCCTAGCTCTTCATTTATTTACATCTTATTTTATAACTGTTTCAGATTTCTCTTCATAAAGGTCCTGAGACTTTTTATTATGTTAATTCCTAGAAACTATATAGGGTTGTGGGGCTTGGGGTTTTCTTTTCTATTTTAATTGGTATCATTTTTATTTTTTTAAAGATTTTATTTATTTATTTGAGAGAGAGAGAATGAAGGAGAGAAAGAAGAAGCACACGAAGGGGGAAGGGCAGGCAAAGGGAGAAGCAGACTCCCCGCTGAGCAGGGAGCCCAATGCGGGCCTTGATCCCCGGTCTCCAGGATCATGACCTGAGCTAAAGGCAGATGCTTAACCAACTGAGCCACCCAGGCCCCCATTGGTATCATTTTTAATACTATAGAATGAGTTATTTCTAGAGTAAGGGTTAAAATCTCCAACGATAATTCTTGATTTGTGCCTTTTATCAGCATATCACACCTTGCTTGGTCTTTAAGATATCGCTTCTCCCCTACATTTGTTCCATCTGATACTGAAATTGCTACCTGAGCTTTATACGCCTGGTGCATTTCTTTCGATCTCTTCATTTTCAATTTACCTGTGTCCTTTTGTTTCAAGTGTGACTTGGTAGATCACAAACATGTCAGTGGATCTCTGGATTCTCTCACTAGTCCATCCTGGAGTCCTTGACTTTGACTCCATCCTTCACAGAGTTCCTGCCCCTTAGATGTCTCCTAATTGTCCTGAGTTCACCTCACTCCCTTAAGACTGACTGTTCCTGGGATGCCTTGGTGGCTCAGTCGGTTAAGCCGCTGCCTTCGGCTCAGGTCATGATCCTAGCGTCCTGGGATCAAGTCCCACATTGGGCTCCTTACTCATTGAGGAGCCTGCTTCTCTCTATGCCTCTGCCTGCTGCTCTGCCTGCTTATGTTCTCTCTCTCTCTCTCTCTGACAAATAAATAAATAAATAAAACCTTAAAAAGAAAAAAAAAAATGACTGTTCCTTGGCTGGTGATAGCTCTCCAGAAGAAAGGCCCTACCTTGCCTCCACAGGTGAGTTGGAGTACAGAGACAAAAGTCCCTACGGAGACTTTCCAGGCTCAAGTGATTCCTGCCCGGGTACCCCCTGGGGTGGGCAGTGATAGGAACTCTGAGCTCATGGAGATGGGCACTCAGATCAATCAGGGTATCTGTTCTTCTGCTTGTTGGGACTGGCTCCAGACTGTAAGCTTTTGAGTGACCCAAGTTCTCGTCCAGCCATACAAGCTAAGCTCTGCTATCGAACTTGGGAGCGCCTCCCAGCTACTCACCTGGTTCGCCCAGAGTAGAATGAGGGAGGGAGAAAGCCCTAAATAAAACCCAGTCTTAGTCCATCCTGGCTTTGGTCTCTTGCCCTGCACAACTGCAAACCCCACGCCCTGCATACAATGTTCCCCCTTCTTTAGGGTCCATTGCAGAGTGAGGCTCTGAGCACTGTCCCCTTCCCATCTCCTCTCGGGGCCTCTCCAGGGCTGGGATCAGAAGTGGCTGGCTTCCTTGACCAGAAGACAAATTCTGAAGAGCTTCTAAGAGATGTATTTTTTCTTGCCAGGAATTTTGCAACTGTTGGTTGCCTATAAATCACCTTAATTTAAGATTTGAGCCAATGGGCAGGCTAGTGGGAAAATACAAGCCCTTTCTTTATTTTCAAAAGGTGATATATTTACATGGCTCAGAAATAAAAAATATATAAAGTAATGCTGTGAAAATCTCCTTCCCACCTTGATACATAACCACTGATATTGGTTTCTTATGCATCTTTTCAGGACTTCAGTATACACACACACACACACACGCACACACACACATACACAAGTAAGCATAAGAATGCACTCGAATGTGTGCGCGCAAACACATACACACACACACAATTCTGATTTCTTCCCTTTTGCTAAAAAACATGGCATACTGTACAAGATTGTACATTTTACCTCAGCATTTTACCTTTGTTATCTCCCTTAAAATGTCTGGTAGATCTGTCTCTAGAGAGAGTCTGTCATTCTCTTCCGCTACCCAGTATCCCATGACACGGTGGACTGTGGTTTAACTAACTACCTCCCACTGACAACCGTTAAGGTTGTTCATGAACTTCTACCATTATAAACAACCCTGCACTGAATAATACACAGAGTTTAAACAGTGAGGGGAAATGGAAAAACTAGCCCAGGCATTTCGTTATGTGTTTCCCAGCGATTTCTTTCTCCCGCCGCTGTTTCTTCCTGCTGCATTTTTATCTTCCTGGAAGCCAAATGCTGATGCTTTATTGCAGTTTGCACATGGCTCAGGGTCATTTTAGCAGTTGGAATTACAAAGTAAAATAGAAAAATGTGTACTTGTGGAAGTCCTAAAAGTAGCGACAACAGCAACAAATCTCACGTTTGTCCAGCATCTTCTGCAGCCCTGAGCACCGAGACGGCAGGCTGGGGGGGGGGGGGCAGATCCCTCCGCTCTGCCCCGGCAGCCTGAGAGGCCCAGGGTTTGCCAGTCAGGCCGCTCTTCCCACTGGCTGAGGCACCCAGGAATTTTCTCCGCCACCCACTGACACAGAGACAAAAAAGAATGAAAAGCAGGGGCTCCAACGGATACCAGCAGTCCGTGTCCAAAGCAGCATTATTCACAATATCCAAGGGGTGGAAGCAAGCCCCGAGCCTCCTGACCAGTGAGCAAGTAAGAAAACACAGCGTATGCATACGAGGGCATGTTATTCAGCCTTTTTAGGAAGGAAATTCTGGCAAATACTAGAATATGGATGAACCTTGAGGGCATTACAGTACATGAAATAAGCCAGTACGAAAAGACAAATTCTGTGTGATTCCACTGATGTGAGGTACCCAGAGGAGTCACAGTCCCAGACACAGAAGGTTGGGGGCGTGGCAGGCAGCCGGAGGACAGGAGGGCGGGGGGGGGGGGGTGCGCGGGGGGTTCCTGTTTGATGCGTAGGGAGTTCCAGCTGTACATAAGAACTTAGAGATGGATGATGGTGTGGTTGTATAATAATGCAAATGTACTTCATGAGACTGAAGTGTATACTTAGAAATGGTTAAAATGGTGAGTTTTATGTGTATTATACCACCATTTTTTAAAAAATGTTTAAGAGTTAAAAAAAAGGGGGGGGGGCACCTGGGTGGCTCAGTGGGTTAAAGCCTCTGCCTTCGGATCGGGCCATGATCCCAGGGTCCTGGAATCGAACCCTGTATCGGGCTCTCTGCTCAGTGGGGAACCTCCCTCCTCCTCCCTCTCTCCCTGCCTGCCTCTCTGCCTACTTGTGATCTCTCTCTGTGTGTCAAATAAATAAATAAAATAAAAATCTTTTTTAAAAAAGTTTAAAAAATTAACAACAAAATTGGCAACCCCTAGATTAGAGGTCAGTCCTTGTGGAAGCATCTGTAAAGAAGCCTGTCCAAAAAACTCCTGACCTCAGGGACAAGTACCACACTAGGTTAGACTCATCCCTGGGGGATGGGGTGGGGGTAGGAAAACACAGTCTATAGAGGCAAAAGTAATTTAAAAGAAATTCCGCTTTTACTCAAACTCTCTTTCCCTTTGCTCCCTCCCCACAGCCCCCCCAGCATCCCCCCTTGGAGCACTCAGAGGCTTCACACTTGTGTGCTCTCTGCCTGCCCTGCCCGCTGTGGCCCGGCTCCGGCTCCCCGAGCAGCTCATGCCCTCACCTCCCTCTGGTCTCTGCTCAGCAGTCGCCTGGTGTGAAGCCTAACCTGACCACCCTTTCAAGGTAGAACACCCCTCCCAGACTGTTCATCTCCCCTAGCCCGTGTTTGTTTTTCCCACTGCACTTGCCATATTCGAGAAAACCCTGCACCTATCACTTGTTTATTATGTTCATTGCTTATCAGCTACCGCTCTTCCCACTAGGGTGCAGTTCTCGAGAGAAACGACCTCTGTCTTTCAGGGCTGCATTTTGAGCGTCTAGAATAGAGCCTGGGTCGGACTAGGCTTGCAGCACATCTCTGCAGAATGAACTAGGGAATGCCTCCAAACCTGCATCACAGGATCCTAGATTCTCCCCAAAAGCCAACAGCAGAGCTCTTATGTCAGTCTGGGAAAGAGGAGTAAATCTCTCATAATGACTTTTATCCCAGCACGTTAATGCACTCTGGGGCACCTTCCTTATAACACAAGTCTACCTAATAAGTGAAAATTATACCCTGTAAATGAAGGAGTACCACCAATTTCAGTACCCAAGTTGATATCTCTACTAAAATCATATTTCTGCCTAGTGGAGAAATGGAGAAGAAAAGATGCACGTGGCCCCAGGGAAAGGTTTCCCCAGGTTGTTGCAAGGACGAGATGAGATCCTGCATGGTGACAGTTTCTTCTGGTATCTGGTAGGTATTTAGTGCTCTCTGAAAGGCAGATATGGTCATTTCTTTCATTTCTCCTAAATGCTCCTCTGTGTTAATCCAGGGAGCACCAAAATATCAGACAAGTGGATGTTAATGGTGGATACGTTTAATCTTTGATATTAAATAAAATTTATTTTCCGATGTTCTTCAATGTAGCTAAAATTACAATATTAACTGTATAAATATGTATTTACCTAAGGAAAAGGAGGAACACATTGTGAGTAAAATAAATTGGAGTAAAACACCTAGTGTGTGCATGGATAAATAATTATATAGAGGTGCCTGGGTGGCTCAGTGGGTTAAGACTCTGCCTTCAGCTCAGGGTCCTGGGATCAAGCCCCGCATCAGGGTCTCTGCTCAGCAGGGAACCTGATTCCTCCTCTCTCTCTGCCTGCTTCTCTGCCTACCTGTGATCTCTGTCAATTAAATAAATAAAATCTTTTTTAAAAATAATAATAATTATATAAAAATATTTTTCAACGCATTAACCAAGATGTTAACAGTAGCCAGGTTAACATTTGAACCAGGAATACAAGATTCAATTAATGGAAATCGTTATTTTTTTTTAATGGAAATCGTTATTAAAGAATTTTCTGATAGAATGGTGCATTCAATGCATCGATTTTTCTTAAAAGGCAGAACTAGGAAGCAAATTTAAATGGGTCAGTAGTAAGAGCAGTGACCTTTACTATAAGAAGAAAAATCCCTCAGCCAATCCGGCTGGTTTATTTGATCCTATCAGGGTCTGATTTCTCTGGCTTTCTGGAAACTTTTCAAACTTTAATGTTTGCTTCTTCCTTTGAAGGATGAAGTTCACCAACTCTTGTACATACTTAAAGAGATTAATTTTTAAGGTCTCTCATCTGATATAAAATGTACACCACCTCCTCTTCTTTCATGTACAGTTCCCACTGGGACAAACTAGGCACAAAAGGTTTGAAGAAGCCTCAGCTATTCTTAAAGAAGAATACATGGCTGTGATCAGACTAAAGAAATAAATGGGTCAAGGAGATTTGAAAATAAGCCCATCCCTTAACTTTCTTCTATACATCAGACACTTTACATCCATGAGCTCATTGAAATCTCATAACAACCCTTAAAAGTGTAACTGTTATCATCCTTATTGTTCATTTCAGTACACTAAGGCTCCAAAAGATAAGATTATATGATGACTAAGTGGTAGAAGTAGGAGGTAAATGAGGATAGCAATCTGTTCCCAGAGCCTGTGCTCTAGTTGTGACCCTGCATATCTTCCAGCCCCTCAATGAAAGGCATGCCCAGACAGATGCAGCACTAAGCAATTCTCCCCTGGGACTAGTGAGAGGAGCACATTAGCCCTGGCGGCACAGGGACCTCACTCTGGGCAAATGCTGGTCCTTGGAAAATGTTCCCCCAAAGAGAGATGTATCTGGTAAGAATTCTAAAGGTAAAGGTGAAGAAGCAGTTGTGGAAATGCACAGCAGTGGGCTTGCCCATGTAAGCGAAGGTCTGTTCAGTAGAAGACATTCTTGTCAAGTAGTTACTTAAGGAGTGATGTAAAGCCACTCAGCATTTCCAATGATGTGCTTTAGTGTGTGTTTTTCTTGGGATTTTCTTTGGATTTATCCAGCTAAGGGTTTGTGGTGCTTCTTGACAACATCTTCGGTTTTGGAAAGTCCTCTTATCTCTTCAAATACTGCTCCTGCCCTAGCCTCTGTCCTCCCTGCCTTCAAGGACTCCATATACATGTGTTAGATCTTTCATGATATATCATATGTGTCTTACACTCTTTCCTGTGCTTTCTATCCTTTCCCACTGTGTGCTTCAGTCTATTTCTTTCTAACCTACCTTCTAATTCAGGATGCCTCTCTTCAGCTACATCTTCTTGGTCATGAAACCAAGTCTATATTTCCAATTCAACTCTAGATCTCCAATTCTCTACTCCAAATTGTCATCTAATTTTTTGATGATATTAAGCACCATCATTTTTAAGTCTGTAATAACTCCAGTGTCTGGATCTATTATAGGTGTGCTTTTTTCTTTTGGTTTTCAGTCATGCAAATTGGACATTGTATATGAAAAATTACACAGAAAATTTGAAGCTCTGGGCGATAGTATCTTCCTTCCAAAAGGACATGTTTTGCTTCTTACAAGCAGTTCACATGGGGCCAAATCACCTTAATACAATCAGGGATTAAACGGATTTAAACATGAGCTTCAGAGCCACCTGGGTGACTAATTCAGTTGGGTGTCTGACTCCGGACTTTGGCTCAGGTCATGATCTCAGGGTCGTCAGTCTGCACTCAGCAGGGAGTCTGAGATTCTTAACCTCTCCCCTCCAAACCCCCCCCCAAGTGTCCTGCCCCCCCACCTTAAATAATAAATAAATAAATCGTCTTAAAAGGAAAAATCTGAGCTTCAGTCTTTGTCAGGGCTGCCCTACTTCTGATTCATTGCTATCTAAAGGAAATCCTGCAGTTTTTATCAGAATCCCTCCTCCTTGGTGCGTTGCCAACTCCAATTTTGTCCCTTTGGTCTCATAAAAATCCTGAAAGCTCTGCTGTCACCTTAGCTGTATCTCGGTCACCACCTGCTGCTTTGGAATTACCTCAAGGGGAGAAGTAGCACCAGGGTCAGACTTACTTTGCCACACTTCCTTCTCTTTGGAATTTCAGTCCCTCCAGTCCTTGCTTCTTTGGTAGCAAGACATTATTTTCTATATATCATATTTTCTAGTTGTTTCTAGTAGGGTGGCTGGTATGCAATAAGCTAGTCCATCATTATTGATAGTGGAAATCCTCTCTCATGGCATCGTAAGTGAAAAATGTAATGAGATGGGTATTGAAAACTGGGCAAGGGTGGGAAGGTAGGGGAGTGGGGGGAGCAGGGAACCAACAAGGGAACAAGTGTGTTCTGGAAAACAAGATTGCTCAGCAAGAGGAAACATTGGATGGGCCACTCTGCTCCCCCTCCTCCCCTCTCATGTGCATAATTTGGATTTAAAAGCCTCTGGAAGGTAGAGTAGAGAATCTGGAAATAATATCTACAGCCAATAACTGCATTTTCTGAAATTCAAGCTGTACATTCAAGGACCAAGTTCATTTTTAAATATTTTATTTATTTATTTGACAGAGAGAGATCAGAAGTAGGAAGAGAGACAGGCAGAGAGAGAGGAGGAAGCAGGCTCCCCACTGAGCAGAAAGCCCGATGCGGGGCTCAATCCCAGGGCCCTGGGATCAAGACCTAAGCTGAAGGCAGAGGCTTTAACCCACTGAGCCACCCAGGTGCCCCGCCAATTTCATTTTTAAATAAGAGTAAATAATGCCACAGATACTACAAAGGAGTTTTAAATGTTGTCAACATTGGCTACATAAATCAGACCAAGTACTAAATCCTCATTCACCTGAAGGAAAACAATCAGAAGTAACTCAAGTCATATACATTACACATGTGGGATAACTAAAAACTTTTTGAAATATAAAGCCTTTCCAGAAGTTTTGGAAAGGCTCAGACACTGTATCACTAGGCTTCCATGACCATATGGGCAAGTGACATTTAAATGACATCCACTGGTCAAAACAGTTTGTGGAGTTAGATATAAAATGTCACCTTTTGGTAAACATATCCCTTCTAGGTAAATCGGACTTGGAAGTCACTGTAGGTGTGTTCAGTGGCCACTGGGTTCAAACAGAGGAATGCTTTCTGGAATTCACATTTCTCTCTTTTTTTTAAAATTTGGCTCTTCAGTAGAATTTATTTTTGACTTGAAAATAAAATTCCACTTCACTACCCAGCTATGTAGCTGATGTTTAAATCTACAAGGAATGTACAGTCTGGGTGGGTACCAACACTGCTGCTCAGGGAACAGGATCTTGATGATCTATCTGATATGTCTTTTTTTTTTTCTGACATGCCTTTCTACATACATACACACACAAACACATGCACTTACACATATATATTTGGAAATTTGGAAACAATTCAAAAATCAGCTAATGGGGATTGGTTAAGTAAAAATTGATTTAATTTTATAGAAGTTTTTTAAATAACAGAGAAAAATTCAAGAAATAATAAATGAAAAAAGCAAGTTCCAAATATTATAATGTGATTCCATTTTTATAAGAGAAAAAAAATGGTGTAGCTTCTATTTTCTCATTTATGCTTCTCTGTATTTTCCAAATTTTCTAATCCAATATGGTGTCAAGAGCTACCTCATATTTATACATTTGGGGGCCTGGCAGAGCTACCAATAATATATTGATACAAAATGTGTTTCCAGGGGCGCCTGGGTGGCTCAGCCAGTTAAGCATCCAGCTCTTGATTTCAGCTCAGGTCATGATCTCAGGGTGGTGAGATCAAGCCCCGGAGTTGGGCTCTGTGCTCAGCAGGGAGTCTTCTTGAGATTCTCTTTCTCCCTCTCTCTTGCCCCTTCCCCCTCTTGCATGTTCTCTCTCCCTCTCTGGAAAAAGAAAAGGAGAAATGGAGAAGGAAAAAAAAATGTATTTCTAAGTAGCAAATGGTGCCACAGAAAGAGGGCTGGTCTAGGATGGAAAGATCTGAATTCCAGTCCCAGCTTCCTCACCCACTCCTGAGTCACTTGAGTCACTGTGGGCAAGTCCCATTGCCTCTGGGAACCTCGATTCTCTCATCTATAAAGACAGAGATGATCACCCCTGTCCTGTTTCCTCCCTTAATTAGCACAAAGATCAAATACAGTGAAGCTCATGAAAGTATTCTGCCATGGGGAAAGTGCAAGCCAAGAAAAGAAATAGTTGCAACTTTATTAAAGATGTTCTTAACATTCTTGTTGGCTTGACTGAAGCTTATAAAGTTAAGGTTCTATATTTTACATCAGATAAGACATCCATTCCTACCTGTTCTTCAAATATAGACATGGGACCCTGCACAGAGGACCAAAGCAGGGGTGTTGGACAGTTAGGGTAGCACCAGCCAACAAAGGGGGGAAAATGTATTTACAAAACTCGCTGAAGTGAAGAAACAGCTGTCCCTGGCCCCAGTGGCATATTATCAACCGTTATATAAGGCAGGAAAGGTAAGGAGGTTGTAGGAGATACATTCCCATATGAGAGATCGGATATTTTTTAGATGATTAACATACTTGTCTCCCTTCAAAATCCACTAAAAAAAGAATTTTTGATCAACACACTGAGAGATTTTGTCCAAATGTGGGAGGAACATAAGAAAAGCCAGAAGTAAAATCTTGAATGTTCATCTCATTTTTCCATTTTCTTTCTCTACCCTGACAATTCCACCACTCAATCACTGTGTGATCTTAGACAAGTTACTCCACTTTCCTAATCTCAGTTTATTTATCTATACATTGGACCTGTGCCATTTCTATGCCACAAACAGTTAAGTGATGTAAGAGGCTGTCATTCACTTTTTCGGTTCCAGATGGACATAAATTGACTTGACTCAGGAGATGGGGCTCTAACACTGGCTTTGTTGTTATCTGCAACTGTGGCCAAGCCCACTCCAACACCCCCATAATGCTCAGGTTAGGACGGGTTAGGAGGATCCTGAGCCCCCAACTCCCACCATAGTTCAAGGTACACACATCCTTTGTCCACTCAGGCTGGTTTATATACAAATGACCTTCAGCCTACCATCAACAGGGATTCACATGGGTTGGTTGGTTGGTTGGTTAGTCTTCCCAAGATTTTATTTATTTATTTGACAGAGAGAAAGACTACATGAAAGCACAAGTAGGCAGACCAGCAGGTAGAGGAAAGAGAAGCTCCACTGAGCAGAGAGCTAAATGTGGGGCTCAATCCCAGGACCCTGGAATCATGACCTGAGCCAAAGGTAGATGCTTAACCAACTGAGCCACCCACGCACCCCAACATGTGTTGTTTTAATACTTACAAAAATAAACACAGTACATTAAAAGGATTATTCATCTCAACCAAGAAGGATTTATTCTTGGGCTGCAAAGGTGTTTCAACATCCAAAAATTCAATCAATGTGATACACCCCATTAGTAAAAGAAGGGACAAGAACCATATGATTCTCTCAGTAGATGCAGTAAAAGCATAATACAGCAGCCTTTCTTGACAAAAACTCTCTGCAGTATAATGATAGAGGGAACATACCTCAATATCCAAAAGTCATATACAAAAAAACCCACAGTAACTATCGTTCTCAATGGGGAAAAAATTGAGAGCTTTTCCCCTAAGATCAGGAACATGGCAGGGATGTCCACTCTCACCACTGTTGTTCAACATAGTACTGGAAGTCCTAGCCTCAGCAATCAGACAATAAAAAGAAATAAAAGGCATACAACTTGGCAAAGAAGAAGTCAAACCTTCACTCTTTGCAGAGGACATGATACTCTATACAGAAAACCCAAAAGACTCCACCCAAAACTTGCTAGAAATGATATGGGAATTCAGCAAAGTGGCAGCATATAAAATCAGTGTGATGGATTTGGAGACACAAAGAATGAGGCAGGGAAAAGAGAAATCACGGAATCTATCCCATTTACAATTATACCAAAAACCATCAGATATCTAGGAATAAGCCTAATCAAAGAGGTAAAGATCTGTACTCTTTTTTTTTAAAGATTTATTTTTTTTTTTATTTATTTGACAGAGATCACAAGTAGGCAGACAGGCAGGCAGAGAGAGAGGAGGAAGCAGACTCCCCGCTGAGCAGAGAGCCCGACACAGGGCTCCAACTCAGGGCCCTGGGATCATGACCCGGGCTGAAGGCAGAGGCCTTAACCCACTGAGCCACCCAGGCGCCCCCAAAGATCTGTACTCTTAAAACTATAGAGTACTTATGAAAGAAATAGATGAAGACACAAAGCAATGGAAAAACATTCCATGCTCATGGACTGGAAGAACAAATATTGTTAAAATGTCAGTGCTACCCAAAGCAATCTACACATTCAATACAATTCTTATCAAAATACAATCAACATTTTTCACAGAGATGGAACAGGTAATCCTAAAATTTGTATGGAACCAGAAAACCCGAATCACCAGGGGAATGTTGAAAAAGAAAACCAAAGCTGGAGGCATCACAATTCCAGATTTCAAGCTCTATTACAAAGTTGTAATCATCAAGACAGTATGATACTGGCACAAAAACAGACACATAGATCAATGGAACAGAATAGAGACCTCACAAACAGAACCTCAACTCTATGGCCAACTAATCTTTGACGAAGCAAGAAAAAATATCCAGTGGAAAAAAGACAGTCTCTTCAACAAATGGTGCTGGGAAAATTGGACAGCCACATGTAGAGGAATGAAACCAGACCACTTTCTTACACCATATACAAAAATAAACTCAAAATGGATGAAAGACCTAAATGTGAGATAGGAATCTGTCAAAATCCTAGAAGAGAACACAGGCAGCAACTTCTGTGACCTCAGCCACAGCAACTTCTTGCTAGACACGTCTCCAAAGGCAAGGGAAGCAAAAGCAAAAATGAACTACTGGGACTTCATCAAGATGACAAGCTTTTGCAAAACAAAAGGAAACAGTCAACAAAACTAAAAGGCAACCTACAGTGTGGGAGAAGATACTTACAAATGACTTATCAGATCAAGGGCTACTATCCAAAATCTATAAACAACTTCTCAGACTTCACACCCAAGGAACAAATAACCCAATCAAGAAATGGCAGAACTAGGGGCGCCTGGGTGGCTCAGTGGGTTAAGCCGCTGCCTTCGGCTCAGGTCATGATCTCAGGGTCCTGGGATCGAGTCCCACATCGGGCTCTCTGCTCAGCAGGGAGCCTGCTTCCTCCTCTCTCTCTCTGCCTACTTGTAATCTCTCTCTGTCAAATAAATAAATAAAATCTTTAAAAAAAAAAAAAAAGAAATGGCAGAACTACTACTGGGTATTTAACCCAAAAATACAGATGTAATGAAAAGAAGGGCCATCTGTACCCCAGTGTTCACAGCAGTAATGGCCATGGTCATCAAACTGTGTAAAGAACCAAGATGCCCTTCAACAGACGAATGCATAAGGAAGATGTGGTCCATATACAATATGGAGTATTATGCCTCCATCAGAAAGGATGAATACCCAACTTTTATATCAACATGGACGTAACTGGAAGAGATTATGCTGAGTGAAATAAGTCAAGCAGAGAGAGTCAATTATCATATGGTTTCACTTATTTGTGGAGCATAACAAATAACATGGAGGACATGGGGAGATGGAGAGGAGAAGGGAGTTGGGGGAAATTGGAAGGGGAGATGAACCATGAGAGACTATGGACTCTGAAAAACAATCTGAGGGTTTTGAAGGGGCGGGGGTGGGAGGGTGGGGGAGTGGTGGTGGGTATTATGGAGGGCACACATTGCATGGGGCACTAAGTGTAGTGCATAAACAATGAATTCTGTTACACTGAAAAGAAATTAAATAAAAAAAGAAAAGAAAAGACATGGCAGAAGACATGAAGAGGCATTTCTCCAAAGACATACAAATGGCCAAAAGACACATGAAAAAATGTTCAACATCACTCAGCATCAGGGAACTACAGATCAAAACCACATTGAGACAACACCTCACACCAGTCAGAATGGCTAAAATGAACAGCCCAGGAAACAACAGATGCTGGCGAGGATGGAGAGAAAGGGGAACCCTCCTACACTGTTGGTGGGAATGCAAACTGGTACAGCCACTATGGAAAATAGTCTGGAGGTTCCTCAAAAAGTTGAAAATAGAGCTACCCCACAACCCAGGAATCACACTACTGGGTATTTATCCAAAGGATACAAACATAGTGATCTGAAGGGGCACGTGCACCCCAATGATTACAGCAGCAATGTCCACAATAGCCAAACTATGGAAAGAACCCAAATGTCTATTGACTGTGAATGGCTAAAGAAGATGCAGTACACACACACACAAACATACATACATAGAGAGAGGAATATTACTCACCCATCAAAAATAATGAAAGAACCCAAATGTCTACTGACTGTGAATGGCTAAAGAAGATGCAGTACACACACACACAAACATACATACATAGAGAGAGGAATATTACTCACCCATCAAAAATAATGAAATCTTGGGGCGCCTGGGTGGCTCAGTGGGTTAAGCCGCTGCCTTCGGCTCAGGTCATGATCCCAGGGTCCTGGGATCGAGCCTCACATCGGGCTCTCTGCTCAGCAGGGAGCCTGCCTCCTCCTCCTCTCTCTCTGCCTGCCTCTCTGCCTACTTGTGGTCTGTCTGGCAAATAAATAAAAATCTTAAAAAAAAAAAAAAAAGTTTAAAAATAATGAAATCTTGCCATTTGCAATGACATGGATGGAATGAGAGGGTATTATGCTAAGCGAAATAAGTCAGTCAGAGAAAGACAAATATATGATTTTACTCATATGTGGAATTTAAGGTGGGGGAAAACAGAGGACCACAGGGGAAGAGAGGAAAAAATAAAACAAGATGAAACCAGAGAGGGAGACAAACCATAAGAGACTCTTAATAATTGGAAACAAATTGAGGGTTGTTGGAAGGGAGGGCGGTGGAGGGACAGCGTCCCTGGATCATGGGCATTAAGAAGGGCACTTGTGATGAGCACTGAGTGTTATATGTAAGTGATGAACCACTAAATTTCTACCCTGAAACTAATAATATACTATGTTAATTAAATTGAATTCAAATTTTTAAAATAAACAAATAAACAAATAAATGTTAAAGAAGAAACAAAATAGATTTGTACTGACCTGTCCACAGGTTTTAACTGCCCAGGAAGACTCCTTATGCCCAAAACTAGAAATGTGTGAAATTTCAAGTCTTCCTCCCTCTTCTCAAACTTCTTCCCAAACTGACAATTTTGTTTCCAGTTCACTCTTAAAATAGTCCCATGATGAATAATCCAGGGTATATAAATCCAGGGTATATAAATCTTTGTCCGTTTTAAGACTATTTTTGAAAGTGTATCTAGAGGGTTAAGACCATTCTTAGGTTCTTGGGGGCCTGGGTGGCTCAGTGGGTTAAAGCCTCCCAGGGTCCTGGGATCAAGTCCCTCATCGGGCTCTCTTCTTGGTAGGGAGCCTGCTTCCTCCTCTCTCTCTCTCTGTCTGCCTCTCTGCCTACTTGTGATCTCTGTCTGTCAAATAAAAAAAAAAACCATTCTTAGGCTCTTGATACACAATATACCAATTTGTTTTCTGGAAAGCCAGGAAGTACAAATTGATATTCTTATCAGCAATGTAAGAAGTTATGTGCCTGTCTTTCTTTTTTTTATTTGCTATTATGAGAAGTTTAAAAAAAAAACAGGATCCTTATTTTTATCTTCTAATTTGTATTTTTGAGATAAGTAACGAGGATGAACGTTTTATTTCAAGTATACTAATCCTTTTTAGTGAATTATCTGTTCATGTCCTTTTCATATATAAGTTGCTACAAGTTCACCATGAGAAACTTTGTGGAACAATTTCTTCCATAGCTAAAAGGAGCAGGAGACTCAATTCGAGACAGAAAAATAAAAAGTGACCACTTTCTTTAAAGGGGTTGGGATTCACACCATGCAAAATGAAACAACATCTACGAAATAAAACGGCTTAAAATATTCATTTCCCTTTGAGGCTTGGCCATAGCAAGATATTCCAGTTTTCTGCGCAAGAAGAAAGTTTGCTATTAAAGAAAGCTTTCCTGGGGTGCCTGGGTGCCTCAGTTGGTTGAGCTGCAGACTCTTGATTTCAGCTCAGGTCATGATCTCAGAGTCATGAGATCGGGTTCCACACTCGGCATGGGGTCTCTCTCTCTCTCCCTTTGCCCCTCCCCCCACTTGTACGTGCTCTTTCTAAAATGAATGGATGAATCTTTAAAGAGAAAAAAGAAAGCAAGCTAGCTTTCCAGAACTTTAAGCGAGCCCAAGGAGAAGACTGTTGATGTTCTCTCAGCACCTAAGAGAGCAGATGTGGCTCTGAATTCAGACCAGCAGACTGGATTTCATTCTGTGCGTGAGACACAGCACATGTTTGACTAGAGATGCCCAAGGGTCAGAAACCTTAATCTTCATGGTTTTTGTTTTCTGTTTTTTGTTTTTTCTGGAAGAGGCTTATTGAGACTTAAAATCACCAATTCAGAACTCATTATATTTGACAACAGTTTAGGTGAACTCTCATTTTCAAGTAACAAAACACTGTCATTTTATAGAGAATGGAACTCCAGAGGGTCCCGGTGATAGAAAGTGGTGACAGACGAAGATAATGACACACAGTCGCGGAGAGCCCACAGCCACGCAAGATGCAGGTGTTTGCAAAACTGATTTGGGAAAAGGGAAAACAACGTAGGGCCATCTAAGGTTTGACTCTGCAACTTGCTGGAAAATAAAAAGCAGCATCAGAAATTGAATTTTTTTTAAGATTTTATTTATTTACTTGACAGACAGAGATCACAAGCAGGCAGAGAGAGAGGGGGAAGCAGGCTCCCTGCTGAGCAGAGAGTCCAATGCAGGGCTCGATCTCAGGACCCTGAGATCATGACCTGAGCTGAAGGCAGAGGTTTAAGCCACTGAGCCACCCAGGTGGCCCAGAAATTGAATTCTGAAGGCAATTCAAAGAAAGACGTTTGAGCTAAAAATAAATAAATAAGGCAGGCATAGTCTCAAGGGGTAAAAAAAAAAAAAAAAAAATGGCTGTACATTACAGCTGTGTCTCAAACACAAGACTAAAGAGTCGCCTGCCCAAAAGCTGAACGAAAGGACAAAAATCCCTCCTGCTCACGCACGTGACCAAAACACCACCTAAAGGAAGCTCTAAAGAGAATGATAGAAAAGGAACACTTCAAAACAGACAAATGAAGGAATTTCCAGATGGTATCTAGAAAAGTCTACCCAGCAAAAGGGATCATGGGTACAATTTAAAGAAACTTTCTGACACCAGATGATACTTTGGGAGGAAATTCTGTATCTTTTCGCAGTTCCTTTTTTCACAGGAACACAACACATTCAATCCAGACCCCCAGAGTGAAGTGCAATCCCCCACCCCACAGGGCTACCTCACAGGGTGACCTCGAGTTTAGAGGTGGCACCTGTGGCTATGAGGGGCTCACTGACCTCCCCTTGCCAGGTGATCAGCCACACATGGAAGCTGGAGAGCAGAAAGGGCGTTCAGGTGAGAAACCGTACTTCTAACGTTGCTGTTGTGTCTGGGGCAGGGTACCAAGTCACGGACAGGGTGGCAAGGTTAGAAGTGCCAGCAAAAAGGAACAGAGAAGGGTCTGCATTTCTGATTGCCTCCCTTGAACATCGTTTGAAGGCGAAAGATGGAATTGCGTTAGTCATTTCTCCCTGTTGAACTGTGCTGTCTTTTTTTTTTTTTAAGATTTTATTTATCTACTTGACACACACAGAGAGAGAATACAAACAGGCAGAGTAATAGGCAGAGAGAGAGAGAGAGAGAGAAGCAGGCTCCCTGCAGAGCAAGGAGCCTGATGCAGGAATCAATCCCAGGACCCTGGGATCATGACCTGAGCCAAAGGCAGCTGCTTAACCGACTGAGCCACTCAGGCACCCTGAACTGTGCTTTCTGAGTAACACCTGAGACCAGACTAAGGCTCGCAGGCTCGGGGAAGCGGCACACGCAGGGGGCCGAGGCAGGAGGAAGCAGGTGGGACCGGGCTCTGATTCCACACGGAGGCAGGACATGCAGCTCAGGGCAGCACAGCCCACAAGGGAAAAGCAACCGAGTAGAACAGATAGCTGGCTGGGTGCATGGAGGGAGCAGAAGGCAAAGCCGGAGAGAGGCTGGGGAGGACAAGGAGGAGGACGTGAGATTTGGAATGAAGGAAAGCCCCTGGGTGGGATGGAGGAGTCAGGGATGGCATCTGAGGACAAGCTGGCACAGCCAAGGTTTCGGACGCCTGAGGCAGGGCAATGTCGAGGCTGCCCTGAATGGAAGGAAAGCCGGTAATAGAGGCGAGAATGGAGAACCAGCCCAGGGAGGGTCGACCGGGCTATGGCCACTGAGAAGCTCAGGGTGGGCACACAGACCAGGCCACTGTCTACACACGCTGCGGTCAATAGACCGTCTTGCACTTACCCCACCCTTCTGAGTTCCTAGGGGATTTGTGCATACATCTAGGTCCTACTTACACCAGGATTTGGGAATCTTCACTAACAAGAGCTTTTTAGCCCTCCATCAAAGAAAACAGCACTTCAGGCAAAAACAACAAATTATAATCCATAGCTCCTAAAATGTATCCTTTTCTTCCATAGGTATGGTTTCAAGATGTTTTGGCTCAGGCAGGCAGTCAATCCCCAAGTATTTGAAAGGACTTCCCTTATTTTTCTTTTTATTTCTGAGGTTTAGATGCACTTTTTTTTTTTTTTTTAGCCCTAGCAAAACAGCTCGCTTCTAGAAGCCTCGGTTCTCTCGTCTGTAAAATGGAGTAGATAACAGGCTCCTGTAAAGACTACAGGAAAGAGCTAGAGCGTGCGCAGCGCCAGAACCTCAAGGCATCCACACCTCCCCAGGGTCCCCCGCCCCCCAGCTCGAGCCCAGGGAGGAACGTTCCGGGGTCGACAGCAGCCGCGTGCACCTGAAGCTTCTCCCGCAGTCAGCAGTGCGCTGTGAAACAGCTTTGTAAGTGCTCACCAACAAACACCCGCTGGGGAGAGAAGCCGGGGCTCTCGGGGAGCAGGTGCACAGACCTGAGAGGCGCCGGGATCGAATACAGCTGAGCTGGGGGCGAGCTCGCGCCCGCTGTCCACACGCGCTCCTTTCAGCACGGGCCGGGCTATTCGATCACTACAGGAAGAAAAGGCGCCGCAGGAACGTGGTCTTTAAAACCCGCGGGCATGAAAATCACACTCAACACACTCATAATAGTTCTCTTCCGCATTTCACGCGTAACGACCTCCTTTCTTCCAGCGCCACGTCCCCCGCCAGCGTGCGACGCCCTTGTCCCCCTGACATCTCCTCCCACCGCCTGTCCTGAAGGCACCCCCCGCCCCTGGCCCCCCGGCTACCACCACCGACCTGGCCTTTGGGCGCTCTGCTCGGGAGGCCTCCCGTCCGGACAGCACGGCTGCAGCCAGGGGAAGCGCACGCGGAGCTGCATCACACCGTCCTCCCTGCTTCTGAGTAGGGGAACGCGTCCCGGGCGCCTGGGTGGCTCAGTCGGTTTAGCGTCTGCCTCCAGCTCAGGTCATGACCTCAGGATCCTGGGTTCGAGCCCCGCCTCGCTCCGCTGAGCCCCCGCTTCTCCCTCTGCGTCTGCCCCTACCCCCTGCGCATGCGCACTCTAGGGCGCAGGCGCTCTCGAATAAATTTTTTTAAAAAAATTCCGTAATACAGTCTCTCAAAAGTCACTTTTTAGCATAAGAAATGACAGAAAAACAGGGTGGGTCATCCTGAGTATACCCTTTCCACCTGCCCACGAACCCGAACTGCTGCTCACCCTCAAACCAGTCCGCTAGCGGGTGGCCGGGTCCTCCACACCCCCTGGCGTGTTTTATGTGTCATCATAGGTTCCGACAAGCTGAACATGGTTTACGGTAATTTTCGAGAATAGTAAGCATGTGCACTGTCCACATTCGCTTCCCTTGGCCTGAGACTAAAAGAAGAAAGCGTATTAGCTCATCTGCTCCCACTGGGGTCAACGCGAAGTCATTTTCCAAGGGTTCTGTGGGCCAACGGGCTCAGGGAAAATCTAAAAGGGCTGGTGTTTTAAAGCCTGAAAACAAAATGTCAGGGGGGGGGGGAGAATTTATGAACGGAAAACATGTTTTCTCGGAAAACGAGCTTAGAGAATCACGGCATGGGGAGGTCACACACAGGTGCTCCGCGTCCTGCCGGCCTGCGTGCAGCAGACGGAGCAGCGGGAGCACCCGCCCCGCCACCCCACCCCGCGCTGGCTCCACCGCCCTCATCCTCCTTTGGAATGACGGCCACCTCCTCCAGGCTGCCCCACTCCACACATGCGGAGCCAGGAGCAGCTCTCAGCTCCGAGAAACCAGGCCCAGGGACAGACAGGAAGTGTCCGCCAACGGGCCATGAAGGCCTGGGTCTTCCCTGACCTGAGTGCTCCTGGTGGCACAACAGGAAGTTACAACAAGCGACATTCTGGGTGCTGCTACATGCCTGGCGCTGTCACACGCATGTTACCCATATTTCCGTTTGGTCTCCCAACTCTGAGATCGAGGAATTTCATGGCAGAGGAAATGGACCAAAACCAAACCAAACAAACAAAAAACAAAAACAAACCACTTTGCCTGCAGAGACCAGAGTGGGGAAAAGTCTTGGCACAAGGAGCCACAGCTAAGAGCCAGGACACAAAGGCGGGTGGGCACCAGAGCTCTTTATGATGCTATCGAAGTTTTGCCAAGCTCAATTTAGAGGTGAAATGCCAGGACAAGGTTGACAACCTGCTGGAAAGACAGACATCTTGGGGAGTGGGCCTCTCAGCTCCTCCAAGAGCTACATTCTATCAACTCCTCTTAGAGGACCCACCTGCAAAACGGACTCCCAAGAAGCCAGAAGCCCAACCGACCAAGTGACAAGAACTGCAACTTGGAAGGAAACCAAACACTCAGGGTCTGCAGTTGAGTTCACCCTCCACCCAGACAGCAAAATCTACACGGGAAACCAAGTCACCACCAGAGTATTGCTTGGTAAACACTAAGGTAGTGGGATGCGTCACGTCATAGGAATCTAGAGCAGTGACAAGATAAAATACCAAGGCCAATCATTCTGGGTTTCTGGGACAGTCCTGATTGCCAGTACCCTGTTTATAGTCAGACCATATGTCGTAAGTGACTGTCTCCTACACATGACCTTCCTGCCGGGATGGTGGTTATCTACCCTCTGCCTCATTGCCAAGGCTGTGGGGATCACACCTTTCGAATAACATACTTACCTCAAAAACCAATATAACTGTGTTGTTCGTTATAATTATGCTCCGGTTTTAAGAAAACAGCCTTGAGACTCAAAAAACACACGGGTCTGTCAGCTGGAAAGTACTTCCCCATTGTCACACATCAGGTTACCCAGCCAGGTCACCATCGTTCAGTGCTGTGAGGACTCCAGCCTCCAACTTCAGACACGAATGCTTTTTTGTCCCACACTTTGCATATAAAACCCTTTCACAAGGAGAGACCCGACCTTCCCCATCTGGGGAAAATGAGGACATTAACCCAGATTAGGGGCTGGAGTGGATGGTTGCAGGAGGGGATAAGCTCTTCCTGGGAAAAAGGAAAGGTCAAGCTTGACTCAAAAGCTATGCTCACATCTAGATTATGTTCCAGAATCTGGTGAAAGTTCTCACTTGAAAAAGGCTTCTGCCTCTTTTTTAAAGAGTTGACAAACCACAGATCTGGATGATCTTCCACAGTCTTTTCCAAGTGTTAGATCATGTTTTTGATTCTTAAAATTCTCTTATTCAGAAGATTATTTGGAAAGTGCCTTACTCTGTGACAAGACTGCGTTAGGCATGGTGGTTCAACACTGTTCCAACAGTGAACAGCATGCTAACAAGGACAGATTCTGCCCTCATGGAACCTACTAACAGTTTTCCTTTTTTCTTTTGTTTACAGAAATGGAAGAGTAGGGCACTTGGGTGGCTCAGTTAGTTAAGCGTCTGACTCTTGGCTTCAGCTCAGGTCATGATCTTGGAGTCGTAGGATTGAACCCCCAGTCAGGCTCCGTGCGGAGCATGGAGCCCACCTGAGATTCTCTGCATCTCCCTCTGACCACCCCCTTTCCATAAATAAAATCTTTTTTATTGACAGAGAGAGAGAGATCACAAGTAGGCAGAGAGGCAGGCAGAAAGAGAAGGAGAAGCAGACTCCCCGCTGAGCAAGGAGCCCGATGCGGGGCTCAATCCCTGGACCCAGGAATCATGACCTGAGCCGAAGGCAGAAGTTTTAACCCACTGAACCACTGAGGCACCCCAAATCTTTTTTTTTTTTTAAATTGAAGAGTAATATAAATACATGTCCACAGGCAGAGCCACCCAAAAATTTATGTTTCAAGTGTTAAAATTTCAAGATTCCTGAAACCCAACTAGTATATATTTCTTCTTTGGACATTGGCTCAAGTGTTTCTCCTCCTCTGCCCACAAATACTCAGACGACAGGCTGAACGATGCTGCTGAAACCAGCTATAAGTTGAAAAATCAAACTAGACTGGATTTTATTAAGTATATATAAATAGCCCCTATTTTTCTTTATTTCATCACTTTGAGGAAGTTAAGTGGAGATTAGGTGAAAAGCAGTAATACTAGGTGTAGAGACATGACAGCCAAAAGGGAGTCATTGAAACTGTATTCCAGCCAGATCTGCCACTAGATCTGCAGTCAGCGAAAGGCAAGCAGTGTCGTGTCCTCGCTGGAGAAGGAGGTGGTCGGCATAAACATGTTGCCCGAGAGCACGTGCCACTCTAAAACTGCTCTGTCCTAATTCAATTATTAGGCGATAATGCTACGAACTAACTACATACGCAGGCACTCACAGTGAAAAGTAAACGAACACTGAACTCAGAGGAATATTTAAGGAAGACGAGAAACATTTGCTGCTTTTTAAAAATGCAGTGACTATTTTATTCACACTAATTAGAATATATACACAAAAAAATGTGTATCATATGTTGCTTTCAAAAAATTCTATGTTCCATGAGAACTATGTAATAAACAGTGTAAAATGTTTCTACTGCATAACAAAGGAAGAAAAATCAGCATTCCCATATAGTGTTAGGAAAATATTTAAGATAATTTGAAGTTATAAGAAAACAAAGTGAAATATTACAGAACAGTCTTTTCAGGAAGTAGATGTTACAGTCTAGAAGCAATACTTTCATACTCTGAAACACTTTGGTATAAGTGAAATTAATACAAAGCAAAAAAAAAAAAAAAGAACAACAACAACAACAAAAAAAAAACCAAGAAACTCTACTTTGGTTCACATTAATTGAAAGTTTAGCAACGAGGCAACCGCACGGCTACCTCAGATGACAAAATGGAAAACGTCCCATCGGCTCCCCCGCCCCCGCACCACCGCTGGCTGACAAGGATGTGCCGGGAGAGCGCTTCCCAGGACTATTGGGCCACGGGAGCTTCTCATGTCCCCCTCTATGTGCTCAGCCAGTGCTTGAAAGGCTTCATAAAACCTCAGATTCAACTTGGAATATAAGCGATCTTGGTTACTTCCTCTTAGACACAAATGACCCCGCAGTAAAGCAGCTCAGAACTACAGCTCACATTTAAAGTAGAAAAGTAGAACACAAATTTTTGGAAAATCATATAACTACAGTTTCTCAAGAAGTCCATACTTGAATAAAAGAACATACTACATTAATTTTAAAAAATGCAAGTTTAATAACCCACTGACAGTAAGTTTTTAAGAAACAGAAATAACCGTCTGCATGCCACAAATAGTTCTTCATCGATATCAAGCATTACTTTGACAGCTGCACAACTAACCTGATCTGAGGAATTTTTAATTGCATCATTTTTAAAATTACATTTCCTTTCCATACTGTCCAAACGTGGTACTGATTTTCTTCATTGTCTTTTTGTTCTGCATGTTATCTTTTAAATGGCTTCCTACTTGTGAGAATTCTTTCTGAGCAAATGTTGATGAACCACTTTTTCGTCATCCATCACAGGCGCAAACTGGGAATGTCCTCTGAGAGTTTTCTCAGCCATGTAATTTCTACTCCAACTTTCTGGAAAGACAAGAAAGTCTTTAGAAGAAAACAGAATCCTTGGTGAGCTTTGCAAACTTACAGTAATAATATACTAATGCACTGTTGCTCCTTCCTGAAGTAAAAGAATATTCTATCATGTGCTCAGCTTTACCACGTGTGCACCGTAAACTGCCTCCAAAGAACACAGCCTGTGAGCACAAGACCTCGGGGCTCCGGAAGGGACAGAGTGAGGGAGGGAGTGTTCAGTGAGGTTAACTAGTGGGTAGATCTTCGGAACAAAAAGAGTACAGAAGGTAAAAGAAAAAATTTCTGTCAAGTTCATGTGAGACTTTTTAAAGAACAATTCTAAAAAGGATGAAAGGAGATAAACATAAAGAATTATTCAACAGGGGGCGCCTGGGTGGCTCAGTCGGTTGGGTGTCTGCCTTTGGCCCAGGTCATGATCCAGGGTCCTGGGATGGAGTCCAGCATCAGGCTCCCTCTTTGGCGGAGAGCCTGCTTCTCCCTCTCTCTCTGCCTGCCTCTCTGCCTGCTTGTGATCTCTCTCTCTGTCAAATAAACAAACAAAATCTTTAAAAAAAAAATCTCTTAAAAAAAAAAACAAAAACAGTATCAGGAACTTAAGTTCCTGCCCAAATTTAACAACCAAGGATAAGAAGAAAGAAAACAATGAATAAATAATGTGTGAAATGTGAAATATTTTGTGGTCTGAATTCACACTAGCAGCAAAGTCCAAAATATCTCAAGCAGAGTAATTAGGTTAAGACTAATTAAAAAATTAAAATTTTTTTAAAAATCAATTTTCTCATCAAACAAAACAAACAAACACTGGGCATATAATAAAAATGTCAAACAAGAGCATATCATAGAAACATCAATGCCAAAAGGGTACATTTTAATATATGGCACAGCCAAAAAAAACTAAGAAAAAAGTTAAATCCCTCTATTCTTCTAAACTATGTTCTTCTAAACTATGAAGTTAAGTGAAAAACAAACTCATTTAAGAAAAAATTAAGCATAATTACTGAAATGATAATTTCAAAAGACTGGCTGACATTTTTTTTTTTCTTTTTTCTTTTTTTTTCGGTGACAGAGAGAAACAGGGAGAGAGGGAACACAAGCAGGGGGCGTGGAAGAGGGAGAAGCAGGCTTCCTGCTGAGCAGGGAGCACAATGCGGGGCTCGATCCCATGATCTGAGCCGAAGGCAGATGCTTAACAACTGAGCCACCTACGCACACCTGGCCCACCTATTTTTAAAATATGCTCTTTACCCACCCAACGCCTCAAAAGCCAAAGCATAAGCAAAAATGAAAGGCAAATGTCAAACTGGAAAACAACTCTGCAGTGACAAAGGGCTAATATCCTTAAAATATCATAACTATAAATCAGTTAGAAACAAAAATACCCTACATCACACCTCCAACACCTTTTGCTCAAAGGCCAAGACTAGACAACTGACAACAAAGACAAATGGCCCCTGAAATATACCAATAATGCTACATTTCACTAGCGTCAGAAATACAAACTAAAACAATGACAAACAATTCATGCAATTGTTTATCAGCAAAATTTTTTAAAATGGTAATACCCAGTGTTGGCAAGGATACAGGAAAACCAGCACTTACACAGACATGAAAATTGAGCAACTTTTCTGAAATGCAATTTAACAAGAGGTGTAGATTCAAAATCCTTTGCAAATGTGCAATACACTTAGATCCAACAATGCTACGTGTAGGAATTTATCCCAAACAGATTTGTGCAAAAGGTACATGCAACTGTATGTCAGATTTATAATAAAGTTGGAAATACATCTAAACACCTGACAATGGCAAATAACTTAGGTACTTTAATAGAACTATAAAATGGAATACAATGCAACTATTAAATATTACGTATCCCAGAGCATTGTTTATAACTAGTGAAAGATTAGAATAACCTAAATGCCCATCAACAAAGAACTGGCTAAGAAAACTACCGTGTAGCAGTCAGTGGGACACTACACTATCATTACAAACAATGAGACAGCTCTTACATCCTGATAGATCTACTTCTCTTGGTCTGAAATGATCTTCTCTCCCCAGATACCCACCCAGCTTACTTGCTTCAATGACACCTTATCAGTGACAGTGTCCCTCACCATCTTAGGATAGCAACTTGTCCCATCCCAAGTGTGCTCCCTTTCTCCCTTACCCTGCTGTTCTATTTTTACCATCTGCCACACTGCAATCATGTATTTACTGCCCATCCTCCCCCAGAGGAAAAGATCTTACCTGTATCAGTGCCCACACTCCCCTCCTTCATCTGTTTCAGGAAAGATGTATCCCTGCTCCTCTCCTCAGGCTAAATGCTTCACATGGCCTTGGCCCCTTCCTGCATTACCTTTTCAAGTATTTCCCTCCACAATTACCCATTTTACTTCTGCCTTATCAATTTCACCCTCCAATACTGGATTATTCTCAGTAGCAAACAAACACACCTTAATATCATAAAATGTCCCCGTCTCATTTCTATTATCTTTCACAGCAAAACTTTTCCTCTCTGACCCTTACCTCTCCTCCACTCACTTTACCTCAGCCATGACATGAAAACACCTTTGCTCAAGGTCACCAATGATGTCCTATGTTCGCCTCAAACCAATGGCCAAGTCTTGGTTCTTGGCCTTGACCTCTCTCTCAGCAGCACTGGACACTGCTAACTACTCTCTCTTGAAGCAATCTTTTCTCAGCTTCCCTGAGCTCACAAGCCCCCAAATCTTCTCTCACTTCAACGGCTCCTCCTTATCCACCAGACCTCTTCTCTACCTACATACTTCAAGGTGATCTCATCCCATTTCTGGCTTCAAATGACCACATATATGCTGATGATTGGTTTTAAGGTCATTACCTTGAGCTCTGAGCTTCAGACCCCCAGCTCCAGAACATCAACCACTGACTTAACACAACAGAACAGATTCCCATTCTCACACCTCACCAAAAAACTAAGCTCTGTCCACAAGCCTTCTCAGGAAAAGGTACCATAATCCACCCAGCTGCTCACACCAAAATCCTAAGAGTCATCCTCAACTTCCTTCCTTCCTCCCTCACGATGAACTTATCTGGAAGCCCTGGACGTCCCTCCCTGCAAAACAGATCTGCACTCAACCATCTCTCACCACCCCTACTGATAAAGCCCTAGTCAACGCCACACCAGCCTCTTAATTATTCTCCCTTCCTCTCTCCTTGCCAGCATGTGCCCTCCACCCAACACCCAGACAGAGCGTTCCTTCTGAAGTCTAAGCCAAGTCATATCACAACTCCCGTTAAAACCCTCCATGTTTCCATTATACTTAGAGTAGAATACAAAGGCCTTACCAGCTTCCTCATAAGCAGGCCTGCCACCTCTGAATCCTCTCCCCCTGCGCTCCCCTTCATTACCCCAGCCATACTGGCCTGCTTTCCGTCCTGCAGACGTGCCGTGTCTCTTCCCATCTCACAACCTTTGCAGCTGCCCTTCCTCCTGCTTGGATCGCTCTCCTCATATCCTCAGATGTCCACCTCCCTCTCATCTTTCAAATTTCAACTCCAATGTTGTCATCTCAGCAAGGCCTTCCCCAGAAGCAACCCATCACCACAACATCTTCCTAGACCTATCTCCACAAGACCGATCAATATCTGAAATTTACTTATGGATTAGAGCATAGGTTTACTATCCATCTCCTCCCAGTAGAAGATAAATCCTTTAAAGGTGAGAACCCTATCTTATTTTCCACTTATCCACAGCATGAAAACTGGTGTCTGGCACATAGTAAGTACCAAATAAATATTTGAGAACCAAATAAGAGACGATTTTGTAATTGAAAATCTGAACTGGGGTAGTTTTTGACATTACCTTTAGTTTATTTTACTACTGTGATTCCAGAAATGGTGAGAACTGATAATACTGTATCAAGAATCTGATTATAAAATGGCTTTTCAGACCTCTTCCCTACTCTGTTGACTAAGACTCTCCTATATACATTAGGAAATGATCTAAATGTACACTAACAGGAAACTGGCTAACTAAGATGGAACACAGCCACACTCGAAATTACTAAGTAGCCGGAAATTACTATGTAGTCATGAAAGAGAATGAAAAAGATCTAAGCTAACACAGAAAGTTGTGCAAGTTATAAGGCTGATCGAAAACATCAAGTTGCAAAATAATACATCCAATGAGATCCCTTTGTTTTTACATGCAAGCGCATTTGATTGGATGTGCACGGGGCGATCCAAGGAAACCCTACTGAAAGCAGTTATCTCTCCAAAATAAGAAGGTGGAGGCTGAACTTAACATTTATTACTTGAAAATTAAAAAGTGTCATGAACAGGGAGCCTGAGTAGCTCAGTCAGTTGAGCATCTGCCTTCAGTTCAGGTCATGACCTCAGGGTCCTGGGATGGAGCCCTGCACTGTGCTCCCTGCTCAGTGGGGAGTCTGCTTTTCCCTCTGCCTGCCACTCTCCTTGCTTGTGTGCTCTCTCTCTCTCTGACAAATAAAGAAATAAAATCTTTAAAATAAAATAAAATAAAATAAAAAAATACAAGGATTAGCTAAAACTGCCAATGCCTTTTCCCCCTTACTCATGTCTTAAATGTACACACAATGTCTGGAACTCCGTAGTCATCTCATAACTATGAGTGTCATCTCATAACTATGGATTAAGAGTCAAAATGCAGTATAAAGATGCCACCAATGTGAAAGTCCAGTGACATCATTCAACAGATGAACCCTTCCCATTACACAAGAAAAATAAACCTCTATTCATTTGAGGTACTGTGAATTGGATTCTGTTACCTACAACCAAAGGAATTCCTAACTGACATTCCTGGGAATATCTTTCAGAAAGAAACTGAAAATAAAGTCAAATTTTATGCAGAATTAGGAAGAAAATTATAACATGTCAGAAATGCAGTCTGCAAACCAATTCCCCCTCTTTAATGTTTCTATTCTGAATTTTTTTAAAAAAGAAAAAAGAAACACTAGGAAGAAACAGAAAAGAGAAAATTATAGTCAACATCAACTCCATAAAAAAGACTTCAGAGGGGCACCCAGCTGGCTCAGTCAGTGCAGCATGCTACCCGTGAGTTCCAGCCCCACGTTGGATATAGAGATTACTTTAAAAAAAAAAAAAAATTTTTTTTTCAGGATGAAACATTCACAGTGTATGCACACAATAAAGATAGACTCACACAGTGCAACTGAAGTCCAATCAATGCTGGGGCTGTTCTGGACTGATGTTCATTGTTCGATAAATTTCTTTAAGTAACAACAGAGCAGTATCTTCAGATTCCCTATCACAAAGAAAAGAATATTTTTACTTAAGAGACCATTCGTAGAAATTAACCTCTATGCATAAAGGTGGAAAAGGCAGCCCTTGTTCTAGTCAACCCTACCTAAGAAAGGCAAATGACAGTGTAGTCTTAAAGCTGTCCTTATAAACTGGATGGACACCGATCAGCTACAAAACAGCTGTGTGCAATCCTCCACGGTGACAGGGGACATCTGAAAGGATGGCTTTTCAAAGTCCCTGCCACTCCCATTCTGTGAAAGGTATCCCTACAAAATCAGTGTGCGAGTACCAAAGGCCTTTGGTCAAAAAGAGATGACACACTGCCATCTTGTGGATAATAAAGGGGGAAAATACTGATTTTGAATATATGGCAGTTGTAATTAATATTCCATCATAAATGATAAATCAGCTAGAGAGTCTCCCTAAAACGTATGTGCTAGCACCTAAAGGCCACGCGAATATTACCAAAGAAGAAACCACTTACCAATAGCATAAATGACTCTGAAGAGCGAAAAGATATTCATTAAAACTCTCTATTGGCTTTTCTTGAAGAACGTAGTCAATTCGGCGACCTCCGTTTAGCATTCCAACCTTTCCTAAGTAGTCCTCATCCTTGGAAAAATCTGGACTTTCAACAATCTTTTCTGCTAGAATTTAAACCATTTCAATATCAAAGTCAATCACTTAATCATTATCCTTTGACTTTAGCTGACTTTCTGGGCTCAAGAGAGTATCGCTTGACACACGTAGCAACCTGGGGAACTACCAGGCTCACTTCCCATTCCTCCAAAGAGCCAGGGGAAGGAAGAGGGGCTGGTTACCCGAGAGAGAGGAGAAAGAGCCAACGAGCTGACAGAAGTTTTGAAGAAAAGGGGTGAGAGAACATTGTAGAAAGAAAGGAAACAGAATTAGAATCTGAAAGAGTCAAAAACATCCTGGCACAATGATCTCACAAGGCAGACACAGTCTAGAATATAAGGACACCATGAAACAGCAGCATCAGGACGATAATTTCTTACAGTGGGTCTTTAAAATGCCTGAATACAAGCTTAGCTCTCAACTCTGATATTCCACTCTGGCCTTAGAAATCTCAACAAAAACTTAAGAATGCAGAGTAAAAAGTCCAGCAACTTTCAGGCAAAAACCCAGAAAAAGAAATGATATGCATTGTGAAGTACAGTGAATCAGAACAGATTTTCCTTTACGAAAGAACCTCTAACATTTTAACAGAAAGGAACAGAATGGAAAAGCATCATTAAATAATTCGTAAGTAATATGTTTACAAATAACATTTGTACTAGAAAATGCTTCTCAAATGTCAAATTTACCTTCAACTACTTGTTTTTCTTCTTCTTCTTTGATCTGATTGGCCACTTTCTCCAGTTCTTCTTGCAGCTGAGTTGAAGAGGTGTGAGCGCGGGCAAACTCGTTTAACGTCTGCCAAGCACTTTTCAGGGAGCTAATAAAGCCCTGTTTCAAATCAGATCCCATACGAGAGAGACTGTCTTTCAGCTCTAAGGAGATTAAGATGACATATCATGTCAGTTAGTCACTGGATAAAATTCTGCACCACAAAAACTGAAACTGAAGTTAACACTTTTCTCAGGGTAAGTCCTCTTTTAAACGCCATAGTTTCTCGGCCAAGAACTCTCAATATATTAAAATGTTTTGTAGAGGGGCACCTGGGTGGCTGAGTCAGTTAAGTGTCTGCCTTCGGCTCAGGTCATGATCCCGGAGTCCTGGGATCTAGGAGTCCCGCAGCGGGCTCCCAGCTCCGTGGGGAGTCTGCTTCTCCCTCTGACGTCCCCTCTCATGCTCTCTCACTCTGTCTCTCTCTCTCTCTCAAAATAAATAAATAAATAAATATCTTTAAAAAAAAAAAAAAAGACATGGGCCCACAAGATTAAAAAGATGACTGCTTTTTTAATCTATAATCCTAAAATGGTTTTGAGAATTTGAGATTTTAATATAACAACAATATAAACTTCTGATTTAAAAATGAAGAAACCCCTACCCTTCCACCTTTTCTACTTTGTGGTCTAATAAATCCTATTTGAATTCAAGGTATTTGAGTACCAAACTTCCCATTTTAACTCCAAAAGAGTTAAGTATTTTTTAATAGCACGATGTAAGCCCCCCGCCAAAAAGGAACGAAGGAAGAACAGAAAAAAGAAAGAAAATCCAATTTTCAACAAAAGGGTATGATCCCTTTCCCCTACTGCACTCCCATCCCTTCCACCCAAACCTTTAAGACTTTTTTTTTTTTTTTTTTTGACAGACAGAGATCACAAGTAGGCAGAGAGGCAGGCAGAGAGAGAGGAGGAAGCAGGCCCCCTGCTAAGCAGAGAGCCTGATGCGGGGCTCGATCCCAGGACCCTGAGATCATGACCTGAGCCGAAGGCAGAGGCTTAACCCACTGAGCCACCCAGGCGCCCCCCACCCAAACCTTTAAACCTACGGATGATATACACCATTAACAGGCATAAGAGAGACATAAACCCCACTTGGAATTATTACTGATCCATTATGTTTAATGGATGTTTTTAATTGGAAAAGTTTATATAGTTATTAGCATGGAAGTAACAGCTCATTTGACTTAGCATCAAGTCTATTTCTTCGTGGTCCTTAGTTCAAGTGTTATTCTGCTTCCTAACTCCAGAAATTATGACTAAATTCTATCAATCTTTGTGTCTCATCATTTTAGTACTGACTTCCCTCATTCTTAAGTATCTCAACCATTAGAACACCACACCAAGAAGAAAGTCATCAAGGAGAAGCAACTCATTCAGAACTTTCTTTATAGCTCTTCTGAACATTTAATAAACAGGTTCCAAACACAGCAGGCACTTAAATAACATTAATTTTATGAGAAAGGATCTAGTGTTAAAATTTTCATGATTAAATTACAAATGACAGAAAGGACATAATTCAATATGACTAACAGATTACAAAATGACAGAAAGGAAACAAGTTTTTATAGTATTTGCTTTTTACCTAAATGAAGTCTTTTTCTGCCTTTGTGATGTGGGATGAGAACCGCTTTCAGGTCCAAATCTGGAACAATCATGGGCTCTAATCTATAAGCCACTGGATCAAGCTGTAAAGAAAAGTGAAATTTAGGAAAAGTTCTTTTATCTTGAGTTATGTATCTGGACTGGGTGACAAAACAGGTAACAAGAAACCAGAGATTCTGATTTTTTCACAAGTGGTAATTTTAAGAAGACTTCTAAATCTGTGAGTAAAACTGGCTTTGCAAGCAAAGCAATAGAATTATTTCCTTGAACAAAGGCTTCCGGGTAGAAAAGTTTATTGGACAGCATCAGACTATTCTCTATTAGGACAAAGAGTTGAGTTGTACATCAAAATGAGAATTAGTTCCTAAGAAATAAGAATCTGAGACTCTAGGGTGCCTGGGTGGCTCAGTGGGTTAAGCCTCTGCCTTCAGCTCGGGTCATGATCTCAGGGGCCCAGGATCAAGCCCTGCATCAGGCTCTCTGCTCAGCAGGGAGCCTGCTTCCTCCTCTCTCTCTGCCTGCTTCTCTGCCTATTTGTGATCTCTGTCAAATAAAAAAATAAAATCTTAAAAAAAAAAAAAAAAGAATCTGAGACTCTATAAGGATGATCTAATAAGTGTTTCTATGTAGGTGTTTCATCTTTTTCAAAATAAAAAGCAGTTCAAGTCACTCACTGGATGATAAATATTGAAGAATCCTTTACACGTAGGGAGCCTGTAGTTCTCATCTATTCTATCCACTCCTCGAATAGTGAGAAACATACCAATTGGAGATCCCAAGGCAAAGAAAATCTCTGGCTCAAAGTCTAATGCGTTGTAAACAACAGAAACCTAGGAAGAATCAAAAAACAATTTAAGATCATCATTCCAAGGTCACAGAATAAAAAATTCATAAGTTCAAGCTGGAACTGCACTTAATTAAAAGCATGTTAACACAGATGGTGCCACTCTAGGTACGGTTTATAATGTTTATAATCACTGTCAGCTATTTTAAAGGGACAAAAAATTTCTCTTTAAAATCTTCATAGACTGGGGGCATCTGGGTGGCTCAGTCGTTAAGCAAGTGACTTCAGCTCAGGTCATGATCCCAGAGTCATGGGATCGAGCCCCGCACTGGGTTCCCTGCTTGGCGGGAAGCCAGCTTCTCCCTCTCCTACTGCCCCACTTTGTGTTTCCTCTCTCACTGTGTCTGTCTCTGTCAAATAAATAGAATCTTCAAAAAAAAAAAAAAAAGGTAAAATCTTCATAGACTATTACATCCTCTGTCTATATTTTACTTGTTGTACAGCATAACATACACAGTATATAGTAAACATTGTATTTATTATAATTATAAATACCATTAAAATTGTAGATTCTAGATTCAAACTGCCTGGGCTTGAATCCTGGCTCCACAACTTACTGTGTGACCTTGGGCAAGTTTCTTAACCTCTGCCTGTTTCCTCATCTACAAAATGGGGATAACAATGCCAAACTCATAATGGGGTTGAAAAATAAATAACCTCATCCACATAGAGTGCTCAGCACAGAGCCTGGCCTATTTTAAGCATCCCACAACTGTTACTTCTCTTGTAACTACCACCTTTGTTTGTCCAAGCAAGTTTCTTTCCAGTAGAAAAATGCTTTGTCCCAAGAGAGCCCCTGTTTTGGCAGCTTGCTTTTAGCCGCTCACCTCACTGACAACGGCCCAGAGTAAGGAAAGCCCCTACATTCGTGGCACTCTACGGTTTACAAAGCTCTTTTGTTTGTTGCTCAGCGGCAGGATAGAGGTCTTTGTCACTCGAGTATCCTGACGATGAAAAATGATGAGCGGCATAATCCGACCGCGTGACAGAGGCCCCCTGAAAGGGAGGTACAGCAAGATTATCGTGTCCGTTTCTCAGATGGAGACAGTGACGCTCAGAGAGATGACGTCACTCACCGACAAGCACTCACTAGTGAGTGGCAGAATGAGAACTTCGAATTCCAAATCCAACGTGCCTTCTACTACCCTAGGCTGCCCCTTCTAACCAAGTCTAGGCTGTTCATCCCTTGGCTTGCCCTTATATTTGCAAATTCAACGGTTTCTGCTACTGATGAGGGCCACACGGGACATGCTCTCAAGATTATGCATTTCCCCCAGCTCCAGATTTAAAAAAGGAAGAAGAAAATAGAAAGTTAAGAGAAAAATTACCAACTGGAAATTACAACATAGATGAAAAAAGAGCTAATATCCTTAACACACAGAAATTCTTAAATATCCAAAAAGGAAAAAGAAACTCAGGAGAAAAGTAGGTAAAATCAAAACTTCACAAAAGAAAAATGCCAGAAGACATATGAGAAAACATCTAACTTCTCTAATGCTTAGAAAGGCAGTGAGATGCCATTTTCCCTACAAGGTTATCAGAGAGATGAATGAAATGCTAAAAAGAAAGAAAGAATCTTCTGTTTTCATAAAAGTCGTTTTTTCAGAAGAAAGTGATAAAAGTGAGAATACTCCCTATCTGTAAAGGAGAATGACAGCACCAGAGTTAGTGGGGGGGGGGTCAGTCTTATAAATTGCCTCTGAGAATAGAAACCGACAAAACTTTTTCAGGGGCAAGTAGAAGTAACTACCAGAATTTTCGTATGTACATTCTTAGGCCCACCTAGCCCACTTCCACTTATTTAACTGAAGGAAATAACAAAGAATATGCACAGAAAATTGGTTTAGAAGTGTTCATCACTGGACTGCTTAAAAGAGTGAAAAACCTGAAACTGCCTACATGTCCAACATCATGGGTGAACTGTGTCCCTCAGCTCAGACCTTATTCGGAACTAGGATCTTTACAGCGGTAATCAAGTTAAAGTAAGGTATTTAGGTGGGCCCTAATCCAAGACGCTGGTGTTCTTATAAAAAGGGAAAATGAGGTCACGGAGACAGACACAGAGGGAAGACGAAGCAGACACAGGGAGGAGCCTGTGAAAACAGGGCTGGAGAGCGGCATCTCGGAGCCAAGGAGCCCCTGGCAAATGGCCGGAAGCTGGAAGAGGCCAAGAAGGGTTTTCCGCTCTAGGTTTCAAAGGGACTATGGCCCTGCTGACCCTGCTGACACCGCGCTCTTGGAGCTTGAGCTTCTAAGAACTGAGACAATAAATTTCTGTAGTTTAAAGCCACCCCGTGTGTAATCCTTTGTCGTGGCGGCCTGAACAAACTGATACACCCAGTAATGAGTAAACGAAAAAATAAACCATTATCCATCCAGACAGTAAAACAGCAGTCATTATAATGAGAGAAATATTTACTGACACAGGAATATATTTGTAATAGTGCTTGAAAATGGCAGTATAACGTTTTGGTAAAACATTTTATGTAGTATTTCCCCATCTTTGCTAAAACATGTATATAAATACATGCTTAAATAAAAGTCTAGAAAGCCTTGTTCAAAGAGTTCAGAGGTTAGTTCTGGCCACGAAGAGTATGGTATTTTTTGTTTTCTCTTGCTTAGCAGTTTCTTGACTTTCTGGCAAAGAATGATGCACACGGGCTATTGTTTACACTGCCCCACAACCTTCTGGGTAATAAACCCTACTTGCCCACACTGGGCCACCCACCATGGAGGTGGCACGTGACTTGGGCTGGGACAAACAACCTGTGCCCCATTCCCCAGGCAGTATGAATTGGCTAAAATGGACCTATAACTCATACCAGGTCAAGCACATTTTCCTAACTGGACCTACCGGGGGAGATTCCTTTTCCTCTGTGGTCATAAAGCTATAAGGGGATGAGCCTATAAGGACACCCATGATTCCAGGTTGATGGAGAAGGTCAGCTCCCACAGAGGGACACACAGTGAGTGTGTCCTGGTCACATGGAAACCCTGGTTCCACATCTATACTCTGATCCTTCAGAGTTAAGTGAGAAAATCTCTGCCCTTTATTTGCTAAAGTATGTTCAAGGTGGGGCACCTGCGTGGCTTAGTCGAGTAACTGCCTTCAGCTCAGGTCATGATTCAGGGTCCTGGGATCGAGCCTCACTTCAGGCTCCCTGCTACATGGAAGGCCGCTTCTCCATCCCGCTCTGCCTGCCACTGCCCTGCTTGTGCAAGCACGCTCCCTCTCTCGCTCTCTCTCTCTCTCTCTCTTCAAATAAATCTTAAAAAGAAAAAAAAAAGTATGTTCAAATTTGGTCGTATTTAAAAAGAAAGACATTTTTAGAATGCAATCAATGAATTGTGTTTAAAAGCTTGAACAGGCTATTACAAACACCCTGTTCCATTTTCTGCCTTCTTTAAATCAGTCATGAATTCACTTGGGAGAACGGAACCTTACAGACACAACTGTAAGTATACTGAAAGTAACAATGTCTAAAAAGATTTTAATACTTCTAAGCCATTGAGATGTAAGTATATTAAAGTGTATTATTAAATATAGCACTGTCGATTCCTTGGCCAATTTTTATAGAAATTTTTCTGAAAAAGGAAAAAAAGATTTTTCTGCAAGGGAAGAATTGTGAATACTAAAAAATGTAAGTTAAGTGAATGCATCAAGTTTCTCTCAAAGAAATTTAAGAATATAGTAGTCCCCCCTTATCCAAGGGGATACATTCCAAGACCCCCTATGGATGCCTAAAACCTTGCATAAGACCATCCTCTATACACTATGTCTTTGCCATACTTACCTATGATAAAGTTTAATTTATAAATTAGGCAGGGTAAGAGATTAACAACAATAATCACAAACAGAACAATTATAACAATATACTATAAAAGTTAAGTGCATGTAGTCTGTTTCTCTTGAAATGTCTTCTTGGACTGTACTCAGCCTTCTTCTTGTGATGATGTAAGATAGAAGGCCTATGTGATGAGATGTAGCGGGGTGAGTGATGTAGGCTTTGGAAAGTAACTTTCAGTTACTACTGACCTTCTGACCACACGTCAGAAGGAGGATCATCTGCTTCCAGACCACAGACGACCAGGTAACTGAAACCACAGAAAGCCAAACTGCAGGTAACTGGAGACAACTGTATTCACATGATTTTCAAACTACCGTCACTCCGTTGCTAGTAGCTATGAGGGACTAATGTTATAAAATTACGAGCAGTGGAAAAACTAAAAATAAATTTACTTCAACATAAGTATTTTTTAACTGAGAGATGCACACAATCTTACGGAGAGAAAATGTTTTCTCCACCCCCCATAAATGTTGACTATTTTAAGAATTTAAAGACAGGGCGCCTGGGTGGCTCAGTGGGTTAAAGCCTCTGCCTTCGGCTCAGGTCAGGATCCCAGGGTCCTGGGATCAAGCCCCGCATCGGGCTCTCTGCTCAGCAGGGAGCCTGCTTCCTCCTTTCTCTCTGCCTGCCTCTCTGCCTACTTGTAATCTCTGCCTGTCAAATAAGTAAATAAAATCTTTTAAAAAAAAAATTTAAAGCCAACCCCAATAATAAAGATATGTGATTCCAACATAAAAGGTGCAGCTCTAATCAACTTGTAAACTTACCTGTCCAGTGCCAACTTCGAAAGACTCATAGTCAACATGCACAGAAGACACATAAGCACCAACTGGAAGTTTCCGCTTGGACTCGTTAGAGTCTGAGGGGAGGGAAGTCATTTCTTTAGCTCTCTGAGCATTTTCCTCTTGTCCCTTTGTCGAAGCAGCCATCACTGCCTTCTTCTCTGCTGCTGCTTTTTTCTGTTCCTGTGAAACAGCAACATTTCACAACACAAGCCTGAGGAAAAGTTCATCAACTAGCTCTATGGAACAAGCAAGCTATCTCAAAGCTAAGGAATGATCAGTAATTTCCTAGGCAGAGTGGTGTCAGGGAAACATCCTTCTTAGAGTCACACACCAAATACTTAGGGAAGAAACGCCACTATTTAAAATTCTTAAGAAAAAAAATGATAAGAGACAGAAAAAACAGTTAAATCTAAATACTAGCTATCACTACACTATTCACTCTACTTTTCTATAGAACTTAAAATTGTAATACAAAATGCCAACTATTTGCCTTTATGAACTCAACTTTAGACAGATTAAAGTACCATATAATTGTGAAATACATATTTCCTATAAAGATGTGGATTTGAGGAGAAATGTCTTCATTCAACATGTTTACACCCAAGATGTCTGCGTGGAGCCACTGACAAGTTTTCCTCAAACCCATTTTGGGAAAAACAGACGAGCACACTGTGGTTAGAGTCCCGCAATGGAGTATCTACTCAGAAACAGGAAGGAATGAACTGCAAATGACGCAATAATTGGATCTATCTCAAAAACGCTGAGTGAAAGAAGCCAGATACAAAAGAGCACATGGCGCTGAACCCATTTATATGAAAAGGCAGAATAGGCAAAACTCAACAGTGACGGAAACCAGAGTAGTAGGAAAACAGGGAGGAGCGGACGAGAAAGGAGCAGAAGAGAACTATCTGGTGACAGAAATGTTCTAACCCTTGTTCTAGGTGGTAATTACACAGATGCAAAAAGTTTCAAAACTTACTACGCTGAACACTTAGGATCCATGTACTTCCATAAATGAGGAAGTAAACCAAAGCTCTGGGGGCCTCTGTGCAACCAGCCTCCATCCCTTTGTCCTACACCCTATTCCCAGCTCAGCTGCTCTTTCAGCCATAGGTAAACACAAGCCCACTCCTGGAAGGCCTATTTCTCCTTCAAGCATCAACACTTGGGGGCGTCTTCTTTGACCTTCCTCAGCCCCTCAACCCTCTCCCCAGGCCAGAAATGCCACTCCCCTGGCTCTGACAGCACGGATAGCACTGTTACAGGACCAATAAGTCACCTGTGGTCAAATCTCTGCCCCTAACTAGACCACATACCCTCAATTCATCTCCAAATCCCAAATATTGACATGGTACCTGAGCCAAAAGATATTAATTAAATCTTAAATAATTCAACTGCTTAGGCTAACCAAAACAAATCAGTCCCAACTTTATAGTCCTGTTACATGCAAAGTGATATACACTAAGGTGTAAATATATAATAAAAATAAAAGAACTATAGCAGTTCAAAAGATGGAAAGATAACACAGATCATGTTTACAACAATAAAGTAGCCACCTTAAGAACTAATTTTTCTAAGTACTTAGAGAATCTCTATAAAATTAATTTGATTAGTACATGAACATTAGGGGCATTGGGGTGCCAGGATGGCTCAGTTGGTTAAGCCACTGTCTTTGGCTCAGGTCATGATCCTGGAGTCCTGGGATTGAGTCCCACATCGGGCTCTCTGCTCTGCAGGGAGTCTGCTTCTCCCGCTGACCTCTCTCTTCTCATGCTCTCTCTCTCTCTCAAATAAATAAATAAAATCTTTAAAAAAAAAGAAAGAAAGAAAGAAAGAAAGAAAATTAGGGGCACCTGGGTGGCTCAGTTGGTTAAGCATCTGCCTTCAACTCAGATCACGATCTCAGGATCCTGGGATCGAGCCCCACATTGGGCTCCCTGCTCAGTGGGGAGCCTGCTTCTCCCTCTCCCTCTGCCTCTGCCACTCCCCCTGCTTGTGCTCACGCTCTGTCTCTCAAATAAATAAAATCTATGAATAACTAAATAAATGAAAATTAAATGAAACAAGTTTTTCCCAACTGCTCTTCTTTCTTTCTACATGATTTTTAGTTTCTGTTTTGTTTTGTATTTTTAAGAATTTTTGCTTTTTTTGGTTATTATTTCATGAGATTTTAGCGAGGCTATTCTTATCTCTTTAAATGGTGAGAACTAAGAACAGAGAAAATGAGCTAATATTTATTGGGGGCTAAGCTTACATGCATTAATCCAACCCTATAGGGAAGGTAGCAAAATTCACATTTTAGAAATTAGGGAAATCAAGAATCGAAAAAGTTAAGCAAATTGCTCATGAATAAGGAGTTAATAAGCTGTTGAACTGGGACGACTGATTCATCCATCTGTCCAGGGCTTACTCAGTTTTTGCACCAGGAAATCCCCAAATACCAATTTTAAAACTGAGAGTCCTTCACCCTGGGAATTCTCTCAGTTCCAGGAAAACGGGAATGGCCAGTCGTCCTAGCTGGGGTTGAAACCCGGTTCTGGCGGACTCCAAGGTCTGCGCTTCCATCAGCTCCACACTGCGCCCTTGGACAGGGAGCACATTAGCTGGCTTAATCACACTGTATTAACAAAAACTCCCAAAATCTGAACAAGAGAGTCAAAGATGAATTTTGGTTCCTGTTTTTAGGGCACAAATAAACTTTACCAGTTTAGCTGCCTTCTGTTTTACAAAGTTAGCGATCTTCTTTCTGGGTCCAAGGGGTATGCCCATTTCCTTCAGGTCATCAACTGTACACATAAGCTTGAAAAGAAAATAAACAAACAAGCACATTAGTTCATCAGTTTAATGACTGATGAAATGAAACCGAAATCAGGAAATGATAAAAAGAAACCAGACGAACAGAAGCAATCTAAGATCCAGTCGATTTTTTAAAAGTTAATTTGCTTTTAAATACTCAATTAACTTAGGCTATAAACTCTGAGCCCTCCACATCTAAACCATTCTACTCATATTTGGCAGAAAATACATGCATTCTGTACAAAATTAAAAAGCTACACAGTCAACCAGACAACGAAGTCTCTTCCCTCTGCTCCTGTTCCAATCACCCAGCTCTCTCACAGCCTCTGCAATCTGCTCTTTCCAGAGACAACTTCCATATACACAGCACCTCAGTGGTTTTCCTTGTGTGTGTAGTCTGCGAGGCAAATGGGACTGAACTGTGCTCTTTTCACATATCATATCTTAGAAATCACTTCCTACCACTACCTGGGACACTGCCTCATTTACTCAGCAGCTGCATTCCATCACGTGCACGCACCTTCAACTACTTCACTGGCGCCCCACCAGCGGACTGGTAGGCGTTTCTCAGGGTTTGCTATCAGGAACAGCACTGTCGCGAGTACCCTTAGATACTCTTGTGTCAATATTCCTATATTTGGAATTATTCCTGGCAAATCGCTGGAGCAAAAGATTTTTTGTATTTTTTGCATTTTGGGGGGTATTTTTTGTATTTTAAAAGGTATTACCATCTTAACCATAAGGAACAAACTGAGGGTTGCTAGAGGAGAGGTAGATGGGAGGGATGGGGTAAGTGGGGATGAGCATTAAGGAGGGCACGTGATGGAATGTGCACGGGGTGTGATATGCAACTGATGAATCACTGAAACTAATAATATAGTATATGTTAATTACACTGAATTTAAATAAAAAATTTAAAAAATAAAATAAAAATTTCCAACCCTATCATTTTAGACTAAAATCTTCATCAAAAATAAAGTTAATCTTGCAATAAAAAGAAAATAAAAATTTAAAAAATAATAAGGTATTACTAAACTGCTTTCCACAGAGATTGTACCAACTTAATCTTACTAACCATATGTAAACCGTGCCCAGTTAACCTCATCCTGGCCCCAGAGTATATGAACAAGCTTATTTTTGCCAAACCAAAAGGTTAAAAAAAACTCATTGCACTTTCAGTCTGCCTTTTTCTCCTGAGTTTTCTTATGACAAGAAGCCATTTGTTACTTCCTTTTCTGTACATCATTTGTTCAGTCTTGGCCTATTCTAGTGTGTTGATGGTCTCTGTGCAACTAATTTATAGGAGCTTTGAATAATAAGGAAATAAGCCCTTTGTCTCTAACATGTGTTCCAAATATTCTTCTTAATCTATCACTGGCCTTTAGATGTTGTTTAGGGCATCTCCTGTTATGCAATTTTTCTTTTATGGCTTCTGGGTTTTGTGGCATACTTAAAAGCCCTCCCAGATTACACTAAAAAACAAATGAAACTTTTTTTTCCCATTTTTAAACATTTAAGACTCTGCCTTATCTGAAATGTGTACTCAAATGATTCATAATTTTTGATCTTATAAATAGGAGAAACAATTTTAAACCAAAATGAATCAAACTGGGATGCCCAGGAGGCTGTCAGTTAAGCATCTGCCTTTGACTCAGGTCATGACCCTGGGGTCCTGCGATCCCTGTGTAGGGCTCCTTGTTCTGCAGGCAGCCTGCTTCTCCTTCTCCCTCTGCCTGCTATTCCCCGTGCTCGGGCACTTGCTCTCTCGCACTCTCAATCTGTCACACAAATAAATAAAATCTTAGGGGCGCCTGGGTGGCTCACTGGGTTAAGCCTCTGCCTTCAGATCAGGTTGGGATCTCGGGGTCCTGGGATCGAGCCTCCCATCGGGCTCTCTGCTCAGTGGGGAGCCTGCTTCCCCCTCTCCCTCTGCCTGCCTCTCTGGCTACTTGTGATCTCTCTGTCAGATAAATAAATAAAATCTTTTTATATAAATAAAGTTTCCAGAGCAACCCTCTCGGGTCCCCTTCCTCTTCCAGAGCTTTGTACCATCACTTTACTATCTTTCAATAAACTTTACTTTGCTGCCCACCAGAAAAGGAAGGAAGAAAAGGAAGGAAAGGAAGAATGGAGGAATGGATCAAACTATCCTCAGTACCAGAGATTCCATATCAATCTTTTCCTTTTCAAAAGTGCTAACATATTCAGAGAGGCTAAGTGCTTCCAGAGTTTCTTGCAAACTTAGGACTTCTTCATTTTCAAGGTCAAGGTCACAAGACTCATCCAAAGTCAACTTTGGCTCTTCAGGCATCTTAAGGAAAAAAAAAAATGTCAGGGGAGCATTGCAAACCTCAGAAAAACTCCCATAAAATGTCTCCTGATCTACAGTAAATCCTAAACAAGTTTGCTCCATAGAGAAATCATAATTTTAGGTAGTTTATCATCCAAAGTTTGAATATTCTAAGAAAAGTGTATCAATTGAAGAAATCACTCATTCCCATTTTCTACAATAATTTACTTAACATTTTTTTAATCATAAACTTTCTCTCACATTTAAATTTATAATCCATAAGGAAGACAAGTGAGAGACTCAAAGGAGCTAAGGTGATTCTATCACGTTTATAACCTCAGAGTACTTTGATTTATAAAAACATTTCAGGGGCACCTGGCAGACTCAGTCAGAAGAGCATAGGACTCTTGATCTCAGGATTACAAGTTCAAGCCCCACAACGGGTGTAGAGACTACTTAAATAAACTTAAAAAAAAAAAAAATTCAGGAAACAGTTCAGACTTTAGAAAACTGTTTGGCTTTATCTCTAATCTAAATACGTTAAGTGGGCTATACCTGCTTTTCCTGAAAATGTGGCGGCTTCACAACGCCATTAGCTACAGCAAAAGGCCCAGGAGACTTTGACAAATTCAAATCTTTTTGATTAGACAGGATATCAAACAGTATTAAAGAACCTAAAAAAAAAAATTACATTTTGCTTTATAATGACTAATAGTTTTATACCACTATGTAAATTCTCTTTTTTTCCCCAAATTCCCTAGGCAGAAGTCATACAAAAGTTAAATGTCAATCAAGATCTGATCAATATTGTTTTCCCAAACACCAGAATAAATTAAAATATAAAGCATTCCTAGGAAACTGAAAATCAAAGGCAGAACCTAAACAACATATTCATGTCCACCCTTTATAAAACTTAAAATCTTTAATTCTAAATCTTGTATTAATAATGTCACCCTCACTAAAAGCAGTGATAACTCAACAAAAATTATGTTTAAAATGTGAATATTTGACAGTTTTACCTAAACTGTGACCAGCAACAGAGACACCTCCTTTAAAGTCTGGATTCCGACTCATAAAAAGTGCATGCAGACGGTTTATCTCCATTCCCACTTTTTCCACGATTGTCTGACAGTAGGTGGGGCTATTGTAAAATAAAATATCTAGCAAGGTTTCATTGGTAAAATGACGAAACCGACCAATACTTGGTAAAGTAATTTTCTTAATGTTCCTGTTTTAGAAAGAAAAAAAGTATATTCAGTCACTAGCCACCTTACAACTACAGACGTTTTTAAAGCTTAGACAGTGATTTCTAATGAGTGTAAGAATCCCACAGACTAGGGCGTCTGGGAGGCTCAGTCGTTAAGCGTCTGCCTTCGGCTCAGGTCATGATCCCGGGGTCCTAGGATCGGCCCGCACAGGACTCCCTGCGCTTCAGGAACCCTGTTCTCCCTCTCCCGCTCTCCCTGCTTGTGTTCACTCTCTTGCTGTGTCTCTGTCAAAAAAATAAATTTAAAAAAAATCTAAAAAAAAAAAAAAAAAAAAGAATCTTATAGACTAATTACGAGTTGATTCTGTAGACAAAGTTAGTATAAATGAACCAAGATAAAGCAAAAAGGTGTTAAGTGTGCATACAACTATGCTGCGACTTTGGGGATTCTCCAAGAGTGATAACATAAGGCATATGTAAAATTTTTAATTTATTTTTCTTCTATTCTTCCATTTTTCTTCCAATTAACTGGAAATCAGGATACCTGACAAAAATTGTGGTAGGAAGGATGACACGGAATATAACAAGGAATCAGAAAGGAGTTTCATGCACTGAAAATCTTTCTTGATTTGAGAATATAGCAAAGTTCACGAACATCCACAGAGAAAGATTGCCCCTCATCATAATAGGACCTACCATGAAAGAATATACAGAATAACATAGAATACTGTTTGTAGAATTAGTGTTATAAACCACGTGCCCTGAAACATTATAATCTTCACTAAAATCCAGATACGTTATTACCCCTGTGTCCTATGGTAAATATCTAAATCTGTGTTTCTCAATTGAGAGTATGCAAAACAGAGTAGGGCATGTTTAGTTGTCGGCACCATGCCGACAGAAGTCGCTGGCCTTTAACAAAGACTGGAGATATATTTGGCTGTTGGGAATCTGGGGTGTTGTCTAGTGGGTAGAGGCCAGGATGCTCCTAAACATTCTGCAACATACAGGACAGCCCACTGTTTGAACTGCTACAGATTAAAATAGTATTCTAGGGGCGCCTGGGTGGCTCAGTGGGTTAAGCCGCTGCCTTCGGCTCAGGTCATGATCTCAGGGTCCTGGGATCGAGTCCCGCATCGGGCTCTCTGCTCGGCGGGGAGCCTGCTTCCCTCTCTCTCTCTCTGCCTGCCTCTCCATCTACTTGTGATTTCTGTCAAATAAATAAATAAAATCTTTAAAAAAAAAAATAAAAAATAAAAAAATAAAATAGTATTCTAAAACTGGATTACATTTCTCACATTCTCCTAAATATTTATACAGACATATGCATGCGCACATGTGTACAAACACACACACATGTGCACACAGAAAAGCGGCATATAATCATTCACAGCCAGTGTTTAAATCATACGTCAGAGCAACTGTATCATTTAAATAAAGGAATGTATTTTTTTAGCACATATGTCGAAGTTACAATAAACTACTTCATATTTTGGTTTAAATTTCGAATCTAAACAACGAGTCATCAAAGTCCACATACCTGTCAACACCTGTGGCATCCCCACCCAAGGAACTATGCCAATGAACAGGAAGGAATTCCACTCTGCTTACTTTCCGATCGTCTAAAGATTTCTTGAAATGTGTCTGCAGCAATTTCAGAGAAACCACCCTAAAATCATCCACTTAAAAAAAAAAAAAATCAGGGAAGATAAATTAAAATGATTAAATTTCCTGACTTGATGGGTAGTTTATCAATTCTCTCAAATACACTAGTACTTTTCATTTAACAAACCTTTTAAGAAAAAAAATAAGAACAATGAAGTCAGTCCAAAAAGGAAAAAAAACAACCTTTTGGAAACTTTTTTTTTCAATGTCTTAGAGGAATGTATAAATGACTGAAAAACATTTAACTACTATTCCTGGAAAGCAGCATGGCACTATGGGTACAGACTCTGGAATCAAACTGTCTGCCACAGGATCCCTGCTCTAGAACCCGCAGACCATGATACGGGAGAGGCTCACTAAAGACTGTGGACTTCAGTGCCTGACCTAAGAGTGAGGAGAACAGCAACAGCACCTGCACCCCCCAAGGTTTATCGTGAGAGGTGAGTAATACGATCCGTGCAAAATGCCTGGCACAAATCAGGTAATAAATATGAATTACTATTATACAGATATGAAAATAAAACTTCAAAAATTTAAGTACACCAGGCACATTCATTGTTCCATTAAATGACTTCTTTTAAACTGACTTTAAATGATTTCAATGCACAGGTATACCTAGTTGCCAAAAGTGCCTAGGCAGAGCCTGTCTGTCAGAAAGGCTAAATTATTTCCAAGATCCCTTCTAACCCTTCAGTCTAAGATTTTAAGAGTTACATACATCATAAGAGCAAATCAAGTATAAATTATTTCCCAGTGACCATTTAAATCTCCTCTTACAGTTCCTCAGACAATAGTAAACAGCTGGAAACCATCTTAAAAACTAACATTTAAAAGTTCTTCTATTACTTCTCAATTCATTCCTTGAAATAAAATGACAAATACTTACCACATTCAATAATGCTTCTAAAGCGCAAGTCACACACAGGTCCAATGCCATGCACCATGAACACCAAATGATCAACCCGAGGCATTTCCCCTACAAAAGAAATACATACATGCCTACATACATACACACAACCTGGGAAACTGTTTGGGTTTTCGTATTTGAGTAACAATATTCTAAATATCCCTTTTGTCACCACAAAATGGGCAAAGAAACTGAAGGCTCTTCAAGCTAATAAGCTTCGTTACTCTCCATGAAATGAGAAGAACAAACTCAAGGTCCATCTTGGCAAATAACAGTGAACTAGACCGAGAGATGGAGGAAGCACGCCACCTCTGATCCCAGAGGCTCTGAGCACATGATAACCAGCAGTTTTGAACCTACCGAGGCTCCATAACCTTCGTGATTTTTTCAGAACTCCCCAGGAGACTAAGCCCCACATGGAGAAGCAATATGCCAACACAGAACTTTAGAATATTTCCCCCAATGGGGTGCCTGGCAGGCTCAGTCAGAAGAGCATGCGACTCCTGATCCTGGGGTCATGAGTTCGAGCCCCACACGGAGTGTAGAGATTACTTAAATAAATAAATGAGTAAAGTATTTTCCCCAAATCCTTCCCTTTCCCTATATAATATACGTCCTACAGACTGCAACATCTTCAAGTTATATATGGGAAAACCAAGATAAATCTATTATTTTACTCTGGCATATAGAAACAACTACAGTTCAATCTATTTTACTCTGGTTATTTTGTTCACATTCATAATATGAGAACACTTACTTATATTTGTAATTTCATAAAACAATGAAACAAAAATGAAATCCGTAATTGTCAAAATAAAATCTGTATCTTCAATGGTGTAACAGGAGAAACCAAAGCCCATACACTGGAGCACTGGTTGCCCAAATAGGCCAAATCCGGCTCACCACCTGATTTTTACGAAGCTTTACTGAAACACGGCTATGCTCATTTGTTTACAGTCCATCTACAGACGCTTTCACACTACACTGGCAGAGCTGAACAGATGCAGCAAAGTCCATAGGGCCTCAAATATTTACTGCATGGCCCTTAACAGAAAAAGTCTGCCACCTTTCCCACTGCAGGAATACACACGAGACGAGACATGACCACAAAAGCCCCCAAATATTGCCAAAAGCCTAGTTTCAACCAGCAAAGCGCTTCTTCAGAACAATATATCTTTTAGAATCTATGTCACATAGTTTGTATATCTTCAACAGAATTCTAAATTTTAAAATAAACAGATATAAAGGTAACAGGAAAAAAAGAAAGATATAGGCCAGCCTGGCTGATTTCTGCATGTTATGGCAGGTAGGCCTAAGAAATGCTTATTTTTTTGTGTCCGTAATAAATGATGCTAATATAGAGGAGTCTAAAAGTGACCTTGGCCCTAAACAACCTATACGCACCGTCAGGAATCTCATCAAGGTTATCATCAATTCCACGCTTCACAACCCTGGGCCTCGTCTGTCCATCTTGTGTGGTTCCCCATTCATCTGGCACTGATGAAGGCTGGAACTGAACAATAACCTTCAGGACAGGACAGAAAGATTATGAAGACCTCATGAGCATATTGACTTCCATGACAGGCTAAATAAATTACTTCAATACATAATTATTTCATAGTATCAACAGTTACAAGTCTAGTACTAGTAGTATTCTCCCAAAACAATTTTGTAACAATCCTGCTAGGATTCACATTAACCATTAAAACTAGGCAACTCAATACCATCACTTCCAATGCTTACACTGGAAAATACTACAACTAAATCAGAAGCAGTACACCTTAAAAACATAACATAAAAATCCAGGTTTACATATAACAAATTAAGAAAAATTACCTAGAATGGAGGAATCTTCATCTTACAAAAATATTTAAGGCGTAATTCTTTAAGTAGCAAGATTCCCAATTAATGTAGTAATACGATTTCAATGCCAAAAACTGATTTACCCACCACTTCTTAGGAAAAAATATATTCTGTTAAATCAACTAAATTTAGTCGCAAGTCACACAGTAATTTTTCTACTAAAAAAAAAGGAGGCATGCAAGATGGTATGCAAAGTTTTGTGTCTGCATCAAAAACAAATAAAAACATAAGTTAAAAGTAATTACCATCAGGGGGAGAAATGGGAAATGCAGAGGTGAGAGGCTTTTATTTTTTATTTGACCCCTTTTTATACTGTTTAAATTCTGTTGGCACATAAATGTTTTTACTTCAGTATCAGTAAGAACTACAGAAGTGATGACATTAAAATTACTTTCGTTTTCTTGTATACTTCTCTGACATAAATAGCCTATGTTCTGAAAAATTACTATATGCCAAGCACTGTGCTAGACGTTTTTGTATAAAATTACTTCATTTTATCTAAAATATGACCCTGGAAGGTACTTACTACATGTGAGGAACCTGGGACTCAGAGTGATTAGTATGGTAAATGAAAGAACACCCCGAATTAGTATCTTTAAAAAAACCTAGTTCATGGAGACAACACAAGAAAAGGAAGGACATTATTTTTAAAAGTCGAAACAAACCACCATCAAGGGTAGGATGGACAAACCATGGCCTCCAAACCGAATGTGAGCTACCGCCTGTATCAATAAGGTTTTACTACACTAGACACACCCCCTGCTTCATATATTATCTGCAGCTGCTTTCAGGCTACAGCGGCGCGCCGACAGCTGCAACAGAGATCGTACAGCCTATGAAGAAGTAAATATTTACTCTCCCGCCCTTGACAGAAAAAGCCTGCTGACCTCTGCTCAAGTGCAAACATTTATCAAACAACTTCAGTGGTGCATAATGAGCTTCAGCCAACACGCTGCCATAAGCAGAAACTTCATGAGAAAAATTTAAATTTTATTTTTGTTTCTGTGATCAATGTAAACTATGGCAAGCTTTTAAAAACAATGCACTTCTTATAAATGCATCCCTACAAAAGTTAATTAAGATGAACATGTATCAACCACATTCAGCAAAATCATTATTAAAATGAACTTAACGTTTTAATATCTTAAACAATAACATTACCTTTGGATTGTGCATAACGATTGTCTCTCCACTTGGGAACTCTAATCTACGGTGCCACTGATTTGTGGTTACTGCTTTTTTATATTCAGCCTAAAATAATGGAAACATAATCCAGTAAAATAAATTTATACCATATTGAGAAAAAGTGAGGAACAAAGTATAACTATGATGATAATAAAAATCACGTAACAGAGGCTCTCATGTACTAATTGCCACACTTGACAGTCACTTTATATAGGTTACTCTCAATCACTCCTAAATAAGATTATCCCCATTATATAGAGGAGAAAACAAAGGTCTACAGAGCCTGTTAGTATCCTAGAGCAATGGTAACAAAGTATCACAAACTGAATGGCTTTGCAAACAGAAAAGTATTGTCTCACAGTTGTGGAGGCTAGAAGTCTGAAGTCAAGTGTCAGCGGGCCATGTCCCTCAGGATCCTACAGGGAACTCTTCCTTGCCTCTTCCTAGCTTCTGGTGGTTTACCAGCAATCTTTAGTGTCCTCTGGCTTACAGAGGCAACCCTCCCATTCTCTACTTTCACAGGGTATGACACCAAGTCCTATTGGATGAGGGGCCCACCCTTCTCCAGAATGATCTCATCTTAGCTAATTACATCTGCAATCACCCTATTTCCAGGTCAGATCACATTCAGAGGCACTAGGGCTAGGACTTTAACACATCTTCTGGAGGCTGCAAAGGACGACACAATTCAATGCCTAGTCCGCAAGTTCACAGCGGCACAAGATCGCACACCGTGAGGAGCGCGGGAGAACTGCAGCTCGCTCCCACCCTCAACTTTCTGACTCCAAAGACAGAACTGTTGAGGGGCGCCGGGGTGGCTCAGTCAGTTAAGCACCTGTCTTTGGCTCAGGTCGTGAAGGTCCTGGGATTGAGCCCCACATCAGACTCCTCGCTCAGTGGGGAGCCTGCTTCTCTGCCTGCTGCTCCCCCTGCTTGGGCTCTCTCTCCCTGTCAAATAAATAAATCCTTATAAAAAAAAAAAAAAAAGGGCTGTTAACTATTTTCTTACTCTTCCTCTAGATATAGTATTCTGCTTCCAACAAGGGAAAAAAAAAGCCTGAGGGCCTCTTGGAGAGAGACTCAAGATGAGGTAATGCGGAACCGCTGCCACACCCACTGTCTGAATTTTTTTTTAAATTATTAACAATGATTATTTGACAATCATGTCAAAATAGACGAGTTTCTTTTTGTCTCCTGGACAGTCACTGATTAATGCCTCCCCTCCATCAGCCTCTACCCCTTTGACTCTTCCTCACTTGGCTTTTTGTAATTTTTACCATATTTACTTATAATTTTTAAAAGCAAGATTACAAATAAAAATGTTTAAAGAAAGAAGTTTCACTATCTTAAGAATTCTTTGCACTTTTACATACCCCCTTTCAGTCCACAGATTTAGAATAAATGTTGTCTGGTAGTGCCAAGTTTCCACGTGGCATTCTTTTAAAGGGTCTTGGTTATTCTTGACACTTTGACCCTCCATATACAATTCAGGAGCAGTTTACAAATTTTACCTTAAAAACTCTGATGTCATTTTGATTGGGATTGCATACAATTGATAAAATAATTTGGGAAGAACTGACATCTTAACTGTGCATCTGTGAACATACTTAGCTGCACTTCTTGAGATCACCTTTTATTTCAATTGTTTTACAGTTTGTGAACTTGTTTCCACAAGTTCCCACAGGTATTTGTCAGAAGTTTTCCTACATAGCCTATAGTTTTGTTAGTGTTATAAATAGCATCTTCCTCTTTTTATTATGGGTGCTAGTTTTTTTCTTTCTTTCTTTCCTTTCTTCCTTTCTTTTTTTAAATGTAAGCTCCATGCCCAGTGTGGGGCTCGAACTCACGGCCCTGAGATCAAGAGTCACACACTTTACCAACTGGGCCAGCCAGGCACCTCCGTCTAGTGAGTTATTTCTATTATATAGGAATGCCATTAATTGGTATATGTTGATTTTATACCTACAGACTTGCAGTGCTAATGGTATTTCTAAAAATTCTCCCAACTTTCTATGTACCTAATCATGTCATCACCAGAGAGAAGGTGTTTTCTGTTTCAAACTCCTGTTTTGTCTCAGTGCTCCGATAGTGCAGGATCACCTCCACGATCTTGAGAAATGTCTGCTTCTCTTCTTCTCATCGGCCTTCTCATCTCCTAACCTCCTCCGCATCTTCCCTGATCCGGTTTAAGCACCATGAAAGATGCTGAAGAGAAGCTAAGATCTCCCGAGATTCCGAAGAGCCGGCTGCTGCGGCGATGGCCAGTCCCTGGACAGCCGCCCCGCCGCCCTCCAGGCCTGAGTTATCCATTTGCAACACAGCTGAGATGAAGTGAATCCGCTGAGATAAAACTGCTTAGACTTTATACTTAGACTATGTGCCTTAGCTTCAAAATAACAGGACTAAACTTGGGATGTTACACCTTCAGTAGGGTCCTACCAGAGAGACCAAAAATTATAGAATTATAGCATACATTTGCTTAATAATTTCGGTCTGAAATTATGCAACAGATATCAGCATTCTTTTACACATTTTTTTTTTCCTCATTCAAATAACTAAGATTATGTTTTAGGAGAATGGTGCCTCCTGGTACATGATATTTCCAAGAACAAAATTAATTTAATGCCTTGTTTTCAGTCTTTGCTCTTCTTACCTGGGTTCTGACTCTGCTCCGTATCAGTGTTTTTCAAACTGCGCATGATGATGAGTAACAGATTATAAAATGAGTGTTTCAGATGAAACAGAACATATCAGAGCAGCACCCGGTAAGTCTAAGTACTGCTCTACAGGCCTTTGTTTTTAGTGGTGTGTGAGAGAAGGCTGACGCAGCTCACAAGCACGCGACGCAACTCTCCCCACTGTGGCTACTAGCGTCCTGTGGGTAGCTCAAAGCTGGCCATGGAGGGAGTATGTGTATCATGGAAACCAGCAAATTCTATAAATTTATAGAATTCTATAAACTCTATAAATTCCCCAGAGTCTGTTACCACACATGACTATTTCTGATAATTAAATATACGTGTGTGCATGTGTGTATATAAAATACGTATACTAAATTTTAATGTCAAATGTATTTTTTACTATAGCTTGAAACAAAAAAAATGTGAACCCTGTGCTCTCAACAAGTTTCTTTTCCAATTTACTTTCCTCAACTAACCTCTGTCTTACTTTAGGCCGACATTTACCTTTCAGTGTCAGTTTGGTTATAAAACTGTTTTTCAGAGTCACTATTATAGAGATTAGTATTTCCAGAACAGGTACAATTGATAATACCTAAGAAATGCATTTATAGGAGTGCCTGTGTGGCTCAGCAGGTAAAGCATCAGGGTTTGGTTCAGGTCATGATCTTGGGTCCTGGGATCAGGCCCCATGCCAAGCTCCCTGATCAGCAGGGAGTCTGCTTCTCCCTCTGCCCCTTCCCCTGCTCATTCTCTCTCTATAAAAAAAATAAATAAAATCCCTTTAAAAAATGCATTTATAATTATTTTTAAAAAAGAAAATATGCCACAAGAAATCTACACTATTATGTTAGAAAAAATATATATATATATATGGATAGATAACTGTCAAAGAAAATATTTTTTAAATATAAGGGTTCAATATGAAAGGATGACATTAATTTTCTTCTTATCTCTATTAAATATTACATCAAGCACAACAAAAATTTAATAATAGCCGCTAAACTTGACTGTCAGCTCCTAACAAAACATAAAATCTAGTCCTTACTTGAAGCTATTCAAAATATGAACTAGGGAAGGTTAACATTTTAGAGGCCCCTTTTACCGATAACATAGTATTATTTTAATGTTTTCTGTTAGAACAGGTTATCTAAGTTTTAATAACTACAACATTAAACAATAGTAACTACAGTGTTCTGTATCTCACTTCCATGTATGCAAACTGAATTCACCTAACTTATTTCAAACATTTAATTCAACCACGAAGTAGACTAATCATAAGAAATTAACACAATTATGTAAAACATTAGCCAGTAGTTTCAGAATGGCTAGTAAATCTTGAGACAGGTGTTCCTATTCTGTTTTCTACTTATTTTCAAAAATCAGAAGTTAAACTCTAGCCTTTTACTGAACAGTAATTTGAAAAGCATCCAAATGCTTGGCAATTGCTGTTAACAACAGATCCCGGCAGACTAAGTTGATTTTAAGGTTTGCTATGAGTACCTTTTTAGATTTGTGATGCGTCCCTGAAAAACAGTCTATCTTCAGACAGGGAGGCCACGATTAGCATCTCATGAACAACAGCACCCCTTCAAAAGCAATGCTCTTGTGAACAGGATCAAAACAAGCTCTTAGCAATTAAACCAGCTCTCAGGGCACCTGGGTGGCTCAGTCGGTTAAGCTACTGATTCATGATTTCGGTTCAGGTCACGATCTCCGGGTTCTGGGATCAGGTCATGATCTCAGGGTTCTGGGATCAAGCCCCAAGTCAAGCTCCACGCTCAGCAGGGAGTCTACTTGAGATTCTCTCCCTCTGCCCCTCCCTCACACACACGTATGTGCACATTCTCTCTCTCCCCCTGCTCTAAAATAATTCTTTAAAAAAAAATAAAGTCGGTTCCATTGTGAGTGGTGTTGTAGGAGGCTCCAATATATACAAGGGCCTATGTTTTTTAAAGAAATGGGTAAAGGAAATAAGCCCACATACCTCTAGTTTTTCACTGAACTCCTCTGTATAGGGAATAAATCTGCTGTCCGTGTCCCCTTTGTAGAACCAAGTACAGCGTCTCACTTCAGCGGGCTCCTCCTCCCAGTACACAGCCTTCCTCACTCGGTCATAGAGATACACGTCATAGCGCCCTCCATCTGTGCCTAGAACCACGCTCTCGGGGTCTGGCTGGACTAAGGCACAAAGTTCACATTTTAACCCAAAAGTAACAAGGCATGTTAAAAAGTAATAAATAATGAATATGGTGATTGGCTGATCCTAAAAGACAACTAAGTTCATTTTTGTTTAAAAACATAATTTTAAGATGAATTTGTGCTATCCAAAATTAGGACTCTTCTTAACTGAAGAAAAAAATAGCCAGAGCAAAGTTTTAAAACATCATCATTTAAGGGGCTCCTGGATGGCTCAGCTGGTAAAGCCTCTGCCTTCAGCTCAGGTCATGATCCCAGGGTCCCGGGACTCAGTCCTGCATTGGGCTCCTTGCTCAGTAGGGAGTCGCTTCTCCCTCTCCCTCTAGTCCCCACCCAGCTTGTAGGCGTGCACATGCACACGTGTTCTCTCAAATAAATAAAATCTTTAAAAAAAAAAAATGACCATTTAAAAAAAAATCATAAAATAATTCAAATAACTGCCAGGTTTTCTTTTTTTAATCAAAGCAGCAATGCTCCATAAAGTATATTTCTAGGGAGTATTAACAAGTGACTTTTTTTTAAAGATTTTATTTATTTGTTCGACAGAGATCACAAGTAGGCAGAGAGGCAGGCAGGGCGGGGAGGGGGGGGAAGCAGGCTCCCTGTCGAGCAGAGAGCCTGATGCAGGGCTTGATCCCAGGACCCTGGGATCATGACCTGAGCCGAAGGCAGAGGCTTTAATCCACTGAGCCACCCAGGCACCCCTAACAAGTGATTTTTAAGTCCCATGATGAATTATCAGGATAGAGATGCCTGGGTGGTGAAGTCGGTTAAACATCTGACCTCAGCTCGGGTCATAATCCGAGGCTTCTGGGATCAAGTCCAGCATCAGGCTCCTTGCTTAAGCATGGAACCTGCTTCTCCCTCTGCCTACCACTCCCCCTACTTGTGCCCATGCTCTATTTCTGACAAATAAATAAATAAAATCTTAAAAAAAAAAAAAAAAGAAAAAAGAAAATATCATCAGGATAAATACACATATTTCTATACTCCCAATTCTCAGAGAGCCTTAAGACTACAGTGCACTATCTCAAAAGGTGAATGGGGTTAAATCATTTCCAAAACTCACCTGACCACAGAACACTTTTCAGAGCATCTTCAGGAACAAGAGTTCCAAAGATGTTTTATAAATGCCCAATAGCTACAAATGAATAAGGGAAATAGAAAAATTGACACCCACATTATGTGAACTAGTCTATTTCTCTAACTTAAAACACCTTTAAACAAAGAAAAAAATTATTAAAACATTTCTTTAAAAACCTTGCTCAAATAACTCAGGACTTGCGTTCATATCACTGTCTGAAGGTACGGAGTCTGGTGGAGTCTACAGGGACTACTAAGGAATTTGACATTCACAAAAAATAAGCCGTGGATAAATACTCTTTATTTCTGTTCTTCCTAAAATCACCATACAAATGTATCGTACGTGATCAGTACTTACCTGAGTTATAGATTTCTTCAAGATTCGAAGAGTCAAACATACTGAAAGGCATCCATAGTTGTTTGTATTCTACCTCCTTGCAGTAAAACCAGTGGGGCTGAACAGGTTCATACTGGTTTTGAAGTAGAAAAGGAGACGGCGCTTGCACAGGGGGACCTGCTGGTCTAGCCAGGGCCTGCTGCTGCGTTGGAGGGGTCAACCCTGATGGCACTGAGGGAGGAATCTGGAGGACACAAAAAAAGTTAGAGAACTATGATGTTTGTCCCAGGAAACAATTCCATATATGCCCCGGACCCAAAGTGACATTAGTAATGATTACCCTACATGTATTTCTAGACAACTGTTTCATTTAATAACTAGGCCTGAAAGCAACTAAAATTGTTTTATAAATCTAACAAAATCCAATACCATCTTATTTTTTTTTTAAAGATTTTATTTATTTATTTAAAGATTTTTATTTATTTATTTGACAGAGAGAGATCACAAGTAGACGGAGAGGCAGGCAGAGAGAGAGAGAGGGAAGCAGGCTCCCTGCCGAGCAGAGAGCCCGATGCGGGACTCGATCCCAGGACCCTGAGATCATGACCTGAGCCGAAGGCAGCGGCTTAACCCACTGAGCCACCCAGGCGCCCCAACACCATCTTAAAAGTAAACTGGGCTTTCTCAAACTCAGGGCAAAGTAAATTAGCACCTTCACAGAAATCAACCTAGCAGTGTGTCTTCTACGATTTAGTAAATCTTTATAACGTGCACATTCCTTGACCCCACCATTCCATTTCTTAGAACTCATCCTAAAGATTTAACTAAAAAACAAGCAAAAATTTACCTATAACGATGTACACAACAGGTCATTTATAACAGAAAGTCACTGGACACAATCTAAGTGTCTTACAGAAGGGCGCCTGGGTGGCTTAGTCAGTTAAGCATCTGCCTTTGGCTCAGGTCATGATCCCAGAGTCCTGGGATGGAGCCCCGCATTGGGCTCCCTGCTCCGTGAGAAGCCTGCTTCTCCCCTTTCCACTCTTGTGTTCCCCTGCTTGTGTTCCTTCTCCCCTCACTGTGTCTCTGTCAAATAAATAAAATCTTCAAAGAAAAACAGTCTTCTAGAGACCTGATTAAATAAATTATGTTACTTAAGTCCTGAAATTCTCTAGAGCCATCACAAATGTTGTAGAAAAAAAGTTAACATCTAAAAAATATGCATGGAAATATGTTTGTCTAGAAAAAATATAACAAAGACATATAACAAAATGAAAAGATGGGTTACAGAGAGACAATTTTGAATCATTTGACTTTTCTACATTTTCCAAATTTTCTGTACTGGAAATACTTTTTTTTTTTTTTTAAAGATTTTATTTATTTATCTGACAGACAGAGATCACAAGTAGGCAGAGAGGCAGGCAGAGAGAGAGGAGGAAGCAGGCTCGGAGCAGAGAGCCCGGTGCAGGGCTCAATCCCAGGACCCTGGGATCACAACCTGAGCCGAAGGCAGAGGCCTTAATCCACTGAGCCACCCAGGTGCCCATGTACTGGAAATACTTTTAAAATCAGAGTCTAACTATTTTAAAATTTTTTAATTGAAAATCATTTTGGAATGTATCAATGTTAAAGCTACTGAGGTGTTAACTGTACAGTGCTTATATGAAAGAACTTTCTTACTCTTAGAAAATACGTACAAGGGACGCCTGGGTGGCTCAGTTGGTTGAGCATCTGCCTTCAGCTCACATAATGATCCCAAGGTCCTGGGATCAAGTCCCGCAGTGGGTTCCCTGCTGAATGGGGAGTCTGCTTCTCCCTCTGCCTCTCCCCCTACCTGACTTGTGCTCTCTCTCTCTTGCACACTCTCTCAAATAAATAAATAGGATCTTAAAAAAAAAAAAAAGGAAATATGCATGAAAATATTTAGGAGTAAAGAGTCATCATGTATTCAACTGACCAAGTATTTCCCAAAACAACTGCACACATACATGGTGAGAACAGGAGAGAGAGGACGACCAAATGCGTGGGAGTGCACGTGTGCACGAGCGCCAGAACAAACGGGGTAAGATGTAATGACAGATAAACATGGGTGAAGGGTACCAGGGTGCTCTTTGTATTTTTGCAACTTTCTTTCTTCTTCTTCTTCTTTTTTTAAGATTTTATTTATTTATTTGACAGAGATCACAAGTAGGCAGAGAGGCAGAGGAAGGGAAGCAGGCTCCCTGCTGAGCAGAGAGCCTGACACGGGGCTCAATCCCAGGACCCTGGGATCATGACCCATGCTGAAGGCAGAGGCTTTAACCCACTGAGCCACCCAGGCGCCCCTTCCTTTTTTTTTTTTTTTTTTTTTTTAAGTAGACTCCATGCCTAGCACAGAGCTCAATGCAGGGCTGAAACTCACGACACTAGATCAAGACCTTAGCTGAGATCAACTGAGCCACCCAGGAATCCCTGCAACGTTCTTTTAAGTCTGAAATTACCACTTTTAAAATTCTTAAATTAGATATCTTTTCAAGAGTTTAATCAGCAAACTAGTATGTTAACTATACTGCACACTGTAATTCCAGTTATGTTCCAATATGCTGAAGTCTAACATTGCCAAGAGTTTACATGTTGAAAGGATTTAAATTAAACAATAAAACAGAGCCCATTCTCTATCCCCAAGAGAGATGTGAGGTTATACTCTAACGATAATACTGCTACCCTTGCCACACCGGGTTGGGTTCTTAATTCTTCCTTTTAATCACTTCCATTTCTTTGATTCAGGTGATTTCCCTGTGGAAGTCAGTTGAGCAATTAGCTGGGAAAAGAGCATAAGGGAATTTCATAAAATTTGCCCAATGCAAATGTTGTTCTATCACCCTCCTGAGAGAGAATCTGACTGTCTAGACCCAAACTTCATAATGTAAATAAAAGAAATTATTGGAGTAATCAATTTTTAGTTCCTGTAATTGAATGGTTTGATTAAATAGAATAATTAAAAAGTGAGAAGCTGGCAGTCTGTTCATAACTGCTTCAACGCTCACATGTCCCCAGATGACAATTATTATTGATCTCTTACACTAAAATCTGGAAATACTGACATGTAGTTAACTCATTAAAATCAAGAACTACTTCCATACACTGATAATATAAACCAATATAAGAACCATTTGACGAGCTACCTTTGAAAGAATGTTTCCTTCAAAGCATGTAGCTTACAAAGAAGGGCCTCTGAAAATAATCTGTCATCACGTTGATTATTAGAAGTGCAGCGGTTTAAAAGACATAGGCTAAGATGACAGACAGATTTAAAAAATCAGAGTGAATAGCTAGGATTTAAAAACACGTCTCCTACCGGTGGCAAAGATCCTCCAGGCATCTGGTACATCTGCATGGGGGGCCCCGGGGCTGGCGGATGGGCGGGACGGGCCGGGGTCTGGCACTGCTGCAGCTGCGGCGGAGCGATGTAAGGATTGGCCCTGCTGCTCACAGGGGTATGCCGATACGGATTGTGTCCCTGTTGGGGTGCTCCTTGCGGTGGGCTCCCAAAATTGGAAGGAGGGAGACTACCCGGCTGAGAAGGCAGGTAAGCATTCATTCCCATCTGCGAAGGTGGGGCACCATACTGAGCCTGCGAAATGGGCGGTGAACACGCATTCAACCCATCTTGGGGTCCAGCTGTAAAAGGGAGAGCAGCGGGGGACTTGGAGAATGCGGAGTGCCCAGCGGACGTTGCCACGGTCGTTAACGGGGACTGTCCAATATTCCCAAAAGGATCACTACTGCTTGACACCTGAGAGAAGTAACTAAATGTCTGTGGGGTAGACGTGTGAGCAGAAGTCTGACCGAGGAAGCTGTCCTCCTCACCGACATCCGTGGAATCCTCTGAAAGGGAACGGGAGAACAAACGGTTTAAAGGTTCGTCTCCGGCTCTGCAGAGAGGATCCAACAAGGCAGATCTAGCAACTGTACCCCATTTTATTGTTCTATTTCTGCATTACAGAAAAAAAAAAAGACGAAAACCTTTTTTTTCTTCGAAACGAAAAACTGGAAAATACGAATGAGAAACAAGAAAAAGAGGGAAAAATTAGATTTCATTCATAAGCCAACCTCTCAGAGATAATCAGTTTGGTACATGACCTTTTACATTTTTTGAATAAATATAGTTAAGTATTTATTTTGTAACTATACAAAGATCACAATTATTTGTCTAAGGATGTTTTCAAGAAGGGAAATGAAGGGCGCCTGGGTGGCTCAGTGGGTTAAGCCGCTGCCTTCGGCTCAGGTCATGATCTCAGGGTCCCGGGATCAGTCCTGCATCGGGCTCTCTGCTCAGCAGGGAGCCTGCTTCCTCCTCTCTCTCTCTGCCTGCCTCTCTGCCTACTTGTGATCTCTGTCTGTCAAATAAGTAAATAAAAATCTTTAAAAAAAAAAAAAAGGAAGGGAAATGATCTACAATTTTTATATCTCATTTTTTCCTGGTAAAAAAATAATTCAAATATTATTCTACTACCAAATTACACATAATTTTATTTCTACAGTAATAAGAAACTTAAGTGCAGATATGACTGTGTTGACAAGAAGGGTGTGTTTCAGGACTCCTACCTACTACAAAGCACTCATTGTACAAATGAACATGTGGTATTTGTATTCCCAAGGCAAAGTAGGTCAACCATTTATTGCCATCCCTAAAATCACACAGTATCACATCCAGATAACTAGCCTTTAGAGAATGTCAAATCGTGAGAAAAGTCATTTTCTAACCAAAGGAAGTTCTCTTCACTTCCCTTTGCCAAAAATGATTTTCACTGCAGGTACTGTCAACCCCAAATTATATTCTCTTCTGCCACCAAGCTGTAAAATAAAAGCCTGTTCCCTGGGACGCCTGGGGGGCTCAGTCAGCGAAGTGTCGCCTTCAGCTCAGGTCATGATCCGGGGGTCCTGGGATCGAGTCCCTCATTGGGCTCCCTGCTTCTCCCTCTCCCTCTGCCTGCTGCTCCCCCTGCTTGTGGGCGTTGTGTGTGCATGTGTGAGTGTGCGCACGCGCACACACATACACTCTCTCTCTCTCTGACAAATAAAACCTTAAAAAGAAAAAGAAAAAAGCATGTTTCCTCTACACAACCTAAAAAGTCCAGCCTCTTCTTCCTTACTCAGCTTTTATACGCCCCTACCTTAGCTTGTAGAGACTTTCCTCTCCCTCATCTTTCCTCCTCCAAGCACATGCCCTCTTATCTCCTGCTGCTGGAGGCACGGAGCCCAACAGAGGACCCACACCCAGCACACAGCACACTGTGATCCTTGCTCCCGAGTGGCCTTTCAAGCTCCAGGATCCTTCTTGACCTCTGCTGAAGGAGGACACTTGGCTCACAGAGATTCTGGCTTGAGCTTCTAGGTTGCTCCCATTATATTTCTCACACACCAATTTAACTAAGATACTCCACTATTTAAAATACTCCTCTCGGTAGTTTCTTTGTAACTAAAAATAAAATACCACCTCCTGCACAAAGCCCTTTGTCTGCTGGTTCTATTCTCATTTCAGATGTATTTCCAGCTCCCACTCTCTCTTTTCAACTCTCTGGACCTCACTTGTCTGTATTTCTCGTTTATCTCTCAACAACTTAAAACATGGAGTGGAGAAAACCTCTGTGGTGTCCTTCTTCCTTTAAGACAAATTGGGATCAGGGGACGCCTGGGTGGCTCAGTTGGTTGGACGACTACCTTCGGCTCAGGTCATGATCCTGGAGTCCCGGGATCAAGTCCCGCATCGGGCTCCCAGCTCCACGGGGAGTCTGCTCCTCTCTCTGACCTTCTCCTCACTCATGCTCTCTCTCACTGTCTCTCTCAAATAAATAAATAAAATCTTTATAAAAAAAAAAAAAGACAAATTGGGATCAACCTGATCTAAGGAACTTTTTTCTGATTAGCATCCACTCTAAATGAAATGCTGATCTCAACGTGCTGCCAGCTCACCTCAGGGGCACTTTCTAATTACACGTGGACACATTTGGTAAAGACACCCACAACTTTAATGGGCACTTGTACACTTGTGACACTCCCAACTCTGTCTCAAACCGATACTGTTCTCAGGTGTTCCAGAACCTATTACCCAACTGCTTCCTCGACACTTCTGGCAGCTCAACCACATACACCTCGAACTCAGTAAGCCTGGAAATGAATTTGTCACCTTAACCGTCTCCCTTCTTGCGCTTCTACTCCACTCTACTATCTCAACAGATGTTTGTCAACAACCAGACACTCAAATCAAAACATCTCCTAGACTCCTCCCCTCCCATCATTTCTCAATTCCTTCATTTAATCATTCAGATACTCATTCAAGAAACATCTACACAGTATCTGGAGGCAGATAAGCTTACAAACACATAACGCTAGGTGACAGACACTACACTCCGCACCTTACAAAAATCAATTCACTTCTCCTGACAGCTTTAGGAGGCTGTACAGATAAGGAAAGTGAAGCACAGAGAGGTAAAGTAACGTGCCTGAGGTCACACAGCAAGTTACCGGCAGAGCCTGGGATGGACAACAGTCTGTACTCACAAATACCATACTCTGTGTGATGCCACACAATCATTAAACAGCAATACCCCTAGACAATAATAAAGAAGTGAAAGAGTTAGGGTGAACATAGGAATGGGGGACAAGGAGAAGGAGAAAAAGCTCCTCAGACAAAGGGAAGCACTGTCTTGAAAGATGAGTACTGCATTCTGCACCTCTACTCTGCAAATATTACAAGTCTATCCCAGGAAAGGGAAGCTGTCCATCCAGGACATTCCCTACTGCATCCTAGTTGAGAAGCACTAACTTCTCTGCATTCCCTAGCACACCCGTAGGTGTTCAACAAAAATATGGGTAATGTCAGTGCCAGCGTGGAGCGGCCAGCCTTCGGGACAGAGGGCTCCTTGGACGAAGAGCAAGCCTCCTGATCTAGCCCCCGCTTGGGATATCTCAAAGCCCCCGAGCCACTCAAACCTGGTCGCTGATGGCCCTGGCAAGCTACCCGGAGTCGGGTACACACGAAGGAAAACCTCCCACCCGGCCCTCGTCGCCCCACGCCCCCCGCCCGCCTCCCCACACACACTCGTCCCACCGGATTCCCCTCTCCCTACCTCCGGGCAGGAGCAAGGAGGCCGAGGCAGCAGCGGCTTGGGTGACTGGGATGAAGGGCACGTTGAAGCTGAATTCCGTGGCCGAGGAGGAAAAAAGTAAGTTAGTGCCCGATGAGGAGGTGCTGGCGGGACCGCCGCCTCCGTTAGGTTTCCTCTCGGCCATGGCTGCCGCCCACCGTCCGTTACACGTCTCCTGGAAGCCGGTGCACTACCACCGGCCGGAAACCGGTCACACTCGGGGCCAACACACTTCCGCACTTGCGCACAAGGCCCGGAACTCCCGGACGCTGATCAGCCTCCTTCCCTTCCTCTGGAAAGCGCCGCCCGAAAGCAACATGGCGGCGCTAGCTTCAAGCCCGAGTCCTAGCACGTAATACTCCCCGGTGCTGCCGGGGCGGAGGCTGGGGCTGGAGCGTGGGAGTAGCGGCGCTTCTAGTTCTGAATTTAGGCGCGAGCTGATGCTGAGGGTCACGGGGTGCGGGGGACACTCTGGGCTTCCTAAAAGTACGGTCGGGCGAGTGGAACTGGCAAAGATTTCGAAGGAACGGCAGAAGGCTGCAGGAGCAGACAGCGGAGTGCTACCCGCATTGGGAGGGAGGAAGAGGGGTGTGAGCCATTTGTAGCCAAAGCCGAGCCCAGTTCACCCACGCTCGTACTCACATCCAGCCCGCCCACATGTCTTTCTGGACTGAACTGAACTCTTTCTGTAGGCCCAGAAATAGAAATGGCAAAAACTTTGGAAGTTTTTAAGCTGTGTTTAAAAGAGGATCCAGAGAATTGAAATTTAAAGGTGCTACTTTTTAAAATAGCTTTCTATATCTGTCTGCAGTAATCAGATTAGCTGAATCCCAATATGCACTGGGGGTGATTTGATGTAATTGTCATCTTTCATGTAGTTGGAGATTATGAAACAAAAAGTAACAGAAAAGTAGCTTTTTGAAGAGTGGGAGAGGAAGACAGACCCTGAAAGAGGCTTCGAAATAATGAAACTCCTCCCCACAGCTGTTCACACGCCTGTATAGAACCTATTTAATTAATTCAGTAACTATTTAGTGTGCTTACTGTCAGAGATAAACAAAGCCAGACACTGGCTAAAGCAGTAAGAATAGATTTTACTCAGTAACAGCAATTACAACAGGAAAGAGGGTACATCGTGAATTGAACTGAACTTCCCCCAAAATAAAAGACTAGAGACTTTTTAAAGTCTGGGGTGCTACTGGGAAAGCATTGAGAGGTGCCAAGGGGTGTTGGTCCATGGGACTGGGCCACCTGGGCTTGTTAATTGGCGTGTACCTGGAGGAGAAACAGACTTCTCCTCTCTTTATGACAGCCAGTTACACAAGTTAGGACAATACACAACCAGGCAGGGAGGAGATGGGCCTTGAGAAGACAGTTCTGTGTGGCAGATTTGCATCTCAAAATTATAAGGAATTGATAATTGCAAGTTTTCTAAAATAACTATGCTGAAAGGGAGCTCAGGGGCCTATGTGCCTATCACCAAGTTTGGGCTGGAACAAACAGTAAAATCCCCTGGCAGTGTTGGGCTTTCTCAGGGCAGGCATTTTAAGGAGGATTGGGGTCGGTCTAGGGACATGACCTTAAACTGCTAGAAGGTTGCTAAATTTGGTCAAGGAGAGTATCTTTGTCATTCCTATGGGGTAGGAAAGAGTATACTAAACATTGAGAGTACGGTGGTGTATAAGATAGATACAAGACCCTCCCTTCTTAGACCGTATACTTTGGCTGGGAAGACAGAAAACTAAACACATACTGACAGTAAATTATAGTGTGATGAAAGTTGTAATATAGAAATTCCCAGTGTGTCATGTGGGATATGGACACCATCAGGGGAGGGAGGCCTAACCCTTCTGTGGAGAAAGATAGCAAATATTTAGACCAATCAGACCATCAATAAGGACCTGCATAGTGTTGAGTGAGAAGAAAACCTTCTTTGAAGAAAAATTAAAGTCAGAACCTGGAAGACAATGAGGAGAAGCTAACTGGAAAATTTGGTGGGGAGGTTTTGGAGGAAGTGGTAAGAGGTCATTTCAGTAAAGTCGCAGTAGGTAGGGGTACCCTGAGACACCACGTTTGGGTGTGAAGAGACACACGTGTTAGAGTCTGGCTGGAGCCCAGTGACCCACTGGGAGAAAGTGGGGAGATGAAAATGAAAAATTCGGCGAGGCCAGATGCTGCGGGATCTTACAAGTTAAGAGCAAAAGGGAATTGAAAAAGGGTTGAAAGGAGGGCGGGGAAATAACATTTGCTCTGCGGAGGGTCCACTCTGACTCGTGGGTAGCAGCATAGAGGAGGAAGGAGCAAACTGCAAGTAGGAGGAGCAGCAAGCCGGCTGCTCCGGTGGACCAGGCAAGCAGTGGCGGAGGCTCAGATTAGACCATGGCAGCAGGAATGAACAGAAATAGGAGTTACTTCTGGGGAAAGACGTCAGATTGAACCAAAGTGTCATTTTCTTCCTCCCAAAAGCCTACTGAAAACACAAATAGGTGGGGGCTCCTGGATGGTTCAGTCTGTTAAACCTCTGCCTTCAACTCGGGTCATGACCTTGGGGTCCCGGAATCAAACTCCTCCGCTTTGGGCTCCCTGCTCAGTGGGGAGTCTGCTTCTCCCTCTGCCCCTCCCCACTGCTTGTGCTAGCTCTCTTGGGCTCTCCCGCTCTCTCAAATATATAAATAAAATCTCCCCCCCCAAAAGACGCCATTAGGTGTGTTTGTTTTTTAAACCCATAAGGATGACGAGGATGGGAGAGGATTTGACAGCAACAAGATTTTGCACACACGCACACACACACACACACACACACGAAATGGAACTGTAGTAGGTGATTTAGCAAACCAGTAATGGGAAAAGCGCAGGGACAACTTTATTTGTATCATAAAATCATTTTAAGGCTCAGGTCCTGATAACCTCAGGCACCTCAGGAAGGAGCAGAGAAGCTAGAGAGAGGTCCTGTAATTGGGTAGATTGATTAAAACTGTTGGAGAAGTTAGGCCCCTTCCTCCTACTCCCGAGTAACTGGACCACTAACCATCCCCCTTCTAGAAAAAAGACTGCAACTTTTCCCTTTCGGAGTGGGCAACAGAAGGAACACTAAGCAAATATGTGCTCACTGAATAATCAAATAATCTCTCCCACAACCCCAGCCCAGTTTCTCTACTCAGCTCTAAGAACACTGGCTGACAGGTCTTCAACCTCTAGGCAGAAGATTAGAAGAATCCTCTTTGGGGCATGGGAAGGAGAGATGTAGAGATGCTGAAGTCAGTGTTCCCAAGGAAGACAGTCCAGCCAGATCACCTCATAATTAAGCTCACAGTCAACAAGCCTATTTATATGCTCTGGGCTCCCAATCACTTTGTTAGTCGCCATGATGTGGGACACAAAAGCAGAGGAAATGCAGATAAAAATTAAATCTCCTTATAACCTGCAGACCACTGACAAGTACTTGAGATAGGTTGATTATAACTTTTCTCCAGGATCCTGAGTCTTCTTAAAATATGAAAGTCCTTTTGGAACTTTCCTTTATCATTACTTCTCCCAACCCCAAGGTATATAATCAGTTGCTCCTCACAATCCCAGGGAAGCAGAGAGTAGCAGGCAGCGACTCTTTCTGCCCATGGGTCCTGTCCCTAGGCTTTAATAAAATCACCATTTTGCACCAGAGACACCTCAAGAATTCTTTCTTGGCCATCAGCTCTGGATCCCACCAACAAGATTTAAAAAGACTACATCACCCACACTTTATTTTTTCATTTTTATTTTTGCTAAGTAAGCCCTACACCCAATGTGGGGCTCACACTCACAACCCGAAGATCAAGAGTTGCATGCTCTACCTACTGAGCCAGTCAGTCACCCCAAGTCCCTACACTTTAAATACAACCACCACATGTTGAGAAGAGCCTTTAACGTGAAAGAGATCAAAGCAAGATGCACACAAAAAAGGAAGAAGAAATAGCAATGTAGAAGGAACAACCCACCCAAGAAGAAAAAGACTTACAAAACCTATCAATAATATCCTCAGGGGTGTAAGAAGGTCTGTAACCAAGAAACAAGACCAGGGTGTTATTTTAAAAAGAAATGTTCAGGGAACAAACAAGCAAATCAGTAGAAGGAAGATAAATAATAAGGAAATTTCCCAAAAAAACGAAGTAAAAAGACAAACAGATGGGAGCTAAAAGAGAAACAAGAAAATTTGAGTGCCGGGCAAGGAAAGCCAATATCTATATATTAAGAATTCTGCTAAGAATAGAGACAGAGAAAATGCAGGGGAGGATATCATCAAAGAAAAAAAATTATTCCCAGAAATGAAGGATACAAGTGTCCAGGTTGAAAGGATTCAGAACCCAGCACAATTGTTGAAAATAGACACATACTAGAACACTGGAGACAAAGAGAAGATCCTTAAAGATTCCAGAAGGATAAGAACAGGTCAAATGCCAAGGAATTCAGCTCTCAGAACTCTTACCACCACCACCACCCCCCCCGCCGCCAAGCACACCTTCTAAGAAAGGAAACAGAGGAAGAACTCCACCAAAATAAAGGAATAAGCCAAGAAAGTCTTCTGATGTGGGATACAAGAAACACGGTGTCCAACACAAGCATACAGGGGAATGTGAGATGTAACAAAAAGACCCAAAAGTGCAACAATGGCTCAAACAAAATAAATATTCATTTCTCGCTCACATAAGAGTACATGTAGGTAACCAGCTTTTCACCTTCAACATAAGGTTCCATAGCTGCTCTCAGTCCTGCCAGCTGTGGCCACAGGAAGAGGTCAGAGCTTGAGCACAAACATCTCCTCTTAAGTGAGGCAGCCCTTGCCCGAGGTGCTTCTGTTCACATTCCACCAGTGGGACCTCAGCAAAAGGCACTCGGTACAAGAACAGCTAGGAAGAGCTGTTCCCCACCTGACCAGCTGCATCTTAACTACAATTCTGTAGTTGTTCTGCAGGGAGGAAGAAAATTTAAATGGGCACATGAACAGCACCACGACAGTCTGTCTCTCTGGCCACCAAATACCAACCCATCTTCCCGAACATAGAACATACTCACTCCCCAAAGGAGGCAACCAGCTGCGTTCATCTTAAAAACTCCAGGATCGCTGGGGGCAGCTCAGCCTTTTCCATGAGGTCCAGATGTGGCTCTTCCTGGGCTGTGACAAGAGGGGCAGGGTAACGGCCATGGAGACTCCCACTGTCCCCCAGAAGTAATGAAATCCTGCTAGGCAGAAATTGAAAATACTTACTGCCCTGATCGTGGAGAATATTTATCACTAGTCCTGGCTGCCTCTTTTTCGGGATTCTGGATCTCTTACCCCAGTCTATATTCTTCCCTGGCCTCGGCTTTGCCCTCAGGAGCTCTCTCCTTGTCCAGGATCTTCCGTGGCCATCTCTGCAGTGGCACTGGGAAGCATGTCCTCTTTGGGAACTGTATAGCTTTCGTAGCCCACGTCCTGCTCCTACCAGGATGGGGCTTGAGACTCGCTTTAAAGTTTGGCCAGGGGTGCCTGGGTGGCTCTGTCATTAAGTGTCTGCCTTTTGCTCAGGTCATGATCCTGGGGTCCTGGGATCGAGCCCCCCATTGGGCTCCCTGCTCAGTGGGGAGGCTGCTTCTCCCTCTCTCACTCCCCCTGCTTGTGTTCCCTGTCTCACTGCTCTCTCTCTCTCTCTCTGTCAAATACATAATAGAAATAAAATCTTTTTTTTTTTTAAGATTTTAACTTAGTTATTTGACAGAGATCACAAGTAGGCAGAGAGAGAGGAGGAAGCAGACTCCCCGCTGAGCAGAGAGCCCGATGCGGGACTCGATCCCAGGACCCCAGGATCATGACCCCCGCCGAAGGTAGAGGCTTCAACCCACTGAGCCACCCAGGCACCCCTAAAAATAAAAATTTTTTTAAAAAGAAGAAAAATAAAGCTTGACCATTTGCAGACATTTTCAGGCCAAGGTCCTGGTGTTTTATTCCTGATAGCTCCATGTTCCTTACTTCCATATATGACCTTAGCTCTTTTTCTGTCAACCCCATGGGCATGGGTGGGAAAGCTACAATTTTGATCTGACCTTTGCTGTAAAGCTAGATCCTTTAGCTCCCTGAGAGATCTTAAAGGACCCTTGAAAATATCTTTGAGAAAGATTCTTACCTCCTTTGATCTGAATACTGAAGGCCTTCATTTCTCCTGTGCTGCCTAATCTGGTTGCAGTGGCCACCTGTGCCCATTGAGGAGAAATGTGTCTGTCCGAATCGAGGTGTGCTTTAAGTGTAAAATACACACCAGATTTCAAAGAATTCATTACAAAAAAAGAATGTAAAATATACATTAAAAATCTTCACACTGATTATTCAAATTATAATATTTTGGATATGTTGGGTTAAACATATTATTAAAATTAATGTTATCTGGGGAGGAGATATCTGGTTGGTTCAGGTGGTTAGCCTTTGACTCTTGGTTTTGGCTCAGATCATGATCTCAGGGTCATGAGATCGAGCCTTATGTCAGGGTCTGTGCTCAGTGTAGTCTGCTTGAGTTTCTCTTACTCTTCCTCTCCCTCTGCCCCTCCCCCCTTTCTCTCTCTGTAAAATAAATAAATAAAATCTTAAAAACATGTTATCTGTTTCTTTTTACTTTTTTTTAAAATTCTTTTTAAAAGATTTTATTTATTTATTTGACACAGAGAGAGAGAGCTTGACAAGCAGGGGGAGCAGTAGGCAGAGGGAAAGGGATAAGAAAGCTCCCAGCTGAGTAAGGAACCAGATGTGGGACTCGATCCCAGGACTCTAAGATCATGACCTGAGCCGAAGGCAGCAGCTTAACCAACTGAGCCACCCAGGCATCCCAGTTTCTTTTTACTTTTCAAATCAACTTTATTGAAGTATAATTTACATGATAAAACGCATGAACTGTGAGTATACAATTCTATGAGTTTTGACAAAAAATATGTATCAGTGTAGAATAATTCCATCCCCCAGACTATTCCCTTGTTTTTCTCTTTCCAGCCCTATACATAACTTTGTAAGTTCTACTCCCAGCCCTACTCAACCACTGATCTACTTTCTATTTCTACATTTGTCTTTTTTTTTTTTTTTGGTGGCACCATTTTAAAAAATTTAAATTCAATTAATTACTTGGCATCGGGGAAAGTGATCATATTTGTATACAAATACAAATTGAAACCACAATGAAGTACTACCTGATGCCAGTCAGAATGGCTAAAATTAACAAATCAGGAAATGACATGTCGGTGAGGATGTGGAGAAAGGGGAGCCTCTTACACTGTTGGGAATGCAAGCTGGTGCAACCACTCTGGAAAACAGTGTGGAGGTTCCTCAAAAAGTTGAAAATAGAGCTACCCTATGACTCTGCAATTGCACTACTGGGTATTTACCCTAAAGATACAAATCTAGTGATCTGAAGGGGCACTTGCACACCAATGTTTATAGCAGCAATGTCCACAATAGCCAAACTATGGAGAGAGCCCAAATGTCCATCGACCGATGAATGGATAAAGAAGATGTGGTGTGTATATACTGGTGTATATATATATATACAATGGAATACTATGCAGCCATCAGAAAGTTGAAATCTTGCCATTTGCAGTGACATGAATGGAACTAGAGGGTATTATGCTAAGCAAAATAAGTCAATTAGAGAAAGACAAATATACGATCTCACTGATGTGTGGAATTTGAGAAACAAAACAGAGGATCATAGGAGATGAGAGGAAAAAATAAAACAAGATGAAACCAGAGAGGGAAACAAACCATAAGAGACTCTTAATCATGGGAAGCAAACTGAGGGTTGCTGGAGGGGAGGGGGATGGAGGGATGGGGTAACTGGGTGATGGACATTAAGGAAGGCACATGATGTAATGAGCACTGGGTGTTATGTAAGACTGATGAGTCATAGGCCTGTACCTCTGAAACCAGTAATACATTATACGTTGATTAATTGAATTTAAATTTTAAAATACTAAAAAAATAAATTCAATTAATTAATGCATAATGTATTATTGGTTTCAGAGGTAAGGTCAGTGATTCATTACTCTTATATAATGCTCAGTGCTTATTACACGAGGTACCCTCCTTAATGTCCATCACCCAGTTACCCCACCTCCCCACCTCCCTACATTTTTCTTTAGTAAGTTTCATACAAATGGAATCAAACAGTATGTATTCTTTTGTATGTGGCATCTTTTGATTAATATAAGATTAATATAATGTTTCTGAGGTTCATCCAGGTCATGTGAATCATAGTTCATTCTTTTTTCTTTATTAAATAAGAAATGCATGACTATACAGCAATTTATTTTCCCATTCAGTTTTTGGTGGACATTTCAGTTGTTTCAAGTTTGGGGCTATTGTTATTAAGGCTAAAATGAACATTTATGTAAAAATCTTCATGTGAACATGTTTTCACTTCATCTGGCATAGAATTGTCAAGTATATTTAACTTTGTAAGAAAATGCTTTCTTTTCTTTTTTTAGGATTTATTTAATTATTTTTTCAAGATTCCATTTAGGGGCACCTGGGTGGCTCAGTGGGTTAAGCTGCTGCCTTCAGCTCAGGTCATGATCCCAGGGTTCTGGGATTGAGTCCCGCATTGGGCTCTCTGCTCAGCAGGGAGCCTGTTTCCCTCTCTCTCTCTCTCTGCCTGCCTCTCTGTCTACTTGTGATTTCTCTCTGTCAAATAAATAAATAAAATCTTTTTTAAAAATTCCATTAATTTTATTTTATTACTTATTTTTCTAAAGATTTCATTTATTTATTTGACACGGAGAAAGAGAGCACAAGCAGGGGGAGCAGCAGGCAGAGGGAGAGGGAGAAGCAGGCTTCCTGTGGAAGAGGGAGCCCGATGTGGGGCTCGACCCCAGGACTCTGGGATCATGACCTGAGCCGAAAGGAGGTGCTTAACTGGCTGAGCTGCCCAGATACCCTTTATTTTATTTACTTAAAAGAAAGAGAGCAAACAGGAGCAGAAGCTGGAGGGGTAGGCAGAGGGAGAAGGAGGGAATCTCAAACAGACTCCATACTGAGCACAGAGTCCTGCATGGGCTCAATCCCATGACCTTGAGAAGATCATGACCTCAGCCAAGACTAAGAGTTAGATGCTTAATTGACTGCACTATCCAGGTGGCCCTTTTTTTTTTTTTTAAGATTTGTTTATTTATTTAGAGAGCGTGCATGTAGTGGGGGAGGGGCAGAATGAGAGGGGGAGAGACTCCTCAAGCAGACTCCCTGATGAGTGCAGAGCCCAACACAGCACTGGATCCCAGGACCCTGAAATCATGACCTGAGCCAAAATCAGGAGTCGGCCACTTAACTGATTGAGCCACCCAGGTGCCCCACCACTTTCTTTTCTTTTAATATTTTATTTATTTATTTGTCAGAGAGAGAGAGAGAGGAGTGAGAGTGAGCACAAGCAGACAGAGTGGCAGGCAGAGGGAGAAGCAGGCTCCTAGCCAAGCAAGGAGCCCGATGTGGGACTCGATCCTAGGATGCTGGGATCAATACCTGAGCCGAAGGCAGCCACTTAGCCAACTGAGCCACCCAGGCATCCCCCACTTTATTTTCTAAAGTGACTGTATCATCTTATTTTCCAAACAGTAATATCTATACTTGGTGTTGCCAGTATTTTAAATTTTGGCCTTTCTAATGGGTGTGTAATAGTATCTCTCTATGGTTTTTTGTTTGTTTTCAATTTTTAATTGAAGTATAGTTGACATAAAATATTATGTTAGTTTCAGTTGTAAAACATAATGATTTCACAGTTATAAACATTATGAAATGCTCACCACTGTAAGTGTAATTTCCACCTGCCACCATGTGAAGGCAGTACAATATTATTGACTATATTTCCTATGCTGTTCTTTTCATTCCCGTGACTTCTTTATTTTATAAGCAGAAGTTTGTACCTCTTAATACCTCTTAACGTAACGACTAAAACTTAATTTATATGTGGCTTCCATGTTATTTCTGAGACTGACTTTACAAACAGTGGCCATACCATATTTAACTATATTTATATAGAACTATGACCCCCAACATCTGCAGCAATTGGCCTAGAAAAGTCAGGACTTGGTCAATGAGTCCAAATTTCCTATTAGTTGCCCCCACTTACTCTTCAGAAAACAAGGATAGTTAAGAAATCCCTTCTCCCTTTGTGTTCCAAGAAAAGGATAAATGCGAAAGACCAACTTGCTTTTGCATATTCCAACATAAAACTCACATCTCCCCTTCCTCAACAACTCCCTTGCTTTACAAAACCTCAGCATTTAACCCTCGTCTTCCAGATGTTTCTGGATGAAAGTTCTCCCTATTACAACAGCCTGAACGAAATCAGTCTCCTTCATGTTCTGGGCCATTTCCTCTTTCCCTTAGTGCGATCTGCTCTCCAACCACTAAATGAGAGCCACACTTTCTGTTCTTTATAACACCCCACTTATACCAGCTCTCTGAATTCTTTAGAGTAATGGTAGCAGCTTAACAAAGAGGCCACAGAATGCAACGTTCCTATGAAAATCCAGGCTGTCTTTGATACAGGGTCATTCTAGTCATCACCATTCCATCCATCATGAAGGAGGAAAGAACATATCCAGGCCAAAAGTTTTCTGCTAAGACACTGAAATAAAAGTTCATACACTTCATTCAATCCCAGTACATTGGTGAGAACCTAATCACACAGCCCCACCCAGCTGCAAAGGAGGCTGGGAAATGTAGTCCCTAGTTGGGCAACCAGCCTCCGCTACACCTCTGAAACTAAGCACTGCAGTTCTTCCCTAGGCAATCTCTCTGGAGGTAGGGAAGAAGAAGGGAACAGATTTTTTTCAAAGTCTCCATGAAAACATGAAAGGAAGTAATCCTTAGGATAATGGTGATAGGAGACCCTAGGAAGACAGTTTTATACCAGAGGTAGAGGGCAAGAAGTCCAGATTGGAACAAGTCAAAGTCTCTGGGAAAGATATCCAAGAAAATATGTCTAACCACCTAGAGAGGAAATTGAGGAAACTGATGGAAAATGTGCATTACCCATTAGGCAACCATTTATTGAGCACCTATGCTATGCCAGGCACTCTTCTAGGTGCTAGGGAATAAAACAGCACATAAATACCAAAATCATTGCTTCACGGATCTTACAATCGAGTGGAAATTCTAGGGCAGTTGGTGTTGAATTAATAACAAGTATGCAGAAAAATAGCAAATATCTTAAAAGGAAATTTACCCCACCCTGAAGGAAACTACATTCAACTCTTTCAGCCGATTCTTTTAGTATTCCTGTTTTTAATTAATATGGTTACATTGCCACTTCTGAAAATTTTCCCGTTTGCATTATGCGCTGATGTCCCAGATAAACAATGAGGATTTTGCCCCTTTTGATCTTTGTTCTCATCACTTATGAACCCTTTCCCCTCTTGCCTCTCACTAAAGTTAAATTATAATGCTGGTTAGATCGACGTTCAAATTTTAATAGTATTATGATTATATAAAGACTATTAGTAGCCAAGTCATATAATACATTGTCATTACTTTAATTTTTCTTTGCAAGTTTTGTTTTCCTAGGCTTGGAACACTCTTCCGCCCCACATTTGCCTAGTTAACTCTTACTTATCTTTCAAGTCCTAGTGTAAATGTCACATATCAGGAAAGCCCTTGAGCATCCTTTTCCTTTACCCCACAAAGATAAAGGAATTACTTAATGCCTTCCTTAAAAATACAGGCTTGGAGAGTGGGGGCAGAAGTGCTGTTACTGGTGGTGGGGGAAAAATCATGCCCTGGAGATGTACTCTTTTGGACCCTGCCCTGGCCACTTAACAACTACTTATTAGTAGTATCAAATCTTCTCACCAAGAAATTAGATGTTGCAGTCATTCACATTATAAAATAATGACATTTCAAAAACATCACAGTGTCTCTTTAAGTAAATCTGAGCAACTGTTTGTTTATAAGTAACTAAATACAGAGGGAGAAACCTAAAACTGCAGTGTCCCTAGCCACTGCTGACTTGGTATCCATCTGCAAGTTCCTATGAAACAAATCTTAGATTATTATGACTTAAATACAGATGTTTTCATGGCTGTATACATTTAATTTGCATGTTACTGGTCACAAAGCTAAAATATGGGATTTCTCCATTTGCTACAAGGTACTTGGCAACCCTCTCTGCGAAACAAATGAATAAATAAACCAAGTGGTGGTAGCGCCTTTGGATGTTCCATCAGTGTTCTCAACTCACCCAGACTCACAAGAGCCAGATGTATAATCCAGTATGCCGACTAATTAGTTCATAATGAGATGTACAATGACCCCCCTCTTTGCCCCAAGTGGGACTTGAGATTTGAATTCAATTCTTGTTCGTGGGCTCCCCACTTTCCTGACTCTATTCTGATCATTCTTCTGTTAACAAGCTCTATTTTCGGCTGCTGATACTGCAGTTTTCTCAGGTACATTCCAGGCCTAGGAGAAACATGCTATTTCATCGCCAAACTTGGATATTTTCCAAATTTCCTCGCTAAAAGGTTACCGCTAGATTTGATCTTTTGTGTGTACTGATGCCTCCATCTCCATTCTGAGGATATATCCATACAGGCATGCATTGTTTTATTATGCTTTATTGCACTTCACAGATACTGTGGGGTTTTTTTGTTTGTTGGTTTTTGGTTTTTGTTTTGGTTTGTGTTTTTTTTTTTCTTTTTACAAATTGCAAGTTTGTGGCAACAGTATTCTGAGCAAGTCCATTGATGTTATTTTTCCAAAAGCATTTGCTCACTGTGTGTCTCTGTGACAGGTTTCCTAATTCTCATGGCATTTCAAACATTTTCCTTATTAATGTTTTTGTTATAATGATCACTGATGGGTTATTATGACTTGCTGAAAGTTCAGATGACAGCACTTTTTTTTTTTTTTTGAAGATTTATTTATTTATTTGGGAAAGGGAGGAACAGAGGGAGAGAGAATCTCAAGCAGACTCCCCACTGAGCGCTGGATGTGGGACTCCATCTAGTGACCCTGAGATCAGGACCTGGGCTGGTTAACCGATTGAGCCACCCAGAAGCCCCCTGAGGACAGTATCCTTAAAGCAATGTATTTTTTTAAAAAAGATTTTCAAATTTATTTGGCACAGACATGGCGAGAGAGGAAACACAAGCCGGGTAAGTGGGAGAAGGAGAAGCAGGCTTCCCGCCAAGCAGGGAGCCCAGTGTGGGGCTCGATCCCAGGACCCCAGGATCATGACCGGAGCTGAAGGCAGCCGCCCTTTAGGCAATATTTTAAATTATGCACCTTCTTTTAGACATAATGCTATTGCACACTTAATAGACTATAGTATAGCATACACATAATCTTTGTATGTACTGGAACACCAAAAAATTCGTTTGATTCGCCTTACTATGATTTTCGCTTTATTGCCGCGGTGTGCCTGTACACCTTCTGCATGAACCTGTCCAAGCTCCTTGGCTGTTTCCAGCTTCTAGTAAGAGGCAGACCAGGTAGGTTTTCAGTTATGAGCGTGCCTCTCATTTAGGAACTGGTCCCTCTAACACAGCGCTGGAGATGACAAGCAAAGGGCGTTTGGGGTTTTTCAAAGTGCCCCTTACCAAAATGCATACCTCCCTCAGTGGGATAAGACGTTATGTAGCTGAGGGAAAAATCACTGCATGGGTTTCAGGCAGGGCTACAGAGAAAGGAGCAAAACCAAAACCACATCAGCACCAAGAGGACGTGGGTGCACCCCAAGGGCTGTTTCACCCTCTAATTCTGCCCAGAGAGGACCCCGGGTTCTCCTTGGGTTTGTACTTTCAGATTGCTGCGGCCTCTTACCTGGGCAAGGCCTCCTATCATGAATTAATAAACTGGACATGGGCAGTTTCCCCCTTCACACTTGCGCAGCGTGATAAACTGCAACACGTCAACCTCGGCCACGACGCCAGTCTCCCCAAAGCCCTGAGTGCCCTTCCTTTTGCCCATCTCCAAGATGGCGGCGGCTCTGCCGCCGCGTCGCGGCCCCGCCCCGTCTCGCCCCGCCCCCGCGCCAGCCGACCCGCCCCTCCTCCCGCCCGCGGGGCCGCGCCGCGCGTTCCCGCCGCCCCTCCCCGCGCGAGCTCCACCCAGGTCGCAGGCAGCGCGGTCGGCGGCGCCTATTTCCCGCCATTGTGCGAAGTGGAGGTTGGGGGCCCGCACGCGCCGCCTGCCCGTGGCCAGCTGCTTCTGGGCTGTCGCCGCCACAGCCGCGGTTCCCTGAGGCACCGGGAGGCCGGGCGGCCCGCGCCCCGAAGCTCGCCGTGCGTGGGAGGGCGCGGGCGACGAGCGACCGAGCCCCCGAGGAGGAGCCGCGGCGCGGGACGCCGGGCCGCGCGGGCCCCGGCCCGTCGGCGAGATGCCCTGTGGGGAGGATTGGCTCAGCCACCCGCTGGGGATCGTGCAAGGCTTCTTCGGTGAGTGGCGGCGCCGGGGGCGGGCCGGGCGGGCCGCCGAGTTTGCCGAGCTCGGGGCCCGGCCCCGCCGCGCGGCCCCACGCGGGGCTCCCCCGAAGGCTCTCGAGGCCGGCCGGGCCTGCGCGGGCGACGCTGAGGCACCCCGGGGCCGGCGCCGGGGCGGGGGCCCGGGCCGCGGCTTCCCGGCTCGGCCGCAGGTGCCTCCCACCTGCCCGATTCGCGATTCGCGAGCGGCCAAGGTTACGCGGCGAGGAGCCGGCGGTCGGCCGTGATTGCCGGCCTCGCTCCTCTCCGTGGCGCACCGGGGACCCGCGCCCCGCGGGCGGCAGTTCGCCGAGGGGTCCTTGAACCTTGGGGACCCGCTGAGTCGGGGCGAGGAAAAGGACTTTGCCTACGGGGAGCCTGCAGGATATTTCAAAACTTCCGGTGTGTGGGGGGAGTGCTCGCTCGCCGCAGAAGTTGGCTCTAACTACTGTATTGCACACACCCTCTCTTTCCGAGATGAGGTTGGGTGTAAGGGCTTAATTTTGCTCTTGCGATGACTTTTCCACCTGCCAGGTAGACGTCTCCGCTCGTGCCGGAGCTAGCGAGAAACGTGGGACCGCTCAGACGAGCTCCTGCGCAGAAAGAGCCGAGAATGCTGCAGACCAGCTTAGTACATTTTAGTTGCCGTTTATTTGTAAATGCTACTTTCCCGTGAAGCGTCCACGGGGGGAGTTTTAGGTTGGCGTGCGGTGAACTGGTCATTTTGGCCCCCTCCCTCCGTATTTTGCACTTAGGAGTGGTGGAGGCAAACCAGGAATCCCTTAGGTTGTAGCACCTGGAGATAACTTGGCGTGGTAGGAGTGGCCTCCGCTCCTGGGAAACGCCGTGGGGTATTGGTGAGTAGGGCTAGTGAGACGCTAAATGGTCTCCAGCCGCCAAACCGGTGGCGTAAAATCCATGTATTTCTGGTAGGAGGGACTCAGCAACTCTTTATTCATTTTCCATATAATTTGAGCTAGTTTAGTTTTCTGGTTTTCTAGGCCGAAACTTAGAAGCAGCAAATTAGAAGGAGGCCTGGATAGGCGTCCGGATTGTAGCCCGTGAACACTGACAAGTGGTAAAGACGAAATCTACAACTATGTGTATATATATTTTTAAAAAGGTAAAAAAAAAAAAAAAATCACTATAACCATAGGATGCTTTGAGGAAGGGGCACCTATACCTCCACTAAATTCTACTTCACAGTGAATACTGGAGCCCATAATTAATGTCCAAAACAATGGCCCCAAAATATGGAGTGAAGATTAAACTGCACAGTTGGTGGGTGTAGATGCATAGGTAATTTTTAGGGAAATTCTATCAAAAGTAAAAAGTTTTGGTGCTTAAGGGCAAAGTTCCAGTTACAGATATTTAGAACATTTATGAGAAATACCCCATACCTTAGTCTTGACGGATACATGGGATGATTTTATATTTGATGTAGTTTTGAAAGTGTTTGTCAGGTTTTGCATACTAAGTGTGTGATCCTAAGGGGCACGTTTCATTATAGTGCAGAAAGGGTGTGTTTGGGTATGAAATACTGGCTTTACGGTATTTTGCAAATTTTGTAAATTTACGTGGGCACCTGGACCATGTTGATATATGTTTCCCCACAGGATGCCTTCTTTTCCCATATAGATTGTGTGTTATAGAGAAGAAAATAATACACTTTATAGTCATAATTTTTGGGGAGAAGCTGTTCTGAAGTATTTATCTTCACTGTATTTTTTTTTAATCACCGTGAATATATTGAAAGCCTTTATGATAACAGCATTACAGGTATGTTTCTGTGAAAAGTAAGTCACAAGGTGTTAAACTTGTAGACTCTCTTCCGTTTTGTAGTAAATATTTTAAATTGATTTTCACCCAGATAGAGAAATGTCTCTAGTGGTTTATGAAACCTTTCTTGGCTCCTCCCCTACTCAGCTCTCAGACCTCATCACGACATTCCTCTCCTATTGAACCTTCTTTCAGTTCTTTGTTGTGAATCTTTCCTCTAGGCCCTCTGCATCAGCTGTTTCCTTTGCCTCATCCCCACTTCGTTCCACTTGTACATTCCTGGCTAACTCTTTTCTTTTGGGAACACAAGTTAGGTACTCCCTGCTTCGATTACTACAGGATCCTATGTGTCCTGGAAAGTAACATGTGTTAATCTAAAAAATAAAACTGCCAGTTACTTTAACAGTAAAAATGGGTTTATTAGGAAATAACAGAGAAACTGCAGTTCGGGACATGCAGGCTGTGCAAACCGTAGACAAGTCCCACAAACAAAGGAGAGGAACTTTATATTACAGAGGACGACGTTGGGATGGATTATTTTGAAGGAAAGCCCATTGGAGAAAAGCAGGAGTTGAGGGTGATGTTGGTTCCTCAGTGGTTGAGTTGTAAGGCCAGTAGATTTCCTGTAGGAGATGCAATGTACAGCTCTCCCTCTTGGTGCCTGTATTTGATTCTTTCCTGTTGCAGAGTCTTGTTATGGGTCTGTAAATGACAGTTCTTAAAATTGACATGGGTGGTACAGCTCCCCTTTTCAGCCTCTTTGAGCTCCTTTACTTATTTTTCTTAATTAATTTTTTAAAAAGATTTATTTTCCAGAAAAAGAGAGGATGTATGTGTGAGCACAAACAGGGGGAGAGGCAGACTCCCCATTTAGGAAGGAGCCTGATGCAGGACTCAATCCCAGGACCCCGGGATCATGATCTGACCCGAAGGCAGATCTTAATGACTGAGCCACTCAGGTGTCCCTTCTTAATTTTTTTTTTTAAGATTTTATTTATTTATTTGACAGAGAGAGATCACAAGTAGACAGAGAGGCAGGCAGAGAGAGAGAGGGAAGCAGGCTCCCTGCTGAGCAGAGAGCCCGATGCGGGACTCGATCCCAGGACCCTGAGATCATGACCTGAGCCGAAGGCAGTGGCTTAACCCACTGAGCCATCCAGGCTCCCCAATTTTTTTTTTTTTTTTTAAGATTTTACTTACTTATTTGAGAGAGAGAGAGAGAGCGAGCGTGTGCGCGCTCTTATGAGCAGTGGGAGGGGTGGAGGGAGAAGCAGACTCCCTGCTGAGCAGGGAACCCAACCACAGATTCCATCTCAGGACCCCAGGATTATGGCCTGAGCCAAAAGCAGACGCTTAACCACCTGAGCCACCCAAGCGCCACCCAGGTCCACTTTAGTGAGGTTTCCTTTTATTAATTTTCACATACGTAAAGTAAGTTGTTGAAGAACTTGTTTCCTGGTTCCTTCGCTACGTTTTTTACTCAGGGAGTTGAGGGCCTGTATCTGACTTATTCACCAATATATCCTCATCGCCTGGAATACACCTTGTACGTTAAAAAATGCTCAATGAATATGTGCTGAATAGAGGCAGTGAAAAGACTGATTAATCAATCAAATGTGAACTGGGTTGGTACTGTGACCACAAGTCTCAGACTTAGGACAGTCCTGGTGGACCTCCTATTCTCAAAGGATTCAAGATTCTACCAGGTTTGAGTTACCTTCCCATGCAAGTCCTAATTCTTTCTTCTTCATTCAGATAGGAAACTTTGAAATTCAGTGAGTGGCCAGTCATAACTACAGGGATCATAATTCATTTTTGTGACACAATCTGTAATTTGATTTTGTATCTGCCATATTACAGTTCATATGTACATTTTTTTCCTTTAAGCATTCGTAAAATATCTTTAATGTTTCCCTCAGAGTTTCTAAAAGATCTTATGTACAGGACATTGAGATCCAAAGGTTTAAATTATGATTTAGAAATACTTTGGTTCAGCCTATCTTTGTTGGTCTCTGTTATGTGCGTAGTGCTAATGGCTTAGTCCCTACAGTGACTGTTCATTTAGTGATCCATATCAAATCACTTCCTTTAAACAAAGGCAGGAATTGTAATTTTAAAAAAAAGTTCTATTTACTTTTTTTTTCTTTTAATATTTAAAATAAATTTTCTTTACTTGAATTAATGACTTCTGTTAATTTTGGACAAAGCAGGAATGCATATCGACTCTGATTTCTTTCACTATTTTCTTTTTATTTTATTTTATTTTATTTTTTTAATTTTTTTTAAAGGTTTTATTTATTTATTTGACAGAAATCACAAGTAGGCAGAGAGGCAGGCAGAGAGAGAGAGAGCAGGAAGCCGGCTCCCCGCCGAGCAGAGAGCCCGACGCGGGGCTCGATCCCAGAACTCCGGGATCATGACCTGAGCTGAAGGTAGCGTCTTTAACCCGCTGAGCCACCCAGGTGCCCCACTATTTTCTTTTTAGATTGTTGGTTTGGTCAAGATCATTATTACTGGTTACATTCAAGGTACTTTGTATCTAACAGACTAGCTCATGCAAAAAGCAGTGGTTTGCGGAGGAGGATAGGGAGAAGTATTTGATCACTAGTATTCTATTTATTTATTTTATTTTTTAAAGATTTACTTGAGAGAGAGGTAGAGAAACAGAGAGTGTAAGCTGGGGGAGAGGGGCAGAGAGAGAGTCCCCAAGCAGACTCATCACCAAGCACAAAGCCTGGCGCAGGGGCTTGATTCCAGGATGGGAAATCACAACCTGAGCTGAAACGATGAGTCAGATGCTCAACTGACTGCACCACCCAGGTGCCCCTTGATCACTATCATTTTAGAGAATTTAAAGCAATAATAAAATCGACTGAAAGTCAGTCTGCTTTTTTATTGTCACCATGATTCTAGATAATTCATCACCTTTTGTTTGTATCTACCTTAGATCTCACCTATCATCCTGATCTTGGTAGGCCACTGAAAAAAGGCATTTGTTAAAAGGCTGTAGAACCCAGAGATAGGGAGGGCATCTTGGCATCCCAAGAGCAGAATCAGGAACTGGAAAGATAGCAGGAATCTAGGCAACTCTTATCAGTTTTTCTTCCTTAGGCCACATTCATCTCTGTACATGAATTTAATTACCTCAACTCCACAACTCCCAAATTCACTTGCTCTCAGTTCCACACTAGGTAGCATCTTTGTCTTAATCCCAGGTGCTAGGGCTAGAGGATCTGATTGGCCCGGCATGGAGTCAGGAGTCCACCCATGCACCAACAGCTATGGCCAGGGCACAGAGTCTTGTAGGACAGTCCTGACTACTGAGGACCGCACTTCAACAGTGGGGCAAGTTCCCTGAGAAGTACCTGGGGCAAAAAGTACAAATATGTATATATGCATTTCGAGGTTATTAAGTAATACCTTGCACATGGTTATAAAAAAAATCACAATGGTATTAAATGATCAGTAAAAGAATGCTCTTTCCCCACAGAGGTGACCACTTTTGTTTTTGCTTTTAGTGCCTGCATTTATTTATTTTTAAGATTTTATTTATTTTAAACAGCATGAGCATGAATGGGAAGGACAAAGGGAGAGAATCTTAAGCAGACTCAGAGCTGAGTGCAGAGCCCTATGTCGGGCTCCATCTCAAGGCCCTGATAATCACGACTGGAGCCAAAACCAAGAGTTGAATGCTTAACCAACTGGGCCACCCAGGCAACCCCTTCGTGTAAAGTAAAATAAAAAATAAATAATAAAAAAAATAAAAATAAATTTTTTTTATTGAGATATAACTCACATAACCATTTAGAAATGTACAATTCACTATCATTTCAGTCACCCCAAAAAGAAATCCTGTGCCAGTGAGCCAATCACTCCCAATTGCTCCTTCTTCCATTCTCTGGTAATCAGTCTACCTCTGTTTAATATTTACCTAGTTTGGACATTTATGTAAATGGAATAATACTATGGACTTCTGTGTCTGGCTTTTCACTTAGTGAGATTTTCAAAGTTCAACCATGCAGTAGCATATATCATCACTTCATTCCTTTTTATGATTGAAAATAATATTCCATTGAGTGGATGTACCACATCTTCTTTATCCGTTCATTGATGAATTGCCCTTGGTTGTTTCCACTTCTTGGTTATTGTGAATAGTGCTGCTGTAAACATCTGTGTGCAAATTTTTGTGTGAATGTATGTTTTAAGCCCTCTTGGTAATATACCTAGGAATGCTGGGTCATAAGGTAATTTTATGTTTAATTCTTTGAGGAACTGCCAAACTGTTGTCCCAAGTGGCTGTAGCATTTTAAATTTTCATCAGTAATTTGTGAGGTTTCCACTTTCTTACATCTAACACTTGTTATTTTCTGTTGTTTTATTTGTTATAGGCATCCTAGTGGGTGTGAAGTGGTAACTCCTTGATTAACGTTTCTCTATTGACTAATGATAATAGCCTCTTTTAATATGCATGTTGGCCATTTGTATATCTTTCGAGAAATGTGTATTCAAATCCTTTAAGTTTTTGTCTTTATTGTTGAGATATGACTTTTTAAAAATATTCTGCGTACTAGACTTGTCAGATATATATTATTTGCAAATGTTTGTTACCATTTTTTGGATTGTCTTCACTTGGTAGTGTCTTTTGATGTAAGTTTTAATTTTTTTTGTACATAATATACTATGATTTATGTAAAAGACAGAAAGCAACAGAAAAGCTTTCATAACATTTTACTTGTATAAGTTTTTAATTTTGACGAAGTCATATCCAGTTTATCTCTTTTCCCTTTGATGGCCAAATCTAAGAACCCATTGTCTAATGCCAGGTCATAAAAATTTACACTTGTGTTCTAAGAGTTTTGTGGCTTGAGCTCTTAGATTTAGATCTTTGATTCATTTTGGATTAGTTTTTATATAAGGTATGAGGTAGGGATCCAGATTCATTCTTTTGCATGTGGATAGTTAGTTGTCCCAGTATCATTTGGTTTTGGTTTATTTTTTACATTTACCAGTTTATTATACAGGATATGATGAACTATACAGATGAACAGCCAGATGAAGAGGGACATAGGGTGAAATCTGTCGCTTCTCTTGCTTCTGTCTCCAGGGAACATGTTAGCTAACCTCCCAGCAGGGGATGCATTCACCAACCTGGAAGCTCTTGCGCTATTTGTCAAAAAGACCTCTCTCCCCAGTTAATGGTTTTGCCACGTTTGTCAAAAAAACCACTGGATCAAAAAAAAAAAAAAAAAAAAAAAAAAAAAAAACCACTGGATCATAGATGTATAGCTTTACTGAACTTTAAATTCCATCTATTGGTCTGTATGTTATCCTTATGCTAGTACATGTTGTCTTAATTACTGTAGCTTTGCAGTAAGTTTTAAAATCAAGAAATGTGAGCTTTTCATCTTTGTTCTTTTTTGATACAGTTTTAGCTTTTCAGAGTCCTTCCCATTTCTATAAAAATTTAGAATCAAATCGCTCATATCTGCAAAAGTGACAGCATTTTGGTAGAAATTGCATTGAATCTGTAGTGCTTTTAGTTCTTTTGATAATAGAGATAATTAAGATTACAGATTCTAGAACTAGACTGTTTAATCAGGACCATATTTGGCTCCCTGGATCATTTTTTAAAGATACTTCCCTTTTTACTACAGAATTATTTTCAGTAATAATCAGTAAATGAAGCCATATACAATGCTTAGGGTATTCCACATTTTTTTTTTTTTTTAAGATTTTATGTATTTATTTGACAGAGAGAAATCACAAGTAGATGGAGAGGCAGGCAGAGAGAGAGAGAGGGAAGCAGGCTCCCCGCTGAGCAGAGAGCCTGATGCGGGACTCGATCCCAGGACCCTGAGATCATGACCTGAGCCGAAGGCAGTGGCTTAACCCACTGAGCCACCCAGGCGCCCCGGTATTCCACATTTCAAAATGGTTCTGGCATTGCTTCTATCACCTTCCTCTGTCCCCTGCTCCCCCATTTTTGAGTATATTTTTGTTTGGTATCACTGTGGATGTTGTTTCATGTTGGTGGGTACCACACAGGAGATTTGAAAATTTTTGTGTTAATTGTATAATGAATTCTTTGAATAAAAATAACTTCCCAAGTTCTTGCAGTACAAAAAGGAAATAATTGTCTGATAATTAATAAGTGAATTCTAACAGAACAAGCAACTGCAAAAGACATAAGTGAGGCAGTTACCAAATCATGCCCCTGATGTTTGTGTATTTTCTTGATTCATTCTTTAGTTACAAAGCAAGTAACTGAGAAGAATACATTTTAGTATTAAATCCATTATTCAAATTTAGTGAAATAGTTCATGTATGAGCTAAAATTTGCACTTATTATACCTCTTATTTCACACTTTTTTAAAAAAAGAAAGATTTATTTATTTATTTACAGGAAGAGATCACAAGTAGGCAGAGAGGCAGGGGGGAGAGAGAGGGAAAGGAGAACACAGGCTCCCCACTTAGCAGAGAGCCTGATGTGGGGCTTGATCCCAGGATCCTGGGATCATTATCTGAACTGAAGGCAGAGGCTTTAACCCACTGAGCCACCAAGGTGCCCTCACACTGTTTTATATATTAAACACTACTGAACACTCCCAAGTTACCTCATAGAAGATAGAATTGAATGATTCAAGTTTTGTTCCTTCATCTTTGTAATCACTGTGTTTATTTAAAATCTGTCATATGCATGTGGGACTGTAGATTGCCATGCAGGGGTTGGGGGATGCTTATTATCCCTAAGCAACTTTGGACTGTTCTGGACCATTTAAGATTTACTGTCCAAGCAAAGGCACTTAGCTGAGTTTTTGCTGGGAAGAACTGATGTCTTGAAAATATTAAATCTTTCTATCCATGAATGTGGAATATTTCCCCATTTATGTGGTTCCTTAATTTCTTTCATCAGAATTTTATAGTTTTCCTTATACAGATCTTGTACATATTTTGTTAGATTTATACACAACAATTTCATTTTGGGGGATGCTAATGTGAATGGTATGTGTTTTTAATTTCAAATTCTACGTGTTCACTGATAGCATGTAGGAATATGATTGACTCGTGTATTAACCTTGCATTTTGCAATCTTGCTATAATTGCTTATTAGTTCCAGGAGGTTTTTTTGTGGATTCCCTTTGGGTTTTCTATGTAGAAACATTTCATCTGTGAACACTTTTATTTTTTTCTTCTCTGTCAGTATACCTTTTATTTCCTTTTTTTGTCTTACTGCATTAATTTGACTTCTAGTAGTGTCGAAAAGGAGTGGTGAGAGGGACTTCCTTGCCTTTTTCCTATCTTAGTGGGAAGCTGTTGGTTTTTCACTTACTTTTAATTCTTCGATTGCTTTCCTTTTGAATGTAAAGGCATATTCTAAAATTACTTCTATCCAGCAACTTTAGATCCTATTTCAGGGTTTCTGTTTCATAAGATGAGAAAATTAGTATCTCTACGACCTTCTATTGCTTCTGTCTCATTTGTGTCAGTATTGTGCATTACTAGTTTACAATACTTTAGTGCTTTATCTTATCATATTATAAAGGTCAAAAACCAGTGAATAACATTTACGTTATTATGATTGTGTAATTGCTTTCCCTGCAGGACCAGCTAGTGTGTTTGGACCAGTAGGGAAGGAAGTATAATCCTGTCATTAAATTATTTTGCTTTAAGGACAACGTTTCAAGAATCAAGGTCAAATGGTTTCTCTTACACTCCAGAGTTTACTATCAAGCCATAATTTATAATTTTTCATCATAAAATAGGTTTTATACTTTATTAAATACCTATTTTCCTGTCCCCGAGGGGGTTATTTTTTTTTTTAATTTTTTTTTTAAGATTTTTTTCTTTTTTCTTTTTTTTTTGGTGGGAAGAGAGTGTGCGCATGTGAGCGCGGGCTGGGGAGCAGCAGGTGGAGGGAGAGGAAGGAGCAGGCTCCCCGCTGAGAAGGGAGCCCAATGCCTGGCTGGATCTCAGAACCCTGGGATCATGACCCAAGCTGAAGGCAGACATTTAACCCACTGAGGCATCCAGATGCCCCTTTTCTTTAATCTTTCAATGTCCTAGGTTACACTCAAAGATAATAGACTGTTTTTGTATTATTGGGATAAGTACCGCTTGGTCTAATTTTTCTTTTTTTTGAATACTCCATTGGACTCAGTTAACAGTTTATGTAGGATTTTTGCATCTTTATCTTTTGTGAACTTTGCTTCAAAATGCAAAATTATCTGGACTTGGGACTTCATGGAATTGAGAGGAAGAATCAGCAGTTTTTTTCCCTTTCATATCGATATTAATATCAATTAACATACGATGTTCTTTGACCAAGTTGTGGTAACAGTATGAACTCTGCCAGTCTTGGGCTTTTTTGGCAGCTTATATTCTTTCAAAATTTATCCATTTCTGGGTGCCCGGGTGGCTTAGTTGGTTAAGCATCTGCCTTCAGCTTGGGTCATGATCCCAAAGTCCTGGGATCGGGTCCTATATCCCCATATGGGGCTCCCTCCTCAGCAGGGAGTCTGCTCCCCCCACACATACCCCGTGGGCCCGCTCTCTCTTACAAAACTAAATAAATAAATAAAAATCTTCTAAAAAATTTATCCATTTCACCTGAATTTTCAAATATATTTTTAATTCATAATATTTCACACAGTTTTTTAATATTTCTGTTATCTATATAACATTTCCCCTTTTTTCATTTTGTTTTTGTATAGTTAATTTGTTTCTTTTAGTATTGTATTCTGTTTTCTGCTTTTACTTATTTGTACAGTTCTTTCTTTTGGATCGTCTTTGTTTTTCTTCTGAACAGTCTTGCCAAAAAATTAGTCCATCTTAATATTAATGATTTTTATTAGTGTTTTTGTTCTCCACTTCATTGATGTTTGTCCTTAACTCTGTTATTTTTCTTATTCTTTGAATTTGCTCTATTTTCTTTTTCTAGCTTCTTCTACCCACCCTTCCCCCCCCCCCCCGCCCCCGCCAAGATTTTATTTATTTATTTGACAGAGACACAGCGAGAGAGGGAACACGGTCGGGGGAGTAGGAGAGGGAGAAGCAGGCCTCCCACAGAGTACAGAGCCTAATGTGGGGCTTGATCCCAGAAAGCTGGGATCATGACCTGAGCCGAAGGCAGCCACTCAACGACTAAACCACCCAGGTGCCCCCTTTTTAAACTCAGCTTAAACTGAATACTGATAAGCTCATCCATTTCCACTCTTTCTTGGTACTTGATAAATGTATTTGAATCTATAACTTTCTCTCTGAACACCACCTTAGTAACCCACAAACATTAACCCTTGTGGTTTTCTTTGTTAACCATCTGGGAGAATTTCGTAGTTACCCTACAAATTCCTCTCTCCAGATTATTTTTTAGTATGGGCTTCTTTGTTTTTTAAAAAAATCATTGTAAAGGGGCACCTGGGTGGCTTAGCTGGGTAAGTGTCTGCCTTTGGCTCAGATCATGGTCTCAGGGTCCTGGAATCGAGCCTGGTGGAGAGCTCCCTGCTTAGTAGGGAGTCTGCTGCTCCTTCGTCCTCTGTGCTTGCATGCTCGCTCTCTCTCTCAAATAAATAAAAATAAATTATTGTAGACGTAAGGGTGCTTGTATATTAAGCTTTCCTTTTGTCAGGAGTTCTTGTCAACATTTTGGACAGACAATATATACCTGGCATCTATTGAGGTTTTCTCTATGACTACAGCACATAGAACTTTCTGTGAATGTCACATGTGCTAAAGCAGTACCCTGAATATTTGTATTTATTGGAGAGCTGATTATTTTCATACCTGCTGTATAGTTATTTTTGTGTTTATGCTTGATATATGTTTCTGAGAGGGCTCTGTTAAAAGTCTCTAATTATGGTTTCTGTTTAGTTTTTCTGTTTAGTTCTGGAAGTTGTTGCTTTGTGTATTTTGAGGCCATGCTTTCAGGTGTATGTGTATTTTCTTGAGCAGGACTGTGTTAAAATTTGACTTACTTATATTTGTATTATTGCATTCTTATTAAGCAGAAATTTGACATTTTTATCAAGTTCTTCCAGCATTTCATTCATATTATTTACTGAGAACTATGATTTCTTTGTAGGTGTTTTTCAGCTTCGCCCTCTGGATTATTCCTCTTAATTTGTGCCAGTTGCTTTTTAGGTTTGTTGTTTGCAATGCTTGTTTTTCCCCCCTTGCGTTTATGAGTTAATTTTGTTTCTAGGACCTCAGATCTTTCTCTTTAGTGGACTCCTCATTTTAAATTTAAAAAAATATATTTTTAAAGACCATTTTAGAGCATGAGAGCATGAGCGGGAGGGTCAGAGGGAGAGAGAATCTCAAGCAGATGCCACAGTGAGTGTGGAGCCTGACACAGGGCTCAATCCCAGGGCCCGGAGATCACAACCAGAGCAGAAACCAAGGGTCGGATGGATGCTTAACTGACTGAGCTACCCAGATGCCCCTTAAATTTAAAATTATTTTTTAAGATTTTTTTTTTTTTTTTTTATTTGAGAGAGAGACGGTGAGAGAGAGCATGAGCGAGGAGAAGGTCAGAGGGAGAAGCAGACTCCCCATGGAGCTGGGAGCCTGATGTGGGACTCGATCCCGGGACTCCAGGATCACGCCCTGAGCCCGAGGCAGTCGTTTAACCAACTGCGCCACCCAGGCGTCCCTAAAATTATTTTTTAAGAAAGGTTGTGTGAGAAGAGAACAAGAGATAACATCATACAGTGATAAAACAGTTTGCTAAGAAGATGTAAGTGTACATGTACTTAACAGCAGAACTTTAGAATGCATGAAGTAAAAACTCAGAACTGAAAAGAGAAATCGGTTTTGGAGATTTTACCACTTCTCTTAGTAGTCTGCAGAACTAGTGAACAGAAAATAAGGATATAAAAAAAACTGTACACCACCACCAACCAAGTACAGCTAATTACCATTTGTAGAATGCTCCACCAACATCAGCTGGATATTACACTGATTTCAAGTGTATGTGGAACATTCCCCAATATAATCCACATCCTGGACTGTAAAACAAACATTAAGAGATCTTAAAGAGTTGAAATCACCAGGTATGTTCTCTGACCATAATGAAGTTAGATTAGAAATCAGTAACAGATAACAAGAAAATTCGAACTCGTGGAAATAATATTTCTAAACAATCCGTGGATCAAAAAGTCTCAAAGGAATTTAAAAATATTTGAACTAAATGAAAATGAAAACACAGCATATCAAAATTTGTGGGATACAGCCAAAGATGTGCTAAGAAGCATTAAGTACACTTACTAGAAGAAAATGTCTCAAATCAATAATTTAAGTTACTACCTTAGAACTAGAAAAGCAAAGTAAATCCAAGTCAAATAGAAGGAACTATTGAATATAGGTCAGAAATAAACGAAATTGAAAACAAAAGAAAAAAAATCAATGAAAGCCAAAGCTGTATTTTTTTTTTTTTTATAAAAAGCTCGGTAAAATTCATAAGTTTATAGCCAGACTAGCAAAGGGTGGGGGGGAGGGAAGACACAAATTACCAGTACCAGTAATGGAAGAGGAGATAACACTATAGACTGTATGGACATGGAAAGGATGATACAAGATAGCTCTATGGACATTAACTCAGTAAGTTAGTGGAGTAATTCCTCAAAAAACACTATTTTTTGCTATTTTTACTGTAGCAAATCACCACAAACCTAGTGGCTTAAAACAACATAAAGTTATTATTTTACAGTTATGGAGGCCAGAATGATGTGGGTCTTACTGGGTTAAATCAACTTGTCAACAGGACTGCATTCCTTTCTGGAGGCTTTCAGGGAGAATCTATTTCCTTGTTGTTTTCCAGCTTCTAGAATCTTCCAGTGTTTCTTGGGTTATGGCTGCCTTCAAGTTCTTTTCTCATCTTACTAGTGACTGCTGCTTCTGTCTCATTTTTCCACAGTACCCTTGTGATAATATTGGACCCACCCGGAAAATCTCCCTGTTTTATCTTTTACCTAAATTCCCCCTTTGTCAGGTAACATATTCACAGTTTCTGGGGATTAGGATGTAGCCGTTTTTGGTGGGGGGGGGGTCATTATTCTGCCTACCACAATCACATGTTATGCACACTCACCCAAGATGAAATAGATACCCCTCCCCACCAGTTCCCCCTCCTTCCCGTGTCCTCCTAAGGACCATTGTTCTAATTTTCATTTCGATGAATTTGCTGATTCTTGGTACTTCATGTAAGTGGAATCCTATAATATTTGTTCTTTTGTGTCTAGATTATTTTACTCAGCATAATGTTTGTAAGGTTCATCCTTGTCTTCATTGTTTGACAGAGTACAAAGGTAATTCAATGGAAAAGGATCTTTTCAACAAAAATACTGGAACAATTAGATATTTATTTGCAAAAATACGAATTTTAACCAAAGATCTCATACCTTATACAAAAATTAACTCAACATGGGTCACAGATATAAGTATAAAACCTAAGACTATAAACATATAAAGCTTTCAGAAATAGAAGATCTCAGGGTTTGGCAATGAGATTTTAGATGTGCATAAAACAAAACTTTGATAATCATCAAAACTAAAAACTTTTGTTCTGCAAAAAATACTGTTAAGCTATTGACTAGGAGAATATGTTTGAGATTCCCAGAGAACACTTGTATCCAGAATATAAAAAAAAAACCACACACAATGGTAATTAACCCAATTGTAAAAAGGGCCAACATTAAATAGATGCTTCACTAACTCAGTATCATTAGCCACTAGGGAAATGCAAATTTGAACCATGATGAGATACTACACACCTATTAGAACAGCTAAAATTGGAAAACACAGTGACAGTACCAAATTCTGGTGAGGATACAAACAGCTGGATTTCTAATACGTTGCTGGTGAGAATGTGAAATGGTATAGCCATTCTGAACACAGGCAAAATCTTAAAAATTAATCATACATTGACCATGTACCCAACTGTCCCATTCCTAGGTTTTTACCTAGAGAAATGAAAGCTTATGTTCGCACAAAACTTGTTGACAAACGTTTGTGTTTGTATTTGTTTTTGTTCATAGCTATTAGATCTAGAGACAATTCAAATGTTCTTCAGCAACTAAATGGAGAAACATTGTCATTCAGCTATACCATGGAATACTATTCAGCAATTAAAAGAAATGAACCATTAATATACTCATGTGTTGGGGTTCCCAGGGTCACTTCTATCTTCAGAGATTCACTAAAAGGACTTACTGTGACTCCATATATATTTGTATTCAAGGCTAAGATTTATTACAGCAGAATAGTGAAGATATATAGCTGGATCATAAGGGAAAAAGAGACAGGTGGAGTCTGGAGGAATATGAGTGTAGGCCCCTTTATTTTCTCTCCCAGGGAGAATTCATAGATTGGAAGACTCAGTTTTGTTAAGATGTCTGTTCTCCTCAAATTAATCTGTAGATTCAACACAACTCTTACCAAAATTTTAGCAGACTTTACACAGAAGTCAATAAAGTGGTCCTCAAAATTAGACATGTTGAGGATGGGAATAATCAAGACAAACTTGAAGAACTTAAGTACTTGATTTTAAGACTCAAGGTCAAGCCGTAGTGGTTAACACAGTATGACTATAGTATTAAGGCAGCATAAAGATAGACAAATAGATCAGTGTAACATAATAGAGAATGTAGAAATAGGCTAACAAGTACAGTGAGTTGATTTTTGACACAAATGCCAAAACAATTCGGTGCTAGAAAGAAAGCCTTTTAATTAATGCTGGAACAAGTGGATCTTTTTTGGAAAAAAATGAGCCTTGACCCCTCTGTCACAATATAAACAAAAAGATTAATTTGGTGTCAGTTACAGACCTAAATGTGGAAAAGAAAAAACCTAGGAGAATATCTTCATGACCTTGGGGTCTGTAACTATGAAAGAAAAACTTGGCAAATTGGACTTCATCAAATGAAAAACTTCTTATCAAAAGACATAAAAGAATATTAAAAAACAAAGTACGGATTAGGAGAAGAATGTGCTCTACATATATATCTGACTTAAGACATGTCTAGAATACACAAAGAATTAGTACAATCAGTGATGCCACAACAAAACCATTTTTAAAAAATGGGCAAAATTGTGACTAGGCATCTCACGAAAGAATTCATTGAAATGGTCATTAAACATGAAAAGTGTACAATGTCATTAGGAAAATGCATATTAAGACCACAGTGACATATCAGTATGTATCCGGCAGAATGACTAGGATTAAGATTGACAAGGTCAAGTATTGGCGAGGTAGAACCAACTAAAGCTCATACACTGTTGGTGAGAGCCTATATATTTTTTCCTAGTTCCTTTGACTCTTAAACTGGATTGACTATGAGTGATTGAGTGCGGCGATGCTCAAATTCGGATGGCCAAGAATTCTTAGCAAATAACGATAAAGTGATAGGCGTGTGCTAATTAGCAGGATTCTTGGTTGCAAGTGACCCAACTTGGTTCTACTTAAACTCAAAATGATGAATACATTATCTTGGGTTGTCGGGCTGGTTGTCGGGTTATCAGGCTGTCAGTTAAGCCAAATAATTAAGCCATGTCTGCTGTTTTCCTCTGGAATGGTTTAATTTTGAGACAGAACTTAGTCCTAGGTGCCACATGCAGCTTCCGACGTTGAGTGCTCTGTGTACTTGAATATCTGATAGTGCCATCCTTGTCCTGGCTTTATGTCTGGAATACACAAATTTCTTAGACCTCAGCATGTTTCAGGTCTACCCCTCTTTCAAGGCCCAGCTCAAGTACCCCCTCCATCGAGAAGCCCTCTCTGAGATTATTTGACCTCCTTGCTTTTGGCTGTTATTCTCTGTTCACCACTTTTCTATAAGTTTTTCAGCTCTCAATGTCCTTATTGAACCTAGTGGAGTGCCAGGCACACCGTAGGCTTAATAAATAATGGACAGGTATTGCACACTCGATTTTTTTAAATTACCTGTGCAGTCCTTTAATTGTCTAGCAGTACCAGATACTTGTAAGGTGCCCTTGGGGAAAATCCGGTCTGTATACACACACCTTCCTGCCTCCCAGTCGGTCTCTGATGGAGCTTCAGCATCTGTTAGGTGGCATGGTCATGTTTGTTTGTTCTTTTTCTTTCTTTTATTGTTTCCTTTATTTTATCTGCACCCAGTGTAGGGTTTGAACTCACCACCCTGAGATCAAGAGTCACATCTCCACCAGTTGAACCAGCCAGCCAGCCCACCAGCCTCCCCCAGCATGTTCATGTATCTTACACAAGTGCAGTCAGAACAGCAGTGTTGGTGTGCTCTCATGACTGTGTATCAGCCTTTTCTTTAATACCCATTTTCAGTGGAAGCAAAAACTCATATTCTTTTTTTTTTCTAATTCAGTAGTCCTTTACTGGCATTAGTAATAGTGGTTCTCAGACTTTAGTGTGCATCAGAATCAGAGGGCATTTTCTTTATGTATTTATACTATTTTTTGTCACAATTTGCCAGTGGCACTTATTTTTTCTTCTCGACATCCTGTTCTGCAGCTTCCTTGGCCCTTTTTGCTTGCCTGGGTGCCAGAGCCGGGCATGGACACGGGCCATGTGAACGCTGGCCAAAACGCCTTGCAGTTCTCCTCCACTGTGCCTCTGGCTTTCTCCTTCTCATAGACATTGCATGTCGGCATGACTGGTCGTGTCAGCTGGGTAGCCAGTTTGAGGTCTTCAGCAGCGCTCTCTCCCTGCTTAGGGACCAAGTACTTCCTGGGAAGGGGTGGGCTTCGAGTAGTACCCCACAGCTGCTGTGTGCTAGCCTTCAAGGACTCTGTGGACTTGTTTTGCCTTCTTGCATCCGCTGAGATCCCAGTGGTCCATGCCACCTTCTAGTAGATGCCAGCCACCTGTAACTCTTCCGAGCTGAAGCCCCCGCCAGCTCGCATTTTGATGTGATGCCTCACAGTGGGGCACCTCACTTTGGGCTGGAGGGGTCCCGACACAGGGTCAGGCCTTTTGTCTGTGGATTTTCCGTGCTGGCTCGTTGAACCATGTGGCCATGTGGCCATGCACCATTGCCAGTCCTTGTGAAAGCGGGACTTCGGGGTCATGCCATTCTGGCTAGGTGCCAGGCTGCTCCACGGGGAGGGCATGGCCAGCAGAAAGGGACCGGCACTGCAGAACCACTTAGCACTTAGCAGAACCACTGTAGAACATCAACTGCTAGGCCTCACCTCCAGAATTTTTGATTCGGTGTGTCTGTGATGGGCTGAAAAATTAGCATTTCTAATACCTATTCAGGTGATTCTAATGCTGGTGGTAGAGGACCAGTTTACTAGTGAATTGAACCCCTCATTCCACATCAGAATCACCTGAGGAGTTTATCCCCCGCCCCTTTTCCAGAACTAGACTTTGCTCAATTTTGTAAAAGTGTTTGGAAGCCCTGCTAAGCATGGTGTTAGTGGGATTTTATGAGTATTTCTAACAATCAGCTCTGTAACGAATAGAGACAGTTCCTTTACTTGACATCTGCAGAGCACCTAGTGATGAATATAAATGGCGGAAGTCTTGGCTCGCTGCGTGGTTTGCTCGCTCTCTCAAAATAGGTGTTCCTGATTCTGGCAGTGATTTTCTTTGGTCTTGACCAGTTCCCATAATTTTTTCCCCAAAGCCTTGGTTTTCTTACCATTTTTTTTTAAGGTTTTATTTTTAAGTAATCTATATACCCAACGTGCAGCTTGGACATAAAGCCCTGAGATTAAGAGTCACATGCTCTGCCAGCTGAGCCAGCCAGGTGCCCCGGTTTTCTTATTTTTAATATGACATTAAAAACACCTTTCTCATCATTTTTCACTCATGGTAAGAGTTGTCAGTGGCTGTTATAACTGGGTTGGGGCAAGAGTCATAAAACTTTTTGCCTGGTCTTCAGGTGTCTCTGGCAGGTTACTTAATGGTTGCAAAGGGAACAAAGTAACCTACTGTCAGGAGACTGGCTGTCATTCTGACTGGGTGATTAAAGTGAACATCATCAGTGAGGGGAAGACGGACCTCTTGTCTCTAGATGATTCCATTACAAGGACACAGCATCACTAATGGAACAGTCTGACTGATCGTGACAATGGCGGTCTGATCCTAAGTGGACATCAGACAAACCCAAAGTGAGCATTCTCTTTTTTTTTTTTAAAGGTTTTATTTATTTATTTGACAGACAGCGATCACAAGTAGGCAGAGAGAGAGAGAGAGAGAGAGAGAGGAGGAAGCAGGCTCCCGCTGAGCAGAGAGCCCGATGCGGGGCTTGATCCCAGAACCCTGGGATCATGACCCGAGCCGAAGGCAGAGGCTTTAACCCCCTGAGCCACCCAGGCACCCCTAAACATTTTTTTTTTAAGATTTTTTATTTATTTATTTGACAAAGATCACAAGTAGGCAGAGAGACAGGCAGAGAGAGAGGGGGAAGCAGGCTCCCTGCTCAGCAGAGAACCTGATGCGGGGCTTGATCCCAGGACCCTGGGATCATGACCTGAGCTGAAGGCAGAAGCTTTAACCCACTGAGCCACCCACATTCTCTATTTCTTTTACAGGTTTTGTCTTCCTCTTAAACATAAATGTCATAAAACACAGATGAGGAAAGATTGAGGGACTGTTCAGACTGAAGGAGGTTAGAGAGACATGAGCGCTATGAGCAGTATGTGCTCCTGGACTGGCTCCTGCACTGACGAGGAGAAAGGGCAGTCGGGCAGCATTGGAGTGTGGTGGTAGTTTAGAGAGAAAGTGGTATCGGTTTTGAGTTTCCCGAGGTGGGTAACAGTACTGTTAGCTACGTAAGATAATCTCTTTGTTCAAAGGAAACACACATGGAAATACTTAGACGCAAAGGTATATGATGTGTATAACTTAATCTCAGACGGGTCAGGAAAATACATATGAGGGATGAGATAAAGCAAATGGAGCAAAGATACAGCAGAATCTTCATGTGATTTTCTTGAAAGTTTGAAATTATTCCCAAATTGAAAAAAATTTTTTAGAACACCTTCTCATTTTAGGGTAGTTAGAAAGAGGAAAATGTGTATAAAAATGTTTCCAAAGAGCACTGTGCTTTGTCCAGGTAGCTTCGTATCTCATTCTGTGGGAAGTCTCAACTAGGTTGTTGGCTCCTGAGAGCCTGCGCCAGGCCAGCACTGGCCAGTGTTGTACCCAGCCCCTCAACAGGACAGCTTCCCTAGTGCCCAGTGTGGCAGCGCTCCACGAGGTTGTGACCTGAACACAGGTCAGCTCTTGTCCCTTTGGCTCTGAAAAGTCCGTTTTTCTTTCAGCTCAAAATGGAGTTAATCCTGACTGGGAGAAGAAAGTAATTGAATATTTTAAGGAAAAGCTGAAGGAAAATAATGCTCCTAAATGGGTAAGTTTATTGCTATTTTCAGAGGAGAGGGTTGGGCTTTCAGTTTCTCTCAGTAGAGTGGTAATCCACACAGAATTTTAGTATATGTGCTGCTGAAGTAAGTGCTAAAATTTTAAACTGTATACATTCATGTGTAGTGTCTTCCCCTTTAAGTGCGGATGTATTAAAAGATTTTGCACTTTTCCAACTGAAATTTAGATTCAAGCGAGTCAGTGCTTCTGTGTTGGAGCCTCTAGGTGGCAGTGTGTGACCGTGTTACTTTCTAAGACCAAAAAAATTAGTAATTGTGAGTCCTGAATATCCTTATTATCTTCATTTAAAGAAAATTGGCATGTACTAGTCTTAAGCGAAGAGCTCAACAAAGCAAATAAATGCCTTTCTGCTGCTTGAGAAGTGTTTTTAAGGAAGAACATCCTTTTATGTTAGAGTTGGATGTCATTATACAAACTTGGAGGAACATAAAAAATACTTTTGTGTCCAGCACTTTTGTTATGTTGACTGTTGAGATCACTGGCTTCCTAATGGGGCTTGGTGGGAGGTGGTGCGGGGGGTGGGGTATTTCTGGATATACAGCCTCTGTATATGTGCTTAACATTCTACAGATAAGAATATTTTATTGACTTGTTTTCCTTTCAGGTACCATCACTGAATGAAGTTCCCCTTCATTATTTGAAACCTAACAGTTTTGTGAAGTTTCGTTGCATGATTCAGGATATGTTTGACCCTGAGTTTTACATGGGGGTTTATGAAACGGTTAACCGAAACACAAAAGCACGGGTATGTATTGCTTGTTTTCCATGAAAATTTCTGTTTCTAATTAGTGGTATTTTATCCTTGTGTTGTTTATGGTAGTTTTGATTCAGATATACTGACATGATGCTGTTATCCTTTGTTTTGGATCATAGGTCCTTCATTTTGGAAAATATAGAGATGTAGCAGAGTGCGGGGTATGTATTCTTAAGATATATAAAACATCTTAAGAACTTCTTAAGCAGCGAATTTATTTCTTTGGGTTCATCTTAAGTGTATTTATTTTGTGTGTAAATAAGTTTTAAGAAGTCATGTGAAATGTTTTATTTACCTTTTATTTAAGCTTCTCTGTTAAAGTTTTTGATCTTTTAAAAATCTCTTAAAAGGTGGAGTATTGTAAATAACTAATTTCTTTCTTTTCCTTATATCTGTACACTTGGTTTCAAAATTAGAGGGTTATGGTAAATTCTTTTAAAGTAAAAGTGGAAGATTAACTTAGGGCTTAACACTTGCTTAATTAAATTTCATTACGTCCTGCAGCTTTCTTCCTAGGAGGAAGAAAGTTTTTAATAAATTTAAACTTTCTTTGATAAAGAGAAGTAAGGGAAACTTACATATCAGTAATGGGAGAGGTAAGAAGGTAGAGGACACTGGATATAACTGTGGTTATGAAAGGGATAGTCTTGAGGTAGAAACTTACTAGAGAAGCAGTTATAGAGGCACTACAGTATATCTGCAATTTTTAAAAATTGTTTTTTTGTGTGTGGTTCTACTGAAACTGGTGGTAATTGTCAGTCGTTGAGGGGGGAAAAATCAAAGTATCACAGGTGGGGATTGATCAGCAGGTGCTTAAGTAGAAAGGTGGCACATTGGTGGAGCCCCCCCATTCTGGGTCTAGTTCTCTGCTTTGGTGATCCAGACTTCCAGTTTAATCACATTATGTGGGGCTTTTTACATACTGGAAGTCTGACTCCTGCTTACCCAAACCTCAAGAGATTGATTTGTAAACCCTAATACTAGCACATTTACTCACAGTAGAGGGTGTGCCTGATTAAAATGTCCTAGCTCAGTGCCAGTCTGGACAGCAGAACAGCCCTAATATGGAAGGTTGCTGCAAAGATTCTATAAAACAAAAATGTAACTTCATATAATTATTTAGGGGAACTCATGAGAGTTGGATTTGCTAATCTTTTTTTTTTTTTTTAAGATTTTTATTTATTTATTTGACAGATAGATCACAAGTAGGGAGAGAGGCAGGCAGAGAGAGAGGAGGAAGCAGGCTTCCCACTGAGCAGAGAGTGCAATGCGGGACTCGATCCCAGGACCCCGGGATCATGACCTGAGCAGAAGGCAGAGGCTTTAACCCACTGAGCCACCCAGGTGCCCTGGATTTGCTAATCTTAACACATAATGAATTCGAGGTCTCCCAATATCTTTTTTCTTTGAGAGTGTTTCCATAAAGTAAAATGTGGTGCCAAGTCTAATGTGTCAACTTTACAGATAGTTGCTGTGTCCCTTATTTGAGGAGCCCTTAGTCATATTAGCCTCATCTATCAATACACAGTAATGGAGTATCACCATAAGCTAGTAATCTCAGCATCTGGAAATAGGAAAGTAAAATAGGTGAGTCTGTCCACGTGTGACACTTCTGAAGGCAAAGAGTTTGTATTGTGTTGCTAGAAATAATAAGTAGAAGCACCAAACCAGGAATACTTTGGGCCTGGAAAGAAAGAAACACATAGAAAGGCCTGCTTGTACATACTAGCTCAGATGAAACTTGATGTGCCTTGGTTTGGGTCCCTCCTTCTACCACCAAAATGGACTATACATTTTATTTTACTTTTAAGAGATTTTTTGGTAATATATGTACTCAAAGTAATATGTGCTTATTGAAGTAATATTTTAATATTGCATCTTGGGTTCTTTCTATGTCTTAGAATTTTCTCATTATATTTGAAATGGAGAACATTCCTTTTCTGGGGAATATAATCTGACTGAAATCTCATGTCAGAGTTACTGCTAATGAATATTTCATTAAGTTCCTATTTTATAGGCTGATACTGATAAGGTCTATGAAAGAGACAGTGCTTTGTCTTTGAAAAAAATAAAGTATCCTGTTTATTAAAAGATTTAATTTTGTGACAGGGTGAGATGTATTATGGACTTAAGGGAAGGTAGTATATTGATGGTTGCATGTGAAATGGTTTTATGTCTTTTTTTTTTTAAATGGGTTTGGGCTTGGTATTTAGTTTTTAATTCTTAATGTGAAGAATTTACTGTGGTTTTATAAATAACATGAATATGTGGTTTGCTAATTAAAGTTTTGTTTTTTTCTTAATAAAACTTTAAATATGCTTTTTGTGTATATCACAGCCTCAACAAGAAGTTGATTTAAACTCCCCACGAACTACCACTTTGGAAAGACAGACTTTCTATTGTGTCCCAGTGCCTGGGGAATCTACGTGGGTAAAAGAAATATCCTTTATCTAAAGTTTCTTCTGTGTTGAGTGGTTCCTGATTATATTCTTAATTGAAAAAAACACAATTAAATTTTGAGTTTTTGAAACTTAATGTTTTTACACCAACAAAATAAGCTGGAAAAAAATTGTTCTTCATTTACAGAACTTGGCTTTATTTTAATGAAATGTTTTTCGTTTGTCCTAAACAAAAAAGTTTATAAAACAACCAAAGTATGTGTCATTGGGAAATGATAAAATTGTGGTACATTCCTGTAGTGAAATACTGTTAAAAAGATTGAGTCCACCGTGGATTTAAAGATACTGAAAAAGTACCATAATTAAATAAAAACATAGTTTCAAATCTTAAGGGGTAACAACATGTTGGCTCATTGAGAGATGTAGAAACATCTTGGTATACTTTTTTTTTTAGGTGTATTTCACATACCCTGAGATATGTAGATTTTAAGGGAGCACTTGAGTGGACAAATGCACACCCATTTAAATTACACCTGTGAAAGTAAAGTACTTGTTCCAGAAAGTTCCCTTGTGTCTTTCTAGGTACCTCACTCACCTTTTATGACCATTGTCCTGATTTCTTTCACTGTAGCTTGGTTTTACCAATTCTGTATGCCAAAAAATGGATTCATGCAGAGTCTTGTGTCTGATTATTTGTTCTCCATAACACATTTGAGATTCATCCGTGTGTGTGTGTGTGTGTGTGTGTGTGTGTGTTGCTCATTCCTTTTTATTGCTGATTTTATTTGTTTATATTTTTTCCATTTGGTAAGAATTTGGGTTGTTTCCAGTTTGGGGGCTGGCATTTTGTGAGAAGATTTTAACAGTTTTTTCTATGTATCAGTTGTGATAAGTTGTATTGTTCAAGGAATTGTTTCAAAATCATTTAGTCTTAGTTGAATTTATGTCAGTAACAAAGCTTTTCATAATATTTCCTTAATTTCTTTTTCATGTCTGGAGGATATCTAGCAATGATCTCTTTTCATTTATAATAATGTTCATTAATTTTTTTTTTATTCTTGATCAGTGTTGTTAGTGGTTTGTCAGAGAACCAACTGTTTAATTTTCTGTTTTCTATCTCATTGACTTTTGCTCTTATTTCCTTTTATGCTAGTTTGGCTTTAATTTTTCTCTGGCTTCTCAAAGTGGATGCACAGATCATTAATTTCAAATCTTCCCTTTCTTATATTAGCATTGAAGGCTATATATTTCCTTCTAATCACTGCTTTGATTGTATTCTAGACTTTGATTTGTTTTTACCATCATTCAACTCAAAATATTTTCTAATTTCCCTTGTGATTTCTTTTTTGTTCCTTGATCTTTACAGCAGTTTACTTCCATTCATCCCCTCATTCTTTGTGTTGCTGTTGTCCTATACTTCATTTGTACTTCAACTATAGAGCCCACAATATATTACCCTGTTTGCTTTAAACATTTGTCTTGGGACGCCTGGGTGGCTCAGTTGGTTAAGCGTCTGCCTTTGGCTCAGGTCATGATTCCAGGGTCCTGGGATTAAGCCCCTGAGATCAAGCTTCTCTCTCTCTTTCTCTCTCTCTCTGTCAAATAAATAAAATCTTGAAAAAAGGGTGCCTGTGTAGCTCAGTCAGTTGGGCATCTGCCTTCAGCTCAGATCTTGATCCCAGGGCCCTGGGATTGAGCCCTGCATTGGGCTCTCTGCTCAGTAGGGGCCTGCTTCTCCTCCTTCCTACCATTCACCCTGCTTGTACTCTCTTCTCTGTCAAATAAATAAATAAAATCTTTAAAAAAAAATCTTTAAAAAATTTGTCTTCTACATAAATTAGGAAATGAGGAAAAAGTGTCTTGTATGTGTTTGTGGCATGTACCATTTCTAGCTCTGTTCTTTTTTTTTTTTAAATGGGGTCATTTAACTCAACTTTTCTTTAAGTACAGATCTGTTGGTGATGAATTTTTCAGCTTTGGTTCAAGGAAAAATGTCTTTGTTTCACCTCTATTTTTGAAGGAAGTTTTTGCTGGTTATAGAATTCTAGGTTGACAGCTCTTTTCCTTCCCCAGCATTCTGGTGGTCTTGTTTCATTGTCTTCTGGCCTCCATTGCCTTTTTTTTTGGATCCAGAGTGAGAGTGTGGGGAGGGGGAGAGAGAGAATCTTAAGGAGGCCCCATGCTGGGTGGGGAGTCTGATGCAAGGCTCAGTCCCCAACCCTGAGATGTTACCTGACCTGAAATCAGGAGTCAGATGCTCAAACCATTGCACCTGCCAGGTGCCTCTGGTCCCCATTGCTTTTGGATGAAGGGCTAGCCGTCATTTTACTCTATCCCTATGTGTGACATCTTTGTTTTTCCCCTGGCTACTTCTGATGTTCTCTCTCTCTCTGTGGTTTTTGGCAGTTTGGCTGTGATGTGGGTCGGTGTGGGTATTTTTGTGTTTATCTTGCTTGGGTATTTTTGAGGTTTTGGATCTGTGGACTGGTATTTTTCAGATTTCAGCCTTTATTTCGTCAAATGTTTTTCTGTACCAGTCTCTTGTATTGTCTCGTTTTCTGGGAATTCAATCACATAATCATTAGATGTTACTGACCTCCAGGTAACTGAGATTCCGTTTGTTTTTGTTTTCATTGCAGATATCTTTCAGTTCTTGATTTTTCATTTGGTTCTTTTCCATTGTTCCCATTTCTCTGCTAACATTCCTCATCTTTGACTCATCAGTCTTTCTTTAGGATTTTAACCATTTATTTGAGATATTGAGCGTGTTGGGGGGGGCAAGAGGGAGAGGGAGAAGCAGACTCCCCCCTGAGCAGGGAGCCCAATGTGGGGCTCCATCCCAGGACCCTGAGACCATTACCTGAGCCAAAGGCAGACACATTACCAACTGAGCCACTTAGATGGATCTTGTCTATATTTTCTTTTAAACTGATAAGACCAGATACTACACTTGATCATAGCCAAAAGGCCAAGAAGCGATTGTATTTTCTTTTAAAATTGTGAATTTTAAGGTTTAGAGGGAACATATCTCAACATAATAAGGTTTAAAGGGAACATAAACATAGCTCTCTCTCTCTCTCTCTCTCTATATATATATATATATGAAAAAATAGTGAATTTTAGATTGCCTTTTTAGTGTCCTTGTCGGCTAATTCCAATATCTGAGTCATCTTTGGGTTTGTTTTTATTGGTTATTTTTAATCCTGATTGTAGGTCATATTTTCTTGCCTCTTCATATATAACTAATAATGTGTTACTGTATGCTGATGTACAACATTGTAGAGAGTTCGGTTTTGTCTTCCGTCCACGAATGTTGCGTTTTATTCTGACAGGCAGGTGATATAAGTGGATCACTTTGACCTTGTCATGGCTTGGTTTTGCAATTTGTTAAGGTGGGTATGGAATAGCCCTTGGTCTGTAGGACACAGCCCTTACCCATGAAATGTGCTATTTCTGGTCACACCTCAGTGCCCAGGTTGTCCATCAGGGTCCAGTTCTAGTATTGTAGAAGTCCCGAATCTCCATTTAGCTCCCAGCCAACTAGCAGCTGTTCCCTGCTAGCCCTCAAGGAATCCTGACTTGTACATCCATGGTGTTATGTTCAGCCAAAGCCCCTAATGGAGCCTGCACAGGTTTCTTGGTCTTATCTGCAACTCTTGCCTCTGTTACTTTCTGCAGCTTCCAGTTGCTCAGGAGCCCGGAACGGTGTGCTCTGTTTCTCTGTGGTGCAAGGGCAGGGCGCTTGCTTCTCTGTTGCGGTTTGGAAAATGTTCCCAAGAGAAAGCTGGGAAGGGTGTGGAGTTTACTGGTGTGTTTCCTTATTGAAGAACTATAACCTTATGTTCCCTTACAATGTTCAGTTACTGAAAACAGTTGCTCGTATCTTTTGTCCAGTTGTGTAGTTTCTTCATATATAGCATAGGTGGGGCACGAGGTTAAGCTGCTACTCTCATGATCAGAACTGCAAGTCCAGTCTTTTAAAAGGGTGTTTTAATTTTAGCCAAATTGCCAAACTAATAATCTTGTATTAGCCCTAGAATTAGCATACCTTAGGATATTCCTCAGTTCCTGATAGATTTTCCTTAACTTTTCATTTAACGCCTATGTTAATGCAAACCAAGCTCGAGTCAGTCCTTCAACGTCCTATACTCCTAGTCGTCACAAGAGGAGTTACGAAGATGACGAAGATATGGACCTACAGCCCAACAAACAGAAGGACCAACACGCAGGTGCCAGGCAAGCAGGTGGTGTGAGCCAGCAGGCTTTCTGTTTTCTTCTCCCGCAGGTCCATTTCCAGAATTAATTGTTGTGTGATACAGCTCTAGATTTAGGAAATGACAGCGATTTGACAACCTTGCATTCAAGTTCATCGCTGTTATAAACAGTCTTGAGAATTTTTGTAATACTCTGGTCAAACCGTGCTTCATAACTGAGCAGTTAGGCATCACTTAGCGAGAGGTGTCTGCTTTCCTGTTAGTTTTTAAGAGTCTCAGGTGGTTAGTGGACAAAGGTCTTTTTCTCATTCTTTATATTTTTATCTCAGCTCCTAAGTAATATGGAAGTCTAGTAGTTTATCCTGAAAATGTTTTTTTTTAAATATCTGAAAACATCCTTTTTAATTTTCCTTTGGACATAGTAGAACTTTATTTTTTATTTTTATTTTTTTAAGAGATTTTATTTATTCATGAGAGGGACAGAGAGTGTGTGCATGTGTGCACACAAGCATGGGGAGGGGCAGAGAGAGAGGGAAAAGCAGACTCCTTACAAGGCAGGGCGCCTAACCCTGGGATTATGACCCGGGAGTGAATATTATGACCCTGAGCCACCCAGGCACCCCAAGATAGTGGTACTTTAATTTAGTAAGATTGAAAACATCAGAGGAAAACCATGAAATTGTGGGGCACTAGGTAACTTCGTTCTCAACTTGAGACCAGAGAGCCCTTAAGATAGTCACAGTTCTATTCTATGTACACACATTTGTAGTGGTTTATCTTGAAACCTGCTGAAAACCCAGTAAATTTTGATTAACATGGAGACCAAAGTTTGGAATATCCAAAGAGCATGAGATAGTTTCAGAATTGGCATATTTCATTCCTGGTTTTACCAATCAGTGTTTAACAATAGTGAGTTTCTTTATTGCGGCAGGTAGAGAAGTTTGACATTATTCCTCCTTTTATGGCCAGTCATTTCTCTGTAGCACCATCCTCAGAGGGCAAGTTGAAGGGTGGGGGGGGTTCAAACAAATCAGACTAGTCAGGGGGCATCTGCAAGATTGGGTTGAGAGTGGTAAACAAAGAATTACTAATGAATTTCATTTAGCCATGTTTTCCTACTTTATATATATTTCCTTAGAGTTAAGGCATACTTTAATGTTTTTAACATCGGAATGTTATAGTAAATCTGTACAAATATGGTGGTCTTTTTCTCCACCCCCCAAATGCTTATTAAAATTAATGGTGTATCATAACAATAAGTAACATTAGAATCCAGGATATATGGTAATTCTGTTATCTAAGCAACTGATGATCTCTCCCCCTTTTTGCTTTTATTTGGATGTCCTACTGTAGGGTTTTTTGTACATTTGGGTGCATCATTTATTTACAATGTAACTTGTTTGTTGGTTTCTCAGTAATCTTTCAAGCTATATATATTTTAAAAATATTTTTGAGATAAGTGTAGATCACATGTAGCTGTAAGAAATAAGTTTCTTCTGATGGTAACATCTTGTATAATTCTAGTAGAATATCGTAACCAGGAAATGGACGTTGCTACCGCCCAGTGACCTTAGATTTATATTTCCTACACACAGTTATTTGTGTGCGTGTATTTTGTTCTGGGCAGTGTCGGCACATGTAGACTAATGGGACCACTACCACAGTCAGGATCCAGAATGGTTCATTGCCCACATCTTTCAAAGTTGTCCTTGTAGAGGCCTTCCCACTGCTCTCCTGCCTCTCCCCTCCCCAGAAGTCCTTAATCCCTAGCAAACACTAACCCATTCTTCATCTCTGTACTAATGTTATTTTATTGCAAGAGTGTTGCATAGTCGGGAATACTTCAGTTTAAAAAAAAAAAAAAAAAGATCCCGGTCTAGCTTAACCTTAAAAAATAATGGTAAGTTACATAAATGGAATCATACAGTATGTATACTTTGTGGATTGGCTTTTTTCAGTCAGCAAAACTTGAGATCTGTCCAGATTAATCTGTGTATCAATAGTCTATTCCTTCTTATTGCTGAACAATATTTTATGGTGTGGCAGGCTATATGTTGATTTTAATTAATTATAAACTGTGACCACTTCAGGGATAGAGGGCATTTTTAAAGATTTTTTTTTTTTTTTAATTTATTTGTCAGAGAGGGAGAGAGAGCACAGGCAGACAGAGTGGCAGGCAGAGGCAGAGGGAGAAGCAGGCTCCCCGCTGAGCAAGGAGCCCGATGTGGGACTCGATCCCAGGACGCTGGGATCACGATCCGAGCCGAAGGCAGCTGCTTAACCAACTGAGCCAGAGGGCATTTTTAAAATCATCCTTGTGTCCCCAACAACTAGTCTGATTCCTACTACACAATGGATGTTACAAATATTTGGTAAATGAATGTATTGCTATATGATTTTATTCTGAGTAGTAAGTAGAAAAAAGTATGTTCTACCAAGGCGGGTTTGTTGTTAGTAGACATCTTTAGATTAAAGTTGTCAAAGTAACTGTAAATATTAATTTTGAAAATATACTTGAGATTTGAAGAGGGGAGCTTTTTGCCATTGTGTTGTGCAGGAGAAATGATTAAATTTTTTAGATCTTCATAATCTTTCTTCTCTTTTAGGTTAGACAAAGGGTTTTGTTAGCATATCTTCCTTAAGAACTGTAACAACTTGAAGTTTTTTTGTGTTCAGAAGCATCATTTATATCAGACTTGAAAGGCTCTTTAGGAATGTTCTTTCTCTCCAGGAAGCCTTAAAAATGACTAAGTGCAGTGTTGTTCTTTGAATTTAGGGAGTGTTGGTGGTCTTCAGTGGTGTGGAGAGCCAAAACGTTTAGAAACTGAAGCTTCTACTGGCCAACAGCTGAACTTCTTGAACCTCTCTTCTCCTTTTGACCTGAATTTTCCACTGCCAGGGGAGAAGGGCCCTGCATGCCTTGTGAAGGTACTAAACCTTTTATAGACCTGACCTTGATGTAGATGTGGAATGTGTCTCAAAGTTAACATGGAGTACTCTTAGCATTTGTGTTTATTTTCTGTAGCTGCTGGAGTGAATATTCACCATGTCAGTGGTTTTTAAAACAACAAAAATTTATCAATTTACAGGCTTTAGGTCAGAAGTCCAACATTGATCTCACTGAAGATAAAAATCAAGGTGTCCTTTGGGCTGCATTCCTTTCTAAGTGATCTGGGGGAAAATCTGTTTTCTTGCCTTTTCCAGCTTCTAGAAGTGCTCACATTTCTTGGCTTGGGGCCCCTTCTGCCATCTTCAAAGCCAGAGTGTTTTCATAGTCCCCTCTTCCTGGAAAGGACCTTTGTGATTCGATTGGGCCCAACCAGATCATCCAGGTTAATCTCTTCATCTCAGGGTCTTGAATTTATTCATACCCCCTTTTGCTTATAAGGTAACCTGTTCACAGATTGCAGGGAGTAGGATGTGGACCTCCTTGGGAGGCCATATTCTGCCTACCACGGCATTCTTAAATTCAGTTGAAGATTATGGGGCACTTGGCTGCCTCAGTCGGTGGAGCCTGCAACTCTTAGTCTTGGGGTTTTGAGTTTGAGGCCCATGTTGAGTGTAGAGCTCACTTAAAAAAACAATTGAAAAATATTTTGAACACAGAAGTATAACAGTTTTTTTAAAATTCATGTGAATTCCTATGTCATTTCCAGCTTCCAACAATATCTAACTTTTTCAGCATTCTTGTCATCAAAATCTATTTCTCATTTGTATTTAAAATAAAATAGAGGCAAAAAATCTGTTGGCAGTTTGTTCTATTTTGCCTACCCTGGTTTTTTAATCCTGATAGGTGAAGCAAGCAATGTAAGTTTCAGAAATGATCATTGAGAATTTCCATTCTTTTATTTTGTGTTTTTAACTTAAGCGGCACTTCAGTTCTGTACCATAGGGACCAGAGTGAGGACGGCTTTCCTGCCATGTTTCAGTTCAGCCTCACTAAGAGGAGGCTTTGACAGTTACTAGCGTCCATCAAAGACACAACTTTGAAAGTTTTGAAAACCCTCATGGCCTTTCTGAGTTTTGTGTTAACCCTCCTAATGGTGCATAGTTGGTGAATAAGTCCAAAGTTAGTAATCCTGCAGTTGTTTTTCTTTTTTTCCCCCTTCTCTTGGTGTTCTGAATAGATTTTGAGATAATGCAGGGGGGTTTTTGTTGTTGTTGTTATTTTTAAGATTTTATTTTTTCATTTATTTGAGAGTGAGAGGGAGCACGAGTGGAGGGAGGGGCAAAGGGGGTGGGAGAAGCAGACTCTCTGCTGAGGAGGGAACCCATCGTGGGGTTCTGTCCCAGGGTCATGACCTGAGCCGAAGGCAGACGCTTAACTGACTGAGCACCCAAGTACCCAGTCATGCACATTTGTAATGTTAGTCATCCACTGGGAAAGCTTCTTCGAAGTAGTGTGGTGTATTGACAACAGACCCTGGTCTGGGAGTCAGGAGTCCTCTGTTTTAGTGTTAATTGCTAACTAGGAGAATGACTTCAGGCAAGTATTTTATCTCTCTTGGTTTCAATTTATGAAACAAAAGAATGGCTTTAAATTCCATTTCCTGACCTAAAAATCTAAAATATTATTTCTTTAGCCTTAAAACTAATATTTTATGATTTTTTGGGGTGTTATTTAGTCCTAACAATGTGATTTCTTACCATCTTCTGTCAGGTCTATGAAGACTGGGATTGTTTCAAAGTCAATGATGTTCTCGAGTTATATGGTGTCCTATCTGTGGATCCTGTGCTGAGTATACTGAATAATGATGAAAGGTGAGTCTGTTTGGTTTTTTTTGGGTAACTTTATTTTGATAAAATTTCAAACTTACAGAAGAGCTGGAAGATAATGTTACAAAGAGCTTTCTCCCTTTACCCAGATTACCAGTTGTTAACCCTTAGTGCCCCATTTGCTCTGTCATTCGTTTGCTTACATGTGCACATTTTGGTATATGTACATGTTTTTCTGAAACACCTGAGGGGAAGTTGCGTTCTTTATCCCTTAAATACTTGAGTCCGTATTTCCTAAGAACAAGGACTTTCTCCTATACAGTTAGAGTACAGCTATCAAAATTAGGAACTTTTAGAAAATTAGAAACACTAATCCACACTTCATACTTAATTTCACCAGTTATCTCAATCTTGTTTCTTCTGGTGGTTTTTTTTGTTTTGTTTTGTTTTTTTTCTTTTTTTAATTTTTTCTTCTTTTCCGTGAGTCAGGATCCGTAGGGTCACATGTTCCACTAATCTGGAACAGTCCTCGACTTCTGTCTTTCCTGAACTTGACACCTTTTTTTTTTTTAAACTTCGCCAAAATTCGTTTCTCACTGTTCTGGAGGCTGGGAAGTCCAAGAGTGAGGTGCTGACAGATCCAGTGTCTAGTGAGGGCCCGTTTCCTGGTTGCAGCTGGCCGTCTTTCCTTGTCCTCACCTGGAAGGAGCCTTGACACCTTTGAAGAGTACAGCCAATCATTCTGTAGAATATCTGTTTGGGTTTATGTGGTGTTTCCTCATGCATAGAATCAGGCTGTCATATGAGGAGGCCCCTAGTGTCCATGTGTTGCACTATTGGTGGTGGTAATTTTGATTGGTTAAGGTGGCATCTGCCAGGTTTCTGTCCTATAAAGTTACTGTTTTTCACTTTGTAATAAGTAATTTGGAAGGAGGTACTTGGAGATTACATTAATATCCATTTTCTTATTTAACTTTTGTCCACTTATTTATGTAAAATTTTATTTGTCAGAGAGAGTGTGCACGGACGGGCATGTGCACAAGCATGGGAAATAGCAGGCAAAGGAAGAGGGAGGAGCAGGTTTCCTGCTGAGCAAGGAGCCCCATGTTGGGCTCAATCCCAGGACCCTGGGATCATGACCTGAGCCAGAGGCAGACACTTAACTGACTGAGCCACTCACGTGTCCCTCATCCACTTACTTTAATAACCATTGGTGATTCTATTTTATTTTTAGTTAGAGCATGAGCGGAAGGGGCAGAGGGAGAGGGGGAGAGAATCTCAACCAGATTCCGCGCTGAGCATGGAGCGCGGTGCAGGGCTCAGTCCCACGACCCTGGGATGACAACCTGAACTGAAACGAAGAGTCAGACTCTCCACCGACTGCGCCACTCGGGCGCCCCTGTCCATGGATGATTCTTGACCGGTTATTACTAGATGGTGATTTTCTATTTCAGTCATTCCTTCTACACTTGTTTATTGGCCTTCTGTTAGAAGACAGATGTTCCTTCTCATTTTTTTACTTAAGTAATTTGTTTATATCAGTGTGGCTGTTAGTCTGGTGCTCAAGATTCAGGTTTCCTCATTTGGCTAGTGAGAGTCGTTGTAAGCAGGCTCTGCGTCTTTGCTGACATGACCTCATTTTTGAAAATGTCTTTCCTGGCACATATGCTGTTTCAGCCTCATCTGTCCTTCCTATTCTCCGGCTGCAGTAGCAGCCATTTTTCTAAGGAGCATCAGTTTGTTTTAGTGAGGAATTTTATTTAGAAGTCAAGATCTGAGTGCTTGTGTGCTCACTGGTATCAGGATGGTGTTGCTTCTCTGCCCTTCTAATGGGCGGGGCTAGGAAATACATATGCACGTACAAGTAAATGCACATTTAGATACCCGTACACATGCATCTTCGTGTATTTTCAGTCTCACAGCGTTTCCAGTTCCAGTTCTGCACTCAGATGTTCTCCCTTCTCCCTTCCCATATTTGTAGCCCCTCTTCTAACAGAAAGAAGCTTGACTCTCATTGTTCTCAACGTATTTCCACAGTGCAGAGAAGGTAATTTCAGAATCCGCAGTCCCTACCGCTGCAAAAAACAAACCTCCTAACTCACATCCAAGATTGGTTTCCATTTCTTTTTATTTTAGAATGAGGCGTATAGTGAGTGCTGGGTCTGAAATTACCGGGGTGAGTTTTCTTCCCCTTTGGTCCTTTTGCTCATTATTCATTTTATGTGTTTAGGTTCATTTGGTTTCCATTGCATTTCTCTTCAGAGTGTTTCTTTTGTCCTTACTGGTTTGTTTTTTTTTTTTAACATATTCATGAGTTTTTATTAGAGCATACACTAAGCTTGTGTGAAAAGTGGTGGTACATGTTTTGAAGAGTTTAATTTTTAAACTTTTAAAATCTGTTAGCATTTTCTCCTTTGTTTTGATTTTTTAAGTATAGAAAACAATGACATTGTTGCCCAAATCAGAGCTATATACAAAGAATGTAAGGGTGCCATCTCCCCTGCGCTGTTCCCACTCAAGCTCCATAGAGAACCAACCTGTTTCTGCCTTAGTATCTTTACTGTATTTTTTGCAAAAATAAGTAGACACGTGTATATTTTATTCCCCTTTATTATATAAAAGATAGCATATTATATGTATTCCTTTACACTTTCTCTCCACAGCTAACAATATAACCTGAGAATGCAGATCTTCCTCATTCTTCTTGTTTTGTCTTGAGTTTGCCGAGGAATGGAATCAGAACCACCTCCCCCCCAACATAACAGTTTGCTTGTTGGGCATTGGACATTCAGCTTGGTTTCCCTATAAGAAGAACTTACTTTTCACTATTACAATAAAGGGGGGGACACAGACATTTTTAAACAACTTTAAATAAACTTAAATAGCATTCCTTAATAATAGTATTGTAACTTGCTTGCCTTGGCTGTTGCTGGTGATGATGATTTTCCTGCTTCAGTCACTTCATTGGTTGAAGCCACTTAGTGCCCAGAGAGAGCCGGATGGCTTGGAGTGCCATCCTGGTGTGGCCATTTACCGGCCACGTGACTTGTGCAGGGCCTCACCTTCCTCACTGGAGACCAGGGTAGGTGAGGCGTTAATGAATTGGTGTGTGCATAGAGAAGGACAGTGCCTGGCACATGGTCCAGACCACGTACGGTTGTCGTCGTCCTTGTGTGTGAGGCAGGCGGTCATGTGAATGGGTAACTCTGTAGAGCAGCCTGTGAAGTCTGAAGTTCTAAACACATCTTAGTGATTTGTTTCAGTTGTGTCACAGTAAATCCATTGTGTGCTAATTTATTTAGCAAATCTGAAAAACTCACACTTTTTCATTTCACTGCTTGACTACTCACTATTCAAGGGAGGTGTCGTGGAGGAATAAAAGTTAGGAAAAACAATTAGCAAGATTAAGAGATGAATGGATCTTCCACACTGAGTAATAGATGCCTAATGGCTTATGAGAAAAAGACCCTGGTTTTTGAGACATGCTGTGAAGCGTTTCATGTCTCCGCTGAAAAAGTGATTTCAAAACACAGACACTCTTCACCAGTGATGTGCTCTATCTCATTAACTGCAGCTACAGCATACTCAGTGAAAGTGTTCTTTTTCTAGAAAAACACATAGATATCCTTGTGTGACCTAACTAGCCAGAGAACTGTGTGGTCTGACCATTGAGAATGAGGAGCCATTTTCCGTTCTCTAGGGAGACGTACAGGTGGAACTTTCTTGGCTTGAATTCTCATGTTCAGAGATGCGGCTGTGACTTGTGACTTTCTCCTCTCTCCACAGGGACGCCTCTTCACTCCTGGATCCGATGGAATGCACGGACACGGCCGAGGAGCAAAGAGTGCACAGTCCTCCTGCTTCATTAGTGCCAAGAATTCACGTGGTTTTAGCCCAGAAGTTGCAGCACATCAATCCTTTACTGCCCGCTTGCCTTAACAAGGAGGAGAGCAAAACCTGTAAGTGTAAGTGCTAATGCCTTGGGAGCCAGAGACCGTGGGCCCCTGGACGGGAGCCGCCTGCGGCGCGTGCTCTGCTCACGGTGGGGCCGAGGCAGCCAGATCCTCGTGCTCAGCCTCAGTCTCTCTAGTAGTCGCCGTGACCTGGCCCGTTTTCCTTCTCATTAATTCTCTTTATTAAGATGAGGCAAAAAAGAGTTTACACACTGTCTTATCTCAAAGATTGGCATCACTTAATGACCAGTATTTAAGTCTACACTAGTTGTCTAGTGACTTTAGTGCTTTGTTCCACTTGGGTTTGTTTTTTGTTCCTTCTTAGCCTGAGACACTCAGGAGGGCCTGGTGTGTGTGTCTGAGCGTGGTCTCCCTCCCTTCTCCAGTCGTTTCAGGTTTCATGTCTGAATTGTCTCCCGTCCGCGCAGAGCTGCTTGGGTTCCTCACGCATGCGCTTCTGGGAGACAGCTTGGCCGCCGAGTACCTGATCCTGCATCTCATCTCCACTGTGTAAGTGCCGAGCTCCCGGCGGCCGGCGGTGGGGGGTGGTGCCGACGGCGCGGGAGAGCAGGAAGGTTCTCAGGCCGTCGGTGTTACAGTTCATTAGCTGCATCATCAGGTGGTTTTTATCCGGTGTGACAAGTGTTACATGAAATCACACATTCTTTGTCCACCTTTTTTGTTTCACATGTAACCTTTGATTATGTCTCCCTTAAATATAAGAGCCACAGTCAGACCGAGAACCTGGCTGATAAGTAAAATGAGCTGTTTTATTCTTTCTGCATTCTGATTTCTTGGTTTATATATCCCACAGCTCTGCAAGGCCCACGGTGCACACATGTCATTTGTAGGTGAAGGTGCTCACCTCCTTTCCACCCCACCGCAGGTCTCTGGTTCCTGATTTCCGAAGTGATCAGTGTTTTCAGCAAGCTCCAGGAGCATAAAGAAACTGGAAACTGTCTGTCATCTCACCCACTGAGAGATGATCTCCGTTAACACATTTGGCTCATGTTTGTTTCATCTCTTTTGTTTACATATGTGTACATCCCTGCACAGGTCTCCGTGGTACTCTAAACGCTGATCTTGTTTTTATCATTTACTATGTCTTAAACATTCTTCCTTTGTAATTCTTCATGAACTTTTTAATGGCTGCACGGTATTTCATTGTAGACCATTGTCCTAGTTCCGTAAATGCTGGTTTCCTAACTTCCCTCAGTTCCAAATGACCCTGCAGTCAGTGTCTTTGTTCTCCACATCCTCCCTCGGCGAGGATTTCAGACCGCAGCACATAATGGTTGAGTGCACAGGCTTTGGAGCCAAACCCCACAGGTTCAAATCCAGCTCTCCCACATCCTGCTGTGTGAACTCGGGCATGTTACTTCAGATTTTTGTCTCAGATTTCTCACCCGTACACCGAAGGTGACTTGCCTCAGAGAGCCTGGGAATTACACGAGACAGTTAAGCTCTGAACAGTCTTGGCGCATGCGCAGTGCTCACGCGCAAATGCTTTCTATTATTGTTATTCTGATAAGTGAACTGGTTGGTATCTTTTTTTTTCTAGGTATACAAGAAGAGATGTTCTTCCACTGGGAAAATTCACAGTTAACTTGAGTGGTTGCCCACGGAATAGTACCTTCACAGAACACTTGTACCGGATTATTCAACATCTTGTTCCAGCAGTAAGATCAATATAAAAATTATTATATAAATAGTAATTATTAGAGATCTGAACACACTGGGGCACCTGGGTGGTTCAGTCAGTTAAGCATCTGCCTTTGGCTCAGGTCCTGATCTGATGGTCCTGGAATTGAGCCCCACGTTGGGCTCCTTACTCAGGAGTCTGCTTCTCCCTCTGCCTCTGCCCCTCCCCCCTCCACTCATGTTCTCTCTTGCTCGCTCAGGTCTCGCTCTCAAATAAATTAAAACAAAAAGAAAACCTGAGCACACTTTTTAAAAACTCATCTAATTGTCTTTCATTCAACCCAAGTATTTAAATCTGAAATTGTAATAGATCTTATTAAGGGGAAACAAAGCCTGCCAGGTTCCACAATTTACATACTCACCCTGAAACACTTCGCTTTTCTTTTATTGCCTTAGCACAAATTTCTGTGACTCTTACGGCACGATTGCAAGTAAATCCCTTAAAATTATGCTGTTGGTTGATCCCATTTGTGCAATTTGGTATCTATCCTTTGTGTGCATTAAAATCGTAAGTCTTTAAATAAATTTAGCCTGAATTACAAGAGCATAATTCATTTAGCTGAGATAATAAAAATCTTTATCTCCATGGCCCCAGTTTTTGATTCCTGTTTAGAAAGTTGAGCTGCCTTTGTTTGCCAGGGTGTGTGGAATGCAGGGTTTGTGTGGTGGTGAGACATGGGGAAGGAGGGAGTTGCCTTTGACTCGTCATGTGACTGACAATGCTGATCACTTCTTCTTTTGGAGATTTAAGAGGTTAAAATAGATCATTCATGTGACCGTGTCGTTGAAGGGTAAGTGCTAGCACTCTCCCAGGCCCGTAAACAGCAGCGAACCAAACAGACTAGCATTTCTCACACTCCTCACCTCACTTGGCACTCTGACAAAACTATGGAGGACTCAGAGAGGTGTAGTTTATCTGGGTTGTTTTTATTACCAGTTTGCCATAGTAGAAATTAAAACTAAAAATAGACTAACATATTCATGAAAATATATCAATATATCAATTACATATGAACATAAAATATTTTTGTTTAACAATAGCGTTTTCCCAATTCAAAGAACATTAGTGAAAGAAGTGACATGGTTTACAATTTTTACCAGTCTCCTTAATATCTGGATTAATAGAAGACCACTGAATTGAAGAACCCTTTCTGCTTTCAGTCTTTCGTAATAGGATGTTTTGATTAAAGTATATGACAGAAAGCTGGCCTTTTTGGATAGCTGTGGATTTCTTGGATACTGGACTAAACTGCCCACGTGACCTTTTTCTTTTTTTTTTTTAATTTTAAGATTTTATTTATTTGTCAGAGAGCGTAAAGCACAGGGGGTGCAAAGGGAGAAGGAGAAGCAGGTGCTCTGCTGAGCAGGGAGCCCGATACAGGACTCAATCCCAGAACACTGGGATCATGAACGGAGCCGAAGCCAGACACATAACTGACCTAGCCACCCAGGCGTCCCCCTACATAACATTTTCTTGAGGGATAGTTGCAAGTGTGAAATCTGTAATGTCCTCAATGAATTTTTTATACTCTGCTGTAGTAAATTCATTGGTCTGTCTTGCATATCGAATGGGTCTTTTATCCATGCATGATTTTGACCTCGTGGACTCTATAAAAATTGTGTCAGCAACTCCTTGGGAGTTCCCTGGACCACATTTTGGGAATTGCTGAAATAGTCCGATTTTAGATTATTGTGGTAGAAGACCAACAGATAATAAGTAAATACAGAATCTGCCATTGAAGTGCCACAGGAAGAATAAAGGTCCAGGAGAAGGGGACTGGGGAGCACAGGGCCGGGGGAGAGTTGCTCACGTGTGCAGTGTGGGAGCAAAGCCGCACGGCTCTGTTGGGGGGAATGTCGTGCTGGGAGAGAGGCGAGGACAGGCACAGAGGCTTTGAGGCAGCTGTGCACTCGGCAGCTTGGAGGCACGCAGGCAGGCTGGTGCGGAGTGAGTTCTGGGGAGAAGGGAAGGAAGTGAAGTCCGAGCAGCAGCCTAGTGCACAGACGGGGCACGAGTTACGTTTCTAAATAAAAGAGTTATTTCCTTTTTGATCTTTTTATTTTGCATCGCTTCGTAGTGGGTTTGTGGGTTTCACTCTTTCATTGTTCCCATATCCCACTCCCTTCCATTCTTCTTGTGTGTTTTTCTGGTGCAGAACTCTTTCTGAACACTTGGCTCGCTCATAACTTGTTTCATTTTCACGGTGGGTTCCGTATGCGCGACCTGCTTCTGCTGATGTGGACCTAGACCCTGCCGTGTGCGCCTTGTGTTTTGACAGACTGGGCTTCTTTAGGGCTTATTGGCTTCTATCTATAAAATGTTCCCAGCCCTCTGCCCCATTTTCTTTGCATCACTGAGCCATAGTACAGTAATCCCGTAAATTCTGAAAGTTTCTCTCTTCCTCGGCACCCTTCTTCCCAATTCCAGTCCCCACTCTTACCACACAAACTTCTGTTTAGGCTGGAGGGATAGGAGGGGAGAGTGGAGTGTGAAGCAAGGTGCAGAGGGCCTTGACTGGTGGGCTCAGAGAGCCGGAGGGGGTGCAAAGGGGTCTAACAGACCCGGGGCTAAGGTCGGATGAGGAGGCGGCCTACAGCGCGTTCTAGGACTCCCAGGGCCCGGGCCCCGCGCAGCACGCTCTGCTGCTCAGCTCTCCTTGCCACAGCGGGAGTCTGAGGAATGACTGTGATCTTAATGATTTTAACTCCAGGAGCACCGAAGAAAATTAAACTTTTCTCTCCCCATCTTCAATAAATAAGTATTTTCTCTTTTGCTAGCCTGGGGTTGTGGTAGATAAAAGAATTCAAGCTTCTGAATATTTGGCAGATGCATCTGAATTATCTATCGTTTGTTTCTGGTTTGCTAGTAAATTAGAAATTAAGAATACTGCACAAAACAGTTGAGAATAAAACAGCACATAGAACAGTGAAATTCTTATTTAAGGTGCAGATTTATTATTTAAGGTGTATATGTAAGATTTTTGCTTTAAGAGCTCAAGAAGCCATGAAACTACATCCTTAGAAATTAAGATTTTTCCTTATACACAAATGGAAAGTATTTAACCGCAAATATGTATTTTCTGAAAATAGGGAAATTTCATTTCTCACTCATTAAAAAAATTTCTCTTTGCAGTCTTTTCGTCTGCAAATGACTATAGAGAACATGAACCATTTGAAATTCATCCCCCATAAAGACTATACAGCCAACCGCCTGGTCAGCGGGCTCCTGCAGCTCCCGAGCAACACTTCCCTCGTGATCGACGAAACTCTCCTCGAGCAAGGGCAGCTGGATACACCAGGTACAGACACGGTGTCTCCCTTCATGTCTAACCTCCCCTGAAAGCCAGATCTGGTGATGACTTGTGGAAGAATCACTGATCGGGAGACACTCAGTTTCACAAGTATTTAAGATCAAGGCTTGCCATGTGAATTTGTCCAGTGGGGGAACTGTCAGCTCACAGACCGTGTCCGTCAGCTGTGTTTGTCCTACTCTACACGTGGTACAGTGATGGGGAAAGGACGGTGCAAGTTGCTCTTGAAAGGCTGAGAAGGAGATCTTGCCTTCAGTCTTATGTTAGCTTAAAAGAAAAGTGTAGAGAAGATCTAATAAACCATTTTTTACTGTGAGTGTAAAGTTTAAAATTTTTTTATCAAAGACTCTGGAACAAGGTTGGAAGGGTTGAACTAACCTCAGTTATGGAACTTGTTATAAATTGGCAAGGAAACTGGTTGCTTTATTTGTGCTCAAATGACGTCTGAGAAGACACTTTGCTGGCAGTAAGTTCAAAAGGTAAAGGTAGAAGAAAAAAAATAATGTGGACGGGTATCCTTAAGGCACAGGTGAATATAAAAAATCAGTAAAATTCAGTAACCTTACTTCTTTGCATAAAAATCATTTTAGTTCTACCATATTGTTCTAGACTTGTGAACACACCATACAGAAAGTGATTATGCTTACTGGGAACCTGTCTTATGCCCAGTTGCATACAAGATGCTAGATTAGATTTTGGGGGGTCTTGGCCCCAAAATACATTTATGTAGGTTGACCAGTATTGTCTGTGAAGCCTATTACTTAGTGAACATTTAGCTTAGGAAGTTGAACAGTGCATGAGATATTTTTGTTTCTTTCTTTCTTTCTTTTTTAAAGCAGTAGAAATGTCATGTCTTACAGCATTTGTTTAGGTGATTAAAATCAAGTAAGCAAAAAAAAAATTTTTTTCCCTAGGTGTTCATAATGTGACTGCCCTGAGCAACCTAATAACGTGGCAAAAGGTGGATTATGACTTCAGTTACCACCAGATGGAATTCCCCTGCAATATTAATGTGTTTATTACTTCGGAGGGGCGGTCACTCCTTCCGGTACGGTGAGGTATTGTAAGATGGAGGGAGGTTACCTTGGAAGGATACCTGTATTTTTGTTTTGTTTCTTGGCACGACTTGTTATTGAGAGGTTAAACTTGTTGCAGAATTGGGGCTGCTGATTATTAGTAAGAGAATTGATTATTTTGTTCCTGCCTGGAGGATGAAAACCCGTCTGTGAGGAACCAGATACGGCAAATCACAAGACAAGCAGAGGAAGGCTGTTGAGCACAGCAACTCCCACATCCAGGCATAGAAAGTAGTAGCTGTCTATAAATTGCCTGATTCACATCTCGACCTTTGTTCTTACTGTCTCGGTCCCATTGTTTTCTGTCAATCTAACGTGAGAAATACTTTAGAGTTCCTTTTAAAATGTTCCCGATGACATGGTAATTATTTTTGTGCTTTATGGTGAAATGCTCTGGTAAATCATCAGAGTGACTCATGAAGAGAGCTTTTAATTGAGTTTTTTCATGTTGAGAAGTACACCCAGTTGTATCCAAAGGTGTACAGCCTCAGTGAACTCGTGGTCACTGTGATTTATGAGAAATTGCTTGTGAACGAGAATGAAGTGGCCCGTGTGTAAGTTTTCTGTGGGAAAGTGTGGTTTGCTTTATGTGGTTTCTAGAAAGGCAGATCCAGTAAGACACAGAGTACAGATTCCAAGATTAAGGAAACCTTGAAAGAATTTTAAGTAGCTGCTTTTTAGTGGCTGGCTGCCTTTCTGTGTCGCTCGTCCTGTCGAGGAGGGGTCGGTAACCCAAGAAGGGCTCCCTCTAGCCCTGAGCGCTGAGGGCGTCCCGGCGCTTGTGGGTTCGTGTTAAAAAGTGCGGCCCCCCACCGCCGTGAGGGACAGTCGTCCCCGATTCCTCCGCCTCCTGCCGGTCGGTCGGTGGAGAGCGTGGCGAACCCGCGTGGCGCTTGTCTCCGCAGGCGGACTGCCAGATCCACCTGCAGCCGCAGCTCGTGCCGCCCAACATGGAGGAGTACACGGACAGCCTCCTGTCGGCCGTGCTGCCCTCGCTGCTCAACAAGTTCCGCATCTACCTGACGCTGCTCAGGTTCCTGGACTACAGCATCTCCGACGACATCACCAAGGTGCGTGCGCGGCGCAGGGACCGCGGCCCCTGCTGCCCCAGACGGTGCGCTGAGCTCGGGCCCCGCGGCTCCCGAGCAGCCGCGTGGCCGGGGCGGTCTCCGTGCGTCGTCCGTCTGTCCGGCCCCGTCCCCGCGTGCCGTTGTCCCTCAGCCGGCGCGGGGGAGACCCGGTTCTGCTTTGTCCATTTGCCGTGCCATCCCCCGGACGGTCCCCTGCGTGGACTCGCGGCGCCGCGCGGTCCTCTCCTGCCGGCCCCGGGGACCCGCGCGGTTCTCGAAGGCCAGATCGGCCGCGGCCGGTTCCGCCCAGTTGTCGCTTATCTGGGGCGGTCTTGGTTTCTCGGCGTTTGAAGACCGCTTCTCCGGGACGTAGAGTTCTCGGTGTGAAGACTTGTTCCTTCGGCACTTTGTCCGTGTGTCCTCCCGTCGCCCGCTGGCCCCGGGGGCTGCGAGGAGCCGCTGCTTCGGGCTCAGGGGCTCCCCCGCGCTGGGGCCGTCCAGACTCTCCCCGGGGGCCGGCCGGGCCGCGGGCGCCGCCTGTGGGGCTGCGGCGCTCAGGCCGCGGGCCGGGCGGCTGCTCGCGTGTGCGGGTGGACGCGCGTCGTGCCGGAGGGCGCGAGGAGTTTGGGGAGGCTTTGGCCCATGACCTTCTTGAAGTGCCTTTCTGCCGCTTTCTCCTTCCTCCTTCCAGCACTGCTGTGATGGTGGCTCACAAGTCGCGGGGGCTCCGCGCGTCTTTCTTCCTCCCTTCGCTTTCTCCTGCACCGACCGGCCCCGTGCGGCTGGCCTTTCTGCACATTCGCAGACTTGCCCCGCCTGCCGCGCCAAGCTCAGCCTCGTTCCCAGGGAATTTTTAGGCTCAGTCACCTTGTTCAGCTTCAGAATTTGTTTGCTTTTTATTTTTTTAAGGCTTTATTCAGAGAGAGCAAGTGAGTGAGTGGAGGAGAGAGAAAGGATCCCAAGCAGACTCCACACTGAGTGTGGAGCCCAGTGCTCTGCCCCGTCCCACAGCCCCAGGGTCATGATCTGAGCTGAAACCAAGAGTTAGACACTTGACTGACTGAGCCAGCCACCCCTCTACTTGCCTTTCCCCCCCAAAGATTTTATTTATTTATTCGAGAGAGATCACAAGTAGGCAGAGCAGCAGGCAGAGAGAGAGGAAGGGAAGCAGGCTCCCCGCTGAGCAGAGAGCCGGATCCGGGGCGAGATTCCAGGACCCTGAGATCCTGACCTGAGCCGAAGGCAGAGGCTTAACCCACTGAACCAGCCAGGCGCCCCTCTGCTTGCTTTTAAAATAATCTCTCTCTCGATACTTTTTTATTCATGGTGACATCATTCTCATGCTTTGTTTTAGTTCTTTATATGTGGTGTTCTCTAGTTCTTTGAATATATTTAAAGAGCTGATTTAAACTCTTTCTTGAGGGGCACCTGACTGCCTCAATTGGTTCAGCATCTGCCTTTGGCTCAGGTCATGATCCCAGGGGCCTGGGATCGAGCCCCGCACCAGGGTCCCTACTCAGCATGCAGCCTGCTTCTCCCTCTCTACCACTTGTGCTCTCTCGTGTGTGTGCTTGTGCGCAGTCTCTCTCCCTCTCAAATAAGTAGATAAAATTTTAAAAAAATAAAAATAGTCAGGGCCCCTGGGCGGCTCAGTGTGTTGTCTCTGCCTTCGGCTCAGGTCATGATCTCAGGGTCCTGGGATCGAGCCCCGCATCGGGCTCTCTGCTCAGCTGGGAGCCTGCTTCCCCCTCTCTCTGCCTGCCTCTCTGCCTACTTATAATCTCTGTCGGTCAAAAAAAAAAAAGTCTTTGTCTAGCAAGTCCAATATTTGGGCTTCCTCGAGGACCGTTCTGTTGACTTCTTTGTTTCCAGCGAAGGAGTGCAGATACTCTTGTTTCTGTGTCTCATTTTTGTTTTCAGAACCAGATATGTGGAAGCCAGGATAGCTCTGCTCTGCTGCGGTGGATCCTCCCCGCCTAGGGTTTGTTGTTGCTTAGTGACTCTTCGAATGAACTCTGTGAAGCGCACTCTTTGTATGCGGCTCCTGGAGTGTCTGCGAGCTCACTGGTCAGTCAGTGATCAGATGGAAATTTAATTTCCTTAGATGCCTGGGAACAGGTCTCCCAGGCAAAGCCAAGGGCCCTGTGTGCACATGGGGGCAGGCCTCCGGCACTCTGGCACACAGTGTACAGCTGGGACCCGCTCTTCTCTTTCTGCCTGCACAGAACAGTCACTCAGGTCAGCTTAGGGCCTCCTCCGATCTGAGTGTGCGCGCGGCCTTTTGCACGTGCATGACCTGCACTCCTGGGGAGATAGAGATCGTCCTTTGGGAGTTTTGGGGGGAACAATTTTTCATTTTCTAGTTTTTTCTTTTAAGGATTTTGGTGGGTTGTCTGTTTGCCCCAACTACTATCCAGTGCGTGAAGCAGCCGGGTTGATTAATAATTGCTTCTGATTTTGATAAATTCCCTGGGAGGAGAGGCTGTTCACCTTGGGTAAGCGGAGTCTGGCTGAATGAAGACAGCCTTGCACGTGGATTCTCGCCGGGAGCCGCCAGCAGAGTGACAGATCTCAGGAATGGTGCTTTGAACGAACCCTCTCCTGCGGTCTCCAGGCTGTCCCTTTTCAGGGCCTGGGGTGGGTGGGTGGGAAAATGAAAATGCCTCAGAGCCCAGTGTTCTTTCTTGAACAAATGCTCCCTGTGTTCTGGTTAATTTTCAGATTCTAGAAGAAGCAGATTCTGATAGTTTTTGCTAGTGTTCTTGTACCCGTCAGTGGTGGGCAGAATTTTCTGAGGCCCCACCTCACTCTGCCACTTTTGCTGATGTCACCCTGCCCTGTTGGCCTTGCACATTGCTGACCCAGATGTTTGCCTGGACGCCTGCCTGCTCTGTCGGCAGCGTTGGCCTGCGGGTGAGGCGGGACTTTCACCCTCCTTTCTCCGAAGAAGCCTAAGCAGAAGGGCTGATACCTCGTTTGCACATCGGCCAGCGGACCTTGTTACTTTTTCCCTGCGTAATACACAGTGCTTGTTCATAAGCAGCAGTGCTCAAGTCCACTTACTCTCTCGGTACAGGCAGTTGAAGATGACTTTGTGGAAATGCGCAAGAACGACCCTCAGAGCATCACCGCAGATGACCTCCACCAGCTGCTCATTGTGGCTCGGTGAGTAGTCTGTGTCCGTAATTGCTGTTGTAGTGAGCTCTGTGTGTACCTTCTGATTTTTAGGAGTAACTGAGATTTGTACCAGTGGAAAGGTTTTTCCTTTAAGGGTTTAGTGAAGGGGGGTTGTGTTTGGCCAGTGACCAGTGGAACAGGCTTGCTTTTTTTGTCTCTAACCTTCAAAGATTCCTTCGTGGAAGTCTAACTTGGCTCTCGACTTGTCTGTAGCTACCAGATGGTCGTGACCCCTAACCCAGCATATCTGAGGTTCTTTTAAAAAAAAAAAAAAAAAAAAGGGGAAAAAAAAAAGAAAAAGAATCCCGTCCTAGGTCTGCACTTAAATCCGTTTCTGTGTTTCACGCCAGGTTTCTGTCTCTCAGTGCCGGTCAGACAACACTGTCAAGAGAGCGATGGCTCAGAGCAAAGCAGTTGGAGTCTTTAAGAAGAACCAGGCTTCAGCAGCAGAAATGTGTGAATGGAAATGAACTTTAAAGATCTGCCGCCTAGGAGAGTAGTGGGCAGATTGTGGCCACATTATTGTAAAATTCAAATACCATTTATACCACATTGTTTTGTAGATAATTTGTATCAAAAACCAATGACTTTTCCTGAAATCAGCCTGGTAACATCCGAAGTTTATATAATATTCAGTAAGGGCTTTTACCTTACTGATTTTATGGAGCTTTTGATTGTTTTATAATTATATAAATTAGTAACAATGTACAAAAATGTATTTGATATTAAAAGTTTAATATTGATGATAATGTTGCTGATACCATTTCCTTAGTTTCAGCTAAGTCATAGGTGAGTCAGACTCTGTTGATGCTAATGTCAACTTCACTTGAAAATGGTTGGAATTCCAAAGTCAGAGGAGTTCTTCACTTGAGATTTTTACAATGTCTTTCCAATTAACGGTGGGTCTGAATGTGTTTAGTGGTCGAAGTTTGGGGAATGGGGTGTACCTGCCATTAGTTCACATGACTGTGTGAAATTCTGTAGTATCATTTCCCAAACATTTGACCACAAAAGTTTTTTTTTTCCACTTAACAGTTGTTAATAACCTACAGAATTAGTCTTTTTTACATGGCAGTGGTTCCCAGACTTTTGGATTCCATGGACCAGTAACATTTCCAAAAATTTGGGGGACAGGGTTGCCAGTGTATTTTGCCAAGTAATCTGAAAGAAACCACTGTATTATATCACTTTTTTTTTTCATGAAAGGACAGTCTCAGAATGAGAGTCCTTTAAATGGAATAAATACAGATTTTTTGGAAAAAAACACTACATTGTCCTTATTTTTCTCATTTCGCCCCCGTGCATTTGGGAACCACTGTTTTCTGGAACTTAAGGGAATGCTGCCCTAGGATAGCTTATTTCGCCCAAATAGGAAGAAAGCAAAGTTAACTTTTTAAAATATGCCTTCTGTAGAAAATAAAGTTTTAAATTGTTTTCCTAATTGTCATTTAGTTGCTTTGATGATGGTGTTGGATTTTAAACTTTTGTGTAAGTTTTTCCATTAGTTCCAGATGTGTTAGTCAACGAACATATCTGCTAATCCAGGAATACCCAAGAAAGCCACAGGTAAGTTTTTCCCAGACCAATTACAGATTTAACATTTTTTTTTAAAAGATTGTATTTATTTGACAGAAACAGAGGGAGAGGGGGAAGCAGGTTCCCTGCTGAGCAGAGAGCCTGATGCGGGGCTCGATCCCAAGACACCAGGATCATGACCTGAGCCAAAGGCAGAAGCTTAACTGTGACTGAGTCACCCAGGTGCCCCTAACGTAAAAGTTTTTTTTTTTTAAGGTTTTATTTATTTATTTATTTAACGGAGACCACAAGTAGGCAGAGAGGCAGGCAGAGAGAGGAAGGGAAGCAGGCTCCCCGCCGAGCAGAGAACCCGACTAGGGGCTTGATCCCAGGAACCTGGGATCATGACCCAAGCCGAAGGCAGAGGCTTTAACCTACTGAGCCACCCAGGCACCCCTAAAAGTTTTTAAAGTAACAAAAATATCATTACCCATATTTAGAAAGCAATTTAATACAGTATAGTAGTGTAATTATGGTATCAAGAATGTTTGGAAAGTTTAGACCATTTTTTTAAGTTATCAGTGGTTATGTATGAAGATTAATTTTTTTTTTTTTTTTTTTTTTAAGCCAGTAACTTACCTAGTGGGACACAGATCAGCTAAATGATCCTGTAAGTATTGTTTTGGCACCCTTCCCCCACCCCTCCAAACTGATATTGCTAAACAAGGAAACAGGGTCAGGCTTGAAAGGCAAGGAATTCATTATGCCTAATGAACTGAAGTAGAAGTGACTAGCTGTTTAACTTTTTCTAAACTCCCAATCTATTTTTACAAATTAATGTAAATAATGTTTATATTTAGAATTCTAACTGGTTTTCATTTTTATAACTGGTAGAGTAAACTTCCTTAATCTTCTAGAAACAAAATGAAGATTCAACTAGATTTGTGGGAACAAAATTCTAAAGAGTAGATTAGTTACTGTGGTTACTGTGCAGACGTGAATTGTAATTTACCAAAGAGATGTACGTAATTTGCTTGATCTTGCAGAAAAGTTCCCTTGAAGGGAAAATGCTCTTTCAAATAAACAAAACTTCCCCAATTATTAGTACTTTGGGTTATTTTTCATTATTGTAAGACCCCATGAGGTGTGAGAAAAGGTCTGATGCCCTCCTTATGGGAAACCTTTACTAAAAGCTGACTGTGGGAGGTTGTGCAGTCTCTTGTTGGGTTCCCACTGGGGAAGGGGCCTGGAACCTGGGCTTCAGAACCACCTTTCTTTCCTGGTTTGCCCACACACTGGACAGGAACGTTTGCTATTCCTATTTGAGTCCGTGGGAAACTGACCATAACACCCTGCCTGGAATTAAACATTGCCTTCTTTTTAGTTTCCACAAATCTCTTTGGGACACATTTCGTGGAGCTTAAAAGATCCATTTATCACTTGACCTTTGCTTTTATTTTCTCTCCCATTGTGCCACACTTTAATACTTTCAAGACCAGAAGAAAAGAACAGAATAAAATGTTCGGTTTGTGTTTGGAGGTTTAAAATTCGATGGTTTGTGATGCACTTCATTTTGAAAGTCTACATATAAACACTTAAAAGAGGAAAATACTGGAAAGACTGAGACCCAAGTGATCAATTATAGCAAACTTACCGTATGAATTTTTTAACCTGATTTAGAGATCAACATTATCTTTAAAGTATTATTTAAGGAATTCTCATACACGTTGTCACTTTAAATTACAATGGTGTTTTATTTTAAATAGTCACAAGATTTGACACTTCCAAAAAAAAAATACTACTAATAAATAACAAATGTTGAAATACTTATCAGAGTTACAACAGACATAATGTTTAGCTGAGAATCACTTCAACAGAGTAAGGCTCTAAAGATACCAGACAAACCAGTACTTGTTTGGAATAAGGTGTGCAACGTTCTTGTATGGGCTTTTGTGAGGCCACGGTTCCATGGGGTCAGGATTATAGTCATGAATCAGTTCTAATACATCTGTGCATCAGACTAAATTTTCTGTGGTTTATAGTCTAGACAAGAGGTTAAGAAATGTTCCCCTGCAAAAAATTACAACCTGAACATTCATTTCAAGAATTACCAGTATCTGATAAAATGTAGTCTTCCATTCCTAAAAACAACAGAATAATTTAATAGGAGCTGGTAAGTTACATCTGGTGTCTCAGGTTTTATGACTGACAGGTCTTTAATTCTAGACTTTGGGGTGTACCAAGGGGCAGAGTATTTTAAATTTAAGTAGACTATGGGAAAAATGAGGATCAAATGGCCATACCTTTCTTGACTGCAGTGCCAGGAACCCTCAATTTATTCTTAATAGGGAATGGTTAAGCCATCAAAACTAAACTAGAGTTTTTTAATATTCAAATGCTTCTTCGTACTAGTAACACTCAAAAGTCACTAAAAACTAAATATTTAACACAGAAATGGACAAACAGAAGACAAATTATGAAAAAGCTATTCCCCTAAATGTGTCCATGTTCACCCTTCGTGTTTACTTCCTATGCTTCACTTATCCTCCCACTGCACAAAAGGTTCAGGTTATTATGTCTCTAAGTAATTATCCCCAAATTCCTTTCAGACACCAACTGCTCTGTAGTGTATGAGCTACTCACGTTTACACGTTCTAGGATGACACGCTTCTTTTGTCCTGGCTCTCAAATCTGGAAATCTGCCCAAGTTCAGCTCCTTTTAAAAACTTTCCCGATAAACATAATTAGAATTTGTGATCCCTAGCTTCAAAAACAACAGGTTAAAATAGCCGAATATGTGAAACCTCTTTTTGGATTAAATAAAAGCCATAGGATTCTTTGTGGCTAAAAATTAAATCTGAATTATTCGTGTCTGGCATTGTGTAAACATATTTTTAAGTTCATTTTGCTGGACTTCATTAACCCCTTCAGGTTCTGCAGGGCTCTTCTGAACCTTTGCCACTGCGAAGTGGATCCCCTGGGTGAAGCCAGCTTGGGTGATACTAGCAACTTGGACCATGGAACTTCGAATCTTTGCAAAGGGAGAGACTGCTCTGCTGCTACTGCCCTCTGAAGGAGAAGGAGTTACGTGAAGGCCTGTCTCAAATTCAGCCGTGCTGGAGCCAGAACCAGGGGTCTTTTGAGATACAGCTGGATGCACTGGTTCGACGGACAAGTACTGGGGACCTGCTGCAGGAAAAGACACATCTAACTGAGACGGCCGAGAAGGTATCTGTGCTGCTGATTCAGATTGTGTTTCTTCATTAGAAATTTGATTGGTCATTTGATTTCCTTCCTCACTAACGTGCTGAGAAACAGACCCTGGTTCTGACAGCTGGGTCATTTTGTTTTGTGCGTCTTGTACAAATCTATGGCAGTAAACGTCCACAGGCTTGGCAAAGCCAGTCAATATGTAGATGTTGTCAGCAGAAGGACTTTTCTTCAAAGGAGACTCTTGGCCTTTTCCAGACCCACTTCCAGGGGCAGCAGCCTCTGAAGGAACGTGAATGCTAAGATCAGTGCTGCTGATGGACTGGGACCGGCTGCCTAACCGAGGCGCAGAAGCAATAATACCACAACTAGGAAGAACATAGTCTCTTGGCCCTACGCTTTCTAAAGAATTAGCTAGCTGTTTGTCTTCATCAGATTTGGAATTTGTAAGGAATTCATCAGAGTGGTAGGAGTCATTCTCCGAAGACATTTCCCCATCCGACTCTGCCTGGACTTTGTTATCCATCACACCTGTGGTTTCCATGGTTTCAAGACTACTATCTGACTTCCAAAGATTCACTTTTAAGTTGGGTTTTAGAAAGTTAACTTTCATTTCAGGTTTGGCAAAGTTTCCTAGCTTTCGGAGATTGCCAATATTTACATTAGATTTGGTCTGTTTCACTTTTTGATTTAGAGATGAAAATTTGCTCATTAAAAAATTCTTTCCCTGTGCCAAAGAGCCTTGGTTTTGAGATCTGATGCCAATGATGTCTTCATGAGGTTTACTGCTCTTCCTATAAATTAGAAGAGAAAAAAGTTCACTCCCTCTGAAATCCAATACACCAGTTCTAATTACTGTAAGAGGAAGCTGTTACTTTGGGCCCAATTTCTGAAACCATGCACTGCTAATAAATACAGATAATCCCTCGGAGTTGATGCTAGAACAGCACTGTTCAAAAGAAATGTAAACTAGATGTAGTTTTAAATTTTTCTAGCCATATTAAAAACATGAAATTTTGATACTTAATCCAGTATGTACAAAATAATTCAATATATAATCCCTATTAAAAGATGATTAATGAGAGATCTTATTCTTTTTGGTACTAAGTCTTTGAAGCAACCACTGTGTTAGCAGTTTACAGCTAGGCATCAGAAGCCTTTATAAATGACATGGACAAGTTGTCCCCGGGCACTGAATGGGAACAGTGCCCTGGCTGGGTGACTTTAACCCCAGTCCAGCAAGCAGTTTCCTGCGTGTCCTGCCCTCAAGCAGCCCATGCAGTGAAGAGCCAGCCTGTGGAAACCCTACATCTGTAAGATCTTAATCCTACACGGAAGCTCCCTGCAGTAGCTGGGTTAATCATGTTGAGTTCTTCTGGATCAAAACTTTGTCTTTAGATTTGATCATTATTACTGCATGTTTCCTTCAACTGGGTTCTCTCTGGCATTCAGAGGAGGAGAAAGCAGTAGAGGAAGGGAAGGGAGAGAAGCCTCTCAATGGCTGCCTCAACCTGCATTTTTGTGTATTCTGTGAATAAAAAACAAAAAACCCGATCCAAAATTCAGACAATACCAGTTCCCACCTGCCTTACCTGTGGGGAATATATTCCAAGATCCCCAACATCTGAAGCCACGGATAGGATCAAGCCCTGTATGTACTATGTTTTTCCCTATACATATATAACCTGTGATAAAGTTTAGTTTATAACTAGACAGAGTGAGAGATTAACAGGAATAATTGGTAAGACTATAAATAAAAGTTAATCTCTCTAAATATCTTATTGTACTCTACTCACTCTTCTGGTGAGGATGTGAGATGGTAAGTGTCTACACGGTGAGAAGAAGTATATGACACGGGCCCTGGGACAGTGCATCAAGAGCTCCCAGACCAGGGATGACTGACCACAGGTTAACAGGAACATGGATGGGGGAGGAGGGGAACGACTATGGTCACTTTCGTGGCAAGTGGCTACCATTTGGGCAGGTCTGCCACACTGACAACCTAAACAACCAGCCAAGCCAACACAGACCATCAGTGGGAATGTACAGCATTTTAACTAAAGCTGTCCGCACCCATTCCAACTTGGCTGGATTCAGATGGGAGCGGGGAGAATTTGTTTCCTTGTATTTCCTGTAGATTGCCTACAATTATTTTAAAAGATACAGCATATTTAACACAGGGTTTTCTTATTTGGCATCCCTCATGATAGCTACAAATATAAGCAAAAGTGACTGGTATTTGCCACATGCCTCAGTATGGACTTACTGGTCATGAGCATTTCATAAAAATTAGGATGTTAAAGAGCTGTGGAAACCATTCTCTCTACTAACACAAGACTGAACAATTTTTCTCTAGATAAGCAAATTGCTCTTTAGTCGAATATGGACCATGAAACATAAGCAGATGGGAAATCCAAATTTTAATGTGAAATAATCTATAGGCATTCTTAACCCACTGGCGTTCATAGAGAAAATGACAGCGAGTATGTTTTAAAGTTGGTTAAATTATGGCCACAAATAATGTATTTCTAGATAGACTCTCAGAAGAGCAAATTTTAAAAGTATTACTTTTTGATCCACAGAAATTTGACACGTCTCAGTCTAAATACCAATATGTTACACCACAACTTGATTTCTCCCCATTTTGAAAATACTTCTAAAGAAATGGGACTTTGGATAATACTTTTTTTATACTTGAGAAAATTGTAGTAGTATACTTACCTCTCAAGTTTTTTCTCAATTATAGGTACATCTAATCCCATGGCTTGCTTGGTTATCTGTAGCATCTCTGCAATGCACTGAAGGGTATCTGAAAACCAAACACAACTGCTTGTCAGCTTCTCCAAAAACATACTAAAATAGCACTTGTAATTCAGACCGCTAAATGAAATTTGTGGTCATACATTTAAATACAAGTTTATTTGCTAAAATTTACAGAAAATTGCTTGTTTACTACTCTCCCCACTAATTCAAAATGTTCTAAAACGTATTTTAACAAGAGTTAATAAAGGACAAATGAACCAAATCAATTGGAATTAAGAGTTTCTTCTCACTTGTCCCGTGTTAGATGCCAAGGCAACAGGGGTGAACAAGACAGAAATGTCCCCTGACTACTGTCCATGAAAGGCACGCCTCGTAGGAAGCAGCCCTGATACCCTGTGGCCAAACACTGAGATTTCCTTACCCCAACTACATCAGTTCAAATAATTTCCCTGCTTTCTGGGGGACAAAGTGGCTACTTCGTGGTCATAAAGCTGTGTTCCGTTTATAATGGTATGGACTGTCCTCACTTCCTCTTGGGACTTAGAAGAGCAGATCAAAAGTTATCACCGAGTACCGTCCTCTCATTACCTTTCCCATCCTCTTCTGGACTGCGCACCACAGCTCTCAGGGTGTGGAAATAGCCACTCGTTTCTTTGAATCTGTAGTGCAGTCGCATGCAGGAGAACTTCGGCTTCCCAAAGAGAGTGGGTTCGGGACCTAAAACCCCAAATGAATATGGTTAAACCTTTCACATAAAATTCATTTTTCTGTATCTTCAAAATATTAACACTTATTCATCAGTTAGGTTTTAGCATATTTTTCTTATTTCTTCTAAATAAGAGTACACAATACAAGCTTATTGTGATGATTTGGTTTGATGAAACTAAATAAAGACTCTTCTTCGGTCTCAAGTATTTAAACTTTCTTGATCCTTGCGGGAGTCGTCATAAGGTAAGCAATTAAAGAAATAATTACTAGACCATATCATTCACCGCTAATCTTAAGAATAGCAGTGAGTCCTAAGAAATAGACCAGCTGCAATATCAGTATCCTTTTCTGATTTTAGTAAGTCATACTGCTTGCTCAGACAATGTGGCCCACTCTTGGAAGAACAGTATTTGCTTTCTAGGACTTGGTTAGCATGTTAAAATTTACCTATTTCTATTTTTTCCAGGTCTTCTAGACTTAGTCGTTGATACTGGTTTACTTTATCAACTTCATCATCATAACTGGATAAAGGGAAAGGAAGTAAAAATAGGATTAAAATCAAAACCATATTTGGCTCATCAGCTGAGACAGAATAGGAGCAACTTCTACGCAGTTAAAATCTTCCAGGGCACAATATACTCTTGGGTAAAAGAGTTTAAACATTTAAAAACTAGATGAAATGAGACTGACATATATGTAGTTTAGTAGCTAAAGGGGAATTATTTTATGGATCTTAAACTAAAATCAGTTAACAAAATATAATTTGTTTTATAAAAACTTCTACAAAACAAAACCAACAAACCTAAAAGGAAGGCAAACACATACATATACTGAAAGTATGTTTCTGATTAGCACAGCAGATAAACCTACGGCCCAAACTCAAGAATAAAAAATCCAAATAATCAACGCCAATGGGCACCTGGGCCAATGACTTAAAAAAATTGTACTTAAAAAATTGTTCGTAAAAGGCCAGAAAGAAAGAATTTACTTAGAGAAAAAAAATTGATCTTGGTAAGGCAAACAAGCAAGTACTTTTTTTTTTTTTTTTTTTTTTTTTTTTTGCTGGTGGCATTGTTTATTAGTGTTTCTGGAGATCTGGCAGTAAACCACAAAAGTATAATAATTGATCAGACTCTTGTAACCAAAGAGGCAGGTGTGTGCATATGTGTGTGTGTGTGTACAAACACAATTATCTGCACAAAGACAACTATTTCGTTGCTAATAGCAATGAAATGGAAGTATCGGTGCTAAACAACGGAGAAATATTTATTGTATAGTAATAAAAAATGTATAGTTATTAAAAAGTATATGGAGTACATCAAAACATGGAATATAGGAAATAAGCTAAGTGCTAAAAGAATATTAAATAAGCTAAGTGCTAAAATCACATTCTCAAATTAACAGTGATGTAATAGTTATGTAGGGTTCCATGAAGTTCCTTAAAATATATAAAACCAGATTCTTAATGTCATGAACCCTAATAAGGAAATGTACTCCTATTACAAGAACCATTCAAAGCTTTAAATCAAACAACTTACTAGGCCACGTAGTAGGCAGAGTTAGAAAGCAGTAACAGCACATCCACATCTCTGTGAGTAGCATCAATGAGGCTAAACAGACATGACAAAGGGAATTAAACATTTTCATCTTTATCTGCATTTTCATCAAGATTACCCCTATAGCAGAACCACTTAAGATCATTGTGTGTGGGGGGGTAGAAAATCAATCAGTGAATCCCACTTTTGAAGTCAGATGCATACAATCTATCCATGGGGGGGCAGTTTGAGTTTTGTCGGTGGTGGGGGGTGTCAGGAAAGGGCTGCAGCTGAGAAGAGGTCCCTTCTCAGAGAGTGGTGGTCAAGGAGGTGGGAGGCTTCAGGGAAATAAGATAAATTCCAGGGAGAGGGGATTGGGAAGAAAGGAAAACCCTCAGGCTCAGAGGAAGAAAACGTCTAGATTATCTCCCAGGACCTAATTATCAAAAAGGCACTGCACGGGAAGGATATTTTTACACACATATAGGATGCATCTTTTGAAAAAAAAATTACATAGTTATGTATAGATAAAAATACATAGATTTAGATGCAAAAATTGGGACCGAGCCCAAACCACTCTGTATTTCTTACTCCAGATTTATCAATTTTATTTGCCTTTTAAAGAACGAGTAAACATTTCCTTCTTCTAAGTCCGTTTTGCTGTATTTTCCCACCACTCACAAATCAAATAACAAAGGGTCAGAAACTAGATGAGTGTTGATGAATTCATTAAACATACAGCAAAATATATTTCTGTAAGATCACTAAAAAAAATGGTTGACATATAAAATCTACAAAAAACAACAGATAAAGCAGGCAAAATGTGAACTCAAAACTTCTCTAAGTCATGTAATATCAACAACCTCTAATCACAAGGTGGGAATCAATCTACATTCTAATTAGTCTCAAAGTTCCACTATACTCCCTTTGAATTTCATCCCTATTTGCCAAGATTTACCAGAATGCTACTGAAAAACAAATGGAAAACAGTAGGGGGAAAAATCACTTGTCGATGGAAGTCACATCCTTCAGCTGCGTCAGAATGAGGTCATTGTCTCCTGCGTACTGCGGGGACAAACGCACCGAACTTGGAACCCGCAGTAATTTACATCGGCGGCACCTCGTCGCAGCCGACCGCCGGCGGTCTCACGCTAACCTAACACATTCCCCTCAGTTTTCACCCAAAATACTACCGAAAAATAGGGCGACTGAGACGCCAGGACACGACAGCCCGAGGCCCCCGCGTGCGGAGCCCCGCGCCCGCCCGCCCGCGCCGCGCCCGCCGCGGTACTTACACGCGCGCCGGCCGCGGGCGCCCCCGCCGAGCCTCCGCAGTCACGTCAGCACACATGTTCACCGAGTCTACGGCTCCGAGTCCGCGCGGCCCCCCCGCCCCCGCCCGGGCGGTCGTATCTACACCAGTCCTCCCGGATCCTCAGTCACAAACACTATGTCTGAACACAAAGCACTGGGCACGGAACAGGCGGTCAGGAAATAGCCCCCCACCCCCCACCCGCGGTTTTACTGGAGTCGCCGCCGCAGTAAAGAGTCCCTCCCCCCACCCTCCCCCGAAGCGCACAACGGACACGACTGTCAACACGGATGAGAAAAGAAAGACCCCCCCCACGCTCCCCACCCCCCGCGGTCGCAGCTCCCGGGCTGCTCTACTCGTTCTTGTTCTCCTGCCAGTCGGGCATGCCCTCCTTCCACACGATGAACACGAACACCGCCAGCACCACATGCAGCCCCACCACCGCCACGATGGTCGCGTAAAAGCCACTGTCGTCAGGAGACATTAACAGGAGACTCTGGAAAAGGAGCAATTTGCAGGAAAAATACAAGCCCACAGGAACTTTAACCATCAGTCCTGCAAAAAGGAGAAAAATCTTGAAAGTCGTGGCCAGGCTGCCGCCTTCGGGCTTGGGCTCGGCAGCGTTGCCAGTGGCATTGCCTGTGGCGTTGGCGGGCCGCTGGGCGGTTGGCGGAGGCCTGTGGGAGCGCGGCATGGTGTCCGTCCGTCAGTCAGTCCGTCCGTCCGTCCGTCGAGAAGTCGAAGCTCAGTCAGAGCCGCCTGCACCCGACCTCGCGCCTGCAGCGACTGCGGAGACTGCGGCAACTGCGGCAACTGCAGAGCCAAGCCCCGCCCAGGAGCCGCCACTCGCTTCCGGCCGCCCCCGCTGCCGCGGCACCGGCCCAGTGCGCATGCGCGCCCGCCCCCGCCAGCCCGCCCCCGCACAGCGCCCGGCCCGCGGTGGGGCGGGGCGCCGAGGAGCCCGCAGTGCCCGGGACCCCCGCCGGACCCTCACCGGACCCCCACCGGACCGCGCCCACACCCAAGGGGTCGTCACCAAGGGACGCGGGTGGCCGCGGCACTGCGCTCTCCTGCGCTCACACGCCCAACAGCGCGGCGGCTGCTCTGAACCGGGGGGAAGTGGTCCTGTACTTGGGGTGGAAAAAGCGGGTCGGGTAGAGCCGGGCAAAATAAGGGGTGGGCCGGTGCAGGTCCTGATGGGCAGCTGGGCAGGACGCCGGGCGTCCTTCCACTTTCCAGGCTCCTCTCGGGACGCGGAGCGCGTCCCCAGGCACCTGTCACCAAGGGCCCAGGGTTTTGGCGGCAACGGGGCGCAGGGCTGGGGGAAGGAGCAGCGGGACCCGCAGGCCTCCGTGCCGGGGGCTGGCCACGGGCGGTCCTAGCTGAGCTCGGGGCTGCAACAGAACAGGCCGCGGCGGCGGAGCCGGGGAGGCCCGCGGGCAGTGTGGGGACGGCGCGGGGCCGCGCGGGAGGGGAGGGCAGAGAGCAGGCGCCAGGAGCCGGCCGTTCCCGCTGCGGCAGGGCTGCGTGTGTTTGCCAACTGCGGCCGGAACTGGTTTTTTGCCAGAGAGTTAAGCGGCGGCGACTGCAGTGCGGCAAGTCTCTGGCGCAGAATTTCCGAGGTCGTCAAAACACCCAGCCATCAAGATAATTGTTAGTGCAATACTTAAAAAAAAAAAAACATCAAAATTCCAAAATACTACGAACAAAACACCAGCGTTTTAGATAAAGACAGGATCCGACCCTGTAGCTGTACAAGCTTGCTCACTTCGCTCACGCAAACCCTAGCCCTAGCCCCTGAAAAAGTTTATTTACCAAAACATGTAGCTCAACTCCAGAACAAAAAACCACAAACACCAGTTTTTAAAATGGGCAAAGGATTTCAACAGTTTTCTAAGGAAAATATACAAATGGCCAAGAAACACGAGAAAAAATCCTTCCCATCCTTTGTTAGTAGGGAAGTGCAAACCAAAACCAGTGAGATACCACTTCACACCCCTTAGAAGGAGTACAATTTAAAAAAAAAGGGGAGGAGGGGAGGAAAAGGAAAAAGTATTAGCGAGGAGATGGAAAAATCGGAACCCTCATACACTGCTGGTGAGAATGTCAAATGGTGCAGTCACTGTGGAGAATAGCTTGGTGGTTTCCCAGAAGTTAAGCACAGAATTACACATGACCCACCAATTCCCACTCCTAGGTATGTACCCCCAGATAAAAACTGGTGTTCAAACCAAAACAGTATTACTATTTACTAGAGCCAGAAGGTGGAAACAACCTAAATGCCCATCGTGGAAGAAAACAGACAGAATGGGCTCTCACCACAGGACGGAATACCATTCAGCTATAAGGAGGAATGAAGCCAGTCACAAAAGGGAACATGTTATGTGATCCCATTTATATGAAATGTCCAAAACAGGGTCATCTATAGAGACAAAAAGTAGATTAGTGGTTGTCTGACCATAGGGAAAGGAGAATAGGGAGGGAGTGATCGCTAGTGAGTACAGGGCTTTCTTTGAGAGCAGTGAAAATGTGACTATACTAAAAGCTATTGAATTGTATGCTTTAAGTGGATGGATAATGAATTAGATCTTAAAGGTGTTTTTAAAAACATATGCACAGAACCCAGGAGTGAATGGCTAAGGCAGACAGGTACTAACTACTGAAGACCCCAAGCCTGACGGCTGGCTGGCTTGCTGGCTCAGGACCTGAGCCGGCACAGGCATTCCCAGAGCTGCTTCTCCCTGCTCTGTCAGAGTCGTCTTGCTCTGGGTCCACGGCTCTGGCTCAGCTCATAGACTGTACAAGTGTTCTATAGCAACTCAGCTAACCAAAGAGCCAGTTTCCACATATACCTTCAGGGGAAAACTGTCCACCATCTACAAAATATTCAAGCTTTTGCAAATGAAGAAAAATACCAGTGGCGACTTTAAAGAAATTTTATCAGTATTATAAAGCATGGCAACCACAAGATGAAGTAGAGAAGAGCTAACAAAGCGGGTCCTTAAAGAACTGTGTAATCAAGATGCAGACAGCTAATTTTGGAAATTCCAATGGACGCGTGATACCCATCAGAGAGTCATCCACCTGAGACGAAAATTAAGTGAATCTGAAGACGGTAATTACTCTGTATCTGAAAAAGCATCTCCTCTGGAATGAAAGGCAGAAGAAAAGACTGTTCTGAAACACTGCTGGCTCCTGCTCCGGCTCCTCCAGGGCCCAAATGGAAGGCTCCAGATCACCTGTGTCTCCCAAAGGGGCCAACACCGGGACCAGCCACAGGGTGTCAAAGTGTCTCCCATTACCACAAAGATACCAAGACACTTGATAGGCAGGTCTCGGCCGTTTCTCGAAGACAACAAACCAAAACATGACCTTCAAAGTCACTGATTCCAAAGCACCAGCTTCATTATCTACTCCATCCGCATCACCTTGTCTTACAGCTTCAAAAGCAGCAGTTTCTAGTAAAACAGTAATATTGGGAAACACAGGAGGCAAGACAAAAACTAGCAAGCAGCTAACACCTTGCTTGTAGCAAGCTTTAAATAGCAGAGCTAAACACACTTCACATAGTTTTAACCTCCTCACCTAGGATACTAACTTTACATGGGAATTACAGGATTAGAAGTCAAGTCAGCTGTGAATAGCAGTTCTACAATTTGTATTTTTTAAAACATCAAATATTGCTTTAAACTATTTCTCTTCATTACTGTGTTGTTGTAATGCCCCCTTAATTTTGCACCCACGGTGAGTGCCTCAGTCAGCTTGCCTTAGTGACCAGCCCTGTATCTGAAAACTGCCACGCGTCACACATCCATGTCCCTAGCTTTATGGATGACCACTAGTACTAGTGTCCTTAGTTACTAGAACATCAGTCCAACTCACCTAGGGTCACAGTCAATGAGGGCCCAGCCCCCATGGAACTTTTCATCATCAGGCAGCAGTAACTTCATATAACTTTGTAGCAGCTGGCTAATCAGTTCCTGGTGGCTTCTCTGAGTCTCCTTGTGCAAAGCTTCATGTTCTTTCTCCTTGGTAAATATGGAATAAAGATCTTCCGTCACTGGAATGCCTTGCATCAAATCTAGAGTAGAAAGTGTTAATATCTATCATCATCTTACTTGGCTATAACATTTAAAACAACAGAACTCATAAGAAAACATAGGCATGAATCTTGGTGGTCTTGGATATGGCTTTTTTGTTTTAGATATGACACTAAAATCACAAGCAACAAAAACAAGAAAAATCAACAAAGTGGATATCATCACAAGAACTTTTGTGTCTCAAGGGCAAGATCATGAATGTGAAAAGACAACCCACACAATGGGTAAGAGTATTTACAATCATCTGATAGGGACCTGAATTCAGAATATATAAAGAATTCCTACAACTCAATAACAAAGACAAGCCGATTTTAAAATGGGCATGGGGGGTGCCTGGGTGGCTCAGTCAGTGGGGTGTCTGCCTTTGGCTCAGGTCATGATCCCAGAATCCTGGGATCGAGCCCCATGTTGGGCTCTCTGCTCAGTGGGAGCCTGCTTCTCCCTCTCCCTGCTGTTCCCCCGCTTGTACTCTCTCTCTGTCAAATAAATTTTAAAAAACTTTAAAAAATGAAAAATAAAATAAAAATAAAATGGGCATAGGATCTGAACAGACAAGCTAACTTCGTCATGGTGTGGCATGCAGCTCTAGCTTTAGGAAGCACTGTAATCCATTCCCACAGACGGGTGGGACAGCGAGACTGGCAGCTTCTGGGACAGAGATGCCGACCACTGGCCTTACGAGAGGAAACAGTAGGCCCAGACTGCTACCGGCCTCTCTCTCTCTCTCATCTCTGAAGAAATCCAGCTTCAGGATTCAGGTGAAGCTAATGTTGTGGACAGAGACAGAGACACAGAGCCTGGGTCTGCAGTGCATAACAGCCGCTAGGTCAGTCAACGGAGGAAAGGTACCCTATTTTTCCCTGATTAAACTGCTAAAATCCAGTTGTCCAGTCAACACAAATCCTACCTGTGGCAAAAACTAAACTTCTTTACAGTAGACATCTCAAATTCCTAAATGGCCTGTGCCGAGGCCCTACTATGTCATGTATGACAAAAAAATCAGATTAAAAAATAGGATTTAAAAAATATTCCCAGAGACCACAGGACAAGTTGTTACTTTGGTTTTAGTCCAGAAGGCTCTGCATTTACTTTAATCCTATGAGGTAATACTTCAATGCAAATTAAATTTTAAAAAATTTGCCAACGTACATATTGCACTGGGAAAGCTACCCTCCATTTCCTCTTCCAAATAATGATAAGAATTCGTTAGGATTATCCCATCTGATAGCCTGATACTATGTTCATTCGTTCTTACAGGAAAGGATGCTGTGTTATCCACAGCAAGAACACGTTATAAATGTCACATGGGGGAAAGCAAGACCTCTCATTACATCTCACAGCCCTGAGTAATGGAAAAACAAATTGAATGTGGAGTGTTCAGTTGATGAGGCTCTAGGCTACCTTGTTCCATACTCCAGGACCTGAACTCTGCTTTCTGTGACATGAACAGCAACCTGACAAATACGTATGGAAATGAGCGTTTGCTTTTGTTGCTTCAGCCTAAAAAATTCATCAAATTCTAGTCATGTAAAAATCTGAACTTGATTTCTTGGGTAAGATGCTGAATATAGAAACACAAGTATATTATAAAACATGAACTATATTAATGAAGTTGGTTTCTGTGAAACCCTAGTCATAGAGGAATAACAAATTTTAAAGAATGAAAAGCATTTAGGTTTCTTACCTATAACAGCTTGCCTATAAGCATCCTTAAACCGATTCAGGTAATACCTATTTGCTGAGTTAACACCATCTTTCATAACTCCTGCTAACTTCCTTTCTCCTGTCCTTGTGAAGTCACCCTGTCAAGGAAAAAGTCATTTTGACAATTGATTCAAAACACAAGAATGTCCCCAGAGTCAGTATGGGCTTTTAATACAGGCCAAAATTCTGTAGGCTTTTTATAACTTCTAAATAATGTAGTTAAGTTAAAATATCTACTAGTATTTGGCTGTGACCCAAGCACATCAAATAATTAAAGTGCTATTTGTGGCATCAAGTCTTCACAGTTGGATGGTGCTTTAAAGTAAATCCTCTCTTGGCAGTCTGTAGAATTTCTATAATTTACAGGTCAAAACTTCCTATATAACAAAAAGATTTTCAAGCCTCAAACTGGTATGATACTCAAAAATCACAAATTTCTGATGTGGGAAAGTGTGGACAGTGCCCTAGAGTTTATTACAATGGGATGTAACCAGTGTGTGTGGACGTGTGTATATGGGGAGCAAGAGCAGAGAGTTCTGTCCCTTGCTGCCCATTACAATCGCTGTAGAATGAGCCAACGAAGATTTAAATGGTTTTGTTTTGTTTCTCTTGCTTTTCACAACAGCAGTGTCAGAGCAAGTCCCTAGAGGGCAGTGACTTAGCTGGAAGTCTGTGCCGCTTAATCATCTCTCCATCTCCCCCCACCCCTGGCAAGCACCAAAGTCTTGTTTTTGAGTTTGATTTTTTTAGATCCTTCATATAAATGAGATCATGCAGCATTTCTGGGAAGAACTTGAGAAGGAATGGCATTAATTCTTCTTTAAATATTTGGTAGAATTTCCCAGTGAAACCATTTGGTCTTGGGCTTTCTTTCTTGGGAGGTTTTGCTTACTGATTCATCAAATCTCCTTACTCGGTGGTCTGCTCCAATTTTCTATCTTTTCGAAAGTCAGTCTTGGTAGATTGTATGTTTCTAGAAATGTATCCCTTCCTTCTAAATTGTCTAATTTGTTGGCATATAACTGTTCAGAGTGGGCACCTGTGATTCTATGTATTTCTGTGATATCAGCTGTAATGTCACTTTCATTTATAATTTTGAGTCCTTTTTCCTCTTGATAAGTCTAGCTAAAGGTTTGTTGATTTTATCTCTTCAGAAAACCAACTCTTCAAAACAAAACAAAAATAAAATAAAAAAGTTGTGCCAGAAAACCAACTCTTAGTTTTGTTGATCTTTTCTATTGTTTTTCCTAGTCTTCCTTTCAAATATTTCTGTTCTAATCTTTATTATTTCCTTCTTTCTGATAACTCTGGGCTTACTTTCTTCTTTTTCTAGTTTGTTGTAAAGTTAGGTTGTTTGAGATCTTTCTTTTTTCTTAATGTAGGCATTTATAGCTATAAACTTTCCCTTTAGAACTGCTTTTGCCACATCCCCTAAGTTGTGTTTCCATTTTCATTTGTTTCAAGTTGGGTTGTTGTTGTTGTTTTTAATTTAACCCTTTTTGATTTCTTCTTTGACCCAGTGATTGTTCAGGAGTGTATTAATTTCCACATATTTATGAATTTTCTATTACTGATTTCTATTTTCATTTCACATTCATTTTCATTCATTTCTGACCACCACTGTGGTCAGAAAAGATACCTGAAACACCTTCTATCTTTTTGAACCTTGTTAAAACTTGTTTTGTGGTCTAACCTATCATCTGTCCTGGAAAATGTTCCACGTGTGCTTCTGAAGAATATGTATTCTGCTGTTCCTAGATGAAATTTTCTATATACGTCTGCTGGGTCCAGTTGGTCTACCGTCCTGCTCAAATTTACTGTTTCCTTATTGATTTTCTCCCTGGATGATCCACTGTGGAGAACGGGGTATTAAAATCCCCTACTGGGGTGCCTGGGTGGCTCAGTCAGTTAAGCGTCTGCCTTCGGCTCACGTCATGATCTCAGGGTCCTGGGATCGAGTCCCACATTGGGCTCCCCGCTCAGCAGGGAGTCTGCTTCTCCCTTTCTCTGCTTGTGCTCTGTCTCTCTCAAATAAATGAAATCTTAAAAAAATAAAATAAAGTCCTCTACTATTATTGTACTGCTATTTATTCTTCCTTTTAATTTTGTTAGTAATTGCTTTATATATTTAGGTGTTCTGATATTGGGTGCATAAAAGTATTTCTCTTTAATCAGTAACTTGTACAAGGACTTTGAAAGTCCAATTTCCTTAATTGATAAAAAGCTTTTTTATATTTATCACTCAACCAAAAGATGGATTTGATGGCCTATTGAGACTTGATACAATTTTTTGTAAGGAATATCCTGAGGAGTGCCTCAGTGGCTCAGTCGTTAAGTGTCTGCCTTTGGCTCAGGTCAGCCCGGCATCGGGTTCCCTGCTCAGTAGGAAGTCTGCTTCTCCCTCTCCCACTCCCCTCCTTGTGTTCCCTCTCTCGCTGTATCTCTCTCTCCCTGTCAAATAAATAAATAAATAATCTTTAAAAAAAAGAAAAGAAATATCCTGAGATGAACTGTTACCTTGAAGGAAAATTAACATAAAACTAATGTAAACTAATTCCACCATTTCTTACTGGCCACAGAAGGAGTATTTGGTGCCTAGTAAATATAGCTTATATTTAAATTGAATTCTGTGAAGATTAGCTCTGTAGGATCTTCAAAAGACTTATTCATAACAACCACAAAAAGATAATAAACCATTTCGTCAGCATTTAGTGTGTGCCAGGAAATGGTGTAAGCCCTCTCATGCATTAACTCATACAATCCCATGACAGTCTTCAAGTGTGTCTAGTATTATTCGGTTTTGCAAACGAAGAGACACAGAGAGGTTAAATGACTTGATCAAGATTGCGACGCTAGTAAGGGGCAGGACTGGGATTCAACTTCAGCAGAGGCAAATATACTCGGGACCGTATTCTAGCAACAGACATGTTCTATCCGTGTAACATTTCAAAACCCAATTATTTCACACAGAATTCCCGATTTCCAAACTCCCTTGAAAAACTGGAGGATCTAGCCACACTGGGCCTCTGTGCCCAGAAGGAAGCAGAACAGCCCCCTCCCGAGACAACATGCGCTCTTCCTTAGGTCTGTCCCATTTCCTCCTTTAAGCTAATGGGTGCTCCCATTTCCTGGCCGGCCCAAGGAGAGTTGGAATACGTGACCCCTGCATGAGCCAAACTTTCCAGAAAGGAGTCAAGTACATAGACTACCATCTGTAGCCCAAGTAGCTTTCTCTCAAAAAGAAGGTTGGTTTAAAACCCCCTCCTGTGTCCCACAGAATGACCCACAAAAGCTGGCCGTCGGTGTTTACCTTCAGAGCGGCGGTGCCAGCATACTGTCTGCTAATGGAGTCCCCGTTGTTGGCCCACATTATCTGATAGATCCGATTACATTTCACTGGCAGTGGCTGTTCTGGGGGCATCACACCTAATTTTTTCAGCTAAAATTAACACATTGGTGGATTAGCTGTATATTAGGCAGGAAACCATAGCATAAAATATACATTGCAGCAAAAGGAAGCATGTTCATGTACAATTTTGGACCCTCAAATAAAAGAAACGGTGTTTCCAGACGTTTCCAAAATAGAGCACAATTGAGAGAGAGTTTTATCAATTGCTACACATGATTAAATAGAATGAAATATTTCACTGTCTTGGTGTCATTTTTAACGTGTAGGCTTATATTCTATTTTGTCTTTGTTTTAAATTTGCCGATGCAGTGAGACTATCAAAAAAGCCTCTTGAAACAACAACATTAGCAGTAGCAGAGCCATGAGTGCCCAGAAGGTGCGAGGCCTGGGTGGAGAATGGGGTTCTGCGAGCTGTTTTTATACGAATTACCTCACTGGCTCCTGGTAACAACCTGCTGCAATCCATACTCTTATTACGTCCCTTTTAAGGATGAAGAGACAGACGCTGAGAGAGGCCGAGCTTTTCCATGGGGTCAACACCGAATACGTGGTAGACCCAGGGCTTAGACTCAAAACCTGGCTGCTTTGTGCACAGTGAGAAGGAAGACACTCACCATCTCAAAACACAGTACCGAGGTTCCATCAAAAACGCCCAGACCCCATGCTAAGAATGTCTACCTTGAGAACGCAACACTCAGGTGTTGTGGGGCTGGAGATCTAAAGGGGGACACTGAGTAACAGATGCTGGAACTGCAGGAAGCAGCCACCACCAACAGGAGTGGAGGATAAAAGCTAGTTCTGTGGCACGAAAGGAGCCAGCAGCTGCAGAAAAGGCGCCACAAGACAGGCGAAGCAGCTTGTCCCTTCCTCCTCCTCCAGCCTCACGGTTTTCCTCTGGCGCCTCCTACTGGCAGAGTCTCACACAGCGCCGGCTGGATGAGCAGAAGGCACCGCAGACTCCAAGCCCCAAACGCACAAGGCCCCATGTGGAGTTAAGAGGAAAAAGGTGTATGGCCACACAGGCCCACCCGATCAACGATGTTGAAATGCTGGGCCTCACATTTTTGAAATGAATACTTAAGAAAATGCCACTTAAACCAACTTATTTCCACTGAAGGTTGTACTTTCCAGGTTTTAATGCAACTGTCTGTATGCTGTAAATGTTCTACAGAACGATTTCATGTACCTGTTTACATGTGGGAAAGAAGCAGAAATGAATACTTACAATGCAGCACCCTACCCCCCACCCCCCACCCCCGCCCAATTACCTGCTGTTCCATGACCACACGGGCGATGGCAGCTTGGACCACGTTGGTGCGATCCAGGCAGTCCATGCAATTGACACGAAAAATCCCTTCTTGTTTACATATCACCCCGGCTTGATCGACCCTTTTTCAAAAATAGATTGGGATTATTTTACAATATGAAATACCTTAATGAGGTTTTCAAAAACCACAATTCCTTAGAATATAGCAATAACTAACCAGGAGCACTGGTTATCCACTTGATGGAGTACTATGTGACAGGCATTACTGAGCACTTTGCGGACACTGTTGTTAATTCACACAATAAGTTGATAAGACATTATTATCCCCATTTGAAGACAAACAAAAGAAAATAAAACCGAAGGGCAGAATGACTTGTCTTCAGTCTCACTGACTACTAAGCAGAGCTGACACAATCCTGGATTATGCTCTTCTATACATTAAAGCCAGAAGGCATTTTAATTTTTTTTAAAGATTTTATTTATTCATTTGACAGAGAGAGATCATAAGTAGGCAGAGAGGCAGGCAGAGAGAGAGAAAGGGAAGCAGGCTCCCTGCTGAGCAGAGAGCCCAACTCGGGGCTTGATTCCAGGACCCTGGGATCATGACCTGAGCCGAAAGCAGAAGCTTTAATCCACTGAGCCACCCAGGCGCCCCCAGAAGGCACTTAAAACACCATCTTGTCTGAAATGCATCTCAGTGCATCTAGCTCGAGCAGACAAGGTCACTTTACCACTCAGTGAGGAGTCCTGCAGACGCCTTGTGTGTCTAATTTCTCTGTCTAATCAAATGTTCTCTCCAATCCTTTAATCCAGTTTCTTCTTCCTACAACTCCCTCCTGCTGATAATTTTCATTTTCCCCTCTCTGGTAATTCTGAAATGCCTGCACACTGAGACCAAGTACCTCGAAGCCATGTTAGGGATGCTGAGAGAGAAGAGAAAGAGGAAATGTCGACAACGGAACATCTACTGGAGTTAAAGAACAGCCAGAGGGCGCATCACTCCATCTTGCCTGACCACCTGACACCTCTGCCCTGTTCTAAGCTAACACTGCCAAAGACAGCCACTCTCTTGAAAAGGAAAATGGGAATTGGGAAGCAAAATGAAAGAAAAATGCTTTTTCAGCTTGCTGCTATTATTTTAATACTTAGTAGTACCAAATACATGTGATTTCACAGACTAAGAGTTTATATCAAATTGACTTATGAAATACCTACCAACACCACTTCATGTCAAGAATAATGTCATAAATGGCATCTGTTAGTGTTTGAACATTCTCAAACTTCATTCCTCGGCTAAAATTCATGCCAAAGGGAAAAAAAACCACAAAACTTTAGTAACTTTTTTTTTTCAGTTTAAGATACAATATTGAAAGTAGCTTGGAAAAATTAAAATTATTGCTTTAAGTATATGCGGTTAACATCACTATAAATTATATGGGCAACTATATAAATGCTTATAATTAATCTGCATTGTGAGAGAAAATATATTTAAGGATACACCGAAACATATCACAGGTATCAGAAGCTTCTTTCCCCCACCAAATTTTCAATACCTGGGTAGATGAACCCACATTAGAGCCAGGATTATGACAAAAGAACCGGCTTTCAGAGTACACACAGGTTAAAGTTACCATCAAAATGATTCACCGATTATTTTTTTTTCCGGAGCAAACACTGGTGAGGTTGATCCATAGGGAAAGAAGTATTACTAATAAGCAACAAAGGCGAGACAAGAGAATGACTTTTAAGTGAGGGGACTCCATTACGTTTGCCAGGCTTGGACCCAAGCAAAAAGTAAAAGCTCCAGAAGTTCTTCAGGTGACAAAAGGAAAAATGGAACTCTCTCGTTGTCTTGGAAAAGAAGGACTAAATATCGCAGGAACAATTAAATTTTTAGCCAAAATAAAGCTCATGTGAAAATCAAAACTAAATAACAGTGACAAGAAATGTTTCTTTCCCACAGGAAGACGGGAAGCGACGGTTTACCATGGCAGCACGTGCCACAAACACCGGGACGGGTCAGAACTCCCGTGGGGAAGCCCTCTTACCAGTGCTCGTGGAAGTCAAATGAGACGTAAGTGAGCTGTGAGCTGTTGTAGAGTAACACTTGCTTCAGGTACGCATCACCAATAATTTTCTCCCTGCCTGCCTGGTCTACCAAGTTAATAATAACCTGTGAGAGTAAGGAAAAACGAATTCAGTTTAGTCAGACGTTAAAAACTCAATGTGGTTTTTAATCACTTTATTTGGAATTATGTTTTAGAAATATTTTATAGCCACAATTAGAAATTTATCCCTTCAAGCATCCATTTTTTCCATAAAATTAGGCTTTCACTTGTTATATTTCAGTTTATGAGAATCATTTACGTAAATAGCATTAATAGCTATCTTACGCATTACGTATTTGCAATAACCAATTAGGATACATAATAAAAACCAGGTTCTTTACCATAGCAAATATTTAAGTTATTTAGAATAATTTTTAAAAGAAATATATGAGACCTACATATGGACACTATAAAACTGCTGAAATACCAAAAAGAAAATCTGAGTAAATGGAAAGACACTATGATGCCAGATAGCAAGTTTCAATTCTGTAAGGATGTCAAGTCTCTCCAGATTAATTTGAACATTTAACAATCCCAATCAAAATTTGATCAGCTCTTCCTATGGACTTGACAAGTTAATTCTAAAGTTCATCCGGAAGGATAAATAGAACAGGACAAATAGCCAAGATATAGACCCACGTACATTGAGGAATCTAAACTATGGTAACAGTATAATTCTGGGGGAAGTACAGAATATTCTAGAATAGAGGGGAGAAACTTACTTTAGCCCCTACATCTCATTATGCATAAATTATAGCTGCATTAAGGACCTAAATATTTTTTAAGTTATAAAAAAAGAATATTTGGGGTGATGTTTCTGTAACTGTAGAATGGGACATGACTTTCTAAGCATAAGATTAAAAACCAGAGGCATAAACAAAAAGATGGACAAATGTGACAACATGAAAATTTAAAACCTCTGTAACTGATGACAATACAAGTAAGCAAAGGTAAAACAACAAAACAAAAAGAAACAAAAAACTACCTGGGGGAATATATCTGTAACACAAAACCAATAAGATATAAGAGTGCTATAAATTTAGTTAGAAAATAAGAATAAAAGATACAGAGGAAATTCACAAGAGAAAATACACAGAGCCAACAGACATGAGGCTACAACTTTGTTAATAATCAGAAAGGGAGACAAACCAAGAAACGGACTCTTCTTAACTATGGAGAACAAACTGATGGTTATTGGAAGGGGTGCTGGGGGGGACGGGAGAAACAGGTGACCGGGGTTAAGGAGGACACTTGTTGGGATGAGCACGAAGTGTTGTGGGGAAGTACTGAATCACTATCGTGTATACCTGAAACGTTATACCGTAGGTGAACTCACTGAAATTTAAATAAAAACTTTTTTTTAAAGATTTTATTTATTTATTTGATAGACAGAGATCACAAGTAGGCAGAAAGGCAGGCAGAGAGAAAGAGGAGGAAGCAGGCTCCCACCGAACAGAGAGTCTATGCGGGGCTCGATCCCAGGACCCTGAGATCATGACCCACACTGAAGGCAGAGGCCTAACCCTCTGAGCCACCCAGGCACCCCCTAAATAAAAACTTTTTAAAAAGCCCAAAGAAATACAAATTTATAACAGAAAACTAGTTTTCACCTATACAGAGGCAAACATTGAATCCTAAACAGAGTCACCATTGGTGAGTATATGAGGAAGTGAGCACTGACTCCCATTCTTGCTGAGAGTATAAACTTTTGTGATCTTCTGGGGATCAACCGAGGGGCAGGTGTCAATATTATCTGCCTACTATTTGACCTAGCTGTTCTACTTCTAGAAACATATTCTATGAAGCACATAGAGTCCCCGGATATATGAACGTTGCTTTCTGGAAAATTTTTACACTAGCAAAAACTATATCTTAAGGCTGCATCAATGGAGAAATAGAGAAAAAACAGCCATGAAACATTAAGTGAAAACAGTTGCAGAATAGCACATTTCGTACAGCCCTCCAGTGACTTAATTTTATAAATGTGTATTTATGCAGGTGCAAGATGGTTTTTGCTGCAAATGACAAATCACTGACTCAGATCTTAGAAAAAGAAGTCAGGAGGTTGCATGGTTCTAGAATTGCTTAATTCAGTGGTACCAATACCAAGTCTTTCCATCTTTCCTGCCATCTTTGGCATACTGGTCAGGGCTCAGGTTGGTTCGTTCACAGTTTTGACACTGAAGCAGCATATCAAGTCCAAACACAACTGCCATGGAGGGACCGTTGATTCCTATATCTCTTTTTAGCACAGCAGGAAATCGTTCCCAGAAGCTTCCAGCAGACTTCCCTCACATCACACCTCACTGGCCCAGCTGCCAATGAACACACATAGGTCAGTGCCCAAACCGGCCACCGGCAACAGGAACAGTGGAGCCACCCTGAGTCAGACCGACCTGCGGGTCCGCCTCTCAGAGAGTGACTGGGGGGGGGGGGTTGCACGGAGCAGGCAGGTAAGGGAACATTACTGGGGTACTGTTAGAAAGGAGGAGGTGTCTGCTCAGAACATACACAGATAAAACCGATGTGTCCAAACAGTTTTTGAAAGTCAACACAGAGCAGGGATGAAGGTGCTGAGGAGGTTACTCCTTCTGCTTCCTTTACACATCTCAGTACTGTTACAGTTCGCATAATGATTATGGGTTACATTTTTTTTAAGTTTTTATTTATTTTTTAGTAATCTCCATAGCCAGCATGGGGCTCGAACCCACAACCCTGAGATCAAGAGTCACAGGGCTCCTCCAACTGAGTTGCCAGGTGCCCCTATGTGTTATATCGGAATCGTGGCTTACTTTCTGTAATGCTAGTGATAACTCCACATACTGCTGATACATGAACTTATTCACACTGTAAAAAGTTCAAATGTAGATAAAGGTCAAATCCTTCTTCACTTAAACACAGACCCACAGCCTTCCCCGGAGGTGATGAGGGTTCGCAGCGTGTTGTGTGTCCTTTGAGCTCACATAAAGGTGTGCTGATATACATGCGCATCAACATATGTGTGAGAACACAGATATGGAAAAGAATTACATGGTTTTGTTTTGTGGGTTTTAAATGGCAACACACCATATGCTGTTACAGTCTTTACTGTGTGATTTCAAGATCTTTCCATGCTAGTACACACAGATCTACATCTCTACCTCGTTTCTAAGCCATTGTATCCAATGCTTTACATGTGCCACACTTCATCTGCTGACCTCCTGATCAACAGTCGGGGTTCTGTGACGCTGCAATCAACGTTCTTGGAGAGACCTCGTGGATTGAACGTCGGCTTCTCTCAGGTAGACTTAAGATTTTTTTGTCTTGGAGTTCCAGTTTTTCCACGTCCTTAACAAAACTTGGCTTATGCTGTCTTTTTATTTTAGTCATTCTGGTGTGTCAGTAGTTTTACTTTGCATTTCCCGGATGGCTGATGAAATGGAATACCTGTCATATGTTTACTGGCCTGTTAAATATACCTTTCTGTGAACTCTGCTCAAGTGTTTTGTCCAGTTTTCTTTCATGCCAGACATCTTTTTGGGGAGGGGGGGTTTATAAGACTTATTTAAAAAATAAGTTTTAAATAAGAGTTCTAGATATGAATCTTTTGTCTTAGATATATATTTTTAAAAATCTGAAATATCTTCTCCTACTCTGTGAATTGCTTTTCCATTCTCTTAATGGTGCCGTTTAATAAATAGAAATTCTTTATTTTTTTTACTATTTTTTAAAAGATTTATTTATTTGAGAGCGAGAGAGTGTGTGTGTGTGCTTGAACAGTGTGAGCAGAGTGAGCAGGGAGATGGAGGAGAGCGGACTCCCCGCTGAGGGGGCAACCCAACATGGGGCTCTACACAGGGCGGGATCCACCCTGAGATCCCTAAGTGAGCCAAAATCAAGAGCTGGTGGCTGAAACGACTGAGCCACTTAGGTGCCCCCATTATATATTTTTTAAATTATTTATTTAAGTAATCTCTATACCCAACATGGAGCTTGAACTCACTCTAATTTATTAATATTTTCATTATGGTTGGTGATTTAAGTCCTATCTAATTTTAATGCAGTTTCAATAAATACATGATAAAACTTCAATAGAGTTAAAAATTTAGTAAAGTCAAATGTATTATTATTTTTCACTATGGTTAGTGCTTTCTAAAAATTTTTATTTATTTTTAACATCTAATTGCATATATTAGTTTCTCTGGTGTCAGCAGCAAAGCTGATCAAATTTAGTCAAGTTTGATCAATTATACAAACATATAAAGATTTCTCAAGGAAAAGTGGTCTCCCTGAAAGCAAGGGGGCAGGAATTATTTTAATTAGGCCTTCATATTCTAAAGCCTGACCCTAGAAATCATAGGTGAATTTGAAATTGAGAAGTCATAGATGATTGTGTTAGCTAACTCAAAAAGAGACTGAGGTATTGGTTAGCACTTTTTTTTTCTTTTTTTTTAAAGGTATTTTTTTAATTTATTTGACACAGAGAGAGAGAGAGAGTAGGCGGAGAGGCAGGCAGAGAGAGAGGAGGAAGCAGGTTCCCCGACGAGCAGAGAGCCCAATGCGGGGCTTGATGCAGGGCTCGATTCCAGGACCCTGGGATCATGACCTGAGCCGAAGGCAGAGGCTTTAACCTACTGAGCCACCCAGGTGCCCCTTGGTTAGCACTTTTTAAGCCCTAATTAAGACCCGAGGTCAAAAAGGTGTTCTAGGGGCACCAAAGAGAGGCTGGGGGAAGGCCGTGGGACTTTAAAAAGGAAAAAAAAAAAAAGAACTTCTCTATTTTCCTTTAAAATGTTCATGGTTTAACTTTTCAAAGTCAGATCCATATCCACCTGGAAATGATTTCTATATATAATATTTAGTATAGATATCAAAAAGCAAAACTACTGGACTAACGATCTAAGCATATTTTGATTGATAATGCCATTTGTAACAGCTGTACCAACTTCTGTTTCCACCAGCAATGTGTCAGAGTTCTCATTTCCCCAATTACTTGTCTTTATCTCTTATTATCAACTTCATACTTTTTTTCAGTCTGAGGGCTTGCTTTTTTATTTTCCTGCTCAGGCTGTCTTTGCAAGGATTGCACAAAGTGTATATGTTAATTTTGGAAGAACTGACATCTCTTCAGTACTAGTCCTTCCTGCCAGGAACATGGTATTTTCTCTCTGTTTGTTCAGGTTTTCTTTTGTGTTCTACTCATTCTTCTCCCACTTCCCGCCTCCATATACATGCTACCTTTTTTGTCTGTTTATTAGGTTTTAGGTTATTTCTTCCTATTTTTTGTTGTTGTTGTTACTGTTAGAAAAATGCATCCTATAGCATTACATATTCAGACTGGTCATTGCTGACTGGTAAGACTTACTGATTATTCTATAGGAATCTCATCTGAAATCTAGTCATCTTATTGAACTTGGAATCTTACTCAACAGTTTTCACTTGATTTTAGTCTATATGATCACATTCCTACATATGAATATGTAAGAAAGATGGGCAGAGAAAAAAGACATTGAGAGATACATATCAAGTTATCTTCAGGAGGTGGGACTATAGTTGTACTGAGAGATGCCTTTCATTTCTTACTCTAGATAATTTTTGGCCTGTGGTAACTAACTGACAGACTGATCTCTTAGCTAAAAACAGTCTAAAGTAGCTGATTCAGTGATAATTCTTCTTAAGGAATATTGAAAATACTCTTAGCTTATGTGTTCTTCAACTTCATGACAAGATGCCATTTTGCTTAATTATGAATAGTACATTGTTATTTTCATGAAATTTAAAGAAACAGATATATAATCATGGCTGAATATGAAGGAACATTTTATTACTACAGATCAAAGCCCACCTGTTTTTTGTAAATTTTCAGTTGTTCTTCGAAATGGGCACAGAAATAGGCAACAGTGTCCTTTTCACCTACAAAGAAGTGATACAAAATCTATTTTTCCTTCTAATGTTTGAGACAGAAATTAGAGTCTATTCCATCTTTACTTTTATGTTTCAATAATTTATTGACAACCAAATGTAACTAAGATGGTCCAAAACCACTATTTTAAATAAAATGCAAAGCCAAAGATCCTAGATTCCTTTTTTCCCAATCAGACTGAACTGAACTACATTGGAAGTACACACTGTGAAACTAGGACCTTTATTGTTCATGCATCCGGCCTATTGTTAGAAAGAGCTCCATGTAATTTATAGTAAGAGACTAAAAACTGAAGGTCTACTGGATTCTCACAAAAATATACTGAGTTTTGAGAGAAAATATTCTGTGAACAATTTTCAAAATCAACCTCATTGACTAATCTGATTAGACTGACACATGACTTAGCTATTTCTGTGCTACAGTTAAAATACTGGAAGAAGTTAAATCCTCAATATTTAAAACAAAAACAAACCTTTCACAGTGAGACATCTGAGTAAAGGCATCTTATCTATTTTTTGTAGATGCCGTCTTCAGGTATTTCCTACTTTTATAATACTGGCTATGTTTACCCTTTTCCAAAAGTAAGCAGCTAAGAAAGTATTCTCCAAGGAAACAATGGTTTAAAATCTGTGAAATAAGCTAATTTTACTCTATTGCTAGGGAATTTTTTTATTGTTAAATAACTTACTTAGATTATCAACAATCATTATTATTCCTGCAAATACTATATCACTACTAAATTTCACACAGTTTTATTATTTTAACTGAAGTACCTAGCCCAGCAAATCAAAACCCATAAAATAACTAATACTTTAAAAAATATTCTCTCTGAAATCATCACTTGCAAACCGAGTAACTGACAAGCTTACTTTTGTCCAGCCGGGGTCGCGGATTATATCGATACCCAACCTGGCTCCAAAACACAGGCACGGAGCCTCGTGTTTGAATAAAGGACAAAGTATGATTATGAACATGAATTAACTGCTCAGTTTCCACATAATTCGCCACATTCCCATTTTTATCCACTCCTCTCCGTTTGTAACGCATTCCTAAAAGACAATTAAAACAGAAAACAGCAATGTAAAGAAATGATTTAGTCTGATCAGATATGCTCCTTAACCAAGGACGTCTTTTAGGATAGCTTAAAGGATCTCATGTGCAACCAGCAGGCAGAACAGTAACAACTTCCCCCAAACTCATAACGATATGCATCATTGTTTTTTAAAAGTTGAAGTGAAGATACTTTCTGTGAACTGAAAGGGAAGGGTTTTCCCAAGGGTGCTAGCACTCAGCAAGGATTTATTACCATGATCCAGGCTGTCAGTGGGAACAATGGTATTTAGAAGCATATCCCAAGTGACTCTCTTCTCTTCTCCATATACATACCTCCTTTTCTTTCTGCTTTTGTTAACTCTCCCCCATGCACCTCCCTCCAGAAATTGGTCCCCAATTACATCACACTATTTAGAGTCACTGAGCACTTTGAAGCCAATTATGTTTCCAAATCCATTATTGTCATTAGCATTTCAACACATCTGCAGCTTTACCATTCTCATCTAAATTTCACTTGCACACGATTTCTGCCCTCTACTCACCTGCTCTGTGCCTACTTCGGCGTGAAATGAGAGCCACTAGAAATCGTGGGTGAATGTCATCTACACAGGTGGACTCCTGAGGGGGGGTCTCTGGGCTGCTTTTCTCATCATCAGATGATTCATTATAATTAACCACCAGTTCTTCAATCTGCACGAAACCTTGGATAATGGGGATAATCCAGAAGTCCACCTCTGGTGTCTGAAAACAATATGAGCATCATATTGCTTCCCTCTGTACAGCACAGCTGCTCCCTTAAACCCATACAGAAGCTAACACATATTTGTGAGTTTACCAGAAGGAGAAACCTTCTATTTTTTAATCATGTTTCCTGCATATTGGAGGATGGCAGGAAGGAAGGAGGGAGGAGGACAAAGGGGAGAGCCTTTCCTTTTCTCTGTGGTGATCAGTTCAAAAAGAGCTGCCTGCCAGGTGCCTGGCTGACTTGGTTGATAGAGCACATGACTCTTGATTGCAGGGTCGTGAGTTCGAGCCCACTGTTGGGTATAGAGATTTCTTTAAAAAAAAAAAAAAAAAAAAAAAAAAGCTGCCTGAGAGGGCCCCCAGCATAGACACCACACTGCCTGGGTAACAAACTCAAGCTCTACCACTTACTAACTCACTCAGGTAAATCACTTAACCTCACCGTGCCTCAACGTCCTGCTTTGAGAAAGAGGAGAGACCATTACCTCATTAGACTGTGTAGAAGAGTAAAATGTAAAAAGGGTTTGGCTTAGCTCCTGCCTTATCATTAAGTATTTAACAAATGTAGCAATTGTGATTATTCCCCTTGGCACAGAAACAGAGGAACAAACAAAAACCAACATAGAGGTTGATTTTTAACTCCCCATTGCATCAAGGCTTTAATAAAATACAACCAACTCTGATCACCTTGTTATAAGCAAAGACTGACTCTATTTTCTAGTTTAGAAAAAAAACTTGCCTTGCCAAGCTAAAATCCACATAGCAAATGAATCAAAACAAAACAAAAAAATCCCTCCACGAGTATCTTATTTTACCAAGTCACCCAACATAATTAGGAGTATATTAATTACACTTAGACACATCCGCTTCTGTGCCTTTCAGGCTAAGAATACTCGAATTTCCCAGCTGACTGTGTGCAGGGACAGTAAAGGTAAAAAGTGCTCCAGGCAGCTGCTCTTGCTCTTTCTCTCACATCTCCACAACCGTATCCAGCCTTAGCCTTGGCATGACCTTTAAACCTACCTCATTGTTCATAGCCACATAAGCCAGGACCTGTCCCACGGTTATGTTTTGTTTTACGGAGCACGCAGATAGGGTCTTAGGAAGGTGGTTAGAATTGAAAATAGAAGTGAAGTGTCTATTTGCATTCATTATTCTTACCACCATCCTCATTATTTGTGTTTTTGTTCCAGCAATCATGCAAAACTCTTGACAGGAAAAGAGAAATGTAAACTGCCAAATGCATCTCGACTGCAAGTCATCGCTTTTAATGGTAATTCCAAGTGTCTGACAAAAACTCTGCCAAACATATTAGAACTCAGTATGTCAGCAAACGGCAAAAATTCGCATTACAGTCACCTTTCTTTTTCTCCCCATCACTGAATTTCTGTGGTCATAGTTTGATCAGCCTCATAAAAAGAGGTGAGAACATTTTCAAGCCTCATTCTCAAGAGAGGCATGGTAGATATCTAGTGGTAGACACTGCTCAAGTTCAAAATCATTTATACTAACCACTGCCAAGGGGGAGAGGAAGAAAGGAGAAAAAGGGTTTGAAATTTTTGAAAAGTTAATGAAAAGACAATATGTTACCCATTCAGCTATTTGCCTACTTTGTGTCCAGAACAGTAACTAGCACCCAGCAAGCCTTCCATACATATTTGTGGACTGAGTGAATGAATTGTCCTCGGACAGTCATAACTCTTTGAAATACGTGACAAAGTTAAGGAACAAAGTAATCACTAACCTGGAAGGAACCTCAAACAATAATCTCACCATATTCCCTGTCTTCCCAGATTCAAATACTGGCAGTACTGGAATGTCCTTTGAGATATTTCTCCTCTAATTCCCAGATGAGACAGAAAAGTTAAATGACTGGTATCATTAAAGGAAAATTGGGCTTCAACATTTCCAATGAGTACAAAAAAAATCCCTGTCTTTCATAGGAACCCTATGGACATTAGTCCCACAGACTTAAATGACTACTATCCTATGGGAACCTGTTAAAAAGCTAGGCCTTTGGCTAGGCAGTGGAGTTGTGAATTGCCTTAAATGATGCCTTGGCTTTCCTAGCTAAATGATTTCCATTCTAGAGGGGAAAATATTTTGTGAGATTTTTTAGTCAAAACAAAACAAAACAAAGCTTTTAAAAGTAGGCTGCACACCCACTCAAACTCCCAACCCTGAGATCAAGAGCACATGGCCTTGTGGGCCTGGTGGAGTTGAGCCACCAGGGCACCCTATTTTAGTGAGTTGTTTTTTTGTTCTTTTTTTTTTAGTTTTTAAAATTTTTTAAATAAACATATAATGTATTTTTAGCCCCAGGGGTACAGTTGTGAATCGCCAGGTTTACACACTTCACAGCACTCACACCCCCCAATGTCCATTTTAGTGAGATTGTTAATTCATCTTAATACAATTGAAAAATATTTGCTTCATAACTATAACTATAGGATATTTTTGAAACCATTACTCACACCAATCTCAGTAAGATCTTGTATCATATATTTATTCCAAAAAAATCGGTCATCAACCTGGAAAAGGCAGAGAACAGTTCAGAAACATGTTGTCTGAGCTTTCCTACAGAAGCCAAACAGGTCCATAAATTGTTCCACTCTGAGCTATGAGAGAAGTACCTTTTGCCAGAGGGGACGGGGATCCTTCTCCCCGGTGCTTTGCCTCTGCACCGAATTGGTCAGGTCATAGGTCAAGCTATAGTAAAAGGACTCTGAGTCCATGAACATCTTTAGCAACTCCTCAAGTAATCTCCTCTCCAACTTCTCCTTTTCTTTACTTTCCTTAACCTGTAAGAAATTCAGCTACTAATTACCACAGGAATTCAAATGTGCAGCAGCATGTGGATAATATCCAACTTCCTAGGAGACAAGGGAAAATGATCCCAAGGACCACGCACAGACAGTGCTTTCATAGGATAAGCAGTTTGAAAACAAATTTACAGGGGAGAAAATTACCCTTCGATTTAAAACTAATCAAAGATGAATTCCAAGCCCATATCAATTAAACTCTTACTTTCTTTTTATTAGGAGCAGACACATTGGTTTTAATATGTGTAAAGGTCTTCAGTAGAAACTTTGAGTCATCGGGAGATGGTACAATCTTCTCTGGTTTGTTAATTCCAAAATGATGCTTCTTACAGAGCTAAATAATTAGGAAGAGAAGAAAATTGTTATTCGTATCGGCTTGTTAAATGTTCAGGTATGAGTGCAGAAGGGGCTGCTACTGCTCATGCACTTTGGTCAAAAGAAAACCTCAAGGCTTATTAGTAAAGTGACCAAGTAGTGAGCTGATCGTAGAAAGCACAGCTCTGGTTTCAAGGATTAGAAAGTTACAGTAGAGGATAAGCAAAGAATAAAGGACAGGATATCCTTAGGATTTAGGGGTGGGAAATTCAGGTTAAGGTCATAATTACAGTAAATTCTTATCAAATACAACTGAAGAAAAAGATCTCTGGTTGTTAATGCTCTGAAAATTGGCATCTAAGACTAAAACTATTGCAAAATACACATTTGCTATGCTCCAGGGGCATTACTTTCCAGCCATCTGTGCTAAACATTCATTCATGCTGGTTAACTGAGTGTTTTGGTCAAGAAGATGTCAAGAGTCTGTTCTACTGGGAATCTTAAAAGCTGGACATGTCAACCACTCTCTCTCCTCCTATCCTCACACAAACGAATAGAATCAGCATGAAAACGTACTCTTTGGGACTACAGATTAAATTTGAAGAAGCTGTAAGCAGAGGCTGCAGGAAATGTGCGGTCCAGCTGACAAAGATGAGGAAGAGGGTGGGAAGGTATTACGAGAAGGGCACAGAGGTTTAAAGAAGGCTACCTGGTTAGAGTCAAGGGTATTACAAATAACTTCATACAGCTCAACATACAAAGCAAAAGATTCTATTATCCATATGCAAATTAATTCCATTTTTTCAACACACTGGTTGTATTACTACACTAAGCAGTAGGCTCTCATTGAGAACAAACAGTTAATGCCCATTATAAGTGGTGTCTTACTAAATAATGATTACTAGATGATAAACAGGATAAAAAAAAACTTTAATGAGAAGAGCAAAAGCTAGTCCAAACTTTGATTTTATATTGAATAAAAAGGGTAAAGGCATGCCTGTTCTATCAAATTTGGAAGTGGACAATTCTGTCAATCATCTCTCAATAAAGCTGAGGGGAAACTGGAAGTGGAGACTGAGGACCGGGCTGTATTCAGACATAATGGAATCTTGCAGATCTTATGCCTTTTCAAGATTATGGCTACCAAACCCTCTCCTCCCCTGAGTTCTGCAACCTGATTACAACTTTATGTTGCTCCTGCTCTACCAGTGAACACAAGGGGACTGAAGATGAGTCACAGCCGTCCTGCCAAAACTGAGCTCATGGTTTCCCAAAAAGTAAGCAAAACTAACAAGATCTCAAGTTGACAGGGAAGGCGAGAAGAACTAAGCAAAAGGACACTGCTCCAGCATCTTCTCCCCACCTTGCACGGGACACTCCCATCAGCACAGAAACACGCTGATGCAGCTCTCCTCTTACACCTCCACTTGACGCCTCCTCCTCTGCCAGCTAGCGTCGTAGTCCTCTGTACTCCTCCTCACTGCCTCCAACCTCCTGCTGCTCCCCCGTACACTGCTACCTTCACTGTGACCAATGACCTCCCCTTTGCTAAGCACAATGGTGGAATCTTGGTCCTTATCTTAACCTCTCGGTAGCATCTGACACAGTTCGTTACTCCCTCATCCTCTCTGATACACTGTACCCCTGGCTTTCACCGCTCTCCCTTACCTCTTTTACTGGTTCCTTTCCAACCATTTGACTTCTTAATGTCTTGGCCACCAGGAGGTTCAGTTCTTGACCCTCTTCTCTATCTACATTCTCTCCCTCAGTGATTTCATCCGATACCATGGATTCGGTATCTTCCATATGCCAGCTTCTCCTTCCTAAATGGGTATTTCCAGCTCAGCCCTCTCCCAAAATTCTAGACTCACAAATCCCAACATTTCTGTTTGAATTTCCAGCAGGCATCTCAAAATCAACATGTCCAAAACCAGATGCTCATCTTCCTTCCACTGCCTTTACCGCCCCACCACCACCACCACTTTCTGCCCCTTGCTCACTCCAGCGCATCTACACTGGCCTCCTGGCTGCTCCTCAGCACGTCGGGAACACTTCCACCTTGGGGACTTTGTCCTAGCTGTCCTCTCCCCAGACCTCCTACCACCATCTCCACCCCAGGCACTCCCCCCATCACCTGTACTCTACCCAGCTTTTATGTCCCAGAGCATATATTACTTCCCAACATACTACATAATTACTATCCTGATGTTTATGATCTGTCCTCCCCCTGTTATAATGGGAGCTCTGTAAGGCAGACATGTTTATCTTGTGGACTCCTGTATCTCTAGTGCCTTCGTAGCACCTGGCAAGGAGGTGTCAAGAAATATTTGTTAAATGAATGAATCATCAAATAAATGAATGAATGAATGATGCTAAAATAGAAATGGTAACCTCCAGATTCATCTGCAGGGCATGCATGTAAGTAGTCCCGTGAAAAGGTCACTCCCCATCTTCCATGAATATCTCCTACACACCCCCATCTTCGATGGCGCAGAATTATTAGGGCAGTAGAGAAGCAGGTTTTGTTTTTTTTTAAGATCTTATTTATTTATTTGAGAGGCAGAGAGAAAGCAAGAGAGCATGAGCAGCAAGGAAAGGGAGAAGCAGGCTTCCCACTGAGCAGGGAGCCTGGCGTGGGGCTCGATCCCAGGACCCTGGGATCATGACCGGAGTCAAAGGCAGACACTTAACCAATTGAGCCACCCAGGAGCCCCAGGAAGCAGTTTTAAAAAGAGGCTCTCCTATTAGTCCCCTGCCCCTGCTTGCAACACTGAACAACTGTGGGTTAGCAATTTTTATATAAAATGTTATTAATTATCTAGTCATATTAATAACACTCTTAACAAAATTGAAAACATGCCCAAACTACTTATAAACTGTAGCAATTTTAATTTCTAAAACATTTGTCAGACATAGTTATTCCTTAAGAGTATTCAAGCTAGGGGCGCCTGGGTGGATCAGTGGGTTAAGCCTCTGCTTTAGGCTCAGGTCATGATCTCAGGGTCCTGGGATCGAGCCCCGCATCAGGCTCTCTGCTCAGCAGGGAGCCTGCTTCCCCCTCTCTCTCTGCCTGCCTCTCTACTTGTGATCTTTCTCTCTGTCAAATAAATAAATAAAATCTTAAAAAAAAAAAAAAAAGAGTATTCAAGCTAGCAGAATTTCCCCCAGGAATGTTTCGAAGCCCATGCTCAAGACCTAGCTATTCTAAAGTAACCTTGACGCAGCACATCTCATCTGTACCCAGGCGATGCTCACTCTCAGAAGTCCCTTTTTCTTTGCAAAGCTAGTTTCCTGCTGTGTCCCCTCTAGGACCAGGACCTTCCCTTCATTCATCCCCCTCTCCTCCGTTCCTACCATTTTCTAACACTGTTAGAGTTTACCAGAACATGTATTGTTTTAAACCATTCCTCGACTCTAGAATCTCCTATGAGTTAGCAGGGTACAAACAGTGTCATAGTCACTTGTGAGAACGTGGTCTGGTTGGGGTAGGTCAAAGAGTGAAAGCCCAATGGGACCACTCAGGCAAAGTAAAATAAGGACCACCTCAACTCCAAAGAGGATACATCTTGTCTCTAAGAACAGGACACTGACAATCACTGCTGTGGTCTCTTTCTCTGGTCCCCACAACTTTGGCTCTTCCCCCACCTCTGACTGATCCTTCTCAGTTTTCTTTGTTGGCCTCTCTTTCTGTCTCTAAAGACAGCGGTGTTTCCCAATGTTCTGCCCTTAGCTCTCTTCCCCTTCATGCAGTCTAGAAAACATTTTCTTTCTCATTTTAACAGTGGCTGGTATGTTTAACTACACATTTCTAACGCCACTCTTTAGCTGAGTTCATGATATAAAAATGTAACATCTCCCAGCTACTGACACACTAGTCCCTCAAATTCAGCATCCCCAAAACTGAACAACATTTGTTTCCCAAATCGTTTTTCCTTCGGTTGCCCCACCTCACTAACGGGACTAACTACTGGACCCCTTTGGCAAGAAACCAAGTGACCATTTTCCATTATTTTCCCCTAGTAGCTCCCTATCAACCCCAACTACCTCATGCTGATTGCTAGAGTGTTTACTATCTGTTGCCCAGAGCAGTATTTCTCAAGGCAGGTGCTACTACATAACAGACAGGAGAATTCTTTATGCATGATTATCCCACACTGTGCAGACAACCTAACAAGCTTCCTCTCCTGAGCTAGGGAGTCACACTCCAGCATTAGACCCCTTTTAAGTACCCTTTTTAAGTTCCCTGTACCCTGTTTAAGTTCCCTTTACTGTGCAGTGGCCAAATCTCTTGCTCCCACTACCTCATTCCAGACCCAGAACCCAGGAGGCCTAGGGTCTCAGTTCAATCTACCACCCATGTATGGTCCATGATGCTGCTTCTCTCTAGGCCTGGAAAGGTCTTTTTATTTATTTTTTTCTTTCTCTTTCTTTAAAAGAAAGAAAGAAAGCAAGCCTATTCCTAGGCTTGGAACACAGCCCAATCCCAATATCCGTTGACTTCCTTATCTATAACACCCAAATCTAAAAATATCTGAAACCTGCAAGTTCATTTTTTAAGTCTGTTACAAAATTCATTTAATGGCCAAATATGGCCTGAACAAATATGAGACCACTGATAGTCATCCTTTATATCCCTTAGTATGAATATTCCTACGCTTCTTCAGGAAATATGAATGTGTCGTATTACAGGGTAATGCCCAGACTCACTGGGTGTAGATGGAATATTTAAAATGGCCTTTTGAAAACCCTCAAATCCTGAATTCTAAGATAAATATGGCCCCCAATTTTTCAGATAAGGACTGTGATCTGTATAGCAGAACACAAACTCATAGTACCATCTTAATCTGGAAGTCTATTTCTGTCTCTTAAAACCAATTTTTCTAAATAGAGATTTAAATTTACTTTAAACAATAAACATTTTAGAATCTTTGATGTAGTTACCTTTAGAAAGGTATAGGTTATCATTTTTTAAAGGGTTACATTTTTTTTAAAGTAGGCTACCATTTTTTTCCTAAGTATTTTTTATAATCACCCAATGTTCATCCCAACAAATACATTCCTTAATCTTAAAAGGGTTAAATTTAGTCCTACTGAAAAACAAGGATAGAGAAAATAACTTCTTGGGATCACATCCAGTCCAAAGATGCTTTGTTTAGACAGAGCTCTTGGGATTACAACATGCAGCGCTCTGATAGTGGGATCATCTTCCCCTTTCCAGAGGCCCAGTCAGTTCTGTGCAGTGTGCTTAGGTCCTTACAACTTTGATACACACGATCTCAAAAAGAAAACCACCACCATGAGCCCCATGATGCTCCCTTAGTTTTTCTATTAGTCTAGAGCTTATGTTTTACAACCAAGGTTAAGGGACGTTGCTGCTGCTATTTAAGAAAAGGAAAATAAATTATTTTCCTTTAAAAGCTAGTATCTATATCCATCTGGAGCTAAGATTTTTTTTTTTTATTATTTGACAGAGATCACAAGCAGGCAGAGAGGCAGGCAGAGAGAGAGAGGAGGAAGCAGGCTCCCCACGGAGCAGAGAGCCTGATGCGGGGCTCGATCCCAGGACCCTGAGATCATGACCTGAACCAAAGGCAGAGGCTTTAGAACCCACTGAGCCACCCAGGCACCCCAGGAGCTAAGATTTTAAACAGACATCTAAAGGGAAATCAAATGTGGAAAATGATGCAGTTATCTATTAAGGCAATGAGATACAGCAAATAAGATATGCAGACGGGACAGTAGCCTATAAAACTTTAAAGGATGTTTTCTCAAAAGAAAGAACATCTATGTTCTCATCTCTTTGAACGCCACAGATTGTTCATAACCTTGTATAGATCTTTTTTTTTTTTTTTCAAATGCTATACTGCTTTGAAAAGCAGTCTGGCAGTTCCTCAAAAGGTTAAACACAGAGTTACCATATGACCCAGGAATTCCTCTCCTAGGTGGATGCCCTTGCAGGAGGCGAAAACAAATGCCCACCAAAAACTTGTGCATGAATGTTCACGGAATGATTCATCATAGCCAAAAAGTGAAAACAATCAACTATCCATGAACTGATGAATGGAGAGAGAAAATGCAACAGATCCACATAGTGGGATGAAAAGGAATTAAATATGCTATATACCAACGGCCAGCACACACTTTGAAAACACTGTGCTAAATAAAATGAAGCCAGCCCCAAAAGGACACACATTATACGACTCCATTTATGAGAGATGTTCCGAAGAGGCAAATTTAGAGAGGCAGAAAGCAGATCAGAGGTTGCCTAGGACTGATGGGGCTGGAGTGTGGAGAGAAATGAGGAATGACTGCCAATGAGGTTTGAACCCAACAGGGTTTCTCCGTGGAGAACATAGGCGCATATGTTCTAAACCGATTATGGTGAGGGTCACAAAACTGAATATACTGAAAGCCACTGAATTATAAGCTGCAAATGTAGTATGTGAATTGTTTCTTTTTTAAATTGGCAAACAAGCCTTATACTTGAGGTAAAAAGGCAACTGAGGCAGAAAACTAGAAAAATCTATTAATTCTAGTCTCTCTAATAAAATTGCTTCTGCTCCAATTACAGAAGACAGATGAGGCCCTAGCCAATCTGAGGACAGTGACCACACTGAAGAGCCTGAGGGCCCTGCTGGGCAAGGGTGAGAACACTGGAAGTGATACACAGGCAGCCAAATTAGAAAGATGTAGAATGAAATGTAAGACTCAGTTTTGTTTTAAAACATCTTTTCATGTGCATATGTTCTGTATATTTATGAAAAATAATAGAAGTAGGAAAAATATGTAAAATGCAAAAAATGAAAACTTTTTGGAAAATTTAAAAGTAACATTGTTCCTTCAAAGTGGTTGGGGCAAATGGAAATAACCATTAAGACTCACTGGAATATGGACAATGATTATTTCTAAGTAGTGGGTTGTTTCCCTTCTCATTTACAATTTACTACACCAAAAAAAACCCACAAAAACCAAAGCAAATAACAAAACTATCAAGCTTCTAAAACCTTTTAAATGGATTTATATGGAAATTGAAATAAAGATCCCAAATATTTAAATTAACGTGTCAGAAAATAAGAGAACAATTCATGATTTCAACATAGCCCTTCCTCCCATTGTTCACTGTTGGAAACTGCTTCTACCATAATACAGGACTAAAAGAAGAGGAAAAAGCTTAAGTCCAAATTTCTAAAATGATAATCTTTTGAGAGATAGGTGTGCCAAACTATTCACTAAAATTGGATCTGGAAGTGTTTTCTCTATGTCATGTTATCCCCCATCAACAAGGATCATGACAGATTTTCAACTCGGAGCATAAACCACACCCATAATGTCCCCTGATAAGTCCTGTAGTTTGTAGGGTCCAATAGAGCTGTCAAAATATTCAACTATCTCGGGACGCCTGGGTGGCGCAGTTGGTTGGACGACTGCCTTCGGCTCAGGGCGTGATCCTGGAGTCCCGGGATCGAGTCCCACATCAGGCTCCCAGCTCCATGGGGAGTCTGCTTCGCTCTCTGACCTTCTCCTCGCTCATGCTCTCTCTCACACTCTCTCTCTCTCAAATAAATAAATAAAATCTTAAAAAAAAATATTCAACTATCTCATGTGGAGGGAAATCTCATTTTCATTTACAGATAATCTGTTTTACTTTAGAATATCAAGATAGAAAAGAGGAAAATGTGAAAAATGAAAAACTTCAAGTTTTCATAATATTCACATTTTTGTGCTTAAAAATTCCATGTAAATGTCATCTTCTAACCACCCCCTCCCAAGCTTTATCCAACAGTCAGCTACTAATCTCAAAAATGTTAAAGATTGGTGGGCAAAAGGGCATCAGAAAAACCTTGAAAAATCCAACACGGGGTGCAAGCTTCTCTGGACCAGGAGTAATAGTACATTTCCCCAGGGCTGGGAGTGCAGATGTGCAAGCTGATGACAGACAGGCGGGTAAGTGCTAGACAAGCCGGTCGCCTGCTCTGAATCTAACTTCCAGGGTCTCCAGGCTTAATGCTGACCAGAATGCGAGCCCAAGGGACGCTCCCCCTCACGGCGAAGATTGGTGACAGAAAGACATGCCGAGTTTTCATTTTGTCGGCAAAGCCATCCAAAGACATCGATGACAAATTTATTGGCTCAGCAAACTAACGGAATTTTTGCTTGTCTGCCTGCTCTTCCCTATAATAAAATGCAAACAAAACCACAGAGACCTGCTTTTATGCAAACAAAACCACAGAGACCTGCTTTTAATAGGCCTAACTGCTACCGAAGTTATTTGTCTCTGGGTCAGCAATAATGAATAATGTTCTGGCTCTAGTACCAATAAAGGGGAATAGGAAGTACTCTAATCTTTTTTTTGATTCCTGTAATAAAGAGACTATCAGGGTCCTCTTAAATAAGTGTTTTTTAAAGATTTATTTGAGAGAGCGAGAGCACAATGTGGGGAGGGGCAAAGGGAGAGGGGAAGCAGACTCTCCACTGAGTGGGAAGCTGGCTGCGGGACCAAGACCCTGGGACTGTTTCCTGAGCTGAAGGCAGAGCCCTAACTGACTGAGCCATGCAGGTGCCTCTTAAATTCTTTTCAACGTTGGTTTCTTATAATTAGATTGTCAAACTACCAGTAAAATCTGAAGCATAAAAACAGCTATATTTTTATTTATTTTTTAAAACTGTCTCTAAACTGTCGGTCTCTAAACTTCTACCCCAAGAGCCCGGCCTGGAAAAACATGTATTGAACTGTGGGGCGGTGGCTGCTATGCTACCTGTTAACCCGCTCTTTACGTAACAACGAGGCAGCTCAGAAAGACTGATACAGGACCAGACAGCCTGAGTCCAGGTCCAGACTCCACCATTTGCCAGCTGGGGCTTATCTCTTGCCAAGCCTCCTTCCTTCATCTGTACAGCCTGGATCCAACAGTGCTCACCTCATAGAGTGGTCTGAGCAGCTCAGCTGGCTGAGCAGCCGACCCTTGGTGTCGACTCAAGTCATGATCCTAGGGTCATGGGATCAAGCCCCACACTGGGCTCCCTGCTCAGCGTGGAGTCTGCTTGAGATTCTCTTTCTCTCCCTCTGTACCACCCCCATGCTTGTTCTCTCTCTAAAATAAATAAATAATTCTTTAAAAAAAAAAAAAAAGGAGCGTAGGACTAGGGCAGAGTGATGATACCCCTAGATGCCAATATCCACACCAATAGCAAACATGATACAAATTCTTTCATGGGTCACTTCTACAAGGTGGCAGTACAGTGTGGTAAAAAAAAAAAAAAAAAATACCAGCCCTGGGAAATCTCATTATTTTGGACTTAAGTCCCTCTATTATAGGCTTGATTTCCTCCTGAAAAATTAAAAGACTGCACTAGGTTAGTGGTTTCTTTCTTTAAAACAACAGCAACAAACAAACAAAAAAACTTTTAAAAATTACGAAAGAAATATACGCTTGAAATTTTTCAAAAAATAGAGATAAAAGGCATATAGAGTAAGTTAAATTTCACCTTCTTGACTACCCCTTCTCTCCCCCAAATTAGGAGTTTTCAAACTGTACTATGCAGAGTCCTAGGGCTCCCCAGAAGCAGAAGGTGGCTTTCCAGCAGAGGCCACATGGGCAGGGACCCAAAGATCCCCTCCCCCCCATCACCACCTCAACCAAAGCAGCTCAGCTTTTATGCATCTGATATACTGGATTTCACAGATTTTGAAACAAAGTTTCTACTACTAAAGTGAAGTTTGAAAAACAAGGACTAAATTGCTTCAAAAATATCATCCAGCTCTATAATTATGATTTGGGCCTAATTAAACCAAATACTCATATTTGTTATTATATTTATACCAAGTTTCCATAAAATTTCCTTAGACTTCCACCTTACCTCTAGCTCAAGATCCTGAGGTTCCATCTCAGAAAGGGACAGCACAGCAATTTTGGTAATTTTACACACCTCATGGTCTTCTGGAAGTTTGCCCACCAATGCTTTCTGCCGAATTAAAATAAGCCACCATGGAAGATCTGAAAGAGAAACGTCACACCAACGTCTGGTACCCATAAAGGACCACTATCCTGGCAAGCTGAAGATGAATAATCTAACATAATACACATTAGATATAACCCTTTAAAGTAAAGCACATGACAGATATATAAATGGCCCTCACATGTGAAGATACGTTCAATCTCAGTTAAAAATAGAGAGATGTGAACTAAAATACAGTGATACCATTTTCGTCCATCAGACTGGGGGGAAATATGGAGATATGACAGCACATTCGTTAACAAGGCTGTGGGGACACAGGCAAAGTCATACAGTGTTGGTAGGAATAAAAGTAGAACTTTTCTGGAAGGAAATTAAGTGATACCTAGTAATAAAACATATACACTTACTTTTAACCTACTAATCCCACTCTTGTGAGTTTACCTTGAAGATACAGAATCAACCTAAAAGTATGTACACTCAAGTCTATTCACTGCAGCAGTTTGTAATTACAAAATATTGGAAACAACCTGATTGTCCAGACATAGGAGAATGGCTCAACAAGCCAGGACACAGCCACTCTGTGGAGTACTATGCAGATACAGAAAAGAATGAGAGGCTTGGTCTAGCAACTGACAAGGAATGATTCCTGGATACAGCACATGGATAAACTGTATACATTTACAGAACAAGGAGATAATAAAATCATATAAGAATTATATTATCGAATCAAAGCACAAAAGAGTATCTAGCATGTGCCACCTATTATGTAAGAAAGAAGATCTGAGGGGTGTCTGGGTGGTTCAGTCAGTTAAGCACCGGACTCTCCATTCCGGCTCAGGTCGTGTTCTCAGGGCCCTGCGACTGAGCCCCAGGGTGGGGATGGAGGCCTCTGGGCTCACTGGGGAGTCTACTTGGGATTCCCTCTGCCCCTATCCCCCCATACAGGCTCATTCTCTCTCTCTCTCTCTCAAAAATAAATAAATCTTAAAAAAAAAAAAGAAGATATGAGAAAATATGCATACATCTGCAAATTTACACAAAAAATAAGAGCAATAAATTAGAAGTTAATGAGCCTGGTTACCTACAGAGGGTAGGCAGAAATAGGACAGAAGAAGGGGGATCAGGGAAAATGATAGTTCTCTGAGTATATCCTTCTGTATAGTTCCAACTCTTAGAACCATGGTGATGTTTCATATCTCCTCAAAAATAAAGAAACAGTTCCAGAATGTGTTTGTGGGGCTGGGAAGGGGACTCAAAACAAAACACAAACAGCAACTCAACTCTGCTTCAAATGGACAATGTTACTCTGGAAAACGTGTTTTGTAAAGATAAAGACAAAAAGAATTATAGATAATATTGTATGTATAGTATAACAGTGAATTTGTTGGAAGGGTATGATTTAGCATTCCAAAACTACTTTAGGTGTACACTAGCACTGAGCAAATAATGTACTGAGGACAATGGCCGGGGCGGGGGGGGTTAATGTGGAAAAACAAACTAAAGAAATTTTTAATAAATACAAGAAAGAAGGAAAGAAAACACCCAGAGGCCCAACAAGTCTTTCCAATCCACATTTTTACTTTTCACAAAGATTTTTAATTAAATGAGAAATGCTCTATGAAAGACAGCATGCAAATGTAATTTTTCAGTTTATGAAATTATACCCTTAAGAAATGCTACCTAAAAAAAAAAAGAAATACTACCTAATTAGCACCAAAAAAAAAAAAATTGAAATAGCGTTTCACTAATTTCTTATGAAAAACCAGCATACATATTCACCATATGAAAAACACTCTTAAAAGAGATATATAGTATTTCAATTTCCCCCAAATATCAATCAACTCTCATTTTAGGGATCGTGCTTTGAAGATGTGCTTTAGGCATTTCATAAATGCAAGGGTTTGGAAGAGTTTCATAATTCTTTATAAAGTAGGGTGGAAATTTACTCCGAAGTTTCAAGTTTTTTACAGGCCATTTCATTATTCATTATCATTAAACATTAGCCAAGGTCCTACCAAGGGCCAGGGAGTATTTCAGGCATGGATCAAGATCAGTTACCAACCACCTATCATATAATAAATCAAACACATAATAAATAAAGCATATAACATGATACTTGTGCTTCAGAAGGGTAGGAATTAGCAACGAACAACATATGTTAAATGTCAATACATTTTGTTGAATAAAACAAAATAAAACCTTTACCATAGGTCTCCTAACCTCACAGGAATAATTTCTATTTTACACTGAACAAATTAGAGTGACGGCAGTTACCCAGACAAGGCAACCCTAACGAAAACCTTTTCCTACTTTATGCCTTCTTGCTGAAGTTGACTTTGGATACATTTCATATTAACATTGCAAATTATAGTTTTAATAAATAACAGAAATGAATAACACAATGTGCATAAGCAAATGCAATAAATATCTTGCCAATAAACCATCTAATGGCACAGTGACAAAATATAAAAATATTAACCTTCTAACAGAGGTTTCACTCCATTCATAAACTCACTTGGGAAACCAAAAGGCATCATTTTTTTCCCCCAAAACACAGATACTGCCAATACTGAAATACAACTTACAAATTCAAATATACTTTAAAATGAAATATGCATATTTTTAGAGTTTAGTTAGCTACGTCAACAGAAAAAAATGTGAAAAATTGAGGTGTTTTAAAAAATATATATATATATATAGTATAGACTGAAGTTCAATAGATCTGGGAAGTTAGGATGAAGATTAAATCTGAGAAAATATAATGTACATGATCAAAAATGGAAAAAGAATCTGTAAAGAGCAGCCTTCCCTTTTCAGGGAGGCTTTAATGTTCTGGACTTTGAGGTCAGAATTCAGACTTAAATTTTAGCTCACCACTTATTTTTTTTTTAAAGGTCTTATTTAAAACAAGAGAGAGAGAGAAAGGGAGAGAGAGAGCAAACACAGGGGTAGAGGCAGAGGGAAGAGAATCCCAAGCCGACTCCACACTGAACGCAGACCTGATACGGGCTTGATCCCAGGATCCTGAGATCATGACCTGAGCCAAAACCAAGTCAGACACTTATCTGACTGAGCCACCCAGGTGCCCCTAACTCACTGCTTTTTTACCCTGTACTTGGCAGCACAATACTTGACTGACTTCTTGGTTTTCTCATCTGTGGAATGCCATAAAACTGCCTGCTGCAGAGAATAGCTATGAGGATCAAATAATTTTTGTAGTTGATGTGATTGTTAGTTAACAACGAATGTTACCATCCTTTGGTAGCAAAACATCCTATAAAGCTGGGTAAATAAAACAATGGGGGTACTGGTAGAGGAACCATCAAATGAATACCAGAGTAGAACAGAGCAGACAGAAACAGACCCACATAATATGGGCACCTAGTACATGATAAAGGGGTGGGAAGAGTGTATATCATGAATTAGTTTGGAACACATACTCAAGCATTTGTGGTTAAACAGGTTATCTGGAGTCTGCTTTGAAATAATTTAGCAGCTGGGCATGTGGGGATCACGGATTTAAAAAAATGTCTTTTTTATAGTTGACTTCCAACCAGACCTACGAACGGCATTGGGTTAATTGCTCTCTTAAGTCTTTTAATCTCCGGTCTGTTTTCAGTCTCACACATGGATCAAAAAAAAAAAAAAAAAAAAAAAAAAACCAAAACCAAAACCATGAAAAGTAAAATACGGGAATAGATATAGGCTGGTTATAATCAAAGTAATTTGGGATGATGAAACTTTTGGATTTAGTGCTGATGGTCATACAACTTTGAGAATATATTGTACACTTTTAAAAGGGTGAGTTTTATGGCATGTGGATTACATATCAAACTTTTTAAAGCTCCTTCTTAAAAAAAAAAAAAAAACTTGTTAGGAGTTTTAACCTAGTGAAGCAGAGAAAAAAAACTAAAAAGTGTATTTTCTGCCAAAAACAAAAGTAAAGCTAGGACAGCCTACTAATTCTTTTTTTTTTTTTTTTAAGGTTTTATTTTTTTATTTGACAGAAAGAGAGACGGAGCAGGGGAGCAGCAGAGGAAGAGGGAGAAGTGGGTTCCCCGCTAAGCAGGGAGACTGATGTGGTGCTTAATCCCAGGACTCCGGGATCATGACCCGAGCCAAAGGCAGAGGTTTAATAACTGAGCCATTCAGGAGCCCTGGCAGGCTACTAATTCTTGAAATACATCAACACTATTCCAAACAGCTACCTTTTCTCACTAGTGTTCAAAAAATGAATTGAAATTATCTCAATGGAGGGGCACCTGTGTGGCTCAGACAGTTGAGCGTCTGCCTTCTGCTCAGTTTGTGATCCCAGGGCCCTAGGCTTGACCCCCACATTGGGCTCCCTGCTGAGCAGGGAGCCTGCTTCTCCCTCTCCCACTCCCCCTGCTTATGCTCTGTTTCTCTATGTCAAACAAATGAATAAATAAGCTTTTAAAAATTCTCATAATGGAAAGAAAATGAAGATTTTTGAATTGGACACAGAGTTATCTTCAGGCAAAATCAATGACTCTAGAAAACAAAGGAAAACCAAAAAAACCTCATAGAAAACATCTGTGCTATATTTATTTTGCTTTAGGTGAAACAGCACTTAACAACCGCAGAAGCCTGGAAAGTCTGGTGAGAACGAGCATGTTAGTAACAGGGTTAAATGACTCAAATATACGCTTTATAGTTTGAACTTCAAGACAACAAAAATGTGGAAGTATCCAGGCACTAGTGTTTAGCAGTCCCAGGATGTGTCAGGCATAATGGTGTAATTAAATTTTTAAAAATCACCAAGGCAGACTATTGTATTAATTTATATCACCCACCAGGAAAAGAAAATTTTTTTGGCTCAATTAAGGCTGCCACGTTGCGATGCAGAGGTGTGGGAGAACCAAGAGCCAAGGGTAACTTAGGCTAGCAAGGTCCTTCGGCATAAAGATATTCTTTCACCCTTTTAAACACATTACGGTGGAAGAAAAAGTCAGTCTTGTAACCGTGCCTTCTCCAGGAAGAGACAGACAAGGAATTCTGACTTCCCAGCGAGGTAAGAAAACTGAGAAGGAAGGCATTATCTTGAAAAGCATGACCAGTAGAGCAAGCTAAAACAATAGTCCTGGAAAAGATTGAACTGCTCGCTCTAGACAAGAACGACTCACTTAAAAGGGGACAAACGACTGTGGAATAAAGATTCTCATCAAAAAATTTTTTTCATCCAATTTCAGAAAAAACTGTTTTCAGAGAGACACTCATGACCTCACGTGTAGGCAGTATTCCATCTACATGTTTCTCAACATGGCCATCCATCCTTCTGACATGAAGAAAAGATCAGCATTTGATCCAACGATGAGTATCCAGCAATCCTTTTTATTTTTATTTATGTTAATTTTATAGGGAACATATGAATACGTTCTATTTGCTTAAAAATGTGAATGCTAATGGATAAAACTAAAGTTCCATTTGACCATTATTCTCCATTCCATGGATATTCTTTAGATCAAATCCAAACTCCCAACTTTGTGAGAGCAATTAGTTACCATTTTTGGCATTAGTCCTTTGAATCCTACTTGAAAGCTTAAAGAGGAATTAAGAAAAAAAATTCCACTTTATTTTTCCTATGAAACATTCAGATGTACATTGATTTACCAAAAACTGTTCTTTGAGGATAAGCCGCTGATGGGTATTCCGGGCTGCTGTTTATGCTTTTTCTTTTTAATGCAACACAGTTTTATCTAGTATTTCCAGAGTATTCAGCTCAGCTTCCTTTTGCACACAGAGCTGATGTGCTTACTGACTATTTAATTAAATTATGTGATTACAATAATGAGTTAAACAGATACAAACATGTTTGGGATCAAACACAAGCCACCATGCACCAGCCAAGAGGGGGGCTTCCTACGGGCTCCCCCACCAGCCAGCAGCTTTCAGCCTTCAGAGCAGCCAGGGCACCCACCAACAGGCTTTGTAGAGAGGCAAACTAATTCCTTTAAATTTGCCAACTTATTTACACTTTCCATGGACCTCCATCCCTTCTCACATCTCTGTGCTCCCATGAAGTGTCATTTATTTTTCGCCTGAAGAACTCTCTTTAGTACTTCTTTTTAGTGCAGATGCTATTGGTAACAAGTTCTCTCGGTTTCAGTTGGTCTCAAAATGTCTTTATTTTCCTTAGATTTTAAAGGTACAAAATGCCAGACAGGCACTTTGACAATATTGTTCCACTATCTTTTGGCTTCCATTATTTCTCTCAAGTTTCACTGATGCTTCTGAACTTAATGTGCACTTTTCCTTTGCCTGTTTTCAGGGTGTTTTCTTTGTCTTAGTTTTCGTCAGTTTCATTATGAGGCACCAAAGTGTGTGTGTTTTTTTTAATACTTTCCCCCTTGTGGTTCAAAGTACTTCTTAAAGCTGCGACTTGTATTCATAATTGGTTTTGGAAAATTCTTGGCTATTATCTCTTCAAATATTGCTTGTCTTTTGCTGTCAGAAACAGACTAATTTCTCTTGATCTCAGTTTTTTGAATGTATTAAGTCTCTTTAAATGATCCATTATATATTAACACACTATACATTATAAAAGAAGCTAATAATTAGGAAATCTTAATGGTTTATCTCAGGATAAATTATGTTCCAATTCAAGAGATCCTGTTTTGTTGCCTTTTTTTTTTTTAAACACCAATCTTTGGTAGGAATTTAAATTCAGTTTGATGTATACATAAAAGCTACTTCATTGGGGTGCCTAGTTGGCTCAGATGGTCAAAACTCTGCTTTCAGGTCGGGTCATGATCCCAGGGTCTTGGCACTGAGCCCCACAACCCGTTCCCCACTCAGCAGGGAGTCTGCTTCTCCCTCTCCCTCTGGGACACTGCCCCCATGTGCTCTCTTGGGCTCTTTCATACTCTCTCTCTCAAACCAATAAAAATCTTTAAAAAAAAAAGTTTAAAACCTACTTCATTGATACACATTGAATAAGCTATTAATTGGCCAATTACTACTTTTATATGAATATGAGCATGAATTTGTAGGATAGGTTTTATGCAAATTCATACAGAATTTAAATTTCTAAAGATATAAATTCATGGTATATCTAATATAATGTTTTGTTTTTATATTTAAAGTCATTTCTGGGGCACCTGGCTGGCTCGGGCAGTAGAGCACACAACTCTTGATCTCAAGCTTATGAGTTCAAGCTCCACATTGGGCATAAAGCTCAGTAAATAAATAAGTAAATAAACAAATAAAGCCATTTCTGTTTTAAGCTATATTAGCAGAAATGCTTTTGCCCCTCCTAATAGAAATAGAGCACTATACATCCCTGAATATTTTCAGGAAGCCTCGTGCATCAAGTAAGTGGAGTTACAAATAATACTAACACTACCCCAGCACCATTTTTTTTTTAGTCAGGTACCTGGTAGCTAAAAGCACATCATACTAGGCTTCTAATTCTCTTACCAACCAAAAAGCCAATCATTAATTTGTTAATCCTTCAGACATAGCAGTTATTCAGTATTTCTTGACTGGTTGCTCTGTTGCCTACTAAAGGTTCCCCAAGTCTGGGTTTACAGAACATTGACAATAACTCACAAGGAGAGTGTCCAGGGCAGGAGGCTTGTTATAGACAAATAGTGGAATCAGAAGCATATTCAGGTCAGCTTACAATGCTTATGATGAATTTAAATCCCTAATAATGACTGGCCATAAAATGAAATAATCTCTTATACCCTTTTTTGTAATAATCTTAGAGAACTAGAAAAGTCAAACTTAAAGTATCCTTGGGCAAAATGAATTTGTTCATAAAAACATTTTCATATAACTACAGCTTATCCTCCTTAAAGTGCTACATTTTCTTACATTTTTTGAAAAACCTCAATGTGTTACATGTTTTCCTACCTACTAAGTATAATTACAGATAAGTTTATAAAGTATAATTGGTATTTTTTTTAGATTTATTTATTTGAGAGAGAGAGAATGGGGGTGGGAGAAGCAAAGGGAGAGGAAGAGAGAGAATCTCGAGCAGAGAGATCCGTGCTGTGCACAGAGATTGATGCAGAGCTCAACCTCATGACCATAAGATCATGACCTGAGCCAGAATAAACAGTTGGATGTTCAACTGACTGCACCACCCAGGTGCCCCATAATTGGTCTACCGTCTACCATCAGGAAGATAAATTACTGTTGGAGAGATGACACAAGCATGCTTCAAGGTTGGAAGTCACCTACAAGAGGGGTCCCTAAGCCCACAGGCTGTAACCAACTCGAGAACCAAGTCAATTCAACCAGTAAACTGTATTTTCTGCTCTGGATGGCTGACATTGGCCCACATCTAAGTAAATGAGAACTTACTAGGTTTATCAAGATTTCTTTTCTTCAACAATTAGACCTGATAATAATTTGATTGCAACCTCTTCAGAAAGATAAAAGTTCAAAAAGAATACGAGAGGAAATATAAAAAGCACCTTTGTAGGTGGTCCATACATACAGTCACTCTTACTGTAACAATCCTCTTCTTTTTCCAAAGCTAAAAACTTTTAATATCACCACCACAGAAATCACTGAGGAGAACTGGAGTTTCAGAACAGATGGGTCTGGGGATGCCTGGATTGCTCAGTGGGTTAAGCAGCTGCCTTCGGCTCGGGTCATGATCCCAGTGTTCTGGGATCGAATCCCACATCGGGCTCCTTGCTAGGCGGGGAGCCTGCTTCTCCCTCTGCCTCTGCCTGCCGCTCTGCCTATGATCATGCTCTCTCTCTCTCTAACAAATAAATAATTAAAATATTAAAAGAAAAAAAAGAACAAATGGGTCTGTAACTGGAAACTGGAATGGTAGTAGAATAGCCTAAGAGGCACTCTGGCCCATCTCTAGAGAATCTCTCTGCCTGAAAATACGCATATCTGCCAATGACAGGCGGGCTCAGCAACAAGAAGCTTCCTTGTGTGCCAGCCCTTAGGAAAGCCCAGAGCTATGGGTCACAGTCATGTGGCAAGTTCAAGGGTTGCCCCCACCAGGAAGGTAGAACCATCTGCACCAAGGAGAATGGAATTCAGATTAGGGAGAAGGGAGGCAATGGAAAATTCTGAAGTGTACAATAATGGAAGAGGCTGAAGGGAGCCAAGAGATGTGGTAGGGGCCACTCAGCACCTATGTACCCGGGGAGAGAGTAAAAGGAGGAGGAAAGAAGCAGAAAAGAGCGAGGAAAGATGCCACTTAGCTGCCTAATTCCCAGACTCAAAGGCACTCATAAAACAGGTGCCCTAAACTACAAGTAAAGAGTCTTTTAAGCATTAGCCAGGAACCTAGTCACCAATGAAACTTTTACCTCCAAAATAAATAATTCTGAGATCCTCGTGAATAACAAAATGAATATAAAATGACTGGATTTGAATTACATTTTACATCATTCCTATTTTGGCAGAAACATAGTGTCAGAAATAATACTGCCTTTGAATACTTCCCTCAAAGCAACTTTAGTACGTGAAAAAAATCACCAGAAATTACCGAAAGAGAGAAGTGTTTAACTTTTTAATTAAGACAAAATCAGAAGTAATGACAACAGAATACATCAAAAGCTACCTTCTGATTTAAATGTTTGTAATGGATTCATTGAGATATAATTTATAGATGATAAAATTCACCCATTGTAAGTATACAAGTCAAGGATTTTAAAAGATTTTTTATTTGTCAGAGAGAGAGCACACAAGCAGGGGGAACAACAGGCAGAGCAAGCAGTGGGAGAGAGAGAAAAAGACTTCCTGCTGAGCAGGGAGCCCGATGTGGGACTCGATTCCAGCACCTAATATCATGACCTGACTTGAAGGCAGACGCTTAACCGGCTGAGCCACCCAGGCATCCCACAACGCAACGATTTTAACACATGTATGGAGTTGTACAACCATTATTCCAATCCTTACGTGTTTGTAATAGTGAGTTGTAGGTAGACAATAAAACAATCTACTTCTCTCACGATGCAACCGTGAGCAATTATACTAGTATTTAAACATAAGAAGCCCTGCCAGCTTCTCTCCCTTTCCCTACAATATCCTCAAAAACTGGGGTTTTCTAATGGCTTTTCAGGAAAGTATTGAAGCAAGGCTAGTAACCACTCATTCATCACTGAAGTATAAAAAATATTTTATGTCATTATCCCAGCAAAGTCTTCCCGGCAGACTAAAATCACACTTTGTAAACCATATGCATAATACATTCTACCATTTTAATGACTGAGACATCTTCACGACTTCAAGAGTGGAAAAACAGCAGATGGCAAGCACTATTTTAACAAATGAGAGCTACTTGGGTGAACGGTGTCTCTGAGTCTACAACACTTAGAGTAGTAACTCAGTCACCAAACCAAGAGCCTCTATTGCCAAATTAATCAAGATTTCTGACAGTTTTCAAACTACTTCTGAAAATATCACGGAATATATACTTTCAGTTTTTATGTTCTGATACTTCTTACCCTAATTGAGCTTATCTTCTCCTCAACCTTCAGAATAGATTTGAAATAGTTTTTGTGACCCATTTAAAGTCTGCAGCCTAATGCAACCTTTTCATGGATATCTGAATGAAGATAACAGAAATCTCCCCAACATCCCATAGAAAACAGAGAAAACATCAGTCATGTAGGCCTCTGCAGGGCTGCTGACTCTGCCAAGAATCGTCTCTCCTCTCACTCTCTGCCCTTACCTTGGCCTTGTCCAGATTATCTCATTCATTTTTCAGGCCTGGACTCAGACATCACATCCTCAGGGATGCTGTCCATCCAGGACCCCCACTGTACCAGTCAGGGCCCTCTATCACGTACTTAGAGCATCCCACACTCTTCTTCAGAAGCCTAAGCCTAATGATCGCACAGTGTGATCGGGTAAGTAAGGTCGACCTCTTGAATCCAATCCTACACTCCTGGAAGCTTCAAGTTTTATTCACCCCACAGTCCCCTATTCACCCCACAGTCCCCATCACTGAGTGCAGACCTTGACATGCAGTAGGCATTCCATAATTATTTGTTAAAGTCATAAGTATTTGCTGAATATTTATGAATATCCCTGCTGTAGGCCAGCAGAGAGGGACACAGCCCCTGGCTCCCTGCAGCTTATCATTAGGGGACGGGATAGGCGGCAACTAAGAGAAAAAAGAAAAACGAAAAATTAATGAGTAATTACAGTTGTGATAAGAATCTAACTATCATTCTTAAGTCCTCCTGGACCCAACAATGGATAAAATATGTTGATATTTCATGAAGCTTTTCTTTCATCTATTTAGCACATGACACGTTCCTTCTATTTTCTGTTCTTCATATTGATAAATCCCACTGATCAAACCAAAGTCAGACATTCAAATTGTGGAGAGACACTACATTACGCCTGAGCTTAAAGTCCACCTGCCCGCCAGAGAGGCCTTCCACATCCAAGGAAGGCTAATGGTTCTAAAAAGGTATTTCCTAGACACCAGGGTTAACAGAACAATTTTCTGGCAGAGCCCGCTAAAAGGAAGGGCCATTATCAGCCATGGATGCAACTAAATAATACTTTAAAATTCTTCTGCCACCCGTTTTTTAAAAAGGGGTACATGGATTATGGAATATAACTTACCCTGATGCTAATATTTAACCACTAAAAATATGTCTTTTTATAATCCTTACCATGTAGTCTTTTAATGACATGTTAATATCATTAGTTTCAGCAATATTAACATTACTGGAAAAAACAATCTAAGTTCAAAATTTATTCAAAATTATATAGCCGGGACTTAAGTGGTTCTCTGGTAGAATATCTGACACCTCTAAGTGACCTTTAAAACTTAAGGAGGGGATATTAATAGCCAACATCTTTTGAATGCTTCCTAGTACCAGAAATCATGCTAAGCACTTAAAGGAGTTTAATTAAATCTCACAATGATCATATCAAGGAGGTGTTAGCTTTGTCTTAGAGTGGGTGACTGGCCGTTCAGGTGAAGTAACCCGACCCAAGGCTACTGTGGGAACAAATGAGTTTAGTCCAACTCTGGGGTTGATGCCTCATCAGTGATATCTGGCGAATGGCCTATCTCACCGTGAAATAAAGGGAAAAGAATTCTCTTTGGTACACTTTTGTAATAAGCATTCTAATAGACATAAAGTTTCTGTTACGGGCTGAACTGTCTTGCCAAAATTCATATGCTGGAGTCCTAACCTTTAGTACCTCATAATGTGAGTCTATTTTAGAGGCAGGGTCTTTAAAGAGGTAATTAAGTTAAAATGAGGTTATGGGGGGATTCTCATTCAATGCGGGTGGTGTCCTTAGAAGAGGAAATCTGGACACAGATGCACTCAGAGAAAGGGCAGTGTGAACACAGTCAGGATGATGTGAAGACACAGGGAGAAGACAGCCATCTACAAGCCAAGGAGAAAGAAAGAAGAAACCACTTGCCAACACCTTGATCTTGGACTTCTAGCCTCCAAACTGTGAGAAAATCAATTTCTGTTAAGTCCCCTAAGTCTACGGGCCTTCACTATGGCAGCCCTCACAAACTAATCCGGTACCTAAGTCATGCCTGCTTACATTCCACAGAGCTCAGAGTTCAGTGACAATCAGGAACGGTGGCATGGCTCACCCACGCCGCTGTTAGACTGTCAATGACAGCTGTTCAAATAAACTTATGTTCCCATCTCACTAGGCAAGAACAAAAATTCATGCATTGAAATATGGAGAATAAGTAGGAGGGAAACAGGAGTGAGAAAGAGTTTAAGTACAGACATGTTATTTCCCCAACCTTTACCCCCAGAAGATAAGATGTTCCCAGGGGAGAATGCACTTGAAGTGACAGTGTTAGTTCTAGTCTATCCTTGGAGCGTATCTCCCACCAGTGGGCCGATGGTGTGACCAGAGCAGGAGTTTTAGTGGGGCTCAGGGAGGGAAGGGATGGGGATGAGGCATCCCAGGGCAGAGATGCAGGGAGCCAAGGGAGAAGGGGGAAGATGGATGCAGAAGGGTGGGGAACTGGGGGCTGCGTGGAGGCGGAGTGACACACCGGGGTGTGGCTGCAGTTGTCTCTGGTGGGTGGTGGGTGAGGGAAGGAAGAGCAGCAGGGGGCCCAGAAAAGATGTTCCTTTGTTTCCTCCCCACTCCCTCTCTTAAGAGCCAAGCCTTAAAAGTGATGTGACAGGAGAAAAAAAAAAAAAAGTACAGAGATTATTTCTTCCTGCCTTTCTTATATTTTCTTTCTTCACCTCTCCCTTTTCCAAAACGTCCTGCAGACAGGAACCCCCACTGCTATCACTTGCTCAGAGTCCAAACAAAGGCAAGCAGTGCCAGGAGGGAAAGCACGTGTAAACCAAGACTGACAGCAGGAGATGCCTATATTTACCACCTAAAATGATCAGACTTTTACTGTATCATAAATTCATCGATCAACAACTTATATTTGTTTGCTGTTTGTATGAAATGTTTGGGTTCTCTGCCAAGTCCAAGGGCTCCTGCTCTGACTGAAGAAGTAGACTTCTGGAACGTGGTTGAACTTTGTGACCAGGGAATGCCCTTGACCCAGACAGGGCCGCTAAGAATCTCTTTCCCGAGGGGTCTGAACTAGACTCACTGCTCAGTCTTTGATGGCTAGGCAGGCTCCTGCGGTGTTAGGGGCTTGAGGGTTGAGGGTACAATGCAAGAGCAGAAATTTTGTCTTATAATATACAGAAACAGAAAGCCTAGAGTAGAAAAATAAAGGAAATATATAGGAGAAGTGATGCTTAGAGACTACCCGCCCAAAAATGTAATCTCAGACACCATAAGGCATCCACTTCTTGGTTTTGGTCCCTTGGGTTCCTAATAAAACTGTTTTGTGTATGCAGATACACATAATTGCAACCAAAAGAGCCTTGATAAAACGGTGGTAATTTATTAAGTACCTTCCGGTATATTATCTCACTTAGACTCCTAATACTGCAGGGGGAAAAAGAGAGCAACTATTTTTACTCGAGTTTTACAGCTTTCAAAGGCTCACAGGCATTATGGCCCCAGTGAATCAGCTTTTGGGAAGCGCACTCTGATGTTCACTCTTAGGTTGGCTACGTGACTTCCTTTGGCCAGTGGAGTATTAGCAAGCTCAGTGACACAAGTCGAGGCTTGATAAAACTCTGCACACTGGGACTGGTCTTCTTGGTACCCAGCCCCCACCTTGGAAAAATGTCCAGGCATCCAGTATAAAAAGAGGACCCAAGGGGAAACCTTGTGAGATGAGCTACATGGACAGAGACGTGCCAGACAAAGTCCCAGCTGACCTCACACAACAGAAGATAAAGGGCAAAAGAGCCTCTAGGTCAATCCACAGAATCGTGTAATATTACATGTTGTTGTTTTAAAGAATTCCTGGGGTCTTAGCAATAGACAAATGAAACCCATGTTAAGTAACCCCCTCTATATCTCAAAGCTAATAAATAAAGTTTGGATTCACATCTCCTGACTGATTTCAGTGATTTATTCATTGTTCCAGGATGTGATTGAAACTGAAGAAAAATAACTCAAAAGTTTCATGAGCTTCATTTAAACAATAGAAAATGAGTTTTAGCTCAGAACACTCAGCTATGAAATTATCCTGTCAGCATATAAATGAATTAAAAATATATTTATGTAAATGTGGACAGGTAGGAGAGTGTTACTAAAATACTTACCATGGTTATACAACGTCTAAATGCTTTTCTCCTCATACCAGAAGAATTACAAAACTACCAAAGACAATACAACAATGTTTATAGCGGTCTTATTTCCAGTAGCAAAAATAAACCATCAAAAAATTACCTGCTGACAGGAGAAAGGACAAATGACGATATATTCATACGAGGGTGAAAATAAAGAACTCGAGCCTCATACATCAACATGGATAAATCTCAAAAATATCAAGTTGAATGGAGGGGGGACAGGGAAAACAAGTAGAAGAACACAACAGCTTAATATCATTTATGTAAAGTCCCTCAAATACAAACCTCAGCATCATATTACTTAGGAAAACATATGTAATTAAAGCACTAACGAAAATCAAGGGAATAAACACAAAAAATAGTAAGTGCTCTTGAAGGGAAGAAAGCAGGACACACTTGGAGGAAGGCACAGTGAGGGATCTAAAGACATTAGTTATGTTGCATTTCTTAGTTTGGGTGGCAGGTATATGTGTGTTTTACAACAACCTGTACTGTACATCTGTGGTAAATAGTTTTTTGTATCTATGAAATATTTCATAATAAAAGCAAACTTTAAGAAATAACCAAAGAATCTAGCAAAGGAAAATTAGTCTCTGGCAATACATGCTTTATAACACACAGAAATCAACCTAGCTCCCAAATACACAACAATTTTATTTTAAGATTTTATTTTTAGGGACCTGGGTAACTCAGTAGGTTAAGTGTCTGCCTTTGGCTCAGATCATGATCTCAGGGTCCTGGGATCAAGCCCCATGTAGGGCTCCCTGCTTAGCAGGGAATTTGCTTGAGATTCTTTCTGTCCTCCTCTCTCTCTGCTCCTCCCCCTCCACTCGTGCTTACTCTTTCTCTCTCTCAAATAAATAAATAAAATCTTAATAAGAAAAAAAGATTTTATTTTTAAGTAATCTCTACATCCAACCTCAGGCTTGAACCCATAACCCTGAGATCAAGAGTCACATGCTCTACCCACTGAGCCAGTCTGGCGCCCCACAACAATTTTATTTTAGAAGAGTAAGAAAGGGAATACTATAGAGGTAGCTAGACTCTCAATTACATGATGATGGTAAAGTCGTCTATAGTTCATAACTCATTAAAACTGATGCCAAAGGAAAAACAGATATTTAAATACAGTGTTAAAATAATTTCAGTTAGGGGGCGCCTGGGTGGCTCAATGGGTTAAAGCCTCTGCCTTCGGCTCAGGTCATGCATGATCCCAGGATCCTGGGATCGAGCCCTGCATCAGGCTCTCTGCTCAGCATGGAGCCTGCTTCCTCCGCTCTCTCTGCCTGCCTCTCTGCCTACTTGTGATCTCTACCTGTCAAATAAATAAATAAAATCTTAAAAAAAATATATATTTCAGTTGGTACTTTTCAGGACTTTTTGGAACCTACTTATATAATCTCTCTTTTCTCATCATCAAAATTCCCTCTGAACCTCAGACACAAGTGTCTGTCTTCTAAGCAAGGGCCTGATGAACAACCTAGACTCTTCACCAATTTGCCTGCCCTGGTGAGGGTACTTGGAAAGGGCTGCACTGCATGCCAGGAGAAGCACACACTTCCCTAGCCAGAGTCGACTGTATCCAGAACGGACAGCTGACTCAAAGTTGGCCAGTCACGGTCTGCATCCGCCTACCTCACCAGCCTTCTTCCTACCGCCTTCTCCTTTGAAATCAGTGCAGTTGGTGCATCTGTCAGAGCACGTACCACAATTACCAAATTATTATATATTTCTTTCAGTGATTACTTACTGATGTCTATCTTCCTAAGCAAGGGTGAGGTCAGTTTTTTCTCACTGTTGTGTTCTACCAACTAGCATAATTCCTGTCACACAGCAGGTATTTGATACTTATACCTACTTTGGGCAGACCTAAAATTAGGGCAAAAGAATCAAAGCCGTAACAAAATCCACATTCATCTTCAAAGAAGAAAATGTCATAGGATGCACCATTAAATTTAACAGATTGAAGGACTTTATGGAAACATACCTGAATGAAGTTGAATTTTTCCAATAACACCTTCTACCAATCCCAAACAAATGGGATTCCAGGCAAGGAGTAGATCAGTAGCTAAAAGAAAATAAGAAGCAATCATGAGAAAATATTCATCAGAAAACATATTAAAACAGGATCTCCAGCAGTCTATTTTAAATGATCAACATCGCCAAAGGGCAGTTATGAATATCCAGAACTGAATACATTACTATAAAGCAATTTGTGGAAAGGTATTAAATCCAAGGCCTGAATGAGGTTCTGCTCTGAGGACAATTACGGGGAGAGAAATGACAAGCCGACACGCTTCTCGGATAGGAGGCAGTACTTGGGCGCCCTGCAGTGGAGGAAAGAGGCTGGTACACGCAAGAGGGCGAATCAGGGGAGTCCTCCGCAGTCCCGTAGCCCAGAGCCAGTCCTCAAAGACAAGATTTGAGAAACAGCCAGAGAGAGGGCCACTTACTGGATCACACCCTGGAAAACGCCCTTTCCCAGAGAACCTTACACTAAAAAAAAAAAAAAAAAATCCAGAAAGCCGGTGCTCTTTTACGTGACTTCTGTGGCAAAACCACTAAGAGCCACTGCCATTTCCTGAGTGCCTACTCTGTGCCAGGCAACCCAATGAGGGTTCCTCAGAACAGAACAGAACAGAACAGACTGCTCTGGGTGACTTTCCGCAATTCTCCCAAAGACGGCACATAACTGATACCATTCTAATCAACCAGGCAAGAGGCTAATTCATTACACTCAGTGGATGTAGGAGGACATCAGGGCTTAATTCTCTTGTAAAACCCAGGCTGCAAAAGGCTGTTATATACATGGAGATAAATGTAACACTAGTAGTAGCTCCATAGCTGGAAAAAACTACCAAGGACGAAAGCAGTATTTCCCTTAGTAGAAAATTAAAATTACATTTTAATTATTACTATTTAAATTTTATTTTAGGGAAATTTATAATCAATCTGTAACTCATGGGGTAATTACAGACTTAATAATCTATAGTCTCCAAATTCATTTGAGTTTTGACTACTGTATCTTGAAGGTCTTTGTTGTTAATGATACATTCAGTGGGAGGCAAATAAAGTTGACTTCTCTCTGGGCAGAACTGCAATTCAAAGCCAGGCCTACATGACTCATGGCCTGTGCTCTTAACCATTCAGCTACAGAACCCATACGTGGAACCAACCAATAAGACAATATTTATATCTTAAATAATATGCATTCATATTATAAAAGTCATACTGTATAACACTGGAAAAATATTTTATCACTCCCATCCTCTAGCCAGAAAACTTATTTTGCTACGGTTCAGGTCATATGCCTGTGTGCTACTGCATCACAAGACCGCAAATATAGCAATGTGTGCTCATTTTTTTCTTGTAACATTTCTTGAGTATTGTCTTATGTCTTTAAAATACTCTTCAAAATTTTAACTTCATGACTACATAATTTTCCACTAAAGGAAGCACTTCCTTACTCTTGGGCATTTAAGCAATTTCCAGTTTTCCCCCTATTATTAAAAAATACACAGGGCGCCTGGGTGGCTCAGTGGGTTAAAGCCTCTGCCTACGGCTCAGGTTGTGATCCCAGGGTCCTGGAATCGGGCCTGCACCGGACTCGCTGCTCAGGAGGGGACCTGCCTCTCCCCTCTCTCATTTTTCTCTCTCTGCCTACTTGTGATCTCTGTCCAGATGTCAAATAAATAAAATCTTAAAAAAAAAAAACAAAACTGTGATGGGGTGTCTGGGTGGTATAGTCGGTTAAGTGGCCGACGCTCAGTTTTGGCTGGGGTAGTGACTTCAGGATCATGAGATCCAGCCTGTGTAGAGCTCTGCCCTCAGCGTGGAGTCTGCTTAAGATTCTCTCTCTCAAAGGGGAGTCCGTTTATGCTGTTAGTGGGAATGCAATCTGGTACAGCCACTCTGGAAAACAGTATGGAGGTTCCTCAAAAAGTTAAAAATAGAACAACCCTATGACCCAGCAACTGTACTTCTAGGTATTTATCCAAAAGATAGAAAAATAGTGATTCAAAGGGGGCACCTGTACCTCAAGGTTTATAACAGCAATGTCCACCACAGCCAAACTATGGAAAGAGCCCTGATGTCCACTGACAGATGAATGGATAAAGATGATGTAGGAGATATAGATATAGATAGATATAGATATAGATATATAGATATAAGAATATATATAGGAATATTACTTAGCCAATAAAAAGAATGAAATCTTAACCATTTGCAACCATGCAGATGGAACTAGATGTCATCATGTTAAGCAAAATAAGTCAGAAAAAGGCACCGTATTTCACTCATATGTGGAATTCAAGAAATAAAACAGATGAACATAGGGGAAAGGAAGCAAAAATAAGATAAAAACAGAGAGGGAAATAAACCATAAAAAACTCTTAACTATAGGAAACAAATTGAAGGTTGCTGGAGGGGAGGACGTTGGGGAAGGGGTGACTGGCTGACGGGCATTAAGGAGGGCATTGGATTTAAAGAGCACTGGGTGTTATATGCAACTGATGAATCACTAAATTCCACCCCGAAACTATTAATACACTGTATGTCAACTAAATTGAACTTAAATTTAAAAAATTTTTTAAAAAAACACTCTCTTTCTGCCCCTCCCCACACATACTTGCTCCCACTAAGATAAATAAATCTTTAGGGAACCCTCCTACACTGTTGTTGGGAATGCAAGCTGATGCAGCCACTCTGGAACACAGTACTGAGCTTCCTCAAAAAGTTGAAAACAGAGCTACCCTATGACCCAGTAATTGCACTACTGGATATTTACCCTAAAGATACAAATGTAGTGATCCGAAGGGTACATGCACCTGAATGTTTATAGCAGCAATGTCCACAATAGCCAAACTATGGAGAGAACCTAGATGTCCATCAACAGATGAATGGATAAAGAAGATGTGATATATATACACAATGAAATACTATGCAGCCATCAAAAGAAATGAAATCTTGCCATTTGCAACGACGTGGATGGAACTAGAGGGTATTATGCTGAGCGAAATAAGTCAATCATCATATAGGAAAGACAATCATCATATTACCTCTCTGATATGAGGAATTTGAGAGGCAGGGCGGTAGGGAGAGAAAAAATGAAACAAGATGGGACTGGGGAGGGAGACAAACCATAAGAGACTCTGAATCCCAGGAAAGAAACTGAGGGTTGCTGTGGTGTGGGAGGGGAGGGATAGGGTGGCTGGATTATGGATATTGGGGAGGGTATGTGCTATGGTGAGTGCTGTGAATTGTTAAGACTGATGATTCACAGACCTGTATCCCTGGGGCAAATAATGCATTATATGTTAATTTAAAAAAGATAAATAAATCTTTTTAAAAATACTGATAAATAATGGACATCCTGCAAATATTTTATTGCCTCTGTAATTAAGAGCTCTAGGACAGATTCCTGGGAATGAAATTAGTAGGTGAAAACATAAGAAAATTTAAAGCTTTCAGACATTACCAAATTGCTTTCCACAGGGTTATACCAACTTAGACTTCTGCCAGAAACATAGGAAAATGCTTGTTTTAAAGTACTCTTGCCACCATTTAGATTTCTTTATAAATTGTTCTCATTTGTTGGTATCCATTGCCTAAAATGATGTTTATTTTCTTTTCATTGCAGGTAAAATTTAACAATTACACAATTGGCTACTTATGTTTCTTCTTCTAGGATTTTCTCATTCATATCTTCTATCGCATCCTGTATGTTCTTTATTGATTTGAACCCCTTTCTATTAAAGATGTCGACTCTGACGTGTCTGCCCCTATTTTCAATTTTTAATTCCTGTACCACTCCTTTTTCCATTACCTTTACACTTAAAAAGTTATTCTTGGGGCACCTGCCTGGCTCAGTGGGTTAAGCCTCTGCCTTTGGCTCAGGTCATGATCTCAGGGTCCTGGGATCAAGCCCTCCATCAGGCTAGGCTCCCTGCTCAGGGAGCCTGCTTCCCCCTCTCTCTCTGCCTGCCTATCTGTTGACTTGCGATCGCTCTCTGTCAAATAAATAAATAAAATCTTTAAAAAAAAAATTCTCTCTCAAAAAAAAGTTCTTTACCCAGTATTAAGTATTTATTAATTTTACTTCCTTGTTAACTTTTAAAAGTCTAGCTACTCTACTGAATTCATGTTGGTGTATAGACTAAAATACCCTGATTTCTCTTCAAACAATGTGCCAGAATCTCCTTCTCAGGCAGGCCAAGTCTCAACATCTACCAACACAGATACCCCTCTAAGGAAATCGCTCCAACTACCCATAACCCTGTACCCTGACCTCAGAAGAACAGACCACAGTTGGAGGACTCTACCCTTTGGGTACCAAATGAGCCCAGAAACATGGAAGAGGAAGACAACGTTAGAGGTAAAGCATCCAAGAACAGTTACACAGAATTGGAACTTTAGGCAGAAGGAAAGCAGCAAGAAAAATAGTGCAGAGGAAAGTGCAAAGTTTGTTCTCAACTTTGTCCCTTCAGTGGTGAAACACTTAGCAAGTACCTGCCAGGAACCAGGCACTGTACCGGGCTAAGAAGATATAAAAATAAAGGAGCAAGCTGCCTGGAACAGAAGACCAGTGAGATGCGGTGGAGATGTGGATTGATAAGATCGGAAAAAGTAAACTGAGGCCAATTACAAAGATGTGAATAAAAAACTAATGAGCATGTGCTTCCTGGAGGCCAGCACAGGCAGATAATGGCATAAATAAAACAAGACTGCAGCCACGGACTGGCTGACAGTATTGACAGGAGGTAGAGCCTCAGAGGAGGGAAAGGAACAGCAGGCCTGAAACGACCTGGAGCTACATAGCCCAGGGGAGTGGGGTGGGCAGTAAGTGAGGAATGCATAGGAGATTAACATGAACCACCAAAGAGGAAGCCAGGGAAGGACAGGAAGGGAATAAGTAGAATAAAAAATGCCACTGAAATATCTCTTCTCTCCAGAGTGGGAGAAGGAACAGAAGGGACAGGGTATACAGCAGCTAAAAGAGAAGGTGGGTGAGAACCTCCTAAATCAGTATTCTTTCCCATCTTTGGCAACTGGGGTCAGGGGAATACATCAGCCATTCAAAAAATTAAAAACTTTAAAAATAAAAACTAGGGGTGCCTGGGTGGCTCAGTGGGTTAAAGCTTCTGCCTTCAGCTCAGGTCATGACCCCAGGGTCCTGGGATCGAGCCCCGCATCCAGCTCTCTGCTCAGCAGGGAGCCTGCCTGCTTCCTCCCTTCTCTCTCTCTGCCTACCTCTCTGCCTACTTGTGATCTATCAAATAAATAAATAAAATCTTTTTTAAAAAAATTTAAAAAGTAAAAAATAAATAAAAACTAGAAAGAAACTATCAACACGACCAAGTCCTGTCCTCTAATGACTAAAAAGAATAGTCACAGATAATCTTTGAGGTCCAGAGATAGCCAGTTGAACCCATTAGGACTGAGTTCCTGGGGTGCCTGGGTGGCTCAGTCAGTTAAGCTTCTGCCGTGGGCCAGGTCATGATTCCAGGGTCCTGGGATCCCGTCCCACGTCAGGCTCTCTGCTGAGCAGGGAGCCTGGTTCTCCCTCTCCCTGCTTGTACTCTCTCTCTCTCTGTCAAATAAATAAATAAAATCTTTAAAAAAAGGAAAAAAGACTGTGTCCCTAATAGGATGATCAAGGAGAAATATGAAGCAGAAGAGATATTCAAGGAGAAAAACAGAAGATGATGAAGTCAAAAGTATAGGTGTAAAAGCTGCCATAGGAAAGGAATGACACTACCTTTTTCCAGGTCGGGAAGGTGAAAGGCTAAATATAGCAATGGAAAAGCAGCAAAGGAAAAGATCAGATGGCCTTGACTCAGTAAAAACAGGAGTCGAAGTCCTCTTTCCTTTGCGGGGAGGTAGGACTGAGGGGGACAGAGAGGGGCACCAGAGGCTTGGTATGGTGAGGGAAATCCAGAAAGTCAATTTTAAAAAGTTCTATGTGTGCTTGGAAACTTGGTGTTTTCAAGAAAAAAAGGGACAATCCATTAGCAGGTCATGAAATCTATTTTGCATAACAAGATCAGCATTAACATCAATGAAACAGAATAGAACAGAAAACTGGAAAACTGCACCAGGTAAAAAGAAACGTTCCATGAAATTTTCTTGCTTCCAGGTCCATATTTCACCAGGACATGATTTAAAAAGTACTCCTTATTATGGATCTCAAACATCTGAACATGCTATTTAAATTTGGGGCTCATTATTTCAACTTTGTTGATTATTTTGAACAACACTTGTATGTATACTTGCTAATATTTTCGACTACTTTAAAGTTTTTGAGAGAGGGCTTATTTTTCTTTTTTACTCTCACACCTTGTATATATTTTCCCATTTCTCCTTAATTTTTGCTAGAGGTTTTGAGACTGCGTAGTTAGGCACATACACATTCAGGATTAATATACCTTTCTGGAGAACTGCTGTTTCCTAGGATGTAATAACTGCTTTTAAATAGTGCTCTGTGTCCTGAATTCAAGTTTGTCCAGCATTAATACCGTGAAACAAATACAGTAGGCATTAGAAAAGGACAAATAAGAACATTGCTAATCCAAATGTATCACTTCCACTCCCCAGAGCCTTAGGCACAAAGTCCAAATTCCTTGGAAAAGTCTGCATGGGCCGGTCCTGTCCACTCTCCTCCTGCATTCCCCCACCCCCAGCATCCTGGCCTTCCTACTACCATCCAGAAGTGTGAACACGCTGAGTCTGGAATGCTGCTCCCCACCCACTTCTGCCTGCTTTTCATTCCAGACTCCGAACAAGAGTCACCGGTGTGCCCTGATCTATTCCCCACTCCACCCACCCAGTAGAATTCATCAGGCAGTCTTTTGTGGCCCTCTTGAACCTTGCCTGTATTTCCATCATGACACCTTATTCTGGTTTCTAATTACTGGCATCTAATTATTGACTTCCCTAGCTCCCTGACTGAACAGAAAGTTCATCAAGACCTAGTCTCATTGAGCTTTATATGTCCCTAGTACATGGTACACAGCAGGTTCCAAAATGCTGAATGGACAAATGAAGGTACGGCATGGAAATGGAGAGGGAAGTTGAGGTCAGGTAATTAACACTGAATCACACAGAAGGGTTCACTACTTAACAGTGGCAAAGCTGGGGTCACTTGATCTATTTCAGATAAAGACATCAGGGCTGGCTGTGCCCAGTGTGACAAAGACTTGTCAAAATCAGAACACCATTTCCCACTTAGTGCAGGATTCTTTTTAATGTACCTCTATCACCATAAGTTTCCCTACAAAACGTACTGGAGTGTAACACCCTCATTTCACAATTGTACAGGGCTTTCAGCTCAACAACATCATTTCAGTTGCACAAGCCAGAACCTGGGAGACTTCCAAAATGCTTTTCTTCCTCCCCAAGTCCTATTGATCTTCTCAATATCTGATGAATGTCTCACTTCTCTCCAACCCCACTGCCACTACCCTTGTCCAGGCCAAGACCTCCGCCATTCAGATGGTTCAAAACGCTCTGGTCAGCCCTACATCTGGCAGGCTGCTCAACACATAACAGGCATGCAAATATTTACTGAATGCATGGAGAACTCCAGACAGTTTGGTCCTGTGGTGTGGAGAGCTAGCTGTAAGGAGGAGGCAGAAGAACTACACAGGGACCACTTGGGGGGACAACAGAGAGTAAATGCAGGAGCTGTTCCATCCAGATGAGGCAGATTTGCATAGGAGACAGAATGTGAGGACCAAGAGACTAGACAGTCTGGGGATGTGGGCACAATGAGGGTACCGCCTGCTCTCTGTGGCCCAGGTGAAGACTGTTAGCTCCACTGCAGTCCCGGAACTCCTCTCAGCAACAGCTCCTCTGCTGTAAGTGGAAATACCGTCTAACTTGCAGAGTTTGTAATAAGCATCAAATGAGAGAATTATGCAAGTGCCCAACACAACGTCTGGCACATAAACACTCAATAACCTTTAGCTCAAGTTGGGAAATCTGTATGTGTTTAGAATTTCAGGTTTCTACCACTCAAATATCTCCAAGATTTTTATTTCAAGGGTCTTACATATGGATTTTGTTAAAGAGAACAGAAGAAAAAAAAAAACTTCAATATGTTTTTACTTATTAAATCTTACGGCAGGATCATAATTCCTGAAAGCCCTTTCAGAGTAATAGATGTTTTATGAAAATATCTCAACGCCTAGATATGCCCCAGAATCCTGTTCCCTTAAATCATGAAACACAGACCTATAGCTCTGATGCACCTCCCAACTAGGCATCTGGTCTCGGTCCCAGTAACCCATCTGGGTCCAAATGGCAAAACTGAGCACGAGAGCCAGCTTTCTCCCTTCCTGTGACCCTCCACACACAGAAGAGAAGGAGACTCTAGAAGAGGTAAAATCTAAAAGGTGGTAAAAATGTACTTAGAGAAAAGACACGGATATTATACATGTGAAAATAAGTACTGGGTCCTAAATCATGAGAAACCACAGAAAAATATAAATAGAATGTATAACTTTTAGTCAGCAACAGAAAGACACCTGATGAAAATTTAAGCTCTCCAATGGAAGACAAAGAAAGTTATAGGAAAAAGAAAAAACAACAAAAACCTCCCACATATACACAATAAATGGAAAACATAAATAAAAGGTAGAAATAACTCCTAATATATTAATGATTATAATAAATGTACAGTTTCAATTAACCACTTAAAGGAGAGATTTAAGTCTCAACTTTTCAGTTTATTTAATTCTATGCCTGTTTTACTTGCCACTGGTAGCAGATACTCATTTAAGAATTATTGAACCAAATGAATGAATAATTAAGTAAAAGTAAACATGAAAGATTGAAATGGAAAATGGATTTTCTCCTACCAACTGCTTATCTTCAATGACATTTAATAAGACTAACATCTCATTTTTACTGTTTTTAAAGGAAGCCCCGAAAGATCAGTCTTTTCCAATATGGTGCTTTTAATACTAAAAGCATTTATCTTTCAATAAATATAATAAATAGTGCAGTTGTAATTTCTCACAATGGAAGACTTACCTGAAAATTCGAGGACACTTTAAATTATCTTAAAAGGGTTAGCAGGGGCACATAGCTTCCCTGGCCCATGTAAAGACAAGACAAGACAACAGAGGAAGTCCTAAACAGGCAATGGAACTGGCAGGCCTAGGAAGTGGTGTTGTCTAAACTGCTGGGACTCTGCTGCCTGGTACAGCACCTCACACACAGTTTGCCTCAAAATGTATATACCTTTTTAACCTGTTACTCTTCACCAAGGAAATAAGAAGTGGCCTTAGCAGAGTCTGTAGGTACACAGGACACACGCAGCTATTAGTCTGAGCATATGTGGCAACTATACTCGGTAACAGACACCCGTCACCAATGTTAATGGCTACTCTGGAAGCAGAAGGCAATGGCATGGCAGACAGGGTGACCAGTGGGCTTCTACCATCCTTCCACAGAGAGCAGCAGGGTAATGGATCTGCTCCAACCAACATACTGCTTCCTCATCTTTTCTTCAAAAAGTACAGTCCCATGTGTCATGCGAATTTGAAAGAGAAACATTTGAAATTTGCAAATAGGTTTTAAAATTTAGGAATTTCAAGTTTATCTGGTAGAGGTTCTTACAAATTACTAAAGTACAGCACTTTAGAAATAATGCCAAATTTAAATTAGTGAAATAATTAAAGTAACTATTATATACCCAAAGACATTTGGGTATTTTGTCATAGCTCAACTGTTTGACCCATTAGGGCAACATTTCCACGCTTATTTCAGACCAATCCGGCAGTACATGGCTTCTATTTTCACATGCCCTCCTCTTCCTGGTACACAGAAAACAAGTGATTAAATACGGTGTGCCTGCAGAGCCCATGAGTCATTCATTCCAAGAGCCCAGAGTGACTGGCGCTCCCTCAGCCCAAGATAAGCCTGGGTCTCACACATCTACTGAAGTTGATAGGTAGTTTCACTTGTATCTTTAAGAAAAAAAAAAAGGTGCTAGAGTATGCATAAATAATCAGACCAAGTTTCATTTCCTGCTAAAGACAAAGGATATTATTGCTCTGAAAAGACAATCACCAACACCAAATTCAAACAGATGAGGACAAGGGTTCTAACATGAGGAACTGAAAGTTCCCAAACTTAGCTCGTGCTTCAGTTCTCAAAATTTAATGAAGCAAGGAAAACATGTTAGGGAATAAGTTGACTCAGGTGCTATCTTATCATTCCAAAGTTGGATATATATTTTTTTGAACTCTCTAACGGTAATTATTTTCCAGCATTCAGCAAACTAAAGAGCTAACCCAGTTTAGAAGTTCCAGCAGCTGGTGATTTCTTGGGGTGAACTCAACTCAATGGTTGCTGATGATCCTGGCTTCTCAGGATCATCATCTGGGAGCTTTAGAAAATGCCGATGCCTGGGCCATACCCCTGCAGAGAGTCTGAGCCAGCTGGTTAGTTAGGGTGGGGCCCTGGCACAGGTATTTTGTTAATCTCCCCCAGGTGATTCTAATGTACCAGCAGATTGAGAATTACTGGTCTAAGGGATTGTGGGTTATTGGGTGGAACCTGCATCAGTAATTTTATCCTATCAGTTTGATTCTAGATGATGTCTGCGCTGGACCCGGAAACACTCCCATAAAATAAAGTACTAGGAACTGCATAAAGATCACATAACATAGTTAGTTGGCTTAAAAACTGATTTAAACTAGTATAAAGAAATATTTCCAAAAAATAACCTTAAGAATATTTAAAAGATGAGACACTACTTAGGAAAGGGATCTTAAGAATTTCTAGACTTTTCTATTAAGATGGGGATCTAATTATGGTACAGTAACAGAGCCACAAAGTTTTGACTATGATCATGAAGGACATCAGAAATGGCTTTTTAATTTCTTTTTTTTTAAGATTTTATTTATTCATTTGACAGAGATCACAAGCAGGCAGAGAGGCAGGCTGAGAGAGAGGAGGAAGCAGGCTCCCTGCAGAGCAGAGAGCCTGATGTGGGGCTTGATCCCAGGACTCTGGGATCATGACCCGAGCTGAAGGCAGTGGCTTCACCTGAGCCACCCAGGTGCCCCAGAAATGGCCTTTTAAACTCTACAATAACCAATCTAAAAATTGTTATGATTCTCTGACATGCAAAGTCCCAACTGTCACATCTCAAGAAAAGGCCAATGCAACTCAAAAAAGAACAGAGGACAATAAAATAAAAAAGACTTTTGTGAAAGGTCAGACAATGTAACCAGGTTCTGGGAGGACCTGCTGAAAATGGAAACGTACAAAATTATGGAAGGTATGGACTTCACAGGGCATTCAGAATATTGCATAGGAGACACATGTTTAAAAGACATGGCTTGAGAATAAATGAAGGCAAGTACAGCTTAAATTACAACTTTCCAAACTCATTACATTAAGAAGCTGACAATATAGTCAGTTCAAATAAGGATTAGATAAAATCCTCAAATAATAAACTCCTAATGCATTACCCAAGGGTTGAGATATACCCCACACCTTCTGAGTTCCCCAAAACTGTTCTTTGATGTATCTTTCAGAAATAGGATCCTGAAAGCTAAATCAGAGCTAACAATTGGTATTTCCTTTCCTCATTTTAGAGCTTTCAACCAGGATGCATATAATTAACACTTCAATAATTAAATAGATGCAACCTTTCTCCCAGCTGGTGTTAAATGATTTCCTAGCCTTTCCCAAAACTCTGTTCAAAACTCTTACTCTCTTCCATCAAGGATGGCTTGTATTGTTTATTCTGCCACCATATGTCCCCAACGAAAAGCTCGGCCTTCAAATCCATATCAGGTCTAGAATTTGCCCTTTTAATTGGCCTCAAATGAAGATGCTTCTAGACCAAACACAGTGCCCTGTGAGTGGGAGGTAAGGGGGAGAGCCTATAAGATTTCACTCTGGCCATTAGGCACTACTCATTCTCATAAACCCTTTTTTTCTTTCTTTGAGTACCCAATTAGGATGAAGTCATTATGCATACAAAGAGTTATGTCTGCCAAGGAAAAAAAGTCCTTAAAAGTCTACCAGTGTATACAGCTATTTTTCCAGGGCTTTCCACTATTACAGACAAGCAACCTTACTATTTAGAGCTGGAAGAAACTTCACAGAATTTAAAAAAAAAAAAAAAAAAAAAAGAGCACCTTTTCCCCATTTTCTTTATTAGGAAGAAAAACAGATTTTCACTACCTTGAAAAAAAGACAACACTAAATCCTCAAATTTTAATACCCAACACAAACCTCCCAACAGAACTGGGCCTTAAGCTCTGTCACAGCATCTGTCACTCTAGAATCCTGTGTAGGTCTCTCCCCCACTGGACCACGGCCTCAGCTACAAGGTACAGTGTTCTAGCCACCTTTTCCTTTGGCACAATGCCCAGCAGACAGGTCCTCAATAAGTGTTTAAAGAATAAATAAATGACTTCACAGAATTTCAGACTGAGTAGAATTTGGAAGGAGAAAGAAACAGAACACAAAATTACAGGGGGGAAACGAGGTGGCTTCTTTGTGAAAAGGGAGTTCAGATGGTCCCCTGCCCCTTGATGGTCTGACTTTTTGACTTTACAATGGTGCAGAAGCAATATTCATGCAGTAGAAACTATATTTTGAATTTTAAATTTTGATTTTTTTCCTGGGCTACTGTTATGCCAATATCATATGCTCACAATGCGGGGCAGCCCCGGCTACCTGTAGCTCCCAGTCAGCCATGCGATCCCAAGGGTAAACAGCCCACACACTGAACACCCATTCTATAGCCATACAACCATTCTGTTTTCTTTCAGTGCAGAATTCAATAAATTACAGGCAACGGTCAACACCTGACTATAAAATAGGCTTTGCATTAGATGATTTTGCCCAACTGTAGGCTAACTAAAGTGTTCTGAGCACACTCAAGGCAGGCTAGGCTAAGCTATGTGTGGGAGGTTAGGGGTATTCAATGCCCTTTTGACTTAATGATATTTTCAACTTACAATGGGTTATCTGGATGCAACTCCATCATAAGTCAAGGGAGATGTACAGTGGAAAGAGGTAAAGGGGAACACATGAAATAGCTGCTAGAAATGAATCCTGGAGTCAGGAAACACAGCGGCCCAGGAGGAAGAGTAGCAAACTATAACTCTGCTCAACAACTTCTGTACTCTGAGGGTGCAGGAGGTCTATGTGCCTGAAGTAGGGAGAAGAATGTATACACCTGGCATAAAAACAATGCATAATGATATTCAGGAGCATTAGTGATATTATACTGCAAACTACGAAAACTAAAAGCATTAAGGCAGGGTTTTAAATTTCCCAATTATTTCAGATCTTGTGACTTTTTCAAATTGTATATAGTGACCACTGCACAAACTGTGAAATTTGAAGTTCAATGTAAGTGAAAAGTTGTTTCCAAAAAAAAAAAGATTCATAAAAAAAATGTACTTTTAAATATCCCACTATCAAGTTACAGAAATTCATGATTCTGAAATAAAATGAATCAACTTAAAAGAAAAAACAAGGAACACAGACCTAAAATCAACCTGTATTTCATTCAACCAGCCTTACCAAAGAAAGCAGGCAGGAGTGCATGCTTTTTGTGTGAATGAGAGCAGTTTCTGTAAGGGTCTCACAGCAACCGGAAAATGAGTCATCCTAACAGAGCATGGGATTTAATTAAGATCCTACCAGTATGTGTTGTGATAGTACTATGATGCTAAATGTTCGGTGTTTATCATCAATTCTAAAATACTACTTAATATTATCAACAGCTACTGATAATTTTTAACATGTATTATTTCTCTATTTTGTTAAATATACTCCAAATGTTCTTCTCAGCTCAATATGGTCAGTTAATACATAATGATTATAACTTAGACTAGCTAACGAGTAATTATTTGTTAGAAGGCTCTAGGACATTGCTGTTACTTCTCAGGGCTTGTGTTTGCAAGACTAAATTTTTAAAACACTTGAACAGAAATAGACCAGTTTAGAGTTTATTCATACAAAAATAGTAATATAGCTTACAAAGATCTAACACGTTTAAATCCCCACGAAACCACACCAAACCACCCAACCAACAGCAAAACTAGTCTGATCTTCCAATAGTCTAGTATCTATCGGCAAATATGTCACCTAATTTTGTTATAAATTCAGCAACGAGTGATTTTTTTGTTTTGTTTTGCATAAGGGCCAGTTCAAGAAAAATAAAAATGTCTTTGTATCCCATTTATTTTCATTCAAAACAAGAAGAGATTTATTGAATCCCAGACTTAAAAGTTAGATTTCCCCCCTTTAGGAGTAAAATGACAAGAATGGGTTTTGGTTTTTTGGGTTTTTTTGTTTGTTTGTTTTTTGTTTTGATTGGCAAGAGAGGCAGTGTTCTGGTCTTCTACTCTTTTTTTTTTTTTTTAAATATTTTATTTATTTATTTGTCAGAGAGAGAGAAAGAAAGAGAGCATGCCAGCACAGGCAGACAGAATGGCAGGCAGAGGCAGAGGGAGAAGCAAGCTCCCCGCCGAGCAAGGAGCCTGATGTGGGACTCGATCCCAGGACGCTAGGATCATGACCTGAGCCAAAGGCAGCCACTTAACCAACTGAGCCACCCAGGCGTCCCTGGTCGTCTACTCTTATACTCTCGGTTTAATCCTCCCAATAGAACCTTTGCTGCTGAAGATATGCAAGGTCGACCAGGGACTAGAATCATTTCAATTCATTCAATACGATTTTTGTAGAAGACCTGCTATGGGCCAGGTGCTAGGGAAATGGTGATACATCTATACTGCCTTTTCTTTACTGGGGCTGAGGTAGGCAGTTAGGACAAAGGGGAGTCATACTTCTGGGCATCCGGGAGCTGCATGAATGCATCCAAATTTCTGAAACACCAATCTGTCAGGGCTCCCTGGTTTCTGGCACCTAAATGCTCTAGCCTATAAGGCCTCGACACTGCCTCTTCTCTGACTCCAGCCTTTGGCAAGTCCTGGCATCTGCTGGCTCAGGCCTGAGAACATAAGCATCTAGGAACCAGTGATTCGACAAAGGTTCTAGCCCGCTTTAAAGGTGGTTTTCCTGGAGACCTCTCTCTTCCACTCCCTCTCTGCTTTATGTGCTCTGCAAGGATGCCTGTGAAATTGGATCTGGGACTCTTGACAGACTGCGAAAGGCTTCAGGTTGCTCATCACTGGCTGAACTAGTTCCCAGTCGGTACATATCAATGTTTCTGCTCCCTTCCCAAAACTATATCTATTCCCTTCCCAAACTGCAGATGATCTGAAAACTTAAAACTGACCATGACTTGGAAAAAGCCCTTGGCAATCTATTCTATAATAATATTCTCTGCAACTACATAAACTAATTTAGCAACAAGAAGTCAGGGCAGGGGTAGGGTCCAAGAACCAACCAGTAGTCCCATTATCGTCCTTTCATTCCATATAGATCCTTTCTCAATATGCATGCTTTGACATTTGAGGCTTTTTTATTTTCTCCATACACTGCCCTATAATGATTATGATGGCTAAAGATATATTTCAGGTATTTCCCATAAAAATATAAATCCTGTAACTGTAGTCAAGAAAGTAGAAAGGTTTGTAAAACACTTTTGTCATTATTGAGGAAAATTTGGCTTTAGAGTCATATACTGGATTAGAAGCTTCACCCTCTTACTCTGTGAATCTGGGCACGTTACCTCTTTGTGCCTCAGCTTCCTCACTTAGAAAATCAGGATAACAAAACTCTCCTCCTGATGTTTATTGTGGGGAAGAAATGATATAGAACCTATCAAGGTTTCAGAACAGTATCTGATTCAGAAAAATGCTCAATACATAAAAGCTGTTGCTATTACTACTATTAAACTCGGTTGACAAAGTAGACAACAAAATATGCATAAAAATTGCCCAAATCTGTACTACTTGATTGCAAATGTCATCATTCACTTTAGACTATTTTTTTGAAGCTAAAGAAGTGGGGGGTTACTTTAGAAAGAGGGGTCTTTTCTACTTTGCATGCATCAATGTTCATAAAAGTAAATGTAAAATCGACCTAACTACTAGCCTGTTAGAAATATAAAATATTAATATAAAATATAATATATAAAATATGGGAGAAACATGGTTTGGGGTATAAAACTGCTAAGCGATTTAAAAGAAGACCAAAGACACCAGGAGAAAAACCTAGTTATTCAACCAAATGGTTAAAAAGATTTTTACAATAGATTTAATAATCAATTTTTTAAAAAAGTTTTTACTTATTTATTCCAGAGAGAGAGTGAGTGCAAGCACATCCCTATGCACACTAGCAGGGGGAAGAACAGAGGAAAAGGGACAAGCAGACTCCTCAGTTGAGTGCAGGATTTGATCCCACAATCCCAAGATCATGACGTGGGCTGAAATCAAGAATGAGTCACTCAACAGAGCCACGCAGGCGCCCAAATAATCAATTTTTAAATTAAAATGCCCTACAGCACCTGGGCTCAGGTAACCAGGGATCAGGTACTGGGATCAGGCTCCTTGCTCAGCAGGGAGTCTGCTTCTCCCTCTGCCCCTCACCCTGCTCATGCTCTCACACACTCTTTCTCTCTCTCTCAAATAAGTAAATAAAATCTTAAAAAATAAATTAAAATGCCCTATTATGTTTGGCATGGTAATTTGTGAATTTTTAGAAAACATGATTTTTTTTAAAAGATGAAGTTCAGGGATGTGTGGGTGGCTCCGCTGGTTAAGCGTCTGCCTTCAGCTTGGGTTATGATCCCTGGGTTCTGGGATCGAGTCTCACATCAGGCTCCCAGCTCAGTGGGGAGCCTGCTTCTCCCTCTGCCTGCTGCTCTCCCTGCTTGTGCTCAATTGCTCTTTTGCTCTCTGACAAATAAATAAATAAAATATTCAAAAAAAAAAAAAGATAAAGTTCAAAATCATTTTTTTCCAAAGTAAATACCAAATGACACTGAAAACTCTAAGTAAACTGAATCTAGTTTCATATGATTCTTCAAAAGAGATAAAAGTTCTATGTGGATTTTAATTCCATAACCATAATTTCTCATTCAAAATAAGTTAACTTCATATGACATACTAAAAATAATTTTCACACACACACACACAAAAATCTCTAAGAAGAACAGGAACACTTTTTAAGGTTTCTGTGAATTCTAACTGAGAGCTACTATCCCCTCCAAAAAAATGTTCTCTGGTATTCATCATTTAGAGTATCATATCTATAAATATAGTTTACATGCTTAGGAATGTTATGTATATGACAGATGCTTTGCCATCTTTTTATGGTCAGTCTCAGAATAGAACGAAGCAATACTCAGCAGGAAATTACATAACACCATCATATCAGACAAAGCCACAAGGACTTAGTGGAAGCAATTTTAAGACTAAAGTGATAAGACTATATCACCCTTCCCCAATAGTAGTGTACTATAGTCCTTTTTAAGTCTTTAAATTATAATCTTTATTCTCAGATAGTAAAACACCACTCTTAGGAGATTACTGAATATTCACACAGAGCTTTATCATTTTTCCTAGTAGAAAATAAAACAATCTCTGGTAGTCATTACCCTGCAAAAGACATAAGCATCCACCAAAAAGCAGTTGCTAGATATGAATGCAGACTCCTCACTACCCTTAAGAAACTGGAAAGACCAGGGGGAAAAAAACAGTACTCAAGAGTTTAGCTAGAAGAAAAAATTGAAAAAATTTAAATAATGTTAAAGAAGAAAATAAGGAATATTACCACAAAGACTTTAAAAAAAAAAAAAGGTGATGCTAAATCAGATAGAAAAAAAACACAAGTGGAAATTCACTTTCCTCATATTTACTTCCTCACCCAGCTGCACAGAGATTTTCTGCCCCAATTAGAAGATATTCTAAAACAGGGCCTAAAATTAATATTAAGCACAACACAACATCATATTTTTATGGCAATGATATTATGCACTTTACCTCAGCTCAACCAAAAAGACCTTCCTCGTCCTAATTACTCTAAAGTCCAAATTCCAAGATGAGTAAGTACGGTTCTTGCCTTGGGGAATGCACTGTCCACTAGGGAAGAAGCAAGTAAACTATTTTCATATGATGATGCATTATGGGCTATAAGAGAAGTGTGCACTAGGCATAAAAAGCACCTGGAAACACGAAAGAAGTGACCAATAATTCTACCCCAGGAACGTGGGCTATGGTGAGCAGAGTATCTGAGCTGTGCCTAACAAATTAGATAGGCAAAGGAGCTGAAAGCATTCCAGGCTCAGGAAATGATCATTTTAACTTTAAATATCAATAGTGATTCTTCTGAAGTCTCTAGGAAAAATTAAAGTACTGTTTCAGGTTGTTCAATAGCCACAAACAAAAACCACTAGGCCCACAGGCTTTTTTGGTTTTATATAATACTGCCCTTTGGAAAAGAAAAGGACTTGGTCAGTAATCTATTCAGTTAAATAGCCAATAGGAAGCAATGAGATTTTAAATGCTGTCATTACAAACAACAGCAAAACTGTCCATGAAAGCAGAGGGAAAAGACCTAATAAAATGAAAACAATATTAAATGATCCTATAGAAAGAGATCTGAAAAGCACTTATCCAATTAAAATACCATTATTAATAGCCATTCTTTAAAAAGGATCTTGAGCACTGCATAGGAAAAACCATTAGGTTAAGTTTAATGCATGGGATCCCTTACTCACTGGGTACCCTTGAATACCTAAAGATCAAAACAGACTGTTACTTCAGAAATATAATGGCCTCTTCCTTCCTCTAGATTTTTGTTCTACTTCTCTCTGTGGTCTCCTATATCCACAGAAGTGATATAAACTTAACTGCAAAGACTACAGACATTTTATTCTGAAAAAAAATTTTTTAATTTGCCTTTTGATATGGACTTCAGATATATATACAGTAATACAAATCACATGGCTTACTCCAAAAATCTAGGCCCAGATTACCCTGTGAATATTCCTTAAAGGCTTAATCCTGTGACTCATCTCAGTTTCTTTAGCTCAGAAGTATGGGTCTCAGTAGCCTTCCACTGAAAGCTGCTAGCCAGCATCCAAGAAGAGTTGACTTACTTCACTTGAGGGGAGTAATTTATCCCGAAGCAACCATTAGGACTGGAGAGGCTCCTGGTACAAGAAACAAACACAAACCAAAGAAAATGACAAATAATTCACTTATAACCCCTCCTATTCTGAGGACTCCTGTGACCTTATCTCTTTGCATGTAATCCACTAGCTTGGTTCACCTCTGTCCAACTTAGAGGCTAAGAGAAAGGAGAGTGGCCCTAGAAATGGAAATAAAGCCAAGACTTCCCTATTTATATATGTCTTAACTGCCCAAATTCACAGGTGACCACCCAGAGAGCTCCTATTCCTTTACAAAATACATTAATTCTGGTCCTCCAAGATGTACACTGAACAAACACTGAAGAAATTGGTATTGGTTTTTGTTTTATTTATTTATTTATTTGACAGACAGATCACAAGTAGGCAGAGAGGCAAGCAGAGAGAGAGGAAGGGAAGCAGGTTCCCCACTGAGCAGAGAGCCCGATGCGGGGCTTGATCCCAGGACCCTGGGATCATGGCCTGAGCTGAAGGCAGAGGCTTTAACCCACTGAGCCACCCAGGCGCCCCAGTTGGTTTTGTTTTTTTGTTCTTGTTGTTGGTATTGTTTTAAAAAACATTTCTGTGATGTACAAGGACTCAAAAGCCCAACCGTCATTTTATAGTTGAGGAAATGAGGCACAGAAAAGTGTTCTGTCCAATGAACTGGAGATGATCTCAAGTTCCATACATATGGAATCGTCAAGCCCTAAGAGTCTAAAGAGTTGGCTCATTGGCAGCCTGGAGAATTTTGCAATCTACCTTTCCTCAAGGAACATTTGAAGCCTTACCCCAACCTGGGAGCGGGGGAGGGTGGTGATGGTGCCAGGCAAATGGTCAAATCAGGAAAAACAGAGAACAGAATGACTGGAGACCGGTCACAATTACCCTATCTACAACAACTCTGGTCCCAAAATCATCAGGAACGTTCTCTGGGTGTAATCATTTCTCTTCCATTCTGAATAGAGGAATTAAAATGTAATAGCTAGGAAATACACCCAGAGCCTCGGGAAGAATAACAAGTTTTCCTTCACCGCTCTCACAGATCAACTAGGTCTTCTTAGGAAAGCCGGAGAACCTGCCGGAAAGTGTTCTGGAGGCTCTCTCTGTGAGCTCAGGCAAGTTACCCAAGTTTCACACCTGTCTTCTCACCTGAAAAAGAGGATGCCACCACTTGCTTCTGTAAGGCTGTTGTGGGGACTGGGAATAATACATTAAGGGAAAAGGTCCCTGGAAACCATCTTATACCCAGTAACAGCTGTGATAAGCAATGCTCATTTGGACTTTCTCTACTTTTCAATTCAGACCACGTAATCCTTGTCTACATCACACACAAGAATTACACATAAATTTTAAATGTTCTGGCTATTTCTTTAGAACTCCATTCTCGCACTTCTAAAGTGAAAGCTCTCTGAGGTGATTAGGAAAAGGCAACCTCAAACGGGGAGGCGCTACCCAGTCCCCCCCACAAAGGAAGCCGCCTCCTGGACCCTTGTCCGCTCTCTGAAGGCAGGGGCTGCAGTCTGACTCACCGCTGTCAACTAATTTTCCTCACACAGACTAATCCGGGCAGACCTAGGCATCTCCTACCAGCTTACGCGACACCCAGACACGGCCCCACGATACATCCTGTATGACAATACTGAGTCATACGAAAGTATTAAAAGTTCAACATTACAACGCAGTTCAGTTGTAATACTAAAGTCAAAGAAAAGGAGCTTTAAAATCGGGTGCCTATGAGGTAACCAGAACGAAGTCACACCTCTAACAAGAAGGGACCAGAAACACACAGATGTCAACAGGGAGTGACCCTCCCGCAGGACGTTCCACTGAACCGGCGCGATCGTTTCTGGCCCAAGATTGGGACAGGATTCGAACCCAGAACTTGTCTCAAAGGACGTGCCAGAGCCGCTCCGGAGTGGAAGAGGCCTTTAAGGCCAGGCGCCCCTCGCCCGAACTTTCCGGCTCGGCTCCGGTCCGCTCTCCCGGGCAGCAGAGCGGATCTCAACGCGGAGGCGCGCTCGGAGGAACGAGGGTCGCCGGCCCTTTGTCCCCCGCGGAGCGGCAGAGGCGAGACAGGCGCTCCCTCCCGTCAGGAAATAATGACAGCTCGAGCGCCCCGGCTCGCGCCCGCCCCGCCCCACCCCGCCCCGCCCCGGGTGCCTGGGCCGCAGGCGGCACCCGCCCGCCCGCGCCGAGGGGCGGCCGCGCCCCCTCCTCGCCCCCCGCCCCGCCCGGCTCCGCCGCGCCGGGCTCGGCCCAGGGCCACCCCGCGCCGCCAGCCTCACCGGGTCGGAGCTGGAGGCCGCCGTCGCGGCGGCTGCACCACAGCGCGCGCTCGCCCTGCTGCAGGATGTAGTGGTCCTTGGCTTGGAAGAGCTCCATGCCGGCCCCAGGCTCCGAGGGAGGAGGCGGCGGCGGCCGGCGCGCCCCTGTCTCCGCGGCCCCCGGCCCCGGCCCCGGCGGCGGCGGCGGCTGCCCGCGGGGGGCGCTCGGGGCGTCCTAGTCAGCCGGGGCCGCCGGAGCCCGCGCCTCGAGGAACAGCGACTGAGGGAGCGCCCCAGCGGCCAGGCCCGCGAGAGGAGAACGCGCACCGGCGGCTGTGGCGGCGGCAGCGGCAGCGGCCTTAGAGGCCTCTCCCCCAGCTCCGCCCCTTGCCCGGCTCCGCCCCTGGCACAGCTCCCGGCCCCACCCCCTTCAGTGGCTCCGCCCCGGCTTCAACCAGGCTCCTCCCCCTCCCTGTCGCCTCCGCGCGTCTCTTTCTCCTTTCCGTGCCCCTTTCCGCCGTTTCCCGCCGCCCTCCAGCTTCTCCCGGGTTTCTCCTCCTGGCTCCTCTCCCAGGCTCTTCCTCCCTGCTCTCCTCCTCCCCCAGCCCTCCTTCGGCTCTCCTAGGCCCCGCCCCTGGTGGGCCCGCCTTCCCTCCCAAGGCGAGGGCCGGCTTGGCTGAGTCAGGGGCCGGCCGTCCTCATGCAGTGTAACTTCTCGAGCGGAAGCTCTCTCTTGGGATCTTCCCTCCCATACCAGCGGGTTATTAACTACTTTCACCAGCCCTGAGGAAAGCCCTGTCGACTCCTTACATCCAGCCTGAATCCTCCTCCTCCCGGGGCCTGAGTTGCCCTCAGAGACCCAGGCCAGGAGAGCCGGGAAATGCAACCCAACACGCTGGTTCCAGGATCTAGTCCCAGCCAGGCTCTCCTCAGAGCAGGGCAGTCCTCTGTGTTGATATTTACTCTTAGAACCTTGTGACTTTTGACAACAGCAGGTATTCAACAAATACACATCTAGGAGCATGTAACAGTGAGAAACACACAAGTATTGGCACTGGGCTCTAACTAGCGAGGAAGAAGGGAGCAAAATTCAGAAGCTATCGTGTTCCGAATTAAGTAAGATGGGTCTGAGAAGACGTCAAAAAAATAAGTCATCAGTGAAGTGGAAGGAATCTAGTCTGACAAGCCTCCCCCAACCCCAAAATCTTTGAGCTATTTTGGAAGTCCAGCTGGTATGTTGAACCGAATATGGCTTGGGAGTTAGATCCCTGGTTCCAGGTCCAGCTCCAGGTGTGATCTAGTGTGTGAACTGGGGAAGCTCTCCTGGTCTCAGATGGTGGTTGAACTAAATGGTCTTTAAATTACACTCTCAGTTTTATATATCAGTGAGTCTTGCTACTTCTAGCTCCTGCATTCTATAATGTTTTAGAAGGGAAGGGGGAAAAATAAGGTAGGAGACAAGAAAAGGAAGGCAATAATTTTAACCTTCTGCTTAGATAAAAGTAAGAGGGCCCCCAAAGCAGCAAGGAATTCCATATTACTAATTATTCCAGCCCACACTGATTTCTCTGCTGAATTTCCATAGCGCAGAAAGACCCGTGATGACAAACTGTCCTGCAATCTCTGGTAAGTAACAAGCCTCCTGGTCTGCCCAGATATCTTAAACATAAAAATCAAGAGGAGTGATACTATATCAAAGCTTTGTGATGTGAGTTGGACACAGAAGATAATGGAGACAAGATTCAGTAAAAGCATCAGTTTCCGCTTTACTGTTGAATTCAGCCATATGTTGACTTTCCTTAGCAAAAATGAATAGGTAATGAAAAAGTCCTGTGATGACTGTATGTTCTACAAATTATTCTGTTTTTTTTTTTTAATTAATTGCATTGTCAGATGTGAAGAAAACAATTCTATTGTAATTGTTTGAAAAGAATTGGCTGGTTGATTGAAACTTTTCCTGGTGTTTTGAATCAATGATTCCAACCCTAGCTACCTATTAGAATTAGCTGGGGAATTTTTCCAACCACACCAATGCTAAGACCTCAGACCAATGAAATAGGAATCTAACTGGGTTAGGCTCTGGCATCAGCATTTTTTCCTAAGCTACCGAGAGGATTCTAACATGCAGCCAAAGTTAAGCAACACTTTTTAAAATGAAATTAATTGGAAAAAAATCTGTCTGAAGCAGCTTAGCAGAAAACAGCAGTCAATCATTAACTAATACCATTCCATGGGGTCGATTACCTATAAATCCAGAGTTAACAAGCAGAATCTTTAGGAGAGAGAAAACCTGAAGAAAAGTTGCTCCTAAACTTGACTTTCTCCCCTCTCTCTCTAAATGCATGCCTGGCTGAGCAGAATGAATGAAAAGAGGATATACTCTGTCCTTAGCAGATATCAGGTCCCCAGTCTCCTGCCACACCTGCCCTGCCTTGCTCCTTCTACAGAATTCTTGAACCTCAGACCCCGCAGCTTCCCCATTCCATGGTGGTCTCCCCATCTCTGGCCTGTGGCTACCTGCTAGCCTCCATCACTCTCTTCCAGCTTCCAAATTCGAGGCCCTCCTGCCCTTGAATGATGTCACCCAGGTTGTACCCAAAAGTCCATGTGATGCTGTTCTGCTTTTTAAACAGGGATGACCCTATCTTCTTTTCCATGTATGGTGTCCTTATACTCCTTTAAGCATATTCACTAGGGAGGTAGGTTGCAGTATCCAGCTCTGTGTGATCCCAGTCAAGTCAGAAATCTTAAAAGAGATGATTACCAAGGGCTCTTCCAGCCCTGAAATCAATGAATGTGAGGAAACGTGTCCACATAGTTGAACCTCCGCAAATAATGATGGTAAATGACTCAACTCTGATTATTGATTTGGCCTTCAGTATCAAGTTTATTATTTGTCACTGAGATTTTGGGGGCTCTGATTGGACTCTAGTGTTCTCTGGTGAAATTTGACTTTTAACATCATTTCCTATCTACTTGTCCACAGTCTTGTATGCTGTTTGTCTATGAGAACTTTCTTCAGTCTTGTTTGTGTATGAGAAATCTTCCAAAGGAGGGACTTTTAACAAAATACATGTTCTGCCTGCCAGAAGACTGCTCATTCTTAGCTCTGCCACGGAGGTGGTTACAGGCCCCAGGCACTTACAAGCCAAACGTTTACATTTGACCAATGCTCAGCCAGTTTCTCATGGATTTGCCTGCCAGTAAACTTCTGCTACCTCCTCCCATAATTTCACCAGGGACAATTGGAAAGTGTGACAGCCATTCTGGAGCACTTTGACATACATAAAATTGTTTGACAAAAGGGGGAAGGCCTCTCAGGAGACTGTAACATTGGTCTAAAAGAAAGAGATTGCTTTGTTCACTGGAGAAGACCATCTCCTTAATTTCTATACTTTAGGGGGTTAAAAAGTACTCAGTGTTTAATTGGCCTGATAAAATTGTCCACCCAAGTCATTGTTTAACCAGCTATGATAATTCTTTTGTGTGTGTCTAAGAGAGAAAAAAATGAATCTAATCTCTCTGCATCTAATCTCCTTCCAGAGGGAAGATAATTAGCCTTTACAGTGATCATTTCATATTTGTCTAAAGCCAGTTCTCTCTCACTTCCTCACCGTTAGGCATTTAGTTTTCAATTAAATAAAATGGTTAAAAAATTAGTTCTAAAAAAGCTAATTTGAAAAAAATGTCCAAGATATACTGTTAAATAGAAAATGTCCAAATTGCAGAGTAGTATTTTAAAGTATGCCATTTGGGTTTTTAAAAGTGGTGAATGAGAGAGAGATGTTTTTATAAGCCCAGAAGATTTCTGAAATAAAATACGAAGAAGTATAGTTACCTCAGAGCAATGGGAAAGGGAAGTCGATGAGAAATGCAAGGAGGGCAGAAACTTCTTTTCAGTTTATATTCCTGTACAGTTTGGGTTTTTTAACCATGTGTTTTTAATGCTTTAAATAAAAAACAACAACAACACTAGTTAAATGTGTGTGTGTAAAAGTCCTTCTACCACACACAAAAACATTTTTAGGTAATCTACTGCCTAAGAGTCTAGAACCTCTGTCTGGACAATCAGAAATCCAAGGGATGGGTTTTTTGTTTTTGTTTTTTTAAAGATTGTATTTATTTATTTGACAGAGAGAGAGATCACAAGTAGACAGAGAGGCAGGCAGAGAGGGAGAAGCAAGCTCCCCACTGAGCAGAGAGCCTGATGCGGGGCTGGATCCCAGGACCCTGAGATCGTGACCTGAGCCAAAGGCAGAGGCTTAACCCACTGAGCCACCCAGGCACCCCAGCACGGGTCTTTTTTATTTTCAATACCCTACTTAGTACTTTTGAGCTTTCCTAACATCTTAAATGCTGTCAGAGTGAGGTATGATTAAGTAGATAAGCCATTTTCCTATGCTGTTTACTTTTTTAAACAGAGCATAAGGAACAGAGATTTTCTTAAGCACATTTTCGAAATCACAGCAATAACCGTGGCTTGTTCTTCCCCTCTACCAATTATAACTCTCAGGTGGATGACCTGTTGGGTTGGTACCAGCATAAATCAATAACAATGGTCAAAAATGCTGTCTGTTAGGGGCACCTGGGTGGCTCAGTGGGTTAAGCCGCTGCCTTCGGCTCAGGTCATGGTCTCGGGGTCCTGGGATCGAGTCCCGCATCGGGCTCTCTGCTCAGCGGGGAGCCTGCTTCCCTCTCTCTCTCTCTGCCTGCCTCTCCGACTACTTGTGATTTCTCTCTGTCAAATAAATAAATAAAATAAAATAAAAATGCTGTCTGTTAGATAATCATGTTAGAGATTTTTTTAAAAGAATGCTTTGTACTGCCCCAGGAAATAACATGGGGGACTTGCTCCTAGAGAAACTTGGTACATCTTTGGAGCTGCTGCCCAGTAGATTTTTTTTTTTTAAGATTTTCTTTTAATTTATTTATTTGACAGATAGAGATCACAAGTAGTAGGCAGAGAGGCCAACAGAGAGAGAGGAGGAAGCAGGCTCCCCGCTTAGCAGAGAGCCCAATGTGGGGCTCGATCCCACGACCCTGAGACCATGACCTGAGCTGAAGGCAGAGGCTTAACCCACTGAACCACCCAGGCGCCCCCCGCCTAGTAGATTTTAAATCCACTGTTTCTTTTCCTGGTAAAAGGAAAAGAAAACCTCCCAGTCTACCACCATTTTGTAAGGGTAGCACTTGGCAACAAGGAAATACGGGATTACAGTTTCCTACTACTGCTCCATCCTTTTTCCTCAATTTTCTAGCCATTCCTCATTGAGCCTGAGTTAGCAGAGAAGGTGTGTATTGGGTGATGGGTGTTTGTAGGGCTCCCGACTGGTTGGGCAAGGGGGTGGGGTACACAGCTGGGGGGAACCAAGAGTGGAACGGGATTTGCAAAGTCTCTAAGATGATGTTTTTAACAAGGCCCATGATGAGTAACCCGAGATCAGCTGCAGATGTGGCAAACATCTTTCAAAATTGGGTCCTCATCTAATTTTAGGATTAGAGTTATGCTGTTGCTGATCTCAAATATGGTGAGATCCTAACATTTAAGTTGCCCATAAGCAGTGCATCGTTTCTCACGTTTTTTCCCACCACTGTTCTATGAATTAATCAAGATTCTAGGTTGTAGGTGTGATGCTTATAAAGCTACAGCCCACGGGACTCAGTCCAGGGCAGCACCGAACTTAAAAAAGGACCCATTCCATACAGTTAAAAATAATTTAAGGAAATGCAATCCTTTGTGAATATTTCCCAATTATTATAAAGCCCTCTGTAAGGGGCTTTTTTTTTCAGTCTTACTTTTCTTCTTCTCATTGTCCTCATACAGCACAGATACCCCTGTCCCTTTCCTCTCCAGGCTCCTTCCTCTTTTTCAGCTCTTTGCTATGAAATCTGACCACTTAAAGATACCTTCCTTCTTAGAGGATGGGAGAGGGAAAGAAATAGCACAAGACTAAGCCAGAAAGCTCTGCAGCTGTGGGGCTAAGGGGGCAGTCTGGGAACACTCAGACATTAACCATGCTGTCCTGCAGTCGGGGCCTGCTACTCCCTTGGGACTCAGCATAATTATTTTCATTTTGAACTGGAAAAAAAAAAGTCTCCTGTAAACAATTTGGAGGTGGGGGCGGGGCTTACATTCAGAGTCCAAAGACCAAGATGTGGACTTTTCTCCCCTTGTGAGTTTATGATGAGAACTCAAGAGTTTGGCTCTGAGGAGGATAGCAAGCTTCAGGGTTGGGCGTCCACCTGCAGAACAAGCTCCAGATCTGAAAGCACTTCATAATTCACTACCAGACCCTTGTTTCCTGCTGGCCCTAACTATGAAGTGCAGTACTTACTGTTCTGCCTGCTGACCTTGAAGCCGAGAAATCCAAGGGAGATGGAGAGAGACAGGTAGGAGAAACAGTGTGATGCAGGCAGTTCTGATGGACTCTCTTCTCTTCTCCCCTCCCCACTGTCCTACCAGCCCTGCACCTGGTCTAGGCCCAGTATGCAGAAGTGTTTGCCAGTTGCATATGACCCCATCAACTCTGGTAAGTGGGAAGCCCCTGTCTGGCCACCTCCTCCATTCACCGAAGCTGTGTGGGCAGGCAAATCTCCCACTTGTCTCCAAGCCTGGCTTCCTTCATGTAAAATGTGGAGAAAATATAAAATTTTCTTTACAAGTTTCTCAGCAGGATTCAGTGAAGTCTGAAAGGGTGTTCTGAGCTATAAACTGTTATAGAAATGTCATTTTATAATTTTGCAAAAATCTACTTTATGTGTAAAGTGTCCCCACTAGATTTAAGTTTATTTCATAGGTTCCTAACATGTCATATTCTGTATATATAGAATATGACATGTTAGGAACCTATGAAATATACATATATATTTACATATAATGTTAATATATATTAAAATATATTATATTTATATTATTATATAATATATGTTATAGTATATATAATGATAATACATATTAAAGAAAAAATAGGGGCACCTGGCTGGCTCAATTGGTAGAGCATGGGGCAATTGATCTCAGGGCCGTGAGTTCAAACCCCACATTGTGTGTAGAGATTACTTCAAAAATTTAAAAAAAAATTAAAAAGAAGAAATATGTCAATATATACATGATTCAGATATTTTAGTTCAAATCACATTATTGGGGAATAGGAGTGATTGATATTAATCATATAACTTGAAGGTGGATGTTGGCCTTAATTCACATTATAGACAGAATTCACCCTGAGCCTAATGATACATAAGCTTTGGGACTTTTGGATTTCATCCAAAGTCCTGTACCAAATTCTGTACTCATTTTGTATTTTCCTTTCTAAAGAGGATCCTCCATATTTTAAAAAGCATTAGGCACCACAAACCTTCCTCCCAACACTAGCATAAAAGAACATTCTGTGCTTCTGCATTCCAGGAGAATTTTATGCCTCCTCTTTGTCTTCTCTTGATTCATCCTTCTGTCTTCAGATTTTTCTCTGGCATCATTTTAGCCTCTCCTCTCCTTTCTAAACTCAGATATTCTTTCTGCCACCTCCAACTCTCTAAGCCACTAACAATCACGTGGTGGGGGAACACATGTATACATGCACCCACACACTCACTTCCATCAAGAGATAAATTTGGAGATCGGAAATAGCGTGTTCAAGAATAGCACCATTCATCCCAAATGACTCAGACGGAGACATTCCAGTTCATGGGGAGCCTTTCTGGCGAAAATGGAGCTAGGAAGAATTCTTTGATTTGATAATGCTAGGCTTATAGATTTTCCAGGAGAGGATTCAAAAGTGCTATTAATAGGAAGAAAGTGTTTTCATCATGTGATATCAGACTAGGCTGTCTCTGGAAAAAATGGAACATTCCTTGAGGCAAGGTGTTCTTGCCCTTGAGTGATTCCAAAGGACCTGGTCACACCCTTTCCTGGTCCAGGAACTCTCAGGAATTACGCCAGACACCCCAGTCCTCTCCTAATTCATGAAACCCAAGCTCACCCCCCAAGCTCCAAAACGCACTCACACACACACACACACACACACACTCCAAAGCCAAGAGAGGAACACTCTTAGGAACACAGGCTGAAGGCCAAAGTAGTAAATACTTGGGGAGACAGAGGGTAGAGGTAGGTCCTAACCTGTTAGAAGGGTTGAAATTTTCATTTTCTTTTCCTTTCTTTTTAGGATTTATTTTACTTACTTTATTTTTTAAAGATTTATTTATGAGAGAGATAGGGAAAGAGAGAGAACCCAAGCAGGGTGCAGGGCAGAAGAGAGGGAGAGGCAGACTCCCCACTGAGTGTTGGTCTTTACCGTAGGACCCTGGAATCGTGACCTTACCCGACTGAGCAACCCAGGCGCTCCAGGGTTGGAATTTTCAAAAGAGGGACTGGGAGACATCAGACTGGGTGGGGGGATTGAATGAAGGCAGGAGGCAGACACTGAAAAACTGGAGAGGACACAGGTAGTATCCATTCTATATTCTCTGAAGGCCTAGACTTCACATCACCCCACCCTCAGTGGCAGGAGGAAAAGACTAAGGCAGATGGAGGCAGAGCTTCCAGCCCTTCTACTGGACTGCTTTAGATGCCTTATTGGACTTTTCACTAAAAGCACAGCTGAACCTCCAGCTGTGTAATAGCCCTCAAAGTTATCAGAACCTAATCCTGGAAGGCGAGATCCATTTTCTGAGGTCTGTGTAGCTACTGCTGCTTGTGTCATACTCGCCACAGGGCTGATATCTCTTATTTGGACCTGTCCCTACTCTATAGCACTGAGAAGCCGTGGAGCCTCTGTCAAGCACTGTGCTTCTCCCTGCCCCACTAACTTCTTGTGTCACTTTCCTGGGGCTGCTGTAACCAGCTCCCACAAATGGGGGGGGGATTCAAACAACAGAAATCTATTCTCTCATAGTTCTGGAGATCAGAAGTCCAAAATCAGGGTGTTGGCAGGGCCATGTCTCTCTGGAGGCTGTAGGAGAGGATCCTTCCCTGCTTCTTCCTAGCTTCCGGTGACTTCCGGCCATCCTTGGCACTTCTTGGCTGGCAGCTGTGTTCCTGCCATCTCTGCCATCACTGTCACATGTCCTTCCCTCCTCACTCGAATCCAGTATGACATCATCTTAACAACTAATTACATCTGCTAACGCCCTATTTCCAAATAAGATTGCTTTCGTGGGTTCGTCATGGACATGAATTTTGGGAGGACACGATTCAGCCAAGTACACTTGCCCAAGGAACCTTTGTAGGTCTCTTTGGATGGCTTGGTTTTCTTTCATTGCCTCTTTTAATACACCAACCAATTCCTTATGTCTTGGGAAGAAAAAGCCATAAAGAGTGTAACAGAAACCTATATGAATTAATTGTCTCATTTTCTTCTATTTCTAGAGAAAAAAGATTTTTCTCTTAAGGAAAGGTAAAACATCAGTCATAAGGGCATTGAGTATGACAGCAGCCACATTATTAAAGTGTGAATATCGACAGCTGACTCCCTCTGTTCCAGGAGTCTCTGTTGGAAGTGGGCTGTTCCCTGAACTGCTTCTCCTTCCCTGTCCTCAAGGAGGGTTCCATGGTGATGTACCTAGAGCAGATCTCCAAATTGATGGCTTTGCCACCCACCCTTCTCCTCTTTGCCCACCCATGGCCCTTGAAGCTGAGACCCAGAGTAAGGAAGGGTTGGTACCCAGCTGTCTGGAAGTCAGTCATTTGATGAAAAGCAACATATGAAACAACATATGAAACTCAGCATTCCACAAGAAAGTGCCACTGACTGTGTGGCTTAACCAATAGGAATTTCTTTCTTCACCGTTGTGGAGGCTAGAAGTCCAAAATCAACATGTCCTCAGGGTTGATTTCTTCTGAGGCCCTTCTCCTTGGCTTGCAATTGGCCATCTTCTCACTGTGTTCTCATATGATTATCTCTCTGCCATGTGTTAGACTGTCCTAATCTCCTCTTCTTATAAGGACACCAGTCATATGGGATCAGAGCCCACTCATATGACCTTATTTTACCTTAACTGCCTCCTTAAAGACCCTGTCTCTAAATACAGTCATAGTGTCATAGTCTGAGGACTTCATTGTAAGAATTTGTAGGGGACACAGTTCAGCCCATAATAACAGTCAAAGATTTCTTCAGCTTACATACTCCTCTTCCCATCAATCCTAGCCATGCTTGGGGGCCCATCCAATCACCCTACAAGATATGGAATCTTTTCTCTAAGCAGATAAATAGATAGATAGATCGATAGATAGATAGATATAAACCAGATACTTGCAATAATCTACCCATGACTAATGTATTCTGTGAAGTTCTTGGATCATTGAGAATACCTATTAAAATGATCATTTCAGAGACATATTGCAAATATTTTATTAACTGAGAAAATGGAAAAAAACAAGAGTCGGGGAATTTAGTTTCATTATTAATCTAATTGAAAACAACAGGTTTGCTGGGTGCTAAAAATAGTACCCGTGTCTAAGCGAGCCAGATGACTGAGAATAATCAGTTTTTTAGAAAAATCATAAAAGCCTCAATCATAATGAAGACTTATGAGAAAGAGTCTTCTTCTTAGAGTACTCAAAAAGGGTAAGCAAAGAGCAATAAAAAGTTCAAATTTCAGAGACAGAATGAGAGCCAAAGGGTTGTGTGCCTAGAAGAATAAGACATAAAGGCTAACCATATTCACTCTAGAAGGAGTGAACAGTGATGCTGCAAAGTAGGCATGCAAAAAACATGCCTGGCACCAGGACGGAGGAGTTCTTTTTTTTTTTTTTTTTTTTTTAAGATTTTATTTATTTATTTGACAGACAGAGATCGCAAGTAGGCAGAGAGGCAGGTAGAGAAGAGAAGCAGGCTCCCTGCTGAGCAGAGAGCCCAATGTGGGGTTCAATCCCAGGACTCTGGGACCATGACCTGAGCCGAAGGCAGAGGCTTTAACCCCCTGAGCCACACGGGTGCCCCATTTTTTTTTTTTAATTCTCATTTTACAGCATCTTTTTTTTTTCCCTAAGATTTTATTTATTCATTTGACAAAGAGAGCGGGAGAGCACAAGCAGGGGGAACAGTAAAGGGAGTGGGAGAAGCAGACTCCACTGAGCAGAGAGCCCGATGCGGAGCTGGATCCCAGGACACTGGGATTTTGACCTGAACGGAACACAGCCACTTAACCATCTGAGCCACCCAGGCACGCAGGACACGGGATTCCTATTTCAGCAGGTAAAACAAAAAATTTTTTGGAGGTAGAAGGCAAGCTTATCACTAATGATGATGTAATTAAGCCATGGATCCTTTCTCGGGTCATCAGCTCAATGTCAATTCCAGGCTGTATGTGTCTGTAGTAGTAGGAGATGTAAAAAAACAAAAAACAAAAAACAAAAAACAAAAACCCCATGAGGTCGACAAGATTTATATCAATTTCACAGATTAAACAATAAAAACCATAATCTACAGAATTGTCAAATCACTATATTGTACACCCGCAACTAATATAACACTGTATGTTAACTATACTGGAATTAAAATAAACACACACACACACACACACACACAAAACCCCACAGTGCTAGGGATGCATGCCATTTATACTCATCTTTGCAACCCAAACAGTGAGGGGATATAGTCAATTAAATATCTTCCTCTGTTCTAAGTCTGTGCATGGATTGAAAGAAAACAGCTGAGCTCCTGATAGAATGGGAAAATAACACCTTTGCCTAGGTGACACCCATGACATCAGAACAAGAATTATTGTCAGGTACCAAAAGGAAAAGGTGTTAAGAGAAAAGATACGAACAAATTCTGAGGAAAGTCCATTTTTAAAACGGGGGGTGGAGGGCACCTGTGTGGTTCAGTCGTTAAGCGTCTGCCTGTCTTCCCAGGGTCCTAGGATCGAGCCCCACATTGGGCTTCCTGCTTGGCGGGAAGCCTGCTTCTCTCTCTCCCACTCCCCCTGCTTATGTTCCCTTTCTTTGTGTCAAATAAATAAAATCTTTAGTTAAAAAAAAAAAAAGAGGCAAAGGAGATAATAATGCTACCTCTGACGATTTTCCACAGCAGCCCTGAGAGCTCAAATTACTTAAAAGACCTATTTTTATTCTGAGGTAATAGGAGGTAAGTAGCAGCATGTACAGATGGTTTCCGTGATGCCTGGGTTCTCTGGCAGGATCTCCAGTCCTGGAGGGAGGAGCACAGGAGAGGACCTATAGAGAGAATGTCTCTCTTTGTCCTGGAAGCATCTCCCCAGTCAAATATATATTATTTTAACAAAAAATACTATGTAAAATACCATAAAATTATTAATTATATTAAAATTTCCATCAAAAATCTCAAAGCTACTGAGAGCAAGAATTAGTCCTATTCTGTAGGTTAAAATAAGAAAGGGGACAGAAAGATATGGTCATTTGGTCAGCATTTTAGTTTCTTAGGGCTGCCAGAGTACCACATACTGGGTAGCTTAACACAATGGAACGTTGTTCTCTTACAACTTCAGAAGGCTAGAGGTTCAAAATCAAGTTGTTGGCAAGGCCACACTCCCTCTGAAGTCTCTAGAGGAGAATCCCTCCTTGCCTCTTTTAGCTTCTGGTGGTTGCTGGTAACCTCAGTGTTTCTTTCTCAGTGTTTCTCAGTGTTTGTAAGATGCATCACTCCACTTTCTGTCTCCATTGTCCCCATGTGTCTGTGTTCAAATTTTCCTCTTCTTATCAGGCCACAAGCCATTGGATTAGGCCTTCAGTATGACCTTAGCTTGATTACATCTTCAAAGACCCTACTTCCAAATAAGGTCATATTCACATGTACCAGGGGTCAGGACTTGAATATATCTTTTTTTTTTTTTTTTTAAAGATTTTATTTATTTATGTGACAGACAGAGATTACAAGCAGGCAGAGAGGCAGGCAGAGAGAGGGGAGGAAGCAGGCTCCCCGCTGAGCAGAGAGCCCGATGCGGGGCTCGATCCCAGGACTCTGAGACCATGACCTGAGCCGAAGGCAGTGGCTTAACCCACTGAGCCACCCAGGCACCCCAGGACTTGAATATATCTTTTGAGGGGATATAATTCAACCCACAACGGTCATTTTAAGAACAGGACATTGGTATCCAGGGGTAAATATACCCAAAGCCACCAACGGCCATGTCTCTCCAGGCAAAAAGGGAGACAACGCTATGTTTACTGGTGAAATGACCCAGCATCTCTCTCTCTGAATAAACTCTAGGAGTTCTTCCCTTTTCTAAGATATGATTCTGTGACTTGTAACTTATTGTCTATAGCTATAGATAGAATCTGTCTATAATGTCTTTTGTGACTTTTCCATTACAAAAAGTTCACATTCCTATCCCTAAAGCTGATATCAGTGTTTTTCCTAGAAAACTTCTTCCAAAATGGGATGGTCTGCTCTAAATGATTTATCTATTCTTTAGAATGAAAGGAGAAGAATGTCTATAGAAGGAAAAACATAATAAAATGGATATTTTGATCTTCTATTCAGCTTAAGACTCTGTGATTGCTCCATCAGTCTACTTAATGCCATGTACATAATCATCCCCATTAAGGGATATGGCAGATGAGAGGCAGAGCACATGAGACCTCGCCAAGGTCTCATAGGCCCTAAGAAGGTAGAGAGTGAGCTAAAGACAGGTGCATCCTTCCTTTGACCCTAGGAGAAAGACAACTGCAACTAGAGAGAAGAAGAGAGAGGATGGTGTGGGAAGGGCCTGGAATGGAAGCATCCTTCCTTCCCTCTGAACCAAGCAATGATTTGTTTAGGAGCTGCTGTCTCTGTTTGTGCAGTATGGCCACTGACGAAGAGAACCAGAGTAAGCCACTCACGCAAAACCCTACAATAGGGGCCCATTGTCATGTGAGTCACGTGACTGTGACCTAAGCATTATTCCCCTCAACTGTGCCATGCTTTGTTGTGAGGCTGGAGAAAATCATGAAATGTAATCATTCTTTCTTAGTCTGGAGGAGAACCAACAAAATTGAATGATTCATTCATTCTACCCCACAACATTCTTTGTCCACCTTCTCCTTAAAAGCATTTATTCTCTCAATAACTCCTATGTACTAGTTTTCACAAGCTGATGACAGCTTAAAGCAGCTTAAAACCCAACTTTTTTTTTTACCTTCCACTTCTCCTTTTTAACTTGTGTTACTTCACTTCTTCACTTTCTGCTCTTCCAAACTATTTTATATTGCCTTCTTTCCTCTGTGGAGTTTTCCTGTATCCTCACTTTCTTTTTTCTTTCTTCGAACAGTTTCCAAATCATGCCAGATGTTTGACTCTCTCTTCCTTCTGGTTCTCTGCAGAATCATCAAAACAGAGAACTTAAGGGGAAAAAGGAATTTTCAGGTAGTTTGATGGCATTGTTTTACAGATGAAGGGCTAAGATCTGGGGAATTTAAGACATTTCCCCAAAGTGGGGCATCTGGGTGGCTCAGTCAATTGGGTGTCTGCCTTTAGCTCAGGTCATGATCCCAGGATTGAGCACCACAGCGAGCTCTCTGCTCAGCAGGGAGCCTGCTTCTCCCTCTCCTTCCATCTGCCACTCCCCCAGGTTATGCTCTCTCTCTGTGTGTCAAATAAATAAACAAATAAATCTTAAAAAGAGAGAGAGAGAGACTTTTCTCCAAAGTGCTACAGTTAATTTGTGGAAGGACCAAGCCCTACAACCCAGGTGCCTTGATTACAATGCAGCACTGATTCTTTCTCCGTATCTAATTCCACATTCATATAAGAAATTTGCATATCCCTGTCATCTGTACTGATCGCTTGTGCTGTGCAATAATGTCAAATCATAGCTCTGGGTCCTTAAGGACCAAATTTTAAAAGTTATTCTGTACTTAAAATGTTTGAGTCATTCCTAGGTAGATGGCAGAAGTAGTCACAAAAATTTGTAAAGTGTGACATCCTTATTATTTTTTACAAAAAAGAGAACTACAAAGGAGAAAAAAGTGGGGGGAAATCTTGATACAGTAATACCAACAGCAAAAGTGTTGAGAAAGTAAGAGGAAGTGAAATTATATGACTCAAAAATATACTCTTGGTATACTCATAAATTTCCCTCGTGAGCACAACCCAATAATAAACATTTAGGTCATAGGTCAAACAAGTAACTAGAATCAACAGCACTGTTTTCCATGAACTAGAATGGGACCAAATGTTAGCCAATGTTGTGTCCCTGATGGTCCTCACAGTTCCTGATGCATCATCACAAGTGCTCAGTGCACTTGTCTAATACATGCTGGTTGAAGGAGATACATGGTCTACAGAAAGCTAGGTTAGAAGATCGCCTTAGCTGGGCTCGGAGTTCTTTTAACACCAAGATTCCATAACTCTAATTTTGAAAAGCAGTCCCAAAATGTTACCAATTAGAAATAAAGAATCTACAGTTATGAACTTCCTCCACTTCTCAGATGTTGAGATGCATGTATATAATGGATAGGATTTGAATCCCTTGGGTGTAAGGACAGCAACCAACTCAAGCTAGCTTCAGCAAAAAAGAGAGTTTCTCATGTGGCACGAGTGTGTTAAATGGAACCTGGTACTCACCAAATATTCCATGTGTTCCTCCATATTCCCCAACCTCCCTTGCAGTCCATTTGGGGCCATGAGACTGGACCTAACCAATGGATTGTGACACGCATCACTTTTGGACCAAGGCAGTTATGAGCGACTCTACCTACTCGAAGACATTATGCTCACATGGAGTGAAATAAGCCGGTCACAGAGGGACAAATATTGTCTGATTCCACTTATAAGAAGTACATAAAATGATCAATACTTGGTTGCCAAGGCTCGGGGAGGAGGGGGAGATGAGGAGTTATTGTGTAAGGGGTATGGAATTTCAGTTTGGGTAAGTGAGGAAATTCTGAGATGATGGTGGTGATGGTTGCATGAAAATGTGATTGTACTCAATGACACTGGACTGTACACCCAATAATGGCTACGAGGGTGAGTTTCCTGTTATGTATCTCTCACCACAATAAAAAAAAAAAAACAGCAGACAAATAGAAAAGCAAGGGGGAGATAAGTTGTATGGCACCCAATCAAGAGGGAGAGGAAATTACACGCATATATTTGCTTCTGTTTTTAAAAGGAAAATAAACATAACTTTTTCATTGCTAACTTTAGTGGAAAGGAGGGAACAGGGTAGCGGGAACAGGGCAACAAATTAGATTTATCTAAATATACTTTGTAGATTGGATTTTGAAACTCTGCAGATATATTACATAATTATAAAATAAAATTAACAATAAAAAAAAAGATGGCTGCATCCCCTCTCTCTCTCTCTCTCTTCCTCTACTCCAGTAAGCTTGTAGGCCACCTCTTCCGGATGACGTAGGTATAAGAGAAGGAGCTGCCGGACTGCTTAAGACTTCAAAGGGAGGCAAGAAATAATTTGGTTAAGGCACTGAAATGCTGGGCGCCTGGGTGTCTCAGTGGGTTAAAGCCTCTGCCTTCGGCTCAGATCATGATCCCAGGGTCCCGAGATTGAGTCCTGCAACGGGCTCGCTGCTCAGCGGGGAGCCTGCTTCCTCCTCTCTCTCTGCCTGCCTCAATGCCTGCTTGTGATCTCTGTCTGTCAAATAAATAAATAAAGTCTTTAAAAAAAAAAAAAAAAGGGCACCTAAATGCTGTGGAAACCAGGATAGAGTGCTTTGACCAATATAGCAGCTGATGTAGTGTGGTCTGGACTATGCTATGTTCTCAGGACCTGTTGCTCAGATTGTCTCTAACCTGGGGGGGCACAGATGCAGCCAGGCCTCCTACAGCCCTGGAACCAAGAAGGACTGAAAACCATTTAGACTTCCTGTCAGACTCATATCTCTTCCTCTTCGAACTTCTGTTGTTTTTGTATTTCTTTCATGTAGCGACCAGGTTTCTCTGTTTCTCTCACCACATGATAAACAGAAGCTAACCAGCCCACAACTCAGACATTTATATCTCCTCTAGTCAAGAGACAAGTTCAGATACTGTCCTGAGTCCCCTGAAGAAAGGATGCTACTGGCTTAGCTTGGGTCAAGCGTCTGTTCGTGGTCTAATAATACTGTCACTGGGGGAGGATCCCATCCCCCTCTCACCCCTGTTGTGACTGGGGCAAGCAGTTACCCAAGAGAAGTCTCCAGCAGCCTGCAGAAGGCAAGCCCTGCAGAATGACTCTCGTGGTTAGGGTATGGGTTCCACGATCCAAAATAATAATGGCATAAAGAAGAGAAGACAGGTTTTTTTCTCTTCTCTTGAATTTGTATAGTGGGTATAGTGAGTTGTATAGTGGGATTTGTATAGTGGGTATAGTGAGTTGAATAGTATCTCTCCAAAATTCATGTCCATATGGAACCTCAGAACGTGACCTTATTTGGAAATACGGTCTTGGGATGTAATCAGTTAAAGATCTAAAGATGAAATCATCCTTGATTTAGGGTAAGCGCCATATCCAATGACTGGTGTCTTTTTAAGAGGAGAGGAGGGGCACCTGGGTGGCTCAGTCAGTTAAGTGTCCGCCTCTCGGTTTTGGCTCAGGTCACAGTCTCAGGGTCCTGAGATCCAGCCCACGTGGGCTCCACACTCAGCGGAGAGTCTGCCTGAAGATTCTCTCCCTCTGCCCCTTCCCCCACCCCTCTCTCTCTAAAATAAATAAATAAATCTTTAAAAAAGGTAATAAGAGGAGAGGACACAGGAAACACAGAGCAAAAGGCCATGTGACAAGGGGGCAGAGAGTGACGAGATGCTGCCACCAGCCAAGGAACAGCTGGGGCTCTAGAAGCTGGAAAAGGCAGGAAAGATCCTTCTCTAGAGTCTTCAGAGAAAACATAGACCCTAGAACTGTGAAAGAATAAATTTCTGCTGTTTTGAGCCACATGGATAATGGTGATTTGTTATGACAGCCCCAGGAAACTAATCCAGTGTTTCTCTGGGCATCTGGGACCCACGCTGCTTCCAGCTTCCTTTCCATCATCCCCAGGAGGTAGCCCGCGTCTGCATGGTCCAGCGTGGATCTTCAGTCTTTATAGTCACTGAGCATTAGGATGGGAAAGAGGGCAAAAGGAGCTCACTCCCTCCTTTTAAGGACATATCTTGTGGTAGCACCCACTTACATTCCATAGCCAAGCCTAGCTGCAGAAGTTACTCTGGGTCGGCAAAGGCTCAGCTAAAACTTAGGTTGCTATTACCAAGGAAGAGGAGGGGAAAAGATATTGATATGCAATGAACAGTTTCTACCCCTACGATGAAATATTTCTAAAGGTTTTGGGGTTTTGTTTGTTGACTTCCTAGCCTCTTATTTTATATTTTAACAAAAAATTCAAGGACAGACTTTTGGAAATTTCGCTGCATCTGGATGTTGAATAATGGACCGGGACCAGAGAAAATCAGTGGGAAAAGCATTCCAGCCCAAAAGGCAGCCTGAGCGAGCACACAGAGTCCTTCACTTAAATTAATCACTTTGTCAGGAAATCTGGCCTGGTTCCCCAAATTAGGTTACCTCCCTCTGTCTCACACCCATCAGTCTGAAGTTCTCCTTTATAGCACTCACTGTTCTTATTCAAGTGTGTTGACCTGGTAAAGGAAAATTCGTTAAGGTCAGAGACTGTGTCCACCTTGATCACTCACTATGTCCCCAGCACCTAGTTCAGTACCTGGCACACAGTAGGTGCTCAACAAATATTTGTGATCGAATGACTGTGGGGACTAAAGTAGGAGACGGCATGTTTCGGAAAGATCAGGAAGGCATAGGACCAATACAGAGGCACATTAAGGAGCTAACCAGAATGAAGACTAACTAGAAACTCAGGCCAGATTTTGTGAACAGCGGGTCTATTACTTTTTTAAAGCAGAGGTTTGCTTTAAGATGGGATGGTAGTGGTATACAGGATTTCTTCTTTTATAATGGAAATAATGATACTTGTTTGGTAGCATGTTGGGTGGAAGCGATGAGATCATATTGTCTGGCTCATTAAAGGTACCCAATCAACAGCAGCTATTACTAGAGGAGGGAAAGGCTGGGGTACATAAATCAGTTCACTTTTTATCTGGCAAATTTTCCATGAGAGCCCCAAGTGAGTCTGTAAGAGGGTCATTCACCCTGCCCCTCTCCAGGATGCACACCAGTGGGATATAGGTCCAAGAATCTCTAACCAGAGAGGAAACCAAAAACCAACCTTCATGCAAAGCTCCAGTCAAAACTGGATTTGACCATGGCTTAACCCTAGGCCTAAGGGAGATGTAGCCCTCCTCTCTTGCCACTGAACTGAACTGATAGGGCCCACAGGGCAAGGGTCCCTGGACCTACCCTCCCTGCAACTGTGGAGGTGTTTGGAATGAGAGAATGACAGATCCCCACTCTCCTCTTCCTCAGGAGGGTGGCCGTGTCACGGAGAGCTAACCATATAAGAGCATCACATGCGAATTCAGGAAATGAAAGAAGAGAAGAGCCTGGGGCCCTGCCTTTAAGACCAGTCACCATCCCCCGCACCCACACCTCCCCGCTGAGGTGAGCAGTGCTGTCAAACTGGCCGTCTCCCCAGGAGGAGGAAGCGATCAAAGCAGAGAACAGTGGTGAGATTGTTTCCTCCAACATTCTCGCAAAGGCCGAGAGAAGCAGGAATTTTCTCCCTTACATCCTGGGTCTCAAGAGGAACTACAGTTTTATCTGGTTCTCTCTAAGCTGCCGGGCATTGAAGGTTGGGGAGGAGGTTCCTGGGCGAAGAAGAGGATATACACAGGTATGGAGTCATTAGTGAGTGTGGCAAGTCCAGAAAACAGTCTGTAGTGAATTTTGTTGAAAGCATAGTGAGTGTGCAGAGGAAGCAACAGAACGGTCTTAACAGGTGGGCAGGAACAAGACAGCGTGCCAAGACTTACTAAGTTAAAGAAATGTGTCTGCTCTGGTTTCAATATCTGTGTCGTCCTCAAATTCATGTGTTGAAATGCTGACCGCCACCCCATGTGATGGTAGTAGCAGGTGGGGTTTTGAGAGCGGATGAGGTCGGGAGGCGGAGCCCTCACGAGTGGGATTCATGCCTTATAAAAGAGGGCTCCAGAGAGATCTCTAGCCCTTTCCACCCTGTGAGGACACAGCAAGAAGTCTGTAATCCAGAAGAGGGTCCTCATCCAACCAGGCCCTGATTTAGGACACCCACCCTCCAGAACTGTGAGAAATAAAATTCTGTGAATTATAACCTACCCAGTCTGAAGTACTTTGTTATCTAGCAGCCTGGATGGACTGAGACAGAAATAAAAAATGAGAAACAGACATCATATTTATCCATGAAATACTAGAGGCATTCTCATTAACTTAAGACAGGACAAGGACGCCTGTTATTCCTGATAGTCAGCATTTTTCTGGAGTTTCTAGATAATGCAAAACACGATTTAAAAAAAAATAGGAGGCATAACAATTAGAAAAGATAAGACGAGCTTATCATCACTTACAGGTGCGATTGTCTATCTCTTGCTTTAGGACAGAAACCGCTGAATTGGAGACTCTATTAGTGCCTTAACAAAATAAGAGAGACAGGGGGCTTAGACGAAAGAGATGTTATTTTCTCCAGTTCCGGAGGCTGGAAGGCCACAGTCAAGGCGTCAGCAGGTTGGGTTTTCCTGAGGCCTCTCTCCTGGCTGGCTTCTGTGCCCTCACACAGCCTTTTCTGTGTGTGAGCTCATCCCTGGTGTCTCTTACTCTCCTTACGGAGAACCCCATAAGGGCCCCACCATTACGATTTCATTGACCTTAATTATCTCCCCATATGCCCAAAGACAGTCACACTGAGGATTAAGGCTTTAATGTATAAACTTGGGGGAGATGCCATTCAGTTCATAGCAGAGTCTAAGGTCTATGGCCATAACGGGGCTTCTGGAGATCTTCTCTCCTGAACTGATCAAAGAGAGGGGTGAGACTGGGAGAGAGACAGAGACCCAGTTTGAGCAAAGAGGCGAAGCACTCCCCCACCCCCACCCCCACCCCCACCCCCTGCCCGTCTCTCTGCTTGTCCTGGGAAGAGCAAGTGGGAAAGAAAGGGAGCAGGTGTGTTACCCTCCCTTCGGGTTCTCTCCCTCGGGTTACCTGGAGAGCTTTACAGTTGTAAACTCCTGGACGCCGCCCACATAATTTTTTAGGTAACTGGTCTGGGGGAGTCTGGGCCTGGGTACCTTTTTTTCCATGGAGATACACTTCACATACCACAAAATGTAACTTTCTAAAGTTCTGTGACTGTCACTGATATATAGTTCCAGAATATTTTCATCATTCTGGAAGGAAGCCGCAGACCCCTCCTCAGTCGCTCCCCATTCCTCCTTCCCCCTACCCCTGGTAACCAGCAATTTACTTTCTTTCTCTAGAGATTTGTCTGTGGGAGACATTCATATAAACGGAATCATACAACATGCAGCCTTCTGTGTCTGGCTTTTTTCATGGGCTTGCGTACTTTTTGGGGGGGAGGATCTTGCTTAACGTACAACTGGAGTTAAGCGCCACTGGGCTAGCAGAAGTCCTCTCATAGAAAGGACAGAACTTCCAGAGGAATTTCTCTGAGTCTCCCTTAGGGTGAGCCCATAGCGAAAGAGATTCCCAGCTGCTCCCGCAGAAAAAGCCGGTAAAGGGCTCGGATTGGCCGGCTTGGGTAACATGGTGGCCCGGACTAATCACATGATCACTCCTTTGAACGTTAGCCTGAGAAAAATGAGGGAATCTCTGAAGGGTTTTACACAGGGGAGGACAAAGTCAGATTTAGAAACATTTACTTGACTTAGGAGTTTAAATTACTAAGGAAAATCAATTAACCTTTAGACCCAGTGTACTAAAAGTCTGACTCAATGATGCTGCTAATAAAAAAAGATATGCTCTGTAATGAAGTGAATGTTTGTGTCCCTCCAGAATTCACATGTTGAAACCTTAGCCCCCACCCACCATGTGATGCTATTTGGAGGTAAAACCTTGGGGACACAATTAGGTTTAGATGAGGTCCTGAGCGTGCCCCCTCCCCATGATGAGAATAACGTCTGTCTAAGAAGAGGAAGGGAGATCTGAACTCCCTCTCCACCACACAATAACATAGAAGAAGGTAATTGTTTGCAAGCTGAAAGGAGCATCTTCCCAGAACCCAGCCATGCTGGCTCCTGGTTCTGGGACTTTCCAGCCTTTAGAGGTGTGAGAAATAAATTTTATTGGTTAATCCACAGTATTTTGTTATGGAGCCCAACCTAACTAGAATATTCTCTAAATCCAGTTACCAATATACAGAAAATACAGAAGACAGGATCTAATGAAATGACACTGTGGGGTTGAAATCAGTGAAAACCCAGATCAGCAAACCCTACACCACAGACCACAAGTTTCTTTTTTTCTTTCACTAAATACACTGCTAGGAAAAAAGATGGAGAACCAACAGATGAAAAGACTTGTAAAGGCACAGCAGTTGGGGCACCTGTGTGGTTCAGTCAGTTGAGTGTCTGCCTTCAGCTCAAGTCATGATCTTGGGGTTCTGAGATCAAACCCCGTGTTGGGATCCCTGCTCTGTGGAGCCTACTTATCCCTCTCCCAATGCCCCCACCCGTGCTCTATCTCTCTCAAATAAATAAACAAAATCTTAAAGAAAAAAAAAAAAACAGCAACTAATCACCATGTATGGACGTTACTTAGATACTAATTTTTTTAAAAAATGTGTGACATTTATGAGACAGCTGAAAATAAAAAACTAGATATTTGATGATGTAAAGAATTATTAATTCTTTTTATGTATGGTAATGGTATTTTAAAATCTCTTTTAGAAATTCTTACTGAAATATTTATGAATGAAATGAAGGGATATATAGGCTTTGCTTCACAATATTATGTGAGGGGGGAGTGAGTTGGGATAGGGATGGGGCAAGCCTAACCTGGGTTGATGGTTGTTGGGGCTGGAGGGGAAGGAACACAAGAACATTATAATCTGTCCCCTTTAGTGTATGTTCAAAATTCGGCATAACAAGAAGTTAAAAAGTAACAAAGTATATATTTCTATTAAAGCAGCCAACATATTTATCCATGAAATACTAGAGGCATTCTCATTAACTTAAGCAACAGGATAAGGAAGACTGCCTTCACTGCTTGGTAGTAGTTTGCATCTCTGTGCATACACAAAAGTACTAAAACTATATTTCTTTTAAAAAGGAGGAAGGAGGGGCACCTGGCCGGCTCAGTAAGTAGAGCATGTGACTCGACCTTGGGTCATGAATTCAAGCCCCACACTGGGCATAGAGCTTACATAAAAATAAATAAATGGGTAATAAAAAGGAGGAAGGAGGGGCGCCTGGGTGGCTCAGTGGGTTAAGCCTCTGCCTTCGGCTCAGGTCATGATCTCAGGGTCCTGGGATCAAGTCCCACATCGGGCTCTCTGCTTAGCAGGGAGCCTGCTTCCTCCTCTCTCTCTCTCTCTCTCTCTGTCTGCCTCGCTGCCTACTTGTGATCTCTGTCTGTCAAATAAATAAATAAAATCTTAAAAAAAAAAAAAGGGAGGAAGGAAAAGAACACTCTGGCTATTTGTGGGAGTAACTGGGTTTGGGTTTGAAAAACTGAAGGTACAGAGACAAGTTAAGAGGCTGTTTGTACGACCCCAGGAATGATGGTGGAGGCCGGAGGGAGAAAGAAAAGTACATAGAAAGTAGACCACTGAGTGTTTGGTATATTAAGAAATTATTGCAATTCTTTTGTGTGGTATTTGGTTGGTGTGGAGAGTGATGGAGAGATAGACATTGACTATGGTGTCCAAATTCTGGCTTGGGGGAGGAGGTGGCAGTATCTGCAGAACTGGAAAACAGCAGGAGAGGAGAAAGTCTGAGGGGGAGGTGGTGAGTTCAAGTGTACACACAAGGACTTCAACATTCCTGTGGGACATCCAGGGCGGCTGTCCAGGTGGTGAAGAGGTCTGGGAGGAGCTCAGGCAGATGGAGTTAGAACCTATTCATGCAGAGCAGGTAATTATGAGCATGTGGGAGAACAAGACTGCCCGGAGAGGGACTAGAAAGAAAGAGAGGAGTCTGGAGAAGGAAGGAAAATCAGGGCTGAGAGGAAGGTCAGCGCTTAGAGGAGACGTAGGAGCCTGTAAGGCTGGAAGGAAGCAGACAGCAAAGCAGGAGAAGAATGAAGGACTGTCCATTTTATGGAGGCCATAGAAAAGGGAGCAGGAGAAAGGTCAATAGCTTCAAAGCTGCTAAACGTCCACATACAGAAGGAACTGAAACTCTCCATTGGATTCAACAACAAAGACCTTGTTCATGACCTCAGTGAGAGCAGACTTCAGGCGGCCAAGCACATGCACCAATCGCCTTGGGTTAGAGAGGGGCATGGGAGGAAACAAAGATGCTTCTCATGGCCTGTTCTTCTCCCCACAGGCCCTTCTAAGGCAGGTTGCTCTGTCCATGATCCACTGACCCCCAAATAGCTGTATCCTGTAATATGAGGCCAGTGACCTATGACTTGTCTCAATTGAGGAAATTATCAGGCTAATTAAGTCCGATCTCCTCGGGCATCCGTCGGTTGATAGTGGAAGCCGAAATCCTGAGGCGGACTGGCGCTGCAATGGCCATTATGGGATGGAGCTAGGTGGTTAAGTAGAGAGAGGGGCAGAAAGGAAGAGATGTTCAGAGAGAAACAAAGGAAGAGAGAGGAAAGGAAAGGGGGGAAGCGGAGATGAGGAGCATCTGATCCTGATGGACTCGCAGTCCCCGTTCCAAGTTGCTATGAGACGAGCTGGGCGTCAGCTATGACCCCATGTGCTTCTAGACTTGCACATGGCTTCCGATGGCGGGGGCAGCTCCCCTGAGCCATCCGGATGGGTTTCTACTCCCAAAACACTTGGGCGAAACAGGAAGCAAGAAAGCAGAGGTGGTGAGTGTAGATGACTCTTTCAAGAAATATGGTTTTGCAAGGGAGGAGTGGCGTGGGGCAAGAACTGGATAGCGTGATGAGAGCAGCCTGGGGCAAGAACTGGATAGCGTGATGAGAGCAGCCTGAGCATATTCTAATGGTGCCTGGGAAAGCGAGAGAGAGAGGAGCCGAATACATAAGAGAGCTGGGAAAATGGGAAAGCGGGGTCTCAGGAGAGGTACTTGGTAAGATCACCCTCAAACAGAGCCCTTGAGCTCAACGTCCTTGGCACCAATGCATGGGGCCCTGCGCACACCAGGACGGGATGGGTCCCCTGCCCACTGCCCTTGTGTTCATGCCTCCTCGGTAGGAGGGCGGTTGCAATGACCCTGTTGCTCTCTCTTAGTCCATGGTGCCTTTCTATCAGGCTTGTAGCCACTCAGGTTTAGTGCATAATATATCATGTCAAATGCCCCACAGACTCGCTAAGTCACAGCCTGCAGGCGTTTGGGTGCTGTATAGGATTGCTTACCATCGACGTCAGTAGCACCTGGCTCTAATACAGAACTTCAAAGACAGAGTGCTATATTCTGGTTGTTTCTAGCTGTATCTTTCAATATCTGTGCTCTGTGATCCAGCTTACTTAAACTTTATAAACACTGGTTTTAACAGATGAGTTGGGGGATAAACAGCAATGTTCATCTGGGTATGTGATATAAAACAAGGAATGCGGGACTGATGCTAAAGAAAATGCCACTCCTCCTTATTTATTCCCCCGAAGTTGAAAGAGTACGGAAACGTAGAACTTACAATGTAAAAGTTGTCTGCATTTCATTTCCAGAGAAAACGTCTATTTATAATCTGACATATGTTTTTCCCAGACCTGAGAGGACAAACATAAGATAGACACATAAATGCAATCTAAATGCTGTCATGAACCTTCTCCTCTGCATCCTTTTTCACTTAACAATACTCAGAAGTAAAGAGATGGCCTAGTAATTTTGTAGAGTATATATGCATAAAAAATAATAAAAGGAAATATAGGCGAATAGCAATTATCCCTGAGTGTTAACAGCATGGAAAAGTTTTTTCTTTATATATATTTTTTGTATTCCAAATTTTTTTGCAACAAAAGTACATTACTTCTAAAATCAGCATATAGGGCGCCTGGGTGGCTCAGTGGGTTAAGCCGCTGCCTTCGGCTCAGGTCATGATCTCAGGGTCCCGGGATCGAGTCCCGCATCGGGCTCTCTGCTCAGCAGGGAGCCTGCTTCCTCTCTCTCTCTGCCTGCCTCTCTGTCTACTTGTGATCTCTGTCTGTCAAATAAACAAATAAAATCTTAAAAAAAAATAAAATCAGTATATATATATGAATACATATATACGTGTATGGATAATTTATACATATACATATTTTACTCACATAGATATATAATATACTTGCACACACATACATACCCTTGAATACACATATAAAATACATATATATTTGAAAACAAGAGGCAAAAATGGGGGCACCTGGGTGGCTCAGTGGTTAAAGCCTCTACCTTCAGCTCAGGTCATGATCCCAGGGTTCTGGGATCGAACCCCGCATCAGGCTCTTTGCTCAGCGGGGAACCTGCTTCCCCCTATCTCTCTCTCTCTCTCTCTGCCTGCTTCTCTGCCTACTTGTGATCTCTGTCTGTCAAATAAATAAAAAAATAAATAAAATCTTTTTTTTAAAAAAAAAGGAGGCAGAAATGATGAATCTGTACATCCGGATTAGTTTCTCATTGGAATGGGTAGTTTGTATTTCCACTAATGTTGATGTCACTATAGAAATCCATTCATATTTATGGTTAAATGTGGGCCAGAGTCTTTAGAAACCAAGCCTCCTTTCCATGTTGCTGAACCATGGCTTACCCCTTCATGTACACCCTGTTGCCAGCATCATCTTGCTGGTAGGGTCTCCATAGCAGGAGGCAGTTACAGATGGGGAAGGAAATAAATTATGTCACCAACTCAAGTGGCCTGCCAGACAAGCCCAAGGATTAACACTTGTGGGTCAGAAAGAGAAACAAATGCATGTCTTAGTTCCAGCGCATTTGAAGTAACACACAACACAAAAAATAAAATGCATTGGTTTACACACTGAAAAGTCCAGGAGTAGATAGCCATCAGGCATGGCTGGATCCAGGGATTCAAATGATGTCATTAGAACTGGGTCTCACTCCACCTCTCAGCTTTGTTTTCCTCTGATCGACTTCATTGGGGGGCCTGTTTTCTCTGCACGGTGGCCCCTGGAAACTCCAGATTCTCCAGAAAAAGACTGATTCTCAAAGCTTCAGCAAAAGCCATGGAGCTGATGCTGGGACTCGGATTAGCCAAACCTGAGAAATGGTAGGGGAGGGAGTTCACGTCAGCTGAGTCACGTGGGTTGAGAGTGGAAGGTCAGAGTTTTCTCAGAGTAAAACTGAGGTTCTTCTGTTAGTGGAAGAAGGGGAAAGTGTGAGCAGGAAACAATATCGGATGCCCACATTGGTGACCTGGTTTATTCCGAGATCTGCCATCATGTTAATGTCAAAATAAAGGAAGAAAGAAAATTAATCTCTATAGAGATTATGCCTAAGACAGACTTTTCCCCCCAAAAAACTGAAAATGAAGCCCTACTGACCAAGGGATCTATATGGAAAGAAATGTCCTAAGATGTAAGAAATTGGCCCACCCACACAGGGTGTTAGCTGTGGAGCCTTGTCCATTGGTCAGGCCAAGCCTCTGACCTTCACGGGCAGTGGGAGTAAAACAAGGACAAACACTAACAGGGGGCCTCCATGTCCCACAGGCTTGAGCTCAGGTCCCAAGATCCATCCTATCCACCGAGTGCATGCCAATGTTCCCTCCGTCGTGACCTCCCATTTGGCCCCAAGGGAGACAAGAATTGAAGACAAGACAGGACTTTGCCTAACGCATCTATGTGTAACTTGCCACTTCCCCGCTCAACAGGATTCAGTAGCTCCCTATCACCAGTCAAAGCGGGCAAAAGAGCTCAGCTTGAACTTTATGGCACACTATGGCCCCCACCTAAGCTGACAGACGTGTCTGCCTCTAGTGCTTTGCCCTGTGTGCTCCAGCTACTTCAGACAGCTTGCTGGGGAACTTCTCCCCATCAGGGTCCCTTCAGAGGGAGGGATCAGCCATTTTCCAACCTTCCTACTAGATCAGCCCAAAGGAACATGGGGGGAATGGACTGAGTCTTGTTTGCTAATGGACATCTGGCTCTTAGCCCGCTGTCTGGGACAGAGCAGGCTCTCAATCATTGTTGAATAAAAATTTTCCCTGAGTGCACTTCATAATTTCCCCCAGCAGGCTCTTTTGTTCATGTTATTTCTGCTCCCCTAAAAGATGCTCCAAGGCTTAACTGGATTCCCTTAGTCGACTGTCCTCTCTCTCCATGCAGCACTCATAGGAGTCCTGGTTCCACCTGCCTCTTAGCAGCAAACTGTGTTCTGCCAGGCATTGCCTTGGCATCCGGCGCCAAACTCCTGCCACATTTGTTCTGTTGCCAGTCAGCCCCTCGTCCCTGCGAGGCTGCGGCCAGCTCCCTGAAGGCAAAGGAGACACCTTACCCATCTTATCCCAGGCTTACACTCTCTGTTCTTAGCAGCACTTAGAGTAATGTCTGCCATGTAGCGGGTATCACTAGTACAGGCCCGTTGGCTGTGTGCTAGAGTACTTTGTGCCAAAATATTGAGAAGAGAGGAGAGCAGAGGAGAAGGAAGGAGGGAAAGGGAGGGGAGAGGAGAGGAGGGGAGGGGAAGGGGGAGGGAGGGGAGAGGAGGGAAGGGGAGGGGAAGGGGAGGAGAGTAGGAAGTCAGAGATTTGGTCCTATTTCCTCTAATTCAGTGACTGCCCTCAGACAGTAAGACGCTCCAAGTCTGGCGATACCCGGTGGTACCTCTGGGGCCAGGATGGGAGAGAATTCAGTTGCCACTCGATCGGGGACACCTCCCAGTTGATCTGAAAGTGCTTTCTGCCTGCCTTACTAGCCTCTGCTGACCCAAACATGGCTGAGCTACGACAGAGGATCTCACAGAGCAGCCAAGCGTCGTCTTCAGAGGAAGGACTAAAAGAAACATCTGCGTGTGTGCAGGAACTTTGTGACACCCGTAGAAGAGAGGTCTTGTAACACTACGCTTCTGGAAAGAGGGGACCCACGTGACACTCCTTGCTCAGCTCTGATGTGTGGGTTTTTTCCATACCTCAAAGCCATTCTCCTGCAGTAGCTGGGTGTCCTACAGTTCAGCTCAGTTGGGATGCCACTGACCTGGAGAGGGCATCGGATTCCGCAGGTCAAGGGCTCAGTCCTAGGAGACTGCCCTCACCGACCCCCCACTTCAGATACCAATCACAAATGCAGACGATCAGCTGTGCTTCTGGCCAAGAGGCTATAGAGTGGAGGTTCCCATGACCCCTCTTTGGGTTCAATTAATTTGCTAGAGTGGCTCACAGAGCTCAGAGACTTAACATTCTACTTCCTAGATTAGTGGCTTATAAAAGGATATAACTCAGAAACAGCCAGATGGAAGAGATACAATGTATGGGGAAAGGGCACTCTTCTTCTGTGTGCTCTCCAGGCTGAACACTCTCGCCAGACCCCCGCGTGTTCACTAACTGGGAAGCTCCCCAGGCCCCTACCTTTTGGGTTTGTTATGGAGGCTTCCTTACACAGGCATGGTTGATTAAATCACTGGCCATTGGTGACCTGAGTGCAGTCTCCAGCCCCTCTCCTCTCTCTGGAGGTCTGGGAGTAGGTCTGAAAGTTCCACCTCCCTGATTACATGGTTGGTGCCTCTAGTGACCAGTCCCCACCCTTAGGTGGCTGAGGGGCTTTCCAAAGTCACCTTGTTCACATAACAAAAGACACCTTTATAGCTCTCACCACCTAGAAAATTCCAAGTGTTTAGGAACTAACTGTGCCAGGAACAGAGTCAGAGACCAAATATGTATTTCTTATTATATATCACAGTATCATAGCCTCTTTCTACCGAACCCCCTCTTTCGTGCAGCTAGACCTGATGCCCTCTCCAGAAACCGTCCCCTCTTCACAGCTGGGGAGTAAGGCTGTTGTCCGATCTGGTGGATTTTTTTTTTTTCTGTGTATCCCATCAGTTCTTGAGAAATGTGTCCTAGAATTTCCCACTATGATTGTGGATTTGTCTTTTTGTTTCTGTCAACTTTATCATCCTCTTTAGAATGATTTATTAGGTGCTGGATGTCATGTATGAAGAACTATGTATGTAACTTGAGGCTCTAGGTGATGGTGAGATTTATTTTTGATTCTGGCAGGCAATTAAGGTCTGGGCTGATCTGGTTTTAAAACAGAAGCAATTTTGCCCACCAGGGGGCATTTGGCAATGTCTGAAGACACTTTGGGCTGTCTGAACTTAGTGGGGGGGCGGGGATAGGGGGATGGGTGGAGGATGGGGGCGGGGGTGTCCGTGCTAGTGTTATCTAGTGGATGGAGGCCAGGGAGGTTACTGAACTTTCTACAACACACGGGACAGGACCTTCCCCATGACGGAGAAAGAGCTGGCACAAGATGACAGCCGCCATGAGGTTAAGGGTCTCGGCTTAGTCCAACCAAAAATTGACTGGACTGGAAACTGGGCTTCAGTCTTTGTGAGGGTTTTTCTATTGTCACCGCTTTCTCTTGGGAAGTCCCAGCTGAAAGCCTGAGGGAGTTTACTTAGGTTTCTCCTCCTTGGTGGTGGTGACCTCTAATTTTTGTCTCTTTAGCATAAAACATTGGAAGCTTCTCTGCCTCTTGAGAATGGGCAAATGCTTCCCAGCTGATCTGCCTGCTAACCCTTCTCTCCAGGATCTTAGCCCTCAAATCCTCACCCGCCCCCGTTGCTGGCTCACTTACACATACACATCTCCTTATATGTTTAGTCCAGCTTTTCTAGCTATCCTTGATAGGAGGGTGACCTGCCCGTCTACCTCCCTGGCACCACCTTTCTCCAAGAAAGAAGAAGCTGAGTCTCTCTCTTGTCTTGCATCTTTCAGATGCAGGCTTTAGACTTGACCATCACATTCTGTCTCTTCTCTGTCCATACTTTGTTCATTGTGCATTGAAGGAGGCAGCTCTGGTTCCAAGAGGGGGGATGAGGCTGGGTGCTCTGATTTCCCATAATTACTGCCACCACCAAGAGCTATGAAAGACAAGGTGGTGCGGGGAGCGGGGCTGGCGATGTTTTTCTCACAAGTTATCTAGAAACAAACATGGCTCATTGTTGATGTTTCCATTCTCATACAAGAGTAAAGTAGTCCAGTCTCATACAAGGAAATCCAGTTTTTTCCTGTCAACATTATTTTGACCTCGCTCCTTATGAGACAATAAACCTGGCCTTAACGTGCTTGCGAACATTTGCCTTTTCCCCCACACTCTGGTGTATGTTGCTACAAAACCAACCAAAATGTGACGGGGCCAGATCTCAGATGGGTGTCATCAGTTTCCATCATTAGAATGGAATGTTAATCAAATTGCAAATTCGATTATTTCTGATTCACAAATCTCCCCAGTTTTAGAAAAGGGGGGTGTTTCTTTCACTCTTGGCATGGAAGAGTGGACGAGTGCACACCTAGGTTCTAATCTTCAGACCAACACCATGTCCCTGTACTTGCTTCCCTGACTTGGTTTCCAAATAAGACCTTAGTCTCTGTTGGCTCATCATTTGTATTATAAGAAATAATAATAACAATAAAAAACAATGAAAGGGGTAATTCATTCCAAAATGGAGCTCCCAATCATAGGAATGACTTCCTGAGAAAGCGGTAAAGGATTCCTTTGGGTTGGGGTAAAAATGGAAGGCACGGTCATCAGTCGCCCCCTACTGGTCAAGAGGGGCTACCTCGCCTCAGTTATTAATAATTTGTGTGGTTGAATTCTGTATAAGAATCACAGTACGGAAGCAGAACATCATGAGTCCAAGGGAAGTGGCTTGCTGAACACAGAGTGAGTTACTGGGGGTGCTGGAATGAAGAGCTAGGAACTGAGGACCCCAGGGATCAATTTAATAACTCCAGTCTGCCGAGGCCATAGACTACAACACCCTTAACCTGTACTCTAAATTAATCCCCCATCCCTACTCCCGGGGTGATTTCACCCCTTTAAACAGCTTTGGTAAAGTCTTAGCTCTAAAGAGAGATTTTGAGTTTCATATTCTAATGTATTACACACAAAAAAATCACATTTATTCAAAATCAACCATTTCAGCCCCACATTTTGCACTAATTAATAACAAATTATTCTTGGGGCTCACTTCTTCCCTTCCAACCTACCCCCTCCTCTCTCTCTCTTTCCCCCTCTCTCTTCTGTGCCACTCTAAGAAAATGTATCCTTGAAACTCTTCATGAAATAATTACAAAATGTCATTTTATTTTTGAACTATGTATTTGCTGATATCTTGATCATTAGGGTTCAATGTAGTGAACAAAAAAATCAAAATGGAGGGTTTCACTCTATTTTTAATACTTTTAAGTCTGAAGGATTTAAAAATGTATTTGGGATAATCTTTTTTGTTTGAAAGGACTTTTTTTTTATTTTGTCAAAATTACCTCCAAAAATGTTAATATAAGTGGACACCTGTTGAGAGAAATTTCTAAATCAATGCCAGCTGCTTCTATGTCAGAGTCACCTCAGAACTTTTTTTTTTTACTCCGAGTCACCTTAAAACTTTCATTATTCAGGTAAGAATCCTTGTCTGGATTCTTTTAATTATGAAAATGTAGGGCAAGTAAGCCCTCGTTGCCCTGAGTGGAAAGTGGTATAAATCTTTTCGAAAGAGTGGAGAAGCCTGCCCCCGCCTTTAATACCTCTTGACGAGCAAATCTCGTTGCCAGGGAGGAAGAATGGGAAAGTGTCTAATAGTCAAGGAGCCTTCTGCAGGCAAAATCTCCAGATCGCAGCCCTTTCTCTCTGAGATCCAAAGACGGGAAACGCTGTTGGGGGAGATGCAGGGCCACTGACAGAAGGGGATATGGAAGCTCCTGAGGGAAACTCTGTGAAAGAGATCAGAAGTGGAGAGAGCAGGGGTTTGGGGGTGTGAGGGTGGGAGGTGGGAGGCAGCTTAGTGAGGGTTCATGAGAAGCCCAGAGACCCACGGGTTAAAAAAATAAATAAAAGAAAAGAATGGTTGACAGCATTTGGCTGTGTTCTGTTAAAGTTGACGAAGACTCTTGTTGAGGTGAAGGCATTGGAGAATTCCTGTTATGGTGACCAGCACTTCCTCAGCACCACACGTGGAGGAGATGTGGAGGGTCCATGTGCAGCCCTCTGAAGGGCTTCTTGGGGCCCCTCATGGTTTTGCCACCGACCAATGCCACAGAGTCACAGACTCCTCTGTTAGCAGAACATATTTGCACATCATCTGTAATCCCTCTGGGCAGCCATATTTTTTTTTTCTGAAGATTTTATTTACTTATTCGACAGAGATCACAAGTAGGCAGAGAGGCAGGCAGAGAGAGAGGGGGAAGCAGGTTCCCCTCTGAGCAGGGAACCCAATGCGGGGCTCGATTCCAGGGCCCTGAGACCATGACCTGAGCCGAAGACAGAGGCTTAACCCACTGAGCCACCCAGGCGCCCCTGGACAGCCACATTCCTCATGCTAACCAAAGCGGTTATCGGTTTATAGTAACAGGTACGTGAGTGCAGTTCAGTGAATTGGAAAGGTCCCTGTCCTCTGCTCCCGGGCCTCAAGCCGGAGGCACGGGGGCTTTCCCTGCTACCAACCGGTTGCCACAAGGCTGAGACTTAGTGAGGATCCCATGCCGGGTCCTGCCCAGGGTACGGCTGAGGCAGGGTATTTGGATCCACGTGCTGGGGGTATCCGTGCGTTTCAGGAAGTCTTTGCACTCGGAGCCCAGAATGCGGCCCTCTGCGGAGGCCTTAGGGATCCAGGCCAGGTTCTGCCAAAGGAGCAAGGAAGGGCCCCCTTTCAGCAGCAAACCCGAGCGAGCACTCCCCGGAGGGTGAACAAATGACACCTGCGATCTCTCTCCCCTCCTGCACCTGCCACAGGCCTGACCCGCCGACCTGAGTGAACACACCCCGAGATTCGTGGGTGGCAGGTTCGAGGGAGGGAGAGGCCTTGCAAGGAGGACCCTGGACTTCCCGCTCCCAGGAACTCCTGCAGGTGCTCAAGCAACTATTTGGAAAAATTAGACCTGATTCCTGGAGCCGAGGAGGGTTGGATGAAGCAGATTGGTCTGGAATTATATTTCAATGAGGCTGAAATTAAAAACACTCCTGCTGGTTACCAGGAGTGAGTAAGTCACCTCGTTTTAACACCCAAGGAAAGCCAGATTTGTTTCCTTTTCCGCTCGTTGTGTTCTTCAGCGCGTGGTCCTGCGATGGAGCTGGCGGGGTTCTCAGGCGCTCTGTCTCCAAGAGATCAAGGCTCTGCTGAGGGGACGGCCATCCAGCAGGTGTGGGCTGAAGCACATTCCTCTGCTTCATCACTCCGGCCCTAGCTGACCTTCAGCAGACAAGCTGGGAGCTGGTCGGCCCACTGCCTCGCCTGGTGGGAAGCATTGAGCTGTCAGTCAGATCCACAAATTTAAGCCTTTTCACTAAGATGTGGAAAGAATGGGGGTGCCTGGGTGGCTCAATGGGTTAAGCCTCTGCTTTCGGCTCAGGTCATGATCTCAGGGTCCTGGGATCGAGCCCCACATCAGAATCTCTGCTCAGCGGGGAGCTTGCTTCCCCCTCTCTCTCTGCCTGCCTCTCTGCCTACTTGTGATCTCTGTCTGTCAAATAAATAAAATCTTTAAAAAAAAAAAAAAAGGATGTGGAGAGACTGAGATGTGGAGAAATTCGAACTTTCCCACACTGCGGGTGGGCGTGTAAAATGGTGCGGCCACTCTGGAAAACAGTCTGGCAGTTCCTCAAAAAGTTAAACACCGAGTCACCGTGTGACCCAGGCATTCCACGCCCACGCATATGCCCGAGTGAGACAAACAACATGTCCACGCAAAAACCTGTACACAGGTGTTCACAGCAGCATTACTGATCATCGCCGTAAAGTGGAAATGACCCAAATGTCCGTCAGCTGATGAGTGGATAAGAAAAATGTGGTCTAGCTACGCACTGGATGCTTTTCGGCAATAAAAAGTAGGAAAGCACAGCTGCCTGCCTCAACAGGGATGAACCTGGAAAACGTGATGCTAAGTGAAAGAGGCTGGTCACCGTTACTCTACCATCCCACTGATGCCTGGGACGGGCAGGTCTATAGAGACAGAAGTGCGTTAGCAACCAGGGACGGGGCGCGTGGGGAGGGCTAGGGGGAGCCGGACAGTCGATGCTCAGGACTATGGGGTTTTCTTTTGGGGATGATGAAAATGCTCTAAAGTTGATCGTGGTGATGGCTGCACCTTTCTGTGAAGATAATAAAACACATTAAGTTGTATACTCTAAATGGGTTAATTGTGTGGTATGGGAATTATATTTCAATGAGGCTGAAATTAAAAACACAAAAGAAGGGGTGCCTCGGTGGCTCAGTGGGTTAAGCCTCTGCCTTTGGCTCAGGTCATGATCTCAGGGTTCTGGGATCGAGCCCCACATCGGGCTCTCTGCTGAGCGGGGAGCCTGTTTCCCCCTCTTTCTCTGCCTGCCTCTCTGCCTACTTGCGATCTCTGTCTGTTGAATAAATAAATAAAATCTTAAAAACACACACACACAGACACAAAAGAAGAAGGAATGTAGAGGATGAATCTGTGAACTGTGGGACGGGAAGCTAAATGGTTCGGATGTAGCGACCATGTGGCCACGGAGAGCCTGTGTCGGCAGGGTCCGGTGTAAATAGAAGCTGTGTCAGGGGAGGGGCGGAAGGGGAAGTAGGGGAGAGGAAGGCCTTCTAAAGCTGGATGATGACCCTGATGCCAGTGCAGTTGCCACCGTCTCTGGAGACTCTTTCTAGAACTCTCCACCTCACACGGCTAGAAGCTGACAGAGGCACACCACGTCCCAAGCAATCCGCTCCAACAGCCCTGGACCTTGGTGACTCCCCTCTTCACTCCCGCACTGCACTGGTCAGTCGCCGCTGCGCAGTTTCAAGAGTCTGTCGCTCGCAAAGGCTGCGTTCCTGGAGCTTACCCACGGGCAGCTGCCACATGACGATGGTCCTTTTTGCAGCTTGTCGAATCTGGCCCGCCCTTCCTGCATCCGGGGAGCAGTGGCAGGAAGGCAGGCCTGCGGGGCCGGGGCAGCTGAGCCTGTACACCTCACGGCTCTGGGTCGGGAGCTGGCCCTCACGCCGGCTCTGTCCAGCTCAACCCCCCACCGTCTAGGGTTCAATCTGCTTGCATTTTCTTGAGAGCTGTATGAAAGGGCTTCCTTTATATGTCTCAGTTTTGGAATTGGAGTGTCCCGCTCAGTCCTGACCATGTATACACCATTGAGGGGTGCCAAGGGGTGACTGCCACATTAGGCAACAAATGCCACAAGTATTGACAGCCAGTGTGCCCCTCTGGTCCCTATGTCTCCACTCCCTCGTGTTTGCCCGCAGTAAGTTCCAGCTCCCAGGAGCCGTGATGCTTCCTGGTCTCCCTTTGTTGAGGTCATTCTCCCAGAAGGCCCATCTCGGAAATGGCCAGTGGTTGCCAACGTGAGGGCTCCCCTCACAGCATCATGTCCTGATTCCAATGTCCTCATCATTGGTGGGCAGAGGAGAGCAGAGCACTTCCGGGATTGCTGGCAGTTGAGTTCAGTGGCAGATCGTGGGCCCTTAGCTCTGTGCTTTCCTTCAGCCCCTGCTCCCCTTGAGGCCTGCCCTAGTTTAGGGCTCAGAGGTCTTGGCAGTAAACCCTGTTGCTTGAGGTCATTTTTTAGCCTGGGGCAGAAGAGTCGGGGGCGGGGGGGGCCTGTGTTCCCTATTTCTTGCAACCATAAATTCCCTGCCTGGAGTACACTGTCTGATGTCATCCAGACCCGAACAGGGAGGTAACAGAGATGGAAAGGGAGGGAAGGAACTGGCATGGGGTGCCATCGCCCCACCCTTGGACCCACGTACCATCTTGAGGTTGCAGAGCAGAAGGACCAACATGAAGGATCTGTTCCCTGGTCCCTTTCCCCTTGGCATTGGGTGGTATGGAGGGAAGAAAGGTGGAAACAGTCCTCCTGTCAGTGACCATCTTGGGTGAGCTATTGTCCTCCAGATGAAATGTTACCCAGGTAGAGTCTGACACACTCACTGTCATCATTTAACTAAGGGAGCAACTGAGGTTCAAAAGGGTGAAGAGGGTGGCTCAGTGGGTTAAGCTGCTGCCTTCGGCTCGGGTCATGATCTCGGGGTCCTGGGATCGGGTCCCGCATCGGGCTCTCTGCTCAGCAGGGAGCCTGCTTCCTCCTCTCTCTCTGCCTGCCTCTCTGCCTACTTGTGATCTGTCTCTGTCAAATGAATAAATAAAATATTAAAAAAAAAAAAAAAGGTGAAGAGGCTGCTGAAGGCCACAGAGTTACTGAGAGAAGAGGCTGGGATTGGAACTCAGTCTGACACGAGTGTTGACTCACGACCACCGCCCTCAGCATTCCCGTGACCCGGGCAGGCCTGTAAGAGAGCTGGGGTGACAGGGGTGAGTTTGAGTTGTGTTTACACAGTGGGCCTGGAGGCATCTGCAGATTTCTCTAGAACGGAGGGGCCAGGGGCTGGGGCACCTTGAAGGCAGGCCAGCACTGAACTAGACCCAACAAGGTGCTGTTGGCGGTCTGTGAGTGACAAGGATGAAGCCTTGGATGGGCAGAGGAGAGAGAAAGGAGTTCAGCAAGATGTCGAGGATGGGAGCGGGCAGCCCAGCTCCCTCGGCCCGCCCCTCCTTCTCCTGTTGACCTGCTTCACCCCGAGTGGGGTCAAGGGAACCCAGGCCACAGTCCTCACTCAGCTCATAGCAAAGGGAGGCACAGAAGGGACTGGGGACGGAATTAAGTATATACAGCACAGTGGGACTTGCAGTTTGCTAATTAACAGCCCAAAGGCCAAATCTGGCCTACAGATGGGGGGTTGTTGGGCCGGCTGTGTTTTTAAAAACATTTAAAAATATTTTTAAATGGAGAGATCTCACATGAACCAATTTCTGGACTTTCTTGAACACTGGAAAACTCTAACAACACTGGAGCCCTGTCCCTCCATGCCAACTCCTGGGGGGGTGGGCAGTGCTAAGCAATGGCCTGTGTCTGTCCCCAGGCCCTCCCCCACCCCTGGGACAGCTGGTTCTGTCACTCCTGCCCCTGGTGGTGACCTCTGTATCCAAGCTTCACCCTGAGGAAGACCTGTGTTGTGACAGAACTGAGGTGCTGCTGAGGGAACCCCGTAGGCAACTGTGCATAGAGGTTTGGTGTTCAGGAGAAAAGGGGGGGGGTCGGTGACATAGATCCAGAAGTGACCACAGTGTGGAAACTGGCAGCCAGTGACCCGGTGAGGGCAGAGAGCATAAACAGTGCATGTGAGTCATGGTTGTCTAGAGAAACACTGTGTGTGTGTGTGTGTGTGTGTGTGTGTTAAGAGAATTATTTTAAAGAATTATTCAGGGGCGCCTGGGTGGCTCAGTGGGTTAAAGCCTCTGCCTTCAGCTCAGGTCATGGTCCCAGGGTCCTGGGATTGAGCCCCGCATCGGGCTCTCTGCTCAGCAGGGAGCCTGCTTCCTTTCCTCTCTCTCTTCCTGCCTTTCTGCCTACTTGTGATCTCTGTCTGTCAAATAAATAAAATCTTAAAAAAAACAAAATTATTCACACGATGGGGACAGTCAAGTTTGAAATCTGTAGGTCAGGCAGGCGGGTTGGAAACTCAGGTGGGAGCTGATTGTACAGTTCTAAGGCAGAATTTTTTCGTTTCCGGGAAAACAGTTGTTCTGCTAAAGGCCTTCAACTGATTGTGTGAGGCCCACCCCCATTATCGATGGTGATTTCCTTTATGTCAAGTCAACTGACTGTAGACATTAACCACATCTACAAAATGCCTCCACAGCAACTCTTAGGCTAGTGTTTGATTAAGTATCTGGGTACTGTCCCCTCGCCAAGTTAACACACAGCTAACTATCATGCAGGGATAAGAGCAGGAGGTCAGGGAAGTGAGCCTGGGAGAACTCGCTGTTTAGGAGTGGGCAGGGGAGGAAGGTGAGTCTGGCAGTTCTGATGGGGAGAAGCACAGGGAGGTGTGGCACTGCGACCACAGGGTGCTGGGTGCTGGGTGCTGGTGGGGGATGCAGCTGGGAGAGCATTGTGTGGGAGACCCGGTGGTGACTCTGGGTCTTTCACGATATTTCATAATAAAGGGGGTAAACTGAGGAACAAGGAAGAAAGGTTTCCTTCTGGTTTGTGCTTTTTGTAAGCTAAACCAGGAGAAGGAGCCCTGTTCTGAGAGAAGGAGAGAGGAAGCAGAAGAAAACCAGGAAGAGACTGATGGTAAGACTCCTGTTGGGACCAGAGAAGACCTTTTGCTGGGGGACGAGGATGTGGAGAAAGCCCAGCCCCCACAAGGGCAAGCAAGGACATCAGGGCAGAGCTCTGGCTGGAGCAGGCAGGGTCAGGAACAGTAGTGCTCCTGACAAAGGCCCCTTCTTTCTTACCTGAGATGCTTTTTCCAATCCCCTCTGTATCTCCTTACGCCACCTTCAGGCTGGCCTCCAGGTACACCCGCGGTTCTGGCCCCTTTGGCCTGGGCTCCTGTCTGGGGAGGACCCCATCCGCAGGACCTATAGGACCTGCGGCTGCCTCCCCTCCCTCCCCCTGAGCAGCATGGCAGCACTGCTGGCTTTCCCCACTCTGTGCTCTGCTCCTGGTCCCTGCTCCCCCTGCTCAGCACCCTGCCCGGGACTGAGGTGGCTCTGATCTCCACTGGTTCCTGGTGGGTGGTGCTGGACAACAGACGACCCGAGTCCCAAGAGAGCAGGAACATACCGAAGTGTGCATGTGCGGACACACACACACACACACTCTGGGAGGAATTTCATTTCCAGTGAAATGGCACATTGAGATCATCCTTACACTTACTTGGGGCTTACTACTGCTTTTTATTTTGAATCTCTTCTGGGTGCGTCACCACAATGCCCGCCCCCCACCCCCCACCCCTTAAGGCTTCCAAGGGCTTAAACCAGCCGCTCAGCCCTCTGCACTCACTTTTCAGAGCTCAGGGGAGGCGGCACACCAGGTGGGATCCAGGGAGTGCTGCTCCGGAAGGGCAGGTCCAACAGGGGCGTGTGCGACCCTGGCGCCCTTTTGTGCCGCCTGGAAGCACAAAACATGCTGGAACACGGAAAGAAAGGTATTTGCCGAAGTGACTCAGATATGTTCCAGCATTTTCCCACAGGCTCCTGCATATCCCAAAATAACTTGGACTCTGGATCCTGTTTCCTGGCGTATGATTGCATTTGTCTAATGTTACAGAACAGTGGGCAAACGGGCCATACTCACCCCGGAGCTCCAGGAACGCACAGCCCACGGTGGGGCGCCGTGCTACACAGAGACTCAGCCCGTGAGAAGTGTGGACTCAACAGAACCATCCAGACCACCTGATCAGGGCCCACATTTCATGTGAGGGGAGGAGGAAGTCCCGGAGAAAGGAAACAACTAGCCCACACTCATCACAGCCAGGGACCCTAAACTCTCATCAACTATTACTGATGCTCATTTTGGAGTAAATGTCAGTTGAGCCTTGGAAATGTAAGATCTTAAGTCAAAGGGACTTTAAGTCTCTCCTGGTCATCCAGGGTACCTCGGTGCCCAGGTCTGGACAACAACGCCGGAATTAGGAGGTTTCAAAATGGACTGCCTCAGGGAATTTACAGTCTTCGCCAGGAAACGACTGGAGATGTTCCAACAGATGGAGGACAATTGGGCCCTGGCAAACAGACAGAAGGCATGGAATTTGGGGGAGGGAAAGTCAGAAGGAAGGTACTGTCCAAGGAGGGCAGGTTTCACAAAAAGGAGAGCTTAAGGGAGAGCAAGATCTGGACTAAAGATGAGAGTGGCAACGGCACACTCAAGGGTGGGAATGTGCTGGAGCAGTGCAGACCCTTGGTGAGAGGAAGTGGGGGGTGCTCTAGAAAGTTCTGGAAACCAAGCCCAGGGACCTGGGCTGCCAGCATTGAAGGTGCAAGTAGCTTTCAGTGTGGATGCCAGTACTTGCTAGTTCCAAGTCATTTGCTTCATCCAGGAGACAGGAATTTCACAGGACACCAAACATATATATACACACACACATATATATGTGTATTTATATATAAAATAAATGTATATTTCTATCTATAAAATGTATATGTATGCAAGTATGTATATATATGTGTGTGTGTGTGTACACACACACACACACATATAGTGTCTGAGATGAGAGGTTATTTTCAAATTTCTGTGATCCTTAGATAGTGTCCTGTTCCTCTTGGCCCCCATAGCCCACTTGGTACTAAAGATGGTGCAGGGGCGCCTGGTGGCTCAGTCATTAAAAGTCCACTTTGGAAAAAAAAAAAAAAAAGTCCACTTTGGCTCAGGTCATGATCCCAGGGTCCTGGGATCAAGCCCTGCATCTGGCTCCCTACTCAGTGGGGAGTCTGCTTCTCCCTCTCTCCCACTCACCCATTCATGCTATCTGAAATAAATAAAATTTTAAAAATAATAAGAAGAAGAAGAAGAAGAAGAAGAAAAAGGGCACCTGGATGGCTCAGTGGGTTGAGCCTCTGCCTTCCGCTCAGGTCATGATCCCAGGGTCCTGGGATGGAGCCCCATATCGGGCTCTCTGCTCAGCGGGGAGCCTGCTTCCCCCTCTTTCTCTGCCTGCCTCTGCCTACTTGTGATTTCTCGGTCAAATAAAAAAAATCTTAAAAAAAAATAAGAAGGGGCGCCTGGGTGGCTCAGTGGGTTAAAGTCTCTGCCTTCGGCTCAGGTCATGATCCCAGGGTCCTGGGATCGAGCCCCATATTGGGCTCTCTCCTTGGAGGGAGCCTGCTTCCTCCCCCTTCTCTCTCTGCCTGACTCTCTGCCTACTTGTGATCTCTGTCTGTCAAATAAATAAATAAAATCTTTAAAAAAAAAAAAAAGGAAGAAGAAGATGGCGCACTGTGGTGAGACTAACGTGGCCTTTATGTCTCCTGGGGCTGGATTCAAATCCTGTCTCTGCTCCCAGCTCTGCGGGCAAGTCACTTCCTGTTGCCTCACCTGCTTCATGAGGACATTGAGAATAAGTAACATGTTACATTCCACACTCCACGTCTCAATTTCTTTAATCGCTTTCCCCCATTTTACAACTGAGGAAACAAGGAAGGAAAAGGCTATGGGACTTGTCCGCTGTCCCAAGCTGTAACTGAACCCAAGATTTCTGATTCAAGCCTGAGTTTTCCACAGCGATGCTCTCTAAAGGGCACCTGGATGATTACACAGAAGCAGCCTCCCCTGGCCCCCGCCAGATACTCAGTGGAATCTGTGCCCCGATGCGGAGACCAAGACAGCTATGTTAGTAAGAACCCTGCAAGCCAGCTCTAGAGCCAACCTCTTGCCCCTGTACAAGACCCAGGGACCACCAACACAGGCCATAGAATTCCTACCCAGACAGCCAGGCACCATCTGATTTGGATGACTAAAAATCTAACCACAGTCAAGGGATATCAATGTTTAGTGATAAAAATAACATCAGTCCGGGGGCGCCTGGGTGGCTCAGTCGGTTAAGCCTCTGCCTTTGGCTCAGGTCATGATCCCGGGGTCCCCGGATCGAGCCCCGCATCGGGCTCCCTGTTGGGAACCTGCTTCTCCCTCTCCCTCTGCCCCTCTGCTCTCTCTGTCAAATAAATAAATAAAATTAAAAAAAAATAATAACATCAGTCCGATTCACAACCACCCAAGGAAACTTCACATTAAGGTCCATTGGGCATAGATGCCCAAGTCACAAAGAGAAGCAGTCACATTTTTTATCTTTGGTTCCTTTAAAAAAGTCCAGTAGAGGCCTTTCCCCTTTTTATATGTTTGGGTTTCTGGAATCAATGGTGTGTCATCGGCAGCCAGCTTGTACTCCCCACATGAGTTCACCCAGGAGCGATGCTGGCAGGTTCCCATCGGGATGACTGAAGCCTTTCTCAGCGGGCTAAGAGTGGCAACTCCAGGAGCGTGTATTTTTGTACAGCACAGTCACACACCAATATTAAACTCAGTACAGTCATGAGGAATTCGGCACGGGGGCTCTACATCAACATGCCCTCTGAGGGTTCCAAGTTCTCAAGACTGTCCATTTTTTATTTACAAGCAATTAAAACACCAAATCTAGCAGTCAGAGGCTGGTGGTCCTCCCCAAGCTTTCAAAAACACTGGCATACAAGGAAGTCTCTTTTGCCCCCAGTGGCTTCCAAGTGCACCCGATCCTAACCCCAGTGGCTTCTAGGAACCCAATCTGAGAAGAGACACCCAGCCTGCTCTGATGACTCAGAGGAGTGTCAGATAAAGATGACCCCAAGACTCTCACAGAACACATTCTCAACCCCAGTGACCTGGACCGCACACACTTGGCTCAGCCTTGGCCATCACAAGGGACTGGTTTTCGAGTGTGCGTCTGAAACCTCCCAGCTCCTTGCTGAGGCCCGAGGGCGGCCTGAGGCCAGGTGAGCAAGGATGCTGCTGGGGCGGCCCAAGCTGGGCTCATCCGAACAGCGACGTTCCCATCCCCTGGGTGCACAGCCCCGAGTCTTCCTGGTTCACAGCTGTGATCTGAGGATGAAACGTGATGGTCACTTGTTCTCTCACGAGCCGGACCCAGAGAGAGCTCGTGGATCCCAGAGCCGGCCTGCTAACACAGCTGCCACGGACTGTTCCTGAAGCCAGCGAGACCCAGACTTGATGCTGCCGCTCCTCCAAACTTCAGAAATCACAAAAACCATCTTGAGTTATATTATTACTTTATTTTCCTTTTTTAAATGTAACATTAAAGTCATCCAACATATAGATATTCCTAGGGCTCCTTGTACATTTTATTCTATTTGAAGTTAGCTATTTTAGCTATGAGATGAAGAGAGTCATCCCATTAAAAGGGCATTGTTTCTGGAAAATGGGTTCCATATTTGTGCAATGGGAAATCAACACCCCACCCACCAGCCAAAAACCTCCTTCGGTCCAGAGCCCCACGAAAACAGCTTACAACCACGGCTGACACATGATGCCCATGTACAGAAAGGGCCCCAACAACAAGCAGTGGAGTTAAACTTCTGAAACAAGCAACTTCTTCATTTGTACAGAATAAGAATACAGGAGAAAAGCATCATTTTCCTTTTAGCCCTTTAATTAGTGTGTTTGGCCTCCACCCAAGTTACTGTGTACCAAGTGCCTACGAACAGTAAAAACAAACTGATTTAAAGTCCCTGAAATGCATGCAACTTAAAATTCCCTAACACACACCAGCAGCTCCCAGCGCTGGGGTCTGCTGAGTGTGGCGGGGACTACGGGGCAGCTGTGTTTCCAGCTGTGTCTGTGGTGTCGGTGCTGCTTGGGTTTGCAGCTGCTGCTTCTCTGGCTTCCGGCTGCTGGCTTTCTGTCTGTGGATCTTCTCCATTTCCGGCACTTTTCTTATTCTTGTCTGTTGCCATGGCACCCATCTCCATGATCTCCTGCAGTGGCTGATCGGTTTCAAGGGCACTAGGCTGGAGTTCATAAACCTGGACTTGACCCGGGACATCTATTGCTTTCTGTTCAAGTTTCTCCAGGATGGTCTGAACCTTCCTGACACCATCTCTCCTGGCCTGACGGACGTCAGCTCGTCCTTCGGGGTCTACCGAATCCAGCGCCAGCAGTTCTTTGGTCAAATACTCTTCTATCATCAGGTACTTCTTGTCTGTCTTCTTGCCTTCGAAGTTGTCCACGGCCTGCTCCAGCCCCTGCACGTTCTGTAAGATGGCCTCCACCTTCAGCACACCCGGGTGTTTTGGGGGCGCCTCCGCTTCCGCTGGTTTGGGAGGTGTGGCTTCTGCGGGGGCAGGGCCAGGGGCTGCCCCCTCTTGGGCAGCCACATTCTTGTGGGGCTGGGGGACAGCAGGCGGGGTGGGGCTGGGAGGACAAGGAACCGGAGCCGCCGGAACCTTGACTTCCACCCTCTCCGAGGCGGGTGGGGGCTTCTGGGTGGCAGGTGCCGAGTCTGCCTCCTTGCGGATCACCTGAATCGGGACGTGTCCAGGAAGGAGATCTGGTCCAACTGGGCCTGGCTTGCTTTCAGGTTTGTTTTCAGGTTGGGGAACAGGTGAAGATTCTCGATGAGTCATGGGCTGCTGAAAAGAGGCAAGGACATAAAGATATTTTTAATACCCGGCTGAGAGTCCCAGGCGGTTGTCTGTAGCGAGTACTACTGACTAGAAAGAAAACTGGGGAATGGCTTTAACAGCAGCAGAGATTTTCAAAGTCAGCCACATACAGTTACAGAATGAAAACATCCTGATCATGTACGGGACCGAACCATTCATTTCCATTCGTCACCCTGGACTATGCGTCTGTTATTGCTCACTGAACTTTTCTGTAGATGGTATTCTAGGGCAACAAAAACAAAACCGATACAGTTTTCAAAAATGAACACTTGCTCACCAAAACCTTGCGGACTGCCGAGCTAGCTTAGCTCCAAGCAAAGTCCTGCATGACTCAGAATCTTGGCGAGGCAGCCGTGGGGGAGTAACTGCCACAACCTCTCCCTGCCGCCAGGGGGACTGTCTCTGTTCCGGGGAGGACAGTCCCACATCCTGTTTCGGAAAAGGTGTAATCTCTTTTTTAAAATCTACGACAGCCTCGTGGTTTCTGCCCAGACTGATGTATTTTTCTGAGAATAAGCACGATGCCCGAAATAGTGAGCTCTGGAAGGATGTTGCGGGGCTCCTCTGCGCCAACACTCGGCCATGTGTCCCTGCGCTGACTCCTGGCTACACGGGCCGAGATGCTTTTTAAGGTAACTGTAAGTGGCAGTTTCTAGAATGAGCTGTAATTAAAACAAATATCTTGGCTCTCCCAGCATTTCAGTGAACATCCCACCCCCTCTTTCCTGATTGAAGTGGACAGACGACAGTTTGTTTCAGGAGCACAACCTGGTGACCTGACAGTTCTACACGTCCGCGGTGCTCACCTGAGTAAGCACAACCGCCGTCCGTTCTCTTGATACTGACTGTATTCCCTACACCTCACTTCATCCCTGTGACTTTGTGACTGGAAGTCTGTACCTCCTAATTCCCTTCATATTCTGCCCATCCCCTATGTGCCTCCCCACTGGCAACCATCAGTTTATCGTCTGGATTTAAGGGTCTGCTTGGGGTGTTTTGGTTTACTCTTTTGTTTTGTTTTTTAGATTCCACGTATGAGTGAAATCATATGGTATTTCTCTTTTACCAACTATTCACTTTCACCAGATACCCTCTAGGTCTATCCATGTTGTTGCAAACGGCAAGAGTTCACTCTTTTTCGTGGCTGAGTAATATTCCAATGTATATGCCCTCGATGTCTGCTTTATCCATTCATCTATCAATGGAATCTTGGGTAGCTTCCGTATCTTGGCTATTGGGAATAATGTTGCAATACACACAGGGGTGCATATAGCTTTCCTAATTAGTATTTTTGCCAAAAGTGTTTTGCCAAGTGTTTGGCCCCTTTAAAAATTTCACACATCCTCACTTCATCAACTGGAGAATAAGAGTTAGACTACATGGTTTCTAAAATACTCCCAATTTAAAATACTAAATTCCGCTATAATGTTGTTAAGTCAAATCTCTGCAAACCTTCAAAAAGAGATCTTTGAACAAACGCTAAAAGGGAGGCCACCACAAACAAGGGTAAGGAAAAAAAAAAGACTAAATATTGTTTCACCGATTCTGGGATCTGTGCGGGAAAGACACGAGGGGAAGCATCCGGCTCTGCACATGGACATGCTTTCCTGGGATTCCTGAGCCCAAGTTAGGATCTGGCTGCTATGTAGGCATCTGAGTGCCAAGACCCTCTGCCACCAGACCTCTTTTGCCAATGTGGATGTCCTCAACTCTGGCTTTTACCACTCAGGGACCAGCCACACACCCCACTTTGAGTTTTAAAATGATCTCTCAGTAATAAAAATGACTTTAGAAACTCTCAAGAGGGGTTGCTCTACGGCTTGTACACTCTGAAAATGTCAAGGTCACGAAAGCAAAAGAAGTCCGAAGAACTGTTCCAGATTGAAGGAGACTGAAGAGAAAGGATACCTAAATACAATGCTCATGATCCTAGATTAGATCCTGGAATGGGGAAACCGCTATCAAGGAGATTTGAAAGTGGACTGGGTATCAGATAACAATGTTATAAGGATGTTAAGTTTCCTGATTCTGATCATTGGACGGTAGTTATGAATGAGGTCTTTCTTTGGAAAATATTTCCTGAATTATTGATGGATAAGAGGGCACAATATCCACATTAAATGTCCAACAAACGAACCACATGGATGATATGCACTGAAATAAGAAATGGCAGAGCAAACAGAGCAAACAGAGCAAAATGTTAACAGTGAATGTGGATGAAGGGTATACTGGATTTCTTGGTATGATTCTTATAACTCCTCTGTAGGGTTGAAATTATTTCCAAATAAAGAAGCTAAAAAAAGAAACACAGGAGGATGTTATCACCATTTATAGTAAAACACCCCACGTATTTGCCTACGAAGGGCTTTCCTTCTAAAAACTGTGGCAGAGAACCAATTCCGCTGCTCACGTTGGGGGGCCCAGAGCTGCTCAAGACTCTGCTACACTATAAGCTGTGAAAATGAATGACCTCCTCCTCCAGGATGTGCCCTACAAGTTGCCCCTGAAGGATGAATAGGTCTGTGCCTGGGACTTCACCAGGCTGGAAGCTTTCCCGGCCAGCCCGCCCATCATCAGTCAGACAACGTGGTCCTTCACCCTCAAGGAGAGAGATAGAAGACAGGTTCCTGTCGTTAAGATCAGAGCTGAACAGATGAACGCTTTCAGAATGCACAGAGTAACCCACACCCAGCCATGAGGGCCTGTGAGGGGATGCCATGAGGAGGAGGAGGAGGAGGAGGAGGAGGATTCACAGAAGAGGCAAGACTGGCTGTTCCCTCGGAGGGCAGGGAGAACCTGGGCTGTGATGGCATTTCAGGGCTTCTGTCAGCATGAGCAAAGGCACAGGGGTGGGATGAATAGAAAGGGCTTGCCGAGTGGAGAAGGGGTATCTGTGAGAAAGGAGACAAGCTGCCCAGGACACTAGAGACGAGGCTGGGGCTGGGGTGTGGAAGGGGTCTCAAGGGCCCTGAAAAAATGTGGTGGGCACTAAGGTGCCCGGGTCCCTGGTGTGTGAGTGACACTAGACATGGGGCCGAGCTATTTGTCCTCAGGTAGCGGAGGTTCCGCCCCGAAGGCAGCCGCAGTGACCCATGAGCAGAAGCTGCAGAAGTACTGAGCGCTCCCAGTGCCCGTCCTGCACTTCTGCACGTGACCGGCCAATTCCCAGATCTCACTTCCCTGAGGAACACAGGTGTGAGCCAGTTAGGACCCACAGAGGGCCCAGGGGGTGTGCATACTGCTCCTCGGCCCCTGGAGAGCCGCTGCCGGAGCCGGGCTGTGGACACGGACTCCGTACCTGAGGCCTGTCGACCACGGTGTGCACACGGTGGGGCGGCGGTGAGTGCACTGGCGTGCTGCTCCTGGCTGGAGAGCCCTCCCGGCTGGATGCACCCCGGACAGGGGACCGGAATGGGGATGCTGCTCGCATGGGCCGAGGCTCCCAGTCATCCCCTGGAACCCGGGGGTACATCGGCTGGTAGGTCTGGTATTCACCCTGCTGAGCTGGGTAATGGGTCTTCTGGGCTTGGTGGAAGGAGGGCTGAGCCGCCTGCCGGGTGACATTCTGCTCGTGTATCACAGGGATGGGGATATAGCCCCGGGGGAGCTGATGACTGCCCAGGCTGCTCCTGCCGGAGGAGGAGGGCAGGCTGGCCGAGGAGGACGAGGACGAGCAGTCCGAAGCAGCTGGAGACTGGGATTGCTGCAAGACAGAGAGAAGAGGCATGAGGGACCCTCTGCCCTGGTGCTCCGACCTTGCCTCCCTCATGTGCCTGCTCAGGATAACACATTCGGACCTTTTACCTGAAACCTTTCCATCTCCAAAATGTACCGCTAGCACTCAGGGCTCTAGAGCCAAGGGGCATTCCAATTCTTGCCAGCTCAACAGTCTCTTTAAAATTAATTAATTAATTAATTAGAGTGCATAAAAGTGGAGTTGGGGGGCAGAGGGAGAGGCAGACACCCCGCTGAGCAGGGAACCCCATGGGGTGGCTTGATCCCAGCACCCCGAGATCATGACCTGAGCCAAAGGCAAACACTTAACCGACTGAGCTACCCAGGCGCGCCTCGATAGCCTTTTGAGAATCTAAAGTATGGGAAAAAATGCCCCGTTGTTCCTGAGCTGAAGATTCAGTAAGACCATCTGTGGCCATGCTTCAGCCCAGGGCCATGCACAGAAGTGTTCAATGTGCTCCTTGTGTTGTTGCTACTCCTGTTGTTACTGACGTCACCTCTTTCTCTAACCCCAGGGGATCGTGTTGGGCACGGGGAGCAGCACATCCTGCGTGGCCCAAAGCAGGCCAGCCCACGACCACCTAGAAAAAGAGGTGGGTGTTTCCCCAGCTGGCTTCAAAGGACTCTGTTCAGATTTCTCTGATTAATGTGTGACTTCTGATTTTTACAACAAAAATACTACAAATACAGGTACTCCTTCAAGACAGGAAAAGAACAGAGCCAAAGGAGGCAAGGCTAACTCTGGGCACAGACAGAGCAAGCATCCGTGCTCACCAGCACTACAGGGGACACAACCAGACAGGCTGCAGATGGGAAAACCAGAAGGGCTTACTGCTTGGGAATTCTACGGGGATCCACAGGCCCTCAAATCCCAGCTAAGAACTGGATTAAGAACTCTTTGGTGTTGCGGCACCTGGGTGGCTCAGTGGGTTAAGTCTCTGCCTTCGGCTCAGGTCATGATCCCAGAATCCTGGGATCGAGCCCCGCATCGGGCTCTCTGCTCAGCAGGGAGCCTGCTTCCTCTTGCCTCTCTCTGCCTACTTGTGATCTCTGTCTGTCAAATAAATAAATAAAATATTTAAAGAAAAAAAAAAGAACTCTTTGGTGATTACTGTACTGAAGCATGGGCTTCAGGCTTAAATAAAATCCTATCGCCAAACAGCTGAACAGCTGACATCCCTTCTCCACTCTGGGTCTCCTTTCCTTTTCCTTTTTTTTTTTTTTTTAAGATTTTATTTCTTTTTTATTTGGTTATTTGAAAGAGAGACAGATAGTGACAGAGACAGCGAGAGTCAGCACAAGTGGAAAGGAAAAGGAAAACCAGGCTCTCCGCTGAGCAGGGAGCCCGACAGACGGCTCAACCCCGGGACCCTGAGATCACAACCCGAGCTGAAGGCAGACGCTTAACTGACTGAGCCACCCAGGTGCCCCTTTGGGTTCCTTTTAAACCACGGGACACTGTGTGGGCAGGTATGCCGCCTTGTTTTCCTATCAGCACAGCTCCAAGCAGTCGATTGTGACACGGAGAGCGGGAGGAGTGCGGAGCAGCACATCAGGAAGCCGGAGGCCAGGCTTCCAGCCCCAGAAATGCCGCCCCTCCGCCTTCATGTCTTCGGGCCAAGCAGTGTATCCTATCACACCTGTGAAATGCTGGGGGACGCTGTGCGGGCGGTCACGCTGTCTTTGCTGGGTGACCTCTGCTGCTGCAGGCAGGGCCCAGATGCCTGCATGTTAGCAGGTGTCTGGCCCAGAGTCTGGGACCGGCCCTGGAACACACCGGCTCGCTGTCCTTACCTCAGGTCTGTGGGAGCCTGGGGGCTGGGCTGCCGCAGCTGCGGCCGCCGCCTGTCCACACTGTCTCTCTGGCTGGGTGGCTTCCGCCACACCCCGCAGAGGTGACTGGGACCTCTGAGGAGCCTCTGTGGCCGCCTCGGTTCGGAATCGCTGTGTTCCTGGCTGGGGACAGACAAAGGAAGGGCGTGGCTGCCGGCCTTCGGTGCCTTCGTGGAGGACAGGAATGGCAATGTAGCCTGGTCGGAGCTGGGGGTACACGGCGTGGCCTTCCCGAGCGGGCAGCCTGGGGCCCTCCTGGGAAGGGCCATTTGCAGAGGACGGTGCTTCCTGCAACACAGAAAGGAGAAACAGTCTGGTGAGGACCTGGGAAGAAAACACCCCACAGAGGCAAAAGCATGGTGCTAAGTGCCACCTTCCCCAGTGATCCTGGGCCCCTCCCCCACCTCCGGCATCAGCCGTGCCAGCTGAGCCCAGAGGGCGAGGCTGCTGGCAGGCACCCCTGCGTCTGCCAGATATCCCCTCCACGACAAGGCCGGCGTACGGGCAGCAGTTTACGAGTTCGGGGCATCCAGAGAAAGCAGGCGAGTCACAGTGTCCATTAAGCACAGGGAGGCTCCAATTTCCGAAACTGGTCGGACAGGTTTCTTTTACGGGTGACAGCTGGCAGCAGCATGCAGGACAGCCACTGACTGCCCCCAAATCAGAGACGCAGATCAGAAGGTGCGAGGCTGAGTCAAGTCCAACTCACTCAATTACTGCCAGCTTCCCCGCTTCCTCAAAGGTCCTAGCGTTTCCTAACAACACAGGGTTGTGCTGGACCCAAACACAGGACACAGCTTGGACATCCTTGCAGAGAGGCGGCAGTGGGGCGAGGCCGCCTACCCGGGGACATTTTCGGAACAAGCTGCAAGAAAGGGAGATGCGGCACACACGGGCAGCGCAGCAGGAGAACAAACACGGAGGATGAATTATGCTGGTCCGATGACGCCAAGAGAGGCTGCTCTGGCGGGGAGTGGCTGGGGTCCCTCTCCTGTCCTCTCGGGAAGTTGTCCCTTCAGCCGCCTGGCTATTTTGGGACCCTTAAGAAGGCCAAGTTCCAGATGTACCACAGAGAGAGATCTTGTTTCAGACAACAAGGCCCGTCAGTCCCTCACGGGGCAATGTCATTTCTCACCAGGGGCTGAACAACCAAAGTCAGGGACCCCCAAGGCGTCCAGTCTTGACCCTCCTAGACGGTCCTTTGCAGAGGAGGACTCTGGAACTGTGCCACCCACACACAGCTGGCTAGGTCAACGATGAAGGAGAACGATCCTTCTTGAAGGACGTATCTCTCCGAACTGCAACAAATGCCAAAGCCTGAGAATCCGGGAGCCTGCAGGGTCTGCTTCTCACTGTTGCAGAACCAGTCACAAGTGAGGAAAGCTGATTTGCATTGTGAGGGACTGGCCATTGTACTTTTGCCTTCTTTCTGTGTTTGTGTGCAACAGGCAGCGGTGGTGGGGCCTGGAATTTAGCTCTTTCAGACCCTATCAACTGCCTCCCTCCTGCTGCCCCGGGCCTCCCGCACACAGGAGAGGCAAAGGTGTCGCTGTGTCCTTGGGGACACCAGCAGATAGGCACTCTCAGATTAGAATACCCACGTGTTCGGGGTGGCGGCATTATTTCAGCCTGCTTAGCTCTCAGGTCACCCAAGAACAGGCCGTGGGTTTAGGCCTCCCATTCAGAAGCCAATTCCTGCTGGGAGATGGGCACCAGGAGGGAAGCAGCAAGAGGCAGCGAGGACACCCAGCGCTACTCGGTGCCGACTCCTAACCCGCCATCTCGGCATGTGATCCCCTCGCCGGGGCGCCCTTCCTTCCGGCCTGAAGCAGGGGCCCGGACAAGTCCTGGGCATCTTCTCTGCTTGCTGCCTGGGGGTTCACCATTCCCTCCCAGCCACATACAGAAGGCCTCAGCTATCCGTACAGTCCTCGGGCAGGGCAGTTAGGAAGCCTTCATCTACCCACCACCTCCTGGTGACCATCTAGCCACCCAGATGCTGGGTACTGTGGGCTCACCAGACCAGCCACGCACGATCCCTGCCCAATAGGGGCTTACGAGAGAGTCTGAGACAGCAGGAAACACACAGGAAGCAAAACCGGCCAGAAAGCATGGGAGGCTTTGTCAATGGGGGACAGGCATGGGCTTTTCTAGCTAGGATGGGGCTGTCCTAGAGAGGCACACAATTGAGCTGCGCAGACCACAAAGCGTCAAAGGAATCAAAAGCCAAGGACAAGGCGAACTGACGGAAGATTCACAGCAGGGGCCGCCCCGTGGGAAGGGGGAGTCCCTGGGAGGGTGCTGGACCCTCTGGCAGGACGGAAGTGTTCTTTCTCTGCAAGGTGGTGAACAGGCAGATACATACGTACAAACCTATCAAAGCACACACTTCAGGAACCCCCACACTGCCCAGCCCCTGCCGCATTCCACCCGCACGATCCGATTTTAACAGGGGCAGGCTGCCAACCCCCCCAGGCCCGCAGAGCCGGCTGTTAGCTGTGCCTCCAGCTCAGCCCCTTCCAGGGCCTGGAAACCTTAGATGGACCTGGCTGAGGCTTGGCTCCTCCTGGGGGAAGCCCCTGGATCCAGAAGGCCTGCCAGGCCTGCCAAGAGCTGCACATTTAATGCATCTCACTGAATAGATTCTGTACAGCTACAAGAGTAAAGGGAAGGCAAAGGCCAGAAGGCAGGAAGGAGGGAGGAACCAAGAGTACTTCCTCCTGCCCAGAGGAGGTGACAGCGGGGCCTGCCTCCTGGAGCCAGTACGCCGCCTGGGTCTGGGAAGAGGTGCCTGGTCTTGATGGTTTGATTGGTGGAGAAAAGCTGTGGTCACTGCTTGGACTCCCCAGCAGCACAGGGAATGGGGACAGCACGTGAAGGTCAGTGCTGAGCTGACGAACGTAAGGCCACAGTGCAGAGGCCTCACATCCACGGTCCAAGGGCTGCTGACAAGAGAGGCCTCGGCAAGACAGAAGGAGCCGAAGGGAGAAACCCGGACACATGGGGAAAGGACGGCAGGAGGCCGGGATGAGAGTAAGGAAGGGCAGGCCATGCGGGGGCGGACAGCCTGGAAAGGGAAGGGTGACCAGGGAGGGGAGCAGGAGGAGGAAATGGAGAGGCCTCCGTGGCTGGCAGGACAGCAGCAGCGAGGGGGAAGGGCCATGACCAAAACCGAGTCCTGAGCCTGGAGTTCCCGAGGCGATGGTGCGGACGGCTGCAAGGGTTAAGGGCGGCTGGAGGCCCTGACGTGCCGCACTCTGGCTTCTGCGTGAGTTGACCCATTTCATAAGGAACCCCATGTCTCTCCACAAGTCTCACATCTAAAAAAATGCTCCTGTCCCATTCTGATTGGGGTTTTGTTTAGCAAAACACTGCTGGGGGTAAGCAGAAAAACCACATCGGCTTTACAGAGTGAGAGACTGAGCACTTGTATAGGAATAAATAATTTAAACCAGCAACGAAGCTCCCACCTAGACGAAGCTCTGTAAGAGGCTCCCAGTAGATTCCTCTCAGCAGCAGATGCTTCCCTGCTGACTAACCAGAAAGCACCACCGGAAAGGGTTCAATGGCCCATTCTGTCTTCTAGGGTGCTTTTCATCACAATCTAACAAAAAAAGACACTTTTTTTTTTAATGAGCAAAATGGGGAGCCTGGGTGACTCAGTCAGTTAAGCATCCAACTCTTAATCTCAGCTTGGGTCTTGATCTCAGGGTCATGAGTTCAAGCCCCTTGCCGGGCTCTAAGCTGGGCATGGAGCCTACTTTTAAAAAAAATTAGTAAATAAAATGAAAAAAGTAAAAGAGACAAATATCACAGTTCATGATTCTCGCAGAATAGAACATGCCTCCTCAATCCCCTAAGAAGTTCCAGCATATCTGGAAGCCTATTGGTTAAGGCCAGCACTCCCGATGCAGGACCCATGACTTGCCCCCTTCTGACCTCAGTGGGGACCAGGGACCGCTCCTGGTGTCAGGGCCGGGGGTGGGGGGGTTGGGGAGGTAGGGGTCGCGAATGAGTCACGATCACATGACCAGGCAGGCCCCAGTGCAGTTTCTCTAGCTATAATGACAGCACTCCAGGAACTACTTCCCAGGGCAGCTCAGCTCATCATTATCTTGGGGCAAAGACGTCAGGAATCCATATTACAAGATCTGATTAGGAAACGAGACATTCACTGCTTGTCTCACTATATTCATTTATAAAATGAATTGGTCCATTCTTCTCCCTTGCTTCGCATGACAGTAAAACCCTGAGATGTATCTCAGGGCACCCAACAACTCCATGAGATGGCAGGATAAAAAGCTGAGAAAATTACCCCAGATGAGCCAAAATATGCCCTGTTAAGTGCAAGGTACTATTACTAGAGAAGCCTGGGGTCAGACTCTGAGCTTGGGTGAGACCTTGGACATAGGCAAGTCTTGCTTGCTTACGAGCACGCTTAAGAGCACCAGAGCTTTGGGGCGCCTGGGTGGCTCAGTGGGTTAAGCCGCGGCCTTCGGCTCAGGTCATGATCTCAGGGTCCTGGGATCGAGTCCCACATCGGGCTCTTTGCTCAGCAGGGAGCCTGCTTCCCTCTACCTCTCTCTCTGCCTGCCTCTCTGTCTATTTGTGATATCTCTCTGTCAAATTAAAAAAAAAAAAAAAATCTTTAAAAAAAAAAAAAAAAAAGAGCACCAGAGCTTTGCTGCTGGTTTTTAATAACAATGTGAGCACTAAGAGGGCAGCCAGGAGATGTGGAAAGAGACGGCGCTCAGTCCTAATCCTGGATCTGCCCCTAAAGATGTGTGTTACATAAGCAGCTCATAAACCCCTCTCTGGACCTCACTCTCCTTAGCTGTAAAATGAAGGCAAAGCCCAGATACTCCATGAAGCTGTGGTTCTCAGACTCGAGGCGGCACCAGGAGTGCCCAGAAAATGCATAAACATGCAGACCCTAAGCCCAACCTGGACCGCACTGAAAAACACTGATCCATTGAAGTTCTGTCCTGCTCTGGCATCTCCGTGACACTTATTCCAAGGTCCCCTATAGCTCTAAAAATCTACATAGAGCTCAGAAACAAGGAAAAGCTGAAGTCACAGAAATCTAAAAATGACCACTCTTAACGGTGTTCAGTTAAATCCAAATGGAAGTCACTGGGATTCAAGGTGTCCCAATGTTTCATGTCCCAAGTGAAGAGGTGGCCACTGACCCCCGGAAGGACTCCTTGTGTCTTATGTTTTTGTTTTTGGTTTTTTTGGTTAAAGACTTATTCATTGAGAGAGAGCAAGCAAAGGCAGGGGGGGCAGAGGACAAAAAAGAAAGAGAGAGAGAGAAAGAGAGAGAAAATCTCAAACAGACTCCCCACTGAGTGCAGAGCCCAACCTGGGGCTTGATCTCCCGACACTGAGATCACACCCAAGCAGAAACCAAGAATCAGGTGCTTAACTAATTGTGCCACCCTGGCACCACACGACTCCCAGTGCCTTGAAAGCAGGACAAGAACACCAGCCCTTGGGTAGCTACCCCGGCCTATGCCAACCACCCGGCCAGACGCTGCACTTTCACAGCCTTCGTGGCTTTGGGGACAGCCGGGGAGCAGGGTTTGCCTTGACCTATCCACAATCGGCTCCCCATTCACTGAGTGGCCTCTGAACCCTGAAAACAGCCCCTGTCAACCTCCAACTTCATGGCAAAGCACTCTCCAAAGTGTTCTCAGCACCTATAAGTCACAGGTCCCACCAGGGTGGGCTGAGCCAAGGGGGCCCGAGGAGCGGAGGTTAACTTTCAGGGCTGCCCCAGAGCACTTCCGCCTCCACAGCCCTGGAGTCTCAAGTAGGACACACATCCTATAATTGGGTTTTGAGGCCAGAAGAGCTTTCACAACGGTCGGGTGTTGACTTTTACTAATGACACTTCAAAAACAAATGAAACTTCAAAAAGAAAAACTTCTAAACCAAAGAAAACAAGATGGAGGAAAGCAGGAATCCTGAGGTCCCCATGTATCCATGGCCTGGATGACAATTAGGTAGCTTGGCTCCCTTCCAGCAGGCAGGAAACAAAACAAAAGAAAAACTTCCTTCTAAAGCACGCACAGTTGAGTTTCAACATCCTTCCAAGACTTTCTGTTTGGTATGCTTGGGCCCTCGACATGAATTAAGTATGACTGCCCATCTGATGGGTGCCTCAGCCAAACTCAGTTCCCACGGCACCATGATGAAGGGTCTCTCCCTCCGGCCAAGTCTGGGCACTTAATGGACACCCGGCAACTCTGACCAGCAGGCAAAATCCTTCTCCTCAGAAGCCCGTGTACGGCGCTGCTGGTAAGACAAGAGTCTGTGCTCACCACAATGTCTGGACACAGCCCAGTGACAGGGCGGCTGGCGGCTGGACCTCACTGCCTGTTACCAGAACACAGACTTTATCCTGGGGTCACTGAGACAGGTGTCCCGATGTGCTCCTACTGGGGAAAGCTCTCTATAGGATCAACGCCTCTTCTCTTTGCAGCTGTGTCCAAACAAGCAGGAATGAACCCGCGTGAGCCCAGGGCTTCAAGCTGTCACCCTGAGCTCCGGTGTCCCCCGCTGCTGCTCACCAGCTCTGTGCCCTCAGACCGGACAGCCGGCTACAGAGACTCAGTTTCTCCAGCTGTAAAAATCCCCACAGCCCCCCGGCATTTCTGCAAAATGTAAGTGAAATGAGGCATAAGGAAGGCTTTGTAAACTGAGCCCATCCTGCGCCCTACACAATCACGTTCCTTTATTCCACAAATGGTTACTGATAGACCCGGATCGTTGGTGGAGCCTAGGGCGTACAATGCCTAAAACCTCAGTGGTCTCGCCAGTCGGTAATAAGCCTATTAGAGTCAGAAGCCCCTTTATCTGAGAGTCTTAAGGACACGAATTAGCAAGGGTGCCATTTTCTCTGCTGGGAACTGTATCTAATGCTTTACAATCTGGAATCGAACACAGCCAACACTCTAGGGGCCCAGCCCTCAACTCCCATCCTGCCCCAAGAAGCCCCAGCCCAGCACTCTGAAGAGACCCGCCCCAAGGACCAATCCACACTCAACTTGACTGACTGTGGCTCCTTGCACTCCTGCCCCTGGGACCTAGTGAGAAAGCCAGGCCAGGCTGGGGCAGGAGGATCTGTGCGGGAGCAGAACCGCCCCCGGGCGTCTCGCCAACAATCTCAGTGTGTCCCCAGCAGGGTGTGTGGGCACCTTCCAGAATAGGCACCACAGACCACGGCTGGCATTTCGGCATCGGTCTCCAGCTCCCTGTTTCCCCCACCCTCTAGAGCCCTCCTCAAGGATTCCATGCAGCAGGTGTGGCCCAAGGTCACACGGACAGTTACCAGAGAGAACCCCAGTCACCCGATGCCCAGCTCCCGAACTCATGGCTTCAGGGAAAGGAAAACCTTAGTTCCTCTTCAGAAAAAAGGAGCAGGGACACCTGCTCCAAGGATCTGAAATCAGGAATCACAGATGGAAAAATACCTGACATTTCCATATCAGGAAGCAAACTGAAGTTACATAAAGAGGCCCCCTCATGCTTCTTCCCTGGGATTGTCAAGGTCTGGTCTCATCCGGCGGGACGCTGACCAATCACGAGGCTCTACCATCTGCTAGACACCAGTTAGGCAAGTGTCTGTTGGTATCAGGATGCAGGGCTTCCCTAGATACACATTTTGTACAAAATCACTCCCCCCACACACACAAATCTCCAATTCACCAACTGCAGTGAGGGCAAGGGTCCCTTTAACCAAGGGAAGCTTCCTTGAGGGGAATTCCTGGGGATGCTCCTCTGACCCTGTGCAGCTGCTCAAGGCATTGCTCTAACAACCACACTCCCCCACGGGGGTGGTGGCACGTAGCAAACCCCCCTCCTCCTTCCACCTGCAATGACATTTCCACCCCTTAGAGCCATGCCCCTAGTTAACGTGACTCAGTTTCCCCACAACACCGACAGGGCACCTTACTCCTGCCTGGCAACAGCCCTGGGGTCTGTACAGAGAAGTGGAGGGAGACACCCCCCTACAGGAGTCAAGATTAAGGGTTAACACACACCCCCATGCAGAAGAGGCCAGGAAACAGGGTCTCCTGGCCTGTCGTGGCTGAGGGATGAACTTGGCTGGGGCTGTGCATTGCCGGTTTGGTTGAGGCTCCAGAAGGCCCAGTAGCCTTCATCTGACCCCTCCCCACCCGCTGTTGTGTCCCCAAATTAGGTGGGGCATGGGAACCCCGGGGAAGGGTGCTGAGGGCATCCAGGCACTAGTCAAAAGACAGCCAGCGAGGTAGTACGAGGGGGTAAGAGGCTTGCTTCTGAGAAAAAAGACTTGAGGCCTACCTGGGAGCCAAAAGACCCATGTCCAGACAGATGTGTCTGCCACGTGGTGACTCCCCTCCTACTTCATGGCAGAGGCTGTGACTCTGTCCACGGACTGAACACACAGGTCCGGTCGGGCCCTGACTCGTCACTTTCCAGGCACTAGACCCCTGATCCTCGCAGTCCTGCTGGACAGGTAAGGTGGTGTTCCCATTTGACAGAAGGGGAGACTGAGGTTCAGAGAGGAGGACTGATTCATCTGATGACCAGATCCCAGGTTTGTCTGACGTCGAGGCTGGGGATGTGTTAACCCTTTCACTATTCCCTCCCCACCTATATAATCTGTCATAGTAATTGTGGCTGATGTCTTCAAATTCTTCATCTTCCCAGGGTAAACCGCAGCAGGGGAGAAAGCATTTAGTTTTGCCCGGTCCAGCTGGGCTGAGGCTCAAGACCTGGAACATTCAGTTCAAGTGCGCTCTGGGCCAGGGAGCCAGTGCTTGGTGCTGAGTCATTGCCTGGCTGAGGCAGGGCCTGTGAGAGGGCCGAGGGCCGGTGCTCCGCTCAATTCTGAGTCACCACAGCCCCTAGCGCCCCGCGTGGGGCCTCCGGAGGGAGAAAACCCAGCTCCAGCTGACCCGAGAGCTGGTCCCCGTCTTGACACTCAGGGTCTGTGGGATGAATTTGGAAGATTCAAAAGGTGATATGGCTGCCTTGTCTTCTGCACACAAGTTCTTTCCTAGCCTCCTGCTGTTTGGATTTAACTATTCACTCATCCATCCAGGGTTCAAGAAGAATCTTTAAAATGACAGGGGAGTGGAAATCTACAATTGGACCTTCACGAACACAGAGGACGTGATTTCAAAATAGGAAATGGCTGTTCTCCACCAGGATGCTCAGGAATTACCGGTGGCGAGCCTCCCCTCAGCTGCTGGGGACACCGCTCTGTGCTGGGGGCTCTGGGGCAGCCACTCCGTTTACAGGCACTTGACGGAGGCAGTGAGCAATCTGTAATTCTGGGCTTTTCTGAACGGACAGTGAATAAGAAGGCTCACTGTGCACCGTCTGGTCTTACTGCCAGCCACATGGGGAAAGAGAGAGACAGACTCCTTTGAGGCTGCTCTCTGTGCAGCTGGGCACTAGCGGCGTCTGGCTGCTGGGAGCTCCGGGCCTCTCCAGCTCATCTGCTCCAAGATGCTCATCGCTGGTGGGGACAAAAAAGAGCTTCTCTAGACTCAGACTAAAGGAAATCATCTCTAGACTTAGGAAATCGATACTAAAGTCCTTTGTGCAAAAGAGGCCATTTAGAAATGCAGTAAAAAGGAACCTGCCCCTGCGGGACCTTGGGGAGCCCAGGACAACACTTCAGTGCTTAAAAACCGACAGAAGGCTTCCAGCAACTTCCACTAACTCTGGGCTCCAGCCTGCACTTCGATTTGCAACAAGGGCGGCTTTCCTTTTACCAGCCTGTCCACTCCGGAGCCTGGCCCGGGTTTTACCCTTCTCCGCACAGAACCATTTACGGAGCCTGGAGAGCCTGCCAGGCACTGAGGGGCAGAAAGAGGACAGTCCCCCACCCCCACCCCCCAGCACAACTCTCAGCCCATGGGGATTAGAGCCCAGGCAAAGCAGACAAGTGGCACCTTTTGGAAGAAAGATTCCAATCAAAGTAACATGGAGTCTGGAGCAGAGACAGCCCACTTCCATCTGGAGAGAGGGTCATGTCAGAAATGCGGCACGGAGAATGGCATGGAAGGAGACAGACCTGTCCTCCAGAGGCACTGAACACCATGACTTGCAGAGAGCAGGAGCTCAGGAACTTTCGGATGGAATGAATGAAGGGAGCCTTGGGCCCATCTCCTAAGTTCAGACACAGGCTCAGGAAACAAGTGGTCTGTAACCACTGGGGCCGTGCCTGGGATGCTCCAAGCATAAAGGAGTTCTAGAAGCAGCCAGGCCCACGGCGGGGCACATTATTTGTCACCCCTCCTGACCCCCCTGCCCCAGGTGAGGGAAAAACCTCTGGCTACAACAGTCTTTCCATGGTTCCACAGCTGACAGGCCTCCGATGCATCTAATAGTTTCCATCTTAGAGAGCTGTTCTGAGGATTTAAAGAAATAAGGTTTGTAAAGTACCCAATCAGCATTTGGCATAGGTATATATGCACATGCATGCTGTGTGTGTGTGTATATAGAGATAAACAAGAAAACAATAAGGTTCATTCTGTCCTAAAGGAATTCTCTCTCATGAAGCTTTTGCAAGCTGCCTGGCTTCTAAGGCCCCTGAAGAAATCTTCTCAGAAATATGTGAAGACTTGGTAACACCAGACACCCCATACAGTTACACAGGGCCAGGCGGGCAGTGAGGAGCAAGGTCCACGTTTGCAAAGGACAGGATCTGGGGTTTAGCTTCAGAAGTCCAGCTGCGAGTTTGGGATGCTGGGAGGGGCTCGGGAATTGCACGATCAGGCCATCAGGCCGACAGAGGTTTCCTCAGTGCTCATCAGCACGAATGGGTCCTCAGAGGTTCCTAATAAGCAAGGCCTTTGTCTTCTGCTCCCAGTTTTCCTGCGTAAGATCTCTTAAGTATTTAAGAGCAACATTAAAGCAGCAAAAATGCAAAGAAGAAAGAGTGGGTTTGGGTTATTCATGGTTTCCTATTTTTGATGGTAAACACCAGACCATTTAAAAAGGTCAAGAGGAACTAATAAACATGTAGAGTGCCTTATATAAGGCGACTGTGTGTCATTCCAAAAATGAGGACAAGAGGACAGGGCTGATCAAGCCTTAGGTGGTCTGAAGCTTTCTACCTCACAACCAGCCCCCAAGAGCATCAGACAGCTAAGCCCTCCTTGGCCCTGGCTAATGTCAAATGCCGCCACAGCTCCCGGGCAAATCTACCCTATGAAACAGGGGCAAATAATGTTCAGTTCTTGCATAAACCAAACACAGCCTGTTCTTTGGAGGGTAAAATGAAGGTCTTGGATGAGCTGGACATCTAAGGCCTCTGACCATGCTCTTCACCGCCCCCCCCCAACAAATCCCTGTCATCAGTTGCAAAGGAATTTGTTCCCCCATCATGCAACTTGCTAGAAAATACAAAGGAGAAAGAACGGCCACACATCTCCTGATCGTGCTCAGATTCTGCTAAGAGGCCCAAGAGCCTGCAATCGATCTGCAAAGAGCAGAATGATCTCATCTTTAAGAAAATTCAGGAGGCTCTGCTAAACCTGGAGCAGAAAATAAATGGGTCTCCCTACTTCAGTCATAAGTCAAAACATTTCCAATTTCCTCGGAAAGGACATTTCTCCATCTCTCTCCTAGGGCACAAGTGTAATCGGTCAGATTTTTATGAGGAGCTTCTGGTGGAAGGGCAAAGCACGAAGGAAATGCTCTGGCTCACTTCTCTCTGGGGTACAGGAGGGTCTCGGACTGCCCTAAGTCAGACTCCGGGCAATGCTACCCCCATATTCACACTCACACAAGCCAGGTACAAGGGGAGTTGGATCAAGAAGGACGATGGGGCCTCAGGCAAAGGATCTGCAGCTTAGATGTTAAGCAGGCACAGCTTGTAGGATTCCAGGGCCTGTCTGCAGGAAGGAGGGCACTAACTTGCAATTCCCCTCCCCCTACAAAATGGGATCACCAGTGGCTCCCAAATGCCAGTCTGGCAAAATCAGGATCATCAGAGAAACTTCTCTGACACCCAAATGTCTGGGCCCCATCCTGAGAAATATGATTCAACATGGGGGGTGGGGAGGCAGGTAGGGGGATGACCCCGCTGACAATCCACGTTCTTAAAGGCTTTCCAGGAGACTGCTGGCCTTGGGGATCTGTGCTGGTGACCTCCAAGATCTGCAAAGCTGGAACAGCCCTGCCCGTGAAGCGAGAAGGGTCTCCCTCTGGTGCCAGGAAGGTTTGTGAGGCAGCAACACAGCACCCCAAAGCCGCTGGTACGGGGGTAACAGGGAGGTGCGGCTGCTATCTTCAGTGAGCGCCAACCTCTCTGCCAGGGAAGGGGCCTGGACTGGAATGAACTTGCCAGGAGATTAGTGGCAAACCCACGTGCTCAGAAAATCGACATCCAGGAAGACTGCAGGTGGGGAGGTCCAGTTGCTTGGAGCGGAGCTGGATCAAGCCCAAAGTCTTCGCCTGTAGCCGCCCTGCCTCTTCAACAAAAGGCAAGACACTTGCTCTCACTTGCCCCCTCTGTAAAACTAGGGACAGAGTGTCACTCTAACTACCTCAGGGCATTGTGGGAGACCAAGTGGAAAACCACAGAGAATAAGACTCAGTGAAACACGAAGTTCTAGTCCCTTCCTTTCCCTGAAAGCCATTCCTTTACCATCAAGGTTAGACTGCAAACGCCCAGCGGCAGTCTTCCCCTCCCCCACACTCCCAGCCTCCGCCAAAAAAGGGCTTCCTCTGTTTTTTCATTCTTAACAAATGGCCCTTTATTGACTGATGGCATCTCCTCTTGAAGATAAGGAGGTTCAGAGGGTCCTCTTAGCTCAGCTCCTCCAAAATCGCCCTTTGTTTCATGCCAGGGCCCCTTTTTATTATGCATTAAGAAGCCAGTTTCTAATATAAAACAATATTGAAGGATTTTCCATTGTATTTCATTCAGAGGAAGATGCCATTCATGGAAGTGAAACTGAATTAGTCTTCCAGACATTCTGTGCATCTCAAAACACAGGTATGAAAGCCGTGAAGCCCAAAGAGCCAATGAACTGAATGTTTATTCTCTCCTTCAATTCAGGCGCCACGCTGGCAAACCTCCGGCAGTTAACCTGGTAAAGAGAACTCATTTCTTGAGTTACCACATCCAGTCATCACCATCAAGTAATCACAGCACAGAGGTCAGCCACGCAGCACTTGGTGGCCAGGAGGACACAAAGACAACCAAATATTCCAGCCGGCACGGTTCACAGCTTCACAAAAGTTCTAGACACTTCTACCGTCTTCTGAGCAGAGACCCTGCCTCTTATCAGCACCTTCTGGTGTAGTTCTCCTTGCTGTTAGCACCTGCTGAGTGACCCTTGGAAACTTTTTTGAACTATCTGGGTTTCTTTCTCTGTAAAAGGAAGAGAATGAGCTAAAAAGATCTTCGTGGGCCTTTCAAAACTCTGACTTAATTTTCAAATCCACTTTTCTGGCATCAGACACCTGATCTAGAAGCTGTTTTCTCTATTTGTCGACAACAATAGTAACTCAACCTGTTTTTTTTCCCCTTTCAAAAGGTTTATGAAACCACAGCCTAACCAATCCACTGGATGGGTACACAAAGATCTCAGCTTGCTGGGTGAGTCTTATTCTAAAAACAAAGTGTTGGCAATCTGGGTATATGCTACACTTACAGTAGCTATGTTCAAACTTGACCTTCACTCACAACAAAGGGTGCTGGCAGATTCTGACAGTCCCTGTCTCTATATAAAGGAGGCCTTGAGAAATTATAGTTTTACACCACACCAAAAATCTACATCCATGCAGAACACTGGAACAGGACTGGTTTGAAATGCGCTTCAGTTTCACCCAATTATGGGCTGAACAGACACCAAAAAAGTATATATAATTATGCCCATCCTGGCTAATTACATACTCTTGTACTAATTTTCAGATAAAAATATACAATTAATTTATCATAAATGTAAGTTGCTGAATGTTCAACATCTCACTTTTGAGCACCAGGCTCTCAACAATATTTTTAATTTAAAAAATGCATACAAAGGAAAGTGGATGATACAACTATTTCTCCTAAAATAATGATTTATAATGTACTTTAAAATTTTGTGAATTTTTAAATCTTCAAAACAACTGACCAGTTCTTTATGGCTTTTTAAAAAAAATTTTGCCCAGACAGCACAACAGGACCCTTTCTTTAAGTGTATTTCTTTCTTGCCAGGCTTTTTACTTTAAAATAGTTCAAATTTAGGGGCGCCTGGGTGGCTCAGTGGGTTAAAGCCTCTGCCCTTGGCTCAGGTCATGATCCCAGGGTCCTGGGATCGAGCCCCTCATCGGGCTCTCTGCTCAGCAGACAGCCTGCTTCCTCCACTCTCTCTCTCTGCCTGCTTCTCTGCCTGCTTGTGATCTCTGCCTTTCAAATAGATAAATAAAATTTTAAAATAAAATAGTTCAAATTTATAGAAAACTGGAAGCGTGGCACACTTAGCTGTAATCAGACTGATTCCAAATTTCTCTCTCTCTTTTTTTTTTTTTTACTGATTCCAAATTTCTATTTCCAAACTTTCATGCTCTTAAGAGTTAAAGAGCATATAACTTTCCATATATGTAAATGAGACATACTTCTGGTGCGTTCACAAAAGTACATCTGTATTAGTTATTTGTGTATTAGAAACTAATCCTAGGTATCTTAATACCATAACGAGGAAGGGAATGGATGTCATTAAAAAAAGAAAATTCTTTCATGCCAGTGTGAGGCAATGTCTTAAGCCAATGGTCAACCATGAGACAGTCTCATATCTTTAGAAATTGCCTGGGAGAAGAACAACTTATTTTCAACAAATCATACCGGATGTATTCTTACGGAAAACCGTTTCAAACAATAATACAATTTTAACTGCAGATACAAAAAGGGGGACAAATGTATTTACTTCAGCCCCTGAGTCACTCTGTGCCCGGGACAACAAAGTCAAGATGCCCCTCGACCAAGCTGAGGAAACTGAGGACGCAAAAGTCCTTCGAGAGCACCCCCCAAGCTTGCGAGGGCCCCCACGGCGTCCGCCCGAGCGCGGACAGCAGTGAAACCCGGACCTCAGGCCGGGTGGGCGAGCGGCCGCCGAAGCCGCCGCGGGGCCTGGCCCGGGCCTCCGGAGCTGACCAGGCCGGCCGTCCCTCCGGGCCCCTGGCGCCCCAGCCACCCGACCCTCGGCCCCTCGGATTCGACCCGCGGGACGGCACCTGGCGCCACCGCGTGGGTCGCATTTCCCGGGCCGACCCCCGGGAACCAAACGTGGCCCGGGGAGGGAGTCCCCTCCCCCCCTCCCCGAGGCCTGCCCCTCGCCCCGACGCGAACCAAGGGCAGACCGCAGCGGGGTCTGCCAACAACAGGACGCCGGGCGCGGGCGTCCGCCGGCAGGTGCGCCCAGGGTCCCCGCAGCGCCGCCCGGTGCAGCCGCCCCTGCCGCTCGCCGTCGAGGGGGGTCGCCGGCCAGGGCGCGGCGCAGGCTGGCTCACCTTGGGGCCCTCGAGTGGCACGCGCGGGTCGTTCCACGTCGTGGTGCGGCTGTTGTGGTCCACGAAGAAGGGCCAGCCGGTCTGCGGATCGATCTTGATTTCCCAGCCGGGGGGCAGGGGGTCACCGGCGCCGTTGCCGGACGCCATCTGCACCATGGGCGAGTGGGTGGCAGCGCTCATGCTGGGTCGGGGTCTGCCCGGAGGGGCGGCCGCCGGGGTGCCGGGTCGCGGGGAGCCGAGTCGTGGGGTGCCGGGCCTCCAGGCGCCGAGTCGCTCGCTGGCCGCGGCCGGATCGAGAGCGGTGCGCGCCGCCGACGTGTCCGGGAAGCCGGCGCCGGGCACCCTTATGAATTAAAGGAGGGGGTGACGTGGCCCGAGAGGGGTGGAAGTGTCTGGAAAGAGCCTCCTCGCTGCCAACCGGGAAGGAGATAAAGGGAGGTAGCAACTGGCCGGCTAGAAACTTCTGGTCCTATCCAGAGAAGTTGGCGGCGAGCGGGCTGGATGCGGAGCTCCGCCCTGAGTCATCGGCTATAATCGGGGCGGGGCGGGGAGGGGCGGGGCCTGGGCGGGGGGGGGGCGGGGCCTGGGCCGGCCGCCCCTCCCCCCTTTCCTTCCTCCGCCGCCCAGCGGCCCAGGCGGGTGTTCCCGGGCCGCGACTGGTTGGCGGGGCGGGTGGCCGGCAGGGCGTCGTCGGTGAGCGCTGGGCCGGTTTCGGTTTTCAGACTCCCTCCCTCTGCGTGGAGCCGAGTGGGTGTTCCCTGGACTGGGACTGCGCGCGGGTGCCTGCTGCCGCTCCTTCCTATAAAAAACAAAGCCACCGTGAGCCTTTAAAGTCGTGGATTTTAAACTAGAGTCTCGCACACACACACCCCACTTTGCTCCCTTATACACTGATAACTTGGGGACACTGGCGTCCCTCAAGTACGTATTCACTTTTTTTCAAGGGCGTGAGGAGCTCCGGAATGTTGATCTGACACCGTAACAAAGCCGGGGAGAAAAGGCAAATACAAATAGAAATTCACCTGCCTTCTTCGGAAGCCTAAAAAAAGATTGCGTCAGCCGTGCTTTTCTGCATCTCAGATATTCAAACTGTCATTGCATTGAACGACTCTAAAGACAAATCACCTTCTTTTGGGTCTGGATCTTTTTTATGGTAGAGATGGTTTCTTGGCTATCTTAAATCTTGACCTTCATTTGGGCGGTGGGGCCAAGTCTAACCATGAAAAATTCTTTGGTTGATTCAGTGGTGGTTGTGCTTGTAACTTAAACCAAGCAGTTCCCAAGAAGAGCATGTGCCCCCAGAGGGAGAATTTGGAGGAGGTTCCATTTCAGATTCTTAGGCAGGCAGACTCACTCCCTTCCCCTGAAATATTCTGGAAAGTTGCTTTCATTAAAAAGAAAACCACAGGTCAAAATGGTGTTACTTGGACCAGGCCAAGTCACCAAACCAGGGTTTAATACCTAACCTAATTTCAGTTTCCACCTCCCCCAGAAATATGTCTAAACCCGTCAATCAGGAGTTTTCTGATAAGCACAATGGGAAGATGAGGTTATTTGCAAAGTAAGAACCCCTGCCCTTCCTCATAAGGGAAGATGATCTTGCCTGAAATAATCCTTTTCTTTTTCTTCTTCTTCTTCCTCCTCCTCCTTTGTTGCCCCACCCTCCTTCTTATGAAAACCTTCCATTTTGTACCACTCTTCAGAGCATCTATTTGCTAGATGGGATGTTGCTTGGTTCATGAATCTTTTAATAAAGCCAGTTAGATCTCCAATTTACTCGGTTGCGTTTTGTTTTTTAACACTCGGAACTAATATTGGACCTAATTTTTCAACTCAAATTCAGAGACTATCCTGGAACCTTTCTTCCTGCCTCAAGTCACACCTTTTGGGAAAAAATGCGAGATTGGCCTCCTGATCATTCGTTTCCAGTGGAATGTTTCTCATTTGCATGGGTCTGCTTGTCAGCTCTGAAACCCAAAAACTCAGTTTTGTGAAAAAGCACAGTTGAGTAAGCACACATGAAACTAATATATAATCCAAATGCCAGTGTACCAATTTACCATTAGAAATATTCCTACTGAAGGAGCTGGACCCTCAAGTTCACAGGTCAGTGTCTAGTTTACTCTCCTATTTGAAGCTCTTAGCACAGGGCTGGGCTCAGAGTTCATATTCAATAAATATTGAAATTTAGAGAAGGTTGAATGCAAAGCAAATATATATCTCTTTCCTCTGCTCACTTTGCTTTCCACCACAACTACAGCTTAAACACTGAGAGCATTCTTTACTGGCTTTTTTTTTTTTTTTTTTTTAATCCTAGGCAGAAGCAGAAGAGGAAACAGTTTTCTCTGGGATTAATTTAGCTGTTTCTGAGACTTGTACTCCATGAGGGGCTTTGAATGGGTTTGCCTAAAATGGAGCCATAAATCTTGGAGAGCTGGCTGAAAGCAGCTCCTTTGAGCCATTCCGAATAACAGGGAGCTTGTCTGTCTGTGGTGGCTTTTTAATTTTTTTCTTTCTCTGGGACATTTTCTTTCTTGGGACATTAGTTCCCGGGTGCTGTGGACTGAATGTTTGTGTCCTCCCAAATTTGTATGTTGAAACTTATTCCCCTATGTGATGCTATTTGGAGGTGGGTGTTTGGGAAGTGATTAGGTCACGAGGGTAGAACCCTCATGGATGGGGTTCCTACCCTTATAAAAAGGACCCCAGGGAGCTCCCTGCCTATTCTACTCGCACAAAAGGACCCAGCAAGAAGGTGGCTATCTGTGAACCAGGAAGCAGGCTCTCACCAGACACCAGCTCTGCTGGTGCCTTGACCTTGGACTTCCCAGCCACCAGAACAGTGAGAAATAAATTCTTGTTATTTATAGGCTACCCCGTCTCTGGTATTCTATGACAGCCACCTGAATGGATGAAGATACCCGGCCTTCGGGAGTCTGCCCAGATCAGAAGCTTAAGCATGACCCTGGCTTCCTCTTTCTCTCTTACCACCCAGCATTGCCAAGCTTAAGGATTCTGCTACCTCAGTATGCCTTGACTGTGTACATTTGTTCTTTGGTACCACCAAAGAATGGCATGACCCAGGTCACCCTAATCACTTCTGTAGACCCAGGCGATGGCCTCTAATTTTGTCCATGTCCAATTCCTTGCCCACAGGGCAGCCAGAGTGACCTTGTTCAAGTGCAAATGTACCATGTCCTTTCTCTGATTAGGATGATCGCATGGCTCCGGTTGCCCTCTCTATACTCAAGTCCACACTCCTTGGCCTGGTGGACCCAAAACCAGTCTCCCCGTTCTCCGGTGCACACTCCGCGCTCGCCCTGGTGAGCCATATCACACACACAGTTCTCTCGTCTGCACACACTGCTCCTTCCATCTTTTTCGCCACCCCCAGCACCTGTAACTCCCTGTGCCTGGGTAACTCCTCTTCATCTCCGGGTATCCCCTTTGACTCACACTCCTTCACCCTCCTCGTCCGGGTCACATGTCCCTTCTACGTGCCACTGGCACAGTGCCTGGCAAATAACAGTAACAAAAACAGCAGTAATGGTAATGGCTGCCATCTGCTAGGAATTTTCTGCAGGCTAGTTATTGTGTGATGGGCTTTATGCCGATTAGCTCATCTTTGTTGGGGAGGCTGTGATCCCCTTTCGGGAATGAAGAACTTATTCCCACAGATGCTGGGAACACTACAGGAAGATCAATCTCTTTTGTCCTTGGGGGACTGGCTTTGCTGAGGAAGACCGCCTCACGTAAAATCATGTGCGGGAGCACCCTTCATCCAGGGCTTGATCTACGGAGGGGCACAAGGGCCCCACCTTTTGGTCCAACTCCGGGTCGGGATAAAGAGCTCTCCCCTTTGTGGAGCGCTCTCAGGGGTGGCTGCTGCTTTCCTTGGGACTGACTCAGGGCTCAGCTTCTCTCCCCGCCCCCTCTTGCTTCCTGTTCTCCCTTTCAGTGGTATCCCTCTTAAAAGGATTCCCTCAGGTGGCTCCATGATTTAAAGCCTCTTCTTTCAGCTTGGGTCATGATCCTGGGGTCCTGGGATCGAGCCCCGCCTCGGGCTCTCTGCTTTGCAGGGAGCCTGCTTCCCTCCTCTCTCTCTGCCTGCTTGTGATCTGTCAAATAAACAAATTAAAAAAAAAAAAATCTTAAAAAAAAAAAAAAAAGGACTCCCTCAAGAAGCCCAGCTTGCCGACTTCTGTCTCACAGTCTCCTTCGGGGAACCCAACCTAGAATAATCCTCTCACCAGCCCTCTGGGAGGGTATTACTATGACCTCCCCCACTTTACAGATGAAGCAATTAAGGTCTAGAGATGCTACCTAACCTGCTCAGTGTCGCAGAGCTCATGATTTGTGCAGGTGGGATTCAAATGTAGGCGACTGATTCCAGAGCCCATGCTGTTAACCAGCCCATGCCTGGTTAATGGCTTTGTCCTCCTAGTCACCAAGGAAAAATTTTAGAAGGCTACAATTCAGGAACAAAGTTTTGTGCACATAATTTGTCTCAAGGCTGAGGAAACAGGAGCAAGCCCAGGCTGTTATGGCCCATCATGTGAGGCCCCCTGATGTGGGGATGTGCCCGGCTGACTCACAGCACAGGTCACAGACTGTGGACTCTCGCCCAGCTCTGATGGCGAGTTCCAAATCCAAATGTCACGCAGAAGATTTCGGTGTCTGAAAAATCTAATCCATTTCTAATGGAACACATGAGCCGGCATAAGAGAACAGTTAGTTCTCCCCAATCCGTGCAAAACGTTGGACATCCCAAGTCATTTTTTTTTTTTTTGTCCCGGGGATGCTATCAGAGAACGACACATGCAACCATGCACAACTTTACCAGCCAACCCCTCCCAACACAACCCTTCCACTCTGGGCAGCCTCGACCAGGAAACCAAGGCCACCTGGTTGGGAGCTCTGGCCTCTCCCCAATGTCCTGACGGTCCAGTGTATCAGGGAAGAGAAGCCCCAAGCAGGAAGTGTTAGAGCAGAGGGGGAATGGGAGATGTCTAGTTGTGTGATCAAGACCTCAATGATAAGCTCTAGAAATATCCTCTGGTGGAGGGGGAGGGGAAAAAAACCAAGACAGTTGGCCCTTAAACATCATGGGTTTGAACAGCATGGGTCCACGTATACATAGATTTTTTTCAATAGGCACAGTACAGTACTGTATATGTATTTTCTCTGCCTTACGATCTTCTGCACATTTTTCTTTTCTCTACCTTACTTTATTGTAAGACTACCACGTACAACACATGTAACACAGAATATGCATTAATGGACTGTGTATGTTGTCTGTAAGGTTTCTGGTCAACAGTAGGCTATTAGTAGTTAAGTTTTGGGGGGGTCAAAAGTCATAGACAGATTTTCAACTGTGCATGGGAGGTTTGGTGGCCCTGACCCCCATTTTGCTCGAGAGTCAACTGTATGGCTTGGCCGTAGAATTTCAGATTGTAGCACTAACTTCACATCAGTTTGTTATTAAGAGTTAAAGTCTGCCCGCTGAAGTCCAGCTGCTCCCTGCTCTCTGACCCCCTGTGATGGGGACATTCTGTACCAGACATCTGGGCCTTTAATCATAAATTATCCTATTTTGCTCTTTATCTACATATCCCCCCGAAAGGATTGCTGGAGCCATGGAAATGGGAACTCTAGCATTAAAAGCTAAGTTTAAAAAAAATTTTATTTTATTTTTTTAAAGATTATTTATTTATTTATTTGACATAGAGAGAAACAGTAAGAGCAGGAACACAAGCAGGGGGAGTGGAAGAGGGAGAAGCAGGCTTCCTGCTGAGCAGAGAGCCTGATGCAGGACTCGATCCCAGGACTCCGGGATCATGACCTGAGCTGAAGGCAGATGCTTAACGACTGAGCCACCCAGGCGCCCCCCCAAAATTTTATTTTTTAAGTAATTTCTACACCCAACGTGGGTCTTGAGCTTACAACCCCACGACCAGGAGCTGCATGCTCCACTGACTGAGGCAGCCAGGTGCCCCCAAAACTAAATTTTTAAAATATCAGGCGCTGTGTTAAGCGAGTCAGGAGCTGATCTTACTTATTTTGCCCAGCAAACCTAGGAGGCGTTAGCCCATCGCACAGATGAGGAAACAGACTCAAGAGTGAGTAACTGGCCCAAATTCACATGGCTGACCAGTAGGATGAAGCAGGGTTGGAAACCAAGTCTGTCTGATTCCAGGGCCTGTGCTTGACGGGAAGGTTAAACACTCCTTCAATTCTGCTGCTTCTCCACTCTCAGTGAGTCCCAGCCCGCTGAACAGCTGTACTAGGTTGGATACTGTTTCCTCCCCAAAATCCATATCCACCAGGAACCTCAGAATGAGGTCTTACTTTGTAGGTAGAATCAAGTTAAAATGAGGTCATGCTGGGGGTTCCTGGGTGTCTCAGTCTGTTAAGCGTCTGCCTTCGGCTCAGATCATGATTCTAGGGTCCTGGGATCGAGCCCCATGCCAGGCTCTCTGCTCAGCAGGGACTCTGCTTCTTCCTCTGCTTCTCCCCTTGCCCCGCCTCCCTGCTTTGCTCTCTCTTCCTCACACACATACTCTTTCTCTCAAATAAATAAATCAAATCTTTAAAAAAAAATAAAAATAAAGTTAAGACGAGGTCATATTGGATTAGGCAGACGGTAATCCAATGACCAGTATCCTTATAAGAGGAAATTTGGACACAGAGACACACACAGGGAGAGGGCTTGGAGAGGCTAGAGCAGAGATTGGAGTGACTATAGCTATAAGCCAAGGGCTGCCAGCAAACACCAGAGATGCAAGAGGAAGGTCCTCCCCTCGAGTCTTCCAGAGGGAGCCTAGTCCTGCCGAACCTCCATTTCCAGCTTCTAGCCTCTGGGACTGTGAGACAATGAATTTCTGTTGTTTTAAGCCACCCACTCTGGGGCAGGTACTTAAGGTCACACTACGAAACACGTTCAGCGGCCATACCATCCATCTTTGTCACCTGCTCAGAGGTGGCTCCTGTGATCCATAGCGAGAAGCTCCCTTCGGAGCATGAACAACACACGGTGTGACTGATCCCTCATCGAGCACAGCCATGCAGAGAGGAGGCCTGTCCCCGCTGCCTGTGTCCCCACCAGATAAAAATCAACCCTCTTCCTGTTTGAGGAACTATAAATTCCCCAGAAAAGTACTGAACTCCCGGTTCATTTGAAGCAAACCTCTTATATTTGTTTTTATTTTTATTTACTTACATACTTATTTTTACATTTTAATGCCAGTATGGTTAACACACAGTGCCGTGTTAGTTTCAGGTGTATAATACAGTGACTCAACAGCTGTGCGTGTCACTCAGTGCTCAACGCCGTAAGTGTCCTCTTCCTCCCCTTTATCCATTCCCCCCGACCCCCCCCACCTCCCCTATGGTAACCACCTGTTTGCTCTCTATGGTTAAGAGGCTGTTTTTAGTTTGCCTCTCTTTGTGCCTTGTTTGCTTGTTTCTTAAATTCCACTTGTGAATGAATCATATGGTATTTGTTTTTCTCTGACTGACTTATTCCAATCAGCATTATACCCTCTAGATCCATCCATGTCATCGCAAATGGCAAGATTTCATCCTTTTTTATGGCTGAATGGCTAGTATTCCATCGTGTATAATACCCCTTTTTCTTCATCGATTCGTCGATGGATGGACACTTGGTTCACTTCCAGAATTTGGCTATTGTAAATAATGCTGCAATAAACATAGGGCTGCATCTATCTTTTCAAATTTGTCTTTTCACATTCTCTGAATAAATACCCTGTAGTAAAATTGCTGAATCATATGGTAGTCCTGTTTTTAGTTTTTTGAGGAAACTCCATACGGCTTTCCATAGTGGCTACATTGCTTTGCATCCCCTCCCACAGTGCACGAGGATTCCTTTTTCTCCACATCCTTGCCAACACTTGTTGTTTCTTGTGTTTTTTATTTTAGTCATTCTGACAGGTGTGAGTTGATATCTCATTGTTGTTTTGATTTGCGTTTCCCTGATGATCAGTGATGTTGAGCATTTTTTCATGTGTTGTGGGCCATCTGTATGTCTTCTTTGGAAAAATATCTGTTCATGTTTTCTGCCCATTTTTAAAATGGATCATTTGTTTTTGGGTTTTTTGTTTTGTTTTTTGTTTGTTTGTTTGTTTGTTTTGTTTTGCTGTTGAGATGGATAAGTTCTTTCTGTATTTTGGATACTAACCTTTGATCAGATATGTGATTTGCAAATATTTTCTCCCATTCCATAGATTGTCTTTTAATTTTGTTGCTTGTTTCCTCTGCTGTGCAGAAGCTTATATATGTCTTTAAATGATGTGTTTTCCTTCCACCACTCAAAACTCTCCAAATTTTAGGGTCAGTTTTCAGCCATGTCCCCCTGACAAAGAATAAAGGAATCGATAGCTTGTCAAGCCAAAAATCGATAAATAGTGATGGAACTGTAAGAAGACAGTGAAAAATGTCTAGTTCTCCATTTAGTCATCCACTCCAGCGAACATCTGAGGGCCAATCTTTGGGAATATGATGATGAATAAAAGGTAGGCTTGGCTCCTTTTGTGGATGGGACAGTTAAATGATATTACAGTTAAATGATTACAGATAAACAGTTAAATGATATCACAACGTGGTAAATGACATTGCAGCGATAATATATTCTCAGAAAGCAAAAGACGGAGCAATTGATCCAGTTCTGTGAATCTGAGATTTCAGAGAGGAAAGAACATTTGTGTTGAAAAAAAAAAATGTGTTTTAAGTTCGTAATGTATGTGCATGATACAGAACGTAAGAGGTGCCAAAGGATACTGTATTCATTTGTTAAGTTTTTGTAACAAAGTACCACAAATAGGATGGTTTAGAACAATGGAAATCTGTTGTCTCATAGCTGTGGAAATCAGAAATGCAAGATCAAGGTATCTGCAGGGTTTGTACCTTCTAAGGAGTGCAAGGAAAAAACTGTTCCATTCTCCTCTCCTGGCTTCTGATGGTTTGCTGAGAATCACTTCAACCTCTGCATTCTTCTTCACATAGTGTCGTCCCTGTGCACCTGTATGTGTCCAAATTTCCCCTTTATATAAAGACACATGTCATACTGGATTATGGACCCACACTACTCCTGTATGACCTCAATTTAACTAACTTCATCAGCAAAGCCCCTTTTTCCAAATAAGGAAGTTCTGAGATACTGAGGGTTAGGACTGATGTAGGCATTTTATGGGTCATAATTCAATCACAGGTACTCAGGTACTCCATGAAAAACAAACCTCTTTCCTTTGGATGTTTCCATGCCTCTCAGGTTCCTGCTCTGGAAGCAACCAGTGTTCCCAGGTTATTGGACATTCTTGCAGGGGTTTTCCACGCATTTACCAACATATATGTGCACGTGTGTTCCCACTCACAAACACACACCATGCATGGCATCCTCGTTACTCTTTTCACTTAGCACGAACCCTGCAAAAATTTCCATATCCATCTGTACAGATCTTCCTATTCCTTTAAGCGTCTGTACAATGGTTAATTTATTTACACGGTCCCCTATTAACAGGCATTTAGACAGTCCCTGGTCTTCTATTAAAAACAATTCTGCAGTGTATATTCTTGGGCACACGTCATTTTGCATGAACGTACAAATTTATTAATACCTGGATGTGGAAGTGCTTGGTCATCAGACCACTGCATTTTAAAATCTGAGATCTTTTGCCAAATTGCTCTCCAAGGAGGTCAGAGAAGGTCAGCCATGCATCTGGTAAGATGCATCTTGCATCTTACCAGATTTCATTACCTAATATTCTGATCTTGGCTGGGCTGTTATATTCTCCTTGGACTTTTAATTTGCATGTCTATTATTGTGAATGTAACTGAGCATCTTCTCATGTGTTTCAGAGACATTGGGAACGTCTTTTCTTTGAACAGTCTGTACCTATCTTTTGCCCATTTTTCTAGTGGGACTGAGGAGGAATGAGAAGGATTTTTACAGACACAGAAGGAATTTTAGTATATGTGCTGCCGAAGAGAGCACAACACAGAAGGAATTTTAGATGGGCACCAGATAACTGCAAGTACATGAAGATGGGGCTGGCGTTTAAACAGGGCTTGAGGACCCACCCCCTCCCCAGTTATTTGCGAGGTATGGCCCAGGTCCCCCTCCTCTTCCAGTCTAAGCAGTGGCCTGCTCAGAAAACAAGGGGAAGCCCAGAAATTAGATTCTGGGTTTAGAATTAAACATTTGAGCTAGAGGGATGCCTGGGTGGCTCAGTCAGTTGAGCAGCCTACTTGGATTTGGTTCAGGTCATGACCTCAGGGTCATGAGATCGAGCCCCATGTTGGGCTCCCTGCTCAGCGGGGAGTTTGCTTGTCTCCCTCTCCCACTTCCTCCACTAGTGCACGCTCTCAAATCTTAAAAAAAATATTGAGCTTGAACTGGGAAAGCAGTAACCCCTCTTCTGAGCCTGCTGAATCCCAAGGGGGCTGATCTGAGTTTGGTTTGGAGTGGGGGGGGGCAAGCAAGAGGTAGAGCTTGTTGTATAGAGTTAGTAACGGGGTTGGGGAAAAGTGGAAGCTTGAAACAGGTACGTACATCATAAAAATCTAGTCAGAGACCAGGGTTGGAAATCTCTCCCTAGGCCACAACGTGCTTTGGTGGTTTCCTCTTGTCTTTCCTTCACTTGCTAGGGCTGTGCTGCATTCAAATCCAAGTGAACAGGCATTTCTATCTAATTCTATGATTGTCCCGGGAAGTGTGACTGAGTATGGCTGAAGAGTCCTTTTCAGAGCAGAGAAAGGATCAGGTATGCCTTTGGGTTCTCTGCCGCCCTGTGGTTTTTAGTCTGGGGACTAAGAAGATGTTGGTCACACATCCTCTCTCATTCCCAGAAGATGCACGAGCTTGCTTCTAGAGGGTCTATCAAGTCTCGCTGTTCTATCCTTCCACTCTTTGGAGATTTATGGAATGCTTCCTGATAATAACCTCTGAAGTAGCCCCTGTGGGAGGATTCAGACTGGTAAGAGCTCACCTGGGCCTTCCAAGATGGTGTACTCTATTAGGGAAATAACACTACTGTGATGGCTCATTTTATGTGTTAACTTGGCCACAGGGCCCAGATATTTGGTCAAACATTAATATAGATGTTTCTATAAAGATGTTTTCTGGATGGAATTAAGGTTTCATCAGTGAACTCTGAGTAAAGCAGATCACCCTCTACAATGTGGATGGGCCTCATCCAATCAGTTGAAGGCCTTAGAAGAACGAAGATGGATGGCCCCAAGCAAGGAGATCCGCCAGCAGACTGCTTTGGGACTGGGCCTGCAACTCTTCCTTGCATCCCCAGATTGCTGGTGTACCCTGTAGATTTGGGGCTTGTACCTCCACAATCCTGTGAACCCATTCTTTAGAATAAATCTCTCAACACACATCCACGTGTGTCTATCCATACAGATAGTAGATATATAGATATAGATATAGACACGGGCATGTATACACACATATGCATATTCATACACACACACACATGCTTCTATACAACACTTTGTTGGTCTGTTTCTCAGGAGAACTGTAACTAATACAACTACTAGTGACAGTGTTCTAAAGAGGGTATGTGATTTAGCATGGGTTGGGAGAGATGCTGAAGGGAGGGAGGAAATGAGGGCCCCTGCAGTCAGGGAGGCCTTGAGCAGGAACTGGAGACGTGAGCAAGATTCTAAAGCAAGGTCAAGTCTGAATAGGTAGAAAAAGGAGGAATGACCTGTGGGAGGGGGAATAGCAAGAACATGTGTGGACTTAGGGCCAAGCGGGGGCCCAATCCTGGAGACGCAGGTGCTTCCGGCACCAGGTGCCTTCCCCATGGTAGCTGTCACAGTGGCAGCTGGGCACTTGTTAGTAGGAGTGTGTGTTTCATGCCTGTCTCCCTCTTAGGCCATAAACTGGCGTTTCCCCATGCCAACCTAAATCCGTTAACACAAGCCAGTGTCGAAGAAATACTTGCGGAATGAATGAATTCACTTTGTACTCCTATTGAATTATGATCGGTGGCAGGATTAATTCCCTACCTTGTTCCAAAAGCGGACAAGAAATTGGTAATGACGGTTGTAAGAATCACTTTTTTCCCCAATGTGGAAATCATTTGGTTTCATTCCATTTCAAAACACATACTCATAAACAATTCAGACAATGCCAAAAACCAGAAAATGGGAAATCCGTAGTCTTGTTGCCCAGAGACAAGATGGGAAGGAAATAACATCAGGTAACACCGCTTACTGTAAAATGTGGCACATTATTATCACTGCGTCCTTATCAGATCTTTCCTTGGTCTTGAACGAGGACTGTCCTATTAACTGACCACCTACTATTACGTGCTAGGGACTGAATAGGAAGGGAACATAATCAGCCACATGTCACCCTGCCTTCTCTGGGTGATCAGAGAAAGTTCTGTAGCTTTTCCCGACTTCGGTGTTTCTGTGACACTTCTTGGCTGCTGGACACAAGCTCTCTTGCTGACCCTGTGCTTGAATACTTGTTTTTCTTCCCCTTTCCAAGGCTGCGGCAAACAAACCTCTGAGAGCATTTCTGTGAACCTGCCTCCATTTTCTGGAAAATGAGTTGTGAAATTGGAAGAGCCCTTTTTATTTCTTTCCTTCAATCCCTCTGGAAGCTCAGCTTCCTTAGTTTAATGAATCTTTCTTTCTTTCTTTCTTTCTTCCTTCCTTTCTTTCTTTCTTTGTTGTTGTTATTTGTGTTGAAAGATCCCATTAGCTGCCCAGTACAGCAGCTATTCACCCTGACAGGCCAAGCTGGTTTTGTTTTATCATTTTTCACTATCAAAAAGAAGCCTATTCTTGGGAAACTGAGAGGAGTAATTAGCACCATTCCCTTTACTGTTTGAACTTTTTTTTAATGTGAGTAATCTTTAAGTACATATATTTATACATCCTTGTTTAGAAACATGTTTTAAATTTTAAGTCTTGTGTAAATGAAACTTTGCACCCAACAAGCCTTAACCTGGTCTTTCTCTGCATACTTTAGGGTTGTTCTTATAGGCATAGGACAGAGGTTAACCCACTTGTACTGGAGGAAAAACCTGTTTTGATTTGCCAGAATCCCTCTGTGCCCTGGAGTAATTTTACTCATATCCTATGGGTCACCCATGAAGCTATGCCATACAGCTGATTGGCTATAAGAAGCCAAAACGGTCTCGGGAACTGGTGAGGAAGGCCCTCTGGGAAGGCCTGGTGGCCCCCTGGGGGTCCATACAGTACTGCAGGGCCTCAGCTCTTGGCTGGTAAAAGTGCGCTTGAAAGTTGAAAAAAGCATTTGCTAGTTAATGGCAGCCACGGAGCAAATAGCAGGCAGGTCCTAGGGCAAGGGAAGCCAGACTGTGCGTCTGCTGGCTGCCGTCACCAGTCTCATGTGGGAGAGGAGGCCAGCGAGTAGGTTTCTTGTTAATACAAGTATATAAAAGTTTGTTGCTAAATAAAATGTAAAGGGTTTCTTATAAATATAAATATATATATATATGTATATATATATATATATATATATGGCAGAACTAGGCTTTATAGCCAAAAATTTTTAAATGCATTGTTTTCTCTCTAATTATAAAAGCAATTTATATACACTCTATAAACATCAGAAAATACAGAAGTCACAGAAGGAAATAAAAATCTCACAAATGGAGGCATCTGGGAGGCTCAGTCAGTTAAGCTTCCAACTCTTGATTTCAGCTCAGATCAGGATCTCAAGATAATGGGATCGAACCCCACTGGGGCTCTGCACTCAGTGTGGAGTCTGTTTGGGATTCTCTCCCTCTCCCCCTCCCGCCCCTGCTCATACTCATACACACACACACACACACACACACACTCTCTCTCTCTCTCTCTCTCAAAAAAAAAGGGGGGTGCTTGGTGGCTCAGTTGGTTAAGTGTCTGCCTTCAGCTCAGGTCATGATCCCAGAGTAAGGGGATCCCTCCCCAAATGGGGCTCCCTGCTTAGTAGAAAGCCTGCTTCTCCCCCTCCCTCTGCCTGCTGCTCCCCCTGCTTGTGCTCTCTGTCAAATAAATAAATAATATCTTTAAAAAAAAAGGGAAAAAAATTCTCACAAATGGGTGGGAACATTTTAGGAGACAGAATTAAGATTGAAATGGGGAAGAACTTGCTAACAATTAGGAGTGAGCTCCCAATCACTGGAAATATTAACAAAGGCTGGGAAGGGGTTGTGGCGCAGGAGGATGACCAGCCTTTAATAGGGACTTCCTGCTCTGATCTGCTGGCACAGCAGCCTGTCCTCAGCCTGCCAGGTTCCCAACAGCATGTCCCATTGCCCCTGCCCCCACCCCCCCAGAGCAAGGGAGGGCAAAGTGCAGCAGGGCTCTGCCGGGTGGCACCTGCCACCAGACTCGGGCTGGGTCCTGAGGATGGAAGGCCACATCTGTTTAATTTATCCGTTCAATAATTCACAATTCTTTAAACGTTTACTGAGTGGCTACTGTAGGGCAGGCATTACATCAAGCTCTGTGGATTGTTTCGTGAACCACACAAACTCCAGACCAAGTTCCTACGCGACCTTTAAAACGATACAAATAATTTCATCACAACTGTTAGCACCAAGAAGGAACAGTCTTCCTTGTCCAGAAGAAGGGGAAGGTGTCTCCGAGGAAGCCAGTGGAGAGCTGCCCTTGGCTGGGTGAGTAGGACTGAGTTAGCTGAGTGGCAAGGGCATGGGGGTGGGGGGCGTGAGGCTGCGGGGAAGGCCTGTGCTGGGGAAACTTCATGATGTGAGAGGAGGCCTGTGTGGTGGCAGCCCTGGGGTGCAGGGCTCTGGCTGATGAAGGAGGCTGGGCCGGATCAGGAAGGGCCAGGCAGGCCTCTCTAGGGCTGTGTGACCTTATTCCAAGGGCAACAGGAATTTTAAGCAAAGCAGTAACATGATCAGGTTAGAGTTTTTAGGAAATCACTCGGCTGCTGTGTGGAGAATGTCTTGTAGGAAGACAAGATTGGAGGTCAGGAGACTAGTTGAGAGGCTAATGGACATTGAAGTAAGGGAGGTTGTAGAATGGGGATAATGGTCATGAAAAGTAGGTCTGGTTGAATGTGTGACCAAGCGCCCCTGCACGATCATTCAATCCTCGCAAACCCCTGTCAAGTAGGTATCATTATTATTATTTTACAGATAACACTAAGACTCAGAGAGGTTAAGAAACTTGCCCTAGGTCACCCAGCCAGGATTTGGACTTCAGCACTCTGGGTCCAGAGCCTGCTGCATAATACTGGAGAAAAGTGGATAGATTCAAAGTGTACTTGGGAATAATAAGCCACAGAGCTTGGTGATTGGAGGCTCTCTTCCATGATCATAGCCAGATGATCGGTGCCGTTTATTATGGCCAGAACAGCTAACTGCAAGTGACAATTTGTTACAGTTGGAGCTTAATGGGAGAAGAGTTACAGATGAATTAATTTGCACTAGAATAATAATAGCAGCAAACACATGAAGCTTTCTATGTGCCAGGCACTCCCGATCTTCTATGAGGATAATTCACTTAAGCCTCGCAAGAATACTGAAAAGGAGGTATTAGTGTTCTCATCCCTGCTGTGGGGTGAAGGCTTATGAACCTCTCATAATTCCCATGTTGATATCCTGACCCCCAAAGGTGATGGTAACAGTAAATGGGGCCTTTGGGATGTGATTAATTCATGAGGGTGCCTTATAAAAAAAGGCTCCAGAGAGCTCCCCAGCCCTCTTCCAGTGAGAAGACACTGTCCGTGAACCGCGAAAAGGGCTTCCACCAGAAGGAGACCACATAAGCACCTTGATCTTGGACTTCTGGCCTCCAGAACGATGACCAATAAATTTCTGTTGATCATGGGCTACCCGGTGTTCTATTTTGTTACAACAGCTTGAACAGACTAAGACAATCCCTATTTCACAAATGAGAAACAGAGGTGCAGAGAGGCCAAGTGACTTAGCCAAGGTCACACAGTAGAAATTGTCAAAGCTAGGATATAAACCCAGGCAGGCTGGCTACAGGGGGCAGGGGCTTAACCATAAGCCATGCAGTTTCCAGGAACTTTTGTTATAGAATGCTTCCCCCCGACCCAAGGGACCCAAGGCTGGGCTTCACCAACGCAACACATTTCTCCGAGTGAAAGTCCAAGAGCTTGCTTTTGCTTCTGAACGTGGTCTGTGAGACATAAAATTGGCCCTAAGACATTGAAATAGTAAAATCTGGAACTCACGTACCTGCAATGGGTTCACTTGGTATGATTCTCGAATCTGCTCTAAGCTGCTTCTTGCCGGGGCCTGAACTGCTCCAAGGGATTTCTTCTCCAGACATTATTTTCTGAATTGGTTGGGAGGTTGTTTGCAGGAGGATGAGGAATTATTTGATGAGGAGCCCACCAGGAGACTTCTTGGGCTTCTGATGAAATCTTTTCATTATGCAGATGTGGCCTTCTTGGTGCTGAATAAAGCCTTGCTTAATTTGGATGCCTGCAGAATTATATTTGGAGGAATAGCTATTACAGGGAGCTAGTCATTAGGGGGAGAAGCCATTAGTTCTTCAAAAGCACGGGGGTCTTTTTTAATGGAGACTACCACTTTCCTCAAGTCCTACACAGCTCCTCGTGAACTAGACCCTGCAGGGGAGGATGCTCACATGTTTCTACAGATCTTCATAGGAAGCCTTAGACCTGCCCCCCCTCTAAGGTTGCTGTTGGCGGCAGGGGGTGAGGGGGGCCAGACACCCACAGTCCTCGCTCCGTCTCAATGTCACCGACCTCGCCAGCTTTTCTCCCATCTGCCCTCCCTTCCAGTCCCACCACAGGGTCCCACTCTCCCCAAATAATTTCTGTGGCTCCTTCCCACTGGAAATGCCGTCTTTGCTTCTTTTCATCTGGATCTTCTCCATCTCCCCCTTCAGGACCCTGGCAGGGGTCTTCTTAAGACGTCTTCCCCAAGGGGATGCTTCCCTAAGAGTGGCCCATCTTTTGGCTTCGGCTCAGGTCATCATCTCAAGGGTTAGGAGATCGAGCCCAGCCTCAGGCTCTGGGCTCAGTGGGGAGTCTGCTTGAGATTCTCTCCCTCTGCCCTTCCCCCACTTGGGCTTTTTCTTTTACTCTCTAAAATAAGTAAATAAATCTTTAAAAAAAAAAAAAGAGGTCTTACCCCCACTTGCTCCAGGGAACCTCCAGTATTGTCTTACTGTAAACAAATTGTAATTATTTGGTTATGGGCATCTTAAATAGAGAGGTGAGGGATGGACTTCTTTGTCCACAATTTTCTTCCTTCTCCCCACCTGTGGCCCCCTCTGTCTGGCACTGTGCCTGGTGAGCCACAGCCATGCTGAGCAGACATACTTCTTGAGCTCTGTCCCATCCCTCCCCAACCCCCACTAGGACATCTTAGTGAGACTGCCCTGACCACTGTGCTAAGGTGTCCATGTTTTGGATTGCGTGAACCTTGCTTGACTCCCCCAAACATCTGGACTAGATGGATCCCCAGAAGCTAACTCGCAGGCTGTCAGGGAACCTGTGGTGACCTGGGGAAAGGAGGAACTGACCCATCAGGCTCTCCTTTTAGGAAAGGACAGTGAGAAATATGGAAGGGACTGGCAGAAGATAGGAAGGATGTAGCTGGGTGACAAGAGGGGGGACAAGAAGAAGACAGAGATGTCTGCCATTCAAGTACCCAGAAATGGCTTGGCTCCAGGATGCTCTTCAACCCTTACCTCTAAGGGGCCCACTGTGGCCACTGTTCATGGTTTTAGAGCCCCAGGTCCACTTCCTGGAGCCAGCTTCCAAGATGGCCCCCGGTCAGTGCCTCCTGGTTTGCCATATTCAGTCCCCTCCCACAAGGCATCAGGCAGGGTCATGTGACCAATGGGGTACTACAGAAGAGGGGGTGTGTGACTTCCAAAACAGAACGTAAAAGACATGGTAGATTCTGCCTTGGTCTCTTGAATTCGCTCCCGCTGGGAGAAACCAGTTGCCACGTTTGAAGACACTCGGACAGCCTTGTAGAGAGGCCCATGTGGGGAGCAGCTGAGCCCCCAGTCAGGACCCACACCGCCTGGAGAGTGAGTCACCCGTGAAGTGGCTCCTCTCACCCCAGCCAAGCCTTCCAATGACTGCAAACCTGGCTGACATCTTGACGGTGGGAAACACTGAGCCAAAACCATCCAGCTAAATTGTTCCCAAATTCCTAATGCACAGAAACTGTGTGAAATCACAAATGTTTGCTCTTATTTTGAGCCATTAAATTTTGGGGGAAATATGCAACAATAGACAGCTAATATACCTTTTTGCTTCTTTACAAGAAAATTTCCTTGTGTTGGCTTGTGTGTGAATACTATTTACTCACAGCTGCCTTGTGCAGGTTGGTGGGTTCCCATCCTCAGACAAGGGGCAATTTATGCCCTGGGATTAGTATCCACTCCACTAGAAGCACAGAAGTCTCTCTCTATCTTTCTCTCCCTCTCTGGATTACATATACCAATAACTCATTACCTATTTTTTTAAAGGTTTTATTTATTTATTTGACACAGACAGAGATCACAAGCAGGCAGAGAGGCAGGCAGAGAGACAGGGGGAAGCAGACTCCTGCTGAGCGGAGAGCCCGATGCAGGGCTTGATCCCAGGACCCTGAGATCATAACCTGAGCTGAAGGCAGAGGCTTAACCCACCGAGCCACCCAGGCACCCCTCATTACCTATTTTTGATGCGTTACAGTTTTCAAAGAACTTTTCGTACACATCTCATTTGAACCTCTTAGCAATTGACATGGCTATGCAATTCTACATTGCAGATATACGTATCACTTACAGATTGACTTTACATTGAGAACTTTCGCAGTAATACATGGAGAAAGCCCTTTTTGCAATTCTTTCATATATGTATAGGGTCAAGAGGTTTGCTTACTCAATAAAGGTTTACTGACTCCCTACTATGTGTAAGGCGTAGGAGGTGGAAGACATATAGAAAAGAAGCAGAAATTAATTTGTCTTCAGGGAATTTATATTCTGATAGCAGTATCACGATATGTACATAAGTAACTAAAATACCCAGAAACTTCTAAAGCCCCAACAGCTAGCTTTGTCCTGGGGGTTGCAGTAATGTTTACGTGGAGAATCTTTCCATACCAGGATGTGAGATCCATGAGGGCAAGGGTTTATCCTTAACTCTCACACCTAGAACAGTACTTGGCACACAGTAAATATTTATTTAACAAATCTCACTGAATCCTCACAATCTTGTAAAAAAAAAAAAAAAAGGCAGAAGAGCAGAGTGGTTACTCCATAGGTTCTAGAATAAGTCTCCTGTGTTTGGATCCTGTCTCCATTAGTTGTAGGGAAGTGATCTCAGAGAAGTTAGTGACCCTCTCCGTGACTGGGTTTCCTGCCGTGAAAAGTGAGGATAATAATAATACCTAGTTACAGTACCTAATAATATCTCAGAGTTATCCTGAGGACCATATGAAATAATTTCATGCAAAACACTTGGAACCATGCTTGACACACAAGAAACACTGAAATCCCCATTTTACAGACAAAACATGGAGGCTTAGAGATGCTCAGCAAGCCACGCCCATGCTTTTAACTGTATCACTCGTATTTCCGAAAAAGGTGGTAAAGGAAGGCAGACCAAGGTCTGTGTCAGAACATTTTCTTGCAAAGATAAGGAAGAGTTGGTTCCTGTCTAAAGATGAGGTTGAAATTAATGGAGACATCCCCTGAAACAGTCTGTTCTAAAACAAGGGTAATTGGATTCTGGCCACGGGCTTCGTTTGCTGCTTTCCCTCTCAGGGCGTGGAGCCCCACTGGGGTTGGGGAGAGGAACTCCTGAGGCAGCCATTTCTGCACGACTCACCGGGCAGTTTATAGCACCCTTTAGACACACCATGGATAGCAGGATTACTAATCACGCTGTCTGCTGATGTAAACTCTATTTGGATACAACAATGTTTTTAAATAACCTCAAATACAATTACCACCCTGAGGATGGGGTGGTTGAATGACTAGAGAAATATCATTTAGCTCCTTCATTAACTAATTACAGTGCTCCACGAACAGTGACACAAGGCAGGGCTGTGGGGGTGAGTCACACGGCTGAGCTCAGGGGCCACAGGGGGGTTCCACGGTCTCTCTGGCACCAGCATCTGGAGGCATTCCCGAGTGGCGAAGAGGGACTCCTCCCTTCCTTGCTGTCTCCTTAGCATCCACGGGAGCTTGGGAGGCCCAGAAATCTCTCCAGGCCAGAGTGACCCACGGGGCTTCAACAAGCCCCACTTCCTTCCCTCATTGCTTGCTGTCCTTACACCCAAAGACAGACTCTCAGAGGGCTTGGACTGGGCAGGCAGGTGGCTGGTCACTCATTGAGTTAATGAACCTGTCGTCTATGTTGTCTCGAGTGCTGTGTGCAAGAATATTTGCTGGGGGCCAACAGGGCACCTGCTTCTCCACTGCCTGGGGAGCCCCTGCTGACCCGCCCTCTGGAGGAACTTGAATTCTCACTACACAGGGGCTGGCGGCGCTGTGGCTGTAGGGGGTTTTAAAAATTGTTTCAAGTTGTGAAAGTGTTTGCCAAGCACCACTTTGGACAAATCACCCTCTGAAACTTAGTTTCCTCAACAGTAAGAGGGGATAAAATTGGGCTCTGTCCCAGAGTTGTTGGATCACGTGACAGAGAGAATGTGAAGTTTCTAGCATAATGTTCGGCAAAAAGCCCAGGGCTCAGTCAACGTGGAGCTAGTATTTGTCATGTCATCATTTGACCACATGCACAGTCTTGCCGATGACATCCCACGACGGAGAGCAGATTCTGATCTCTGCTCCGCTCGCCCGGGGCGCACCTTCTGTCATCATTCAGCCTCTCGACATCGGCCAGGGGACCGACTCTTCAAAATTCTCCTCCCGCACTTTGAAAATCAGTAACAGCTGCACACTGAGTCCTGAACAACAACGTTCCCCCAGCAGCTCCAGGTTCAAACTGGCAGACCCTTCCCCCCTTGATTTGTTTTGAATAAACATTCTTTAAGAGAAGTATAATGGAGGCTGGCTGGCGGTACTGACCCTATTTTTCTCTTCTCCTCCAAAGTGAATGCCAGACGTTTCTGGGGCCAAAGACAGGATTAACGTTTCTCAGCCTAGTAAACACACCCATCTGGACTCAGCACAGGGAACATTAGCGCTCCAACCATTTCCTGTAATCAGCTTGAACGATCCAGGCCACAAGCTTGGAAATTAAATTCTAGAAGTGATTTTTCCATCCTGGAAGCTATTTCAATTACAGCTTCTTGCAGATGCACCTTGGATAAGCGGCAGACAAACCAGCCCTGGCATTATGTAATGAATCTGCCCCGCGGGAAGCTTGCCACGACACTGCAGAGAGGCCGCCTGGAGGCTGAGAGCACCTCTGCCGGACTGGGCGCCCTACCTGCTCCCAGCACCCATGGCATTCCGGGCCTCCGGCAAGACCCTGAGCAACCTGGTCCCCAGTGTGAGACTTGCAGTCCAAAGCGGGAGCCACATTTCAACGTCAGAGGCTGGGAACCCTGTGATGGGCATAAACCCTAGCGGCGGGAAAGCACTAGCCTGGCTTGAGGGAGAGGCTGTGCTCTCCAAGCTCAACGTCCAGTCAGTGGTGTGAAGGCAGGTGGAAGAGCAAGCCAAGACCCAGAGGGCGGAAACAGGGTGTAGGGATGTCTGTGTGGCTCAGCCGATTGGACACCTGCCTTCCGCTCAGGTCGCGATCCCGGAGTCTCTGGATCGAGTCCCACATGGGGCCCCTTGCTTACTGGGGAGACTGCTTCTCCCTCCACCTGCCGTTCCCCCTGCTTGTGCTCTCTCTCTCTCTCTGACAAAAAAATAAACCTTTTAAAAAATAAAAATAAATTAATAAATAAGAGCGCATGTGTGTGTGTGTGTGTGTGTGTGTGTGTGCTTATGCGCTTGGGTGTGCACGTGACTCCAGGCAACACCCTATTCAAGTGCAAGGAGACTGGCGGGTCTACCTGCCTTTGCCTATCACCGTTGTTCTTAGCATTAGAAAGTCCTTTCGGACCTGCCCCAGGACCTTTCCTTCAAGACGTCAGATTTCTGGAGCGTGAGATTCAGAGCCTGATGGGCCCTTCTGAGAATCTCATTCTCGCAGAGGCCCGGCAGTGGAGTTTCTGAGCACCATCTCCAGAATGCGGTGGGGCGAAATTTCGGAATTCGGGTTTGGTGGGCGGCAGAACCGGGCAGTTTGGGAGGTCGTCAGGCAGGTGGCAACAGGGCGATCTGAGAGCAGATGCTACTTTAGTCACTTTGCTCCAGTATGGGGACTCGGGGACAGACAGACTGGCTCATGAGGCAGGAGCCTTGCATCATTTTTTTTTTTTTTTTTTGTATCCTACACTATTTGGGGGAAGGCTCTTAGGAAGGGAGGGCTGAACATAGGAGACCTGGCTGCAGCAGCTCACCCATGGGAACCCCAGCGTGAGAGTCAACAGGGAGACAGACAGACCCACCTTCAAGTTCCAACCTTGCAGTTTCCTGTGGGACTCAAATTATTGAACTGCACCAAGTGCCAGATTCTTTGCTGTTAAAGGGGGATAACGGAGCTCCGGGTTGTCATGGGTGTGGAATGAAGTGTGAGTGGGAGGCATCGTAGGGGGTGTTTAATAATAATAGGTTATATCCAGGTAGTGCTAGATGAAAGGTTGCAGCTGGTGGCTAATGTTGAATTGTTTAGGCTACTTGGGGGGCAGTGCTGCCCTTCTGTCCGGAGGCCTCCCTTAATGTCACCATGGTGACCAGTGGGATCAGCTCATCCAAAATCAGAAGGGCCTCCCCCTGCCTTTCCTGGGCTCCTGCTTCTACAGAATTCTGCGGATGATTCCAGCAGCTCCTCACCACCTTCTCCCTACAAGCCTGCCAGAAAAAGGGCACAAGCAAGAAGCAACACAATCTGGGTTTTTTATTTATTATGGTATTTTATGTATTCTGCTGGCACAATAGAACTTGTTGGCTCTGAGCATTTTCACTGCCTCTCTTGGTCTCAAAATCCAAGAGGGAAAGATTTTAAATGATTCCTGAGTTTGTTTTTTATGATGGAAAAGTAATCATGCAAATTTAAGGTTAAAAAAAACCCTCAAATAATATAGGATGCTGAAGTCAAGTTACTTTACTTCTCCTGACCCAGTTTCCTCATCTGTAAAGGAGGGATAATAGTTAAGTCCCCGCTCTCAGGGTCATTGTGGGGACTAAATGCAGGCATATGGGAAATGCCTGGTGTCATGGTTGGCTCAGAGCAAGCACCTGACATACGTTAATGATTATCACCCACCACTGTCCTACTTCCAGCGATGGCTTAGTGTCTCCCTCTGGAAATAGTCTATGCTTGCAAGAAAATATATTTACATATTCATGTACATGGAGATATGATATCTACTGTTCTGAGACTTGCTGTTTTCACTTAATAATCTTGGGCATGCTTCCATATTAACATGTATAGATTTCCCACATTCTTTTTAAATAACCAGGTAACATTTCACTGAATGGGTGTACCATTATTTCTATGACCAAAGGAGAAACATTTCAATTATAGAATTATGAACATTTATGCAATTTAAACAATTATAGTATTTGTTGAGAAGTTTTATTTGAAAATACATGCAGAAAGCCATTTGAATAATTAAAACTTTTCAACATTTACAGGGGTTTTTTTTTTTTAGGAATTTTTATTTATTTAATTGACAGAGCGCACAAGCAGGCGGAGTAGCAGGGAGAGGCAGAAGGAGAAGCAGGCTCTCCGCTGAGCAAGGAGCCAGATGTGGGGCTCCACCCCAGGACCCTGGGATCACGACCTGAGCCGAAGGTAGTTGCCCAACCAACCAAGCCACCCAGGCGCCCTAAAACTTACAGGTCTTATAAACTTGACCCACACTGGATGACAACAGTGCTGCTGAGTGACAAACTGGAGCGTCACATTTAGAGCACCGTGAACCAGCCCGGACATGCCTAATGGGGCAGGTTAAAAACAGTGTAAGTTACTCTGCTTCTTCCAGATTAATTTGGAACAGAAGAGAACATGAAAGGAGGTGTAATACTTGTTTGTTCAAGCTTTTAACTACAATGTAAAAGGACCAGTGGTTTTACTATTATTTTTCCATTTGGCTTCCTGGCACCTCGAATTCAATCAGTGTCCTGCTGTTCAGAGGTATTTTGAAGTGTGCCAAGTCTTAATTGAAGTGGAAGTGCCTGAAACCAAGTTAATACCACGAGCAACAGGGAGTCGAATTTATGGAGGTAAACTGTTGCTAGCTCTGCATTTCAACTACTTTTGGCTCCTGGGGTCAAGTTACATTTTCAGAGTAGCCTGGATGGTTGGGAACTGAGCTGCACTGGGCCAGAGGTGCAGATCTTGTGATTCTGTTGGGCTTTGGGTTCCCTTGGAGTGTACGCATTCTGCTAAAGGGTCCAGGGACCCCAGCTGGACAGCACCTGGCATGTGAAGCCTACTGATGACACCAGCGCGGTGCTTGGGGCTAGAGATCCAATGGGCAAAAGACGAGGTGGGTCCTTGTCCTATCAGATTCTAGGCAGGGAGACAGACATAAATAAGCAAGCTAACAAAATTAAGAGAACTTATGATTGCCACCAAGAAGGAAACAAATAGGGGTGAAATAGTAACTAGGGGAATCCACTTCCCATCAGAGGTGAGGGAGGGGAGATATGGGCTGGGATTTGATAGATGCCAAGGGCCTGGCACCAGGAAGAGCTGTGAAAGACCATTCTCAGCAAAGAGGAAGAACAAGGGCAAAGGCCCCGGGGTGGGGAAGAGCTGGCTATGTTTGATGAGCTGAGAAAAGTCCAGATGACTAGATCACGGTGAGGAAGAGAAAGAGAAGAAACTCTACCAGTGGGCTCTGTGGTCTTGCAGGATCTCACAGACCATAGCCGAGAGTCTGGATTTCATTCTCAATGCTGCAGAAGAATTTAAGCAAAACGGGGATGTAGTCTGATTCCCGTCTTTTCAAAAAGATCATTTGATTGCAATGTGGAGAATGCACTGAAATGGAGGTCGGGGTTGGGGGAGGTGGAGGCCACTTGCCATGCAGGAGGGGATGGTGGTGGAGGCAGTGGCTACAACAGTGGACGACAGCTCGGTTCTTAACCCCCCCCCCCCACTCCAAGTAGGTCAGAGCCCACTGTAGGCTCTAGCAGACAAAGATTCTCCAAGGGTTCCCATCAGCTGGTTCACAAAACATCTCTCGAGGGCATGCCCAGCACAGGGGTTAAGACTTAGGCTGTCTCACGGAGTAGACCAACCCCCCATGCCCCGACAAATTAAATTGTAAGATGCCAGGCCTCAGGCACTGGTGACCAAGAGCACTAGAGACAGGGGTGTCAGGGAAGATTTTTCCCACACCACAGACACCTGCCTTCAGGACCTTTGGCAACAATGTGAACTATATCCTGTCTATGCCACCTTTCTTTTTTCTGGCCCAGAAATCCGACTGATCCCATCTCCCACACCGACAACTATCCAGACCCCTTTTGCCCACTGTAGCTACCCCTACACGGGTCTGATTTTAAAGTGGTGTTGTAACCTAAATGGCTTTTTAACGTTTGGTGTGTGTGGGAGACAGATTTAAGGTCTGGTGGCCTTGCCAGCCCCCCTCGGACTGCAGGTGAATAGGAAGGCCACATTACAGGCTTGGAATGCTGCATGAATTCAGAGAAGGCAAACCTCAGGGCAAGACCTCTTGAGAGACGGGCCAGGGGCTAAGCCCCCGTTTGAAAGCTGGATCTTGGAATGCCGACGGGGAGCCATCCTACAGTTTTTGCGAGGTGTGGCTTTTCTCTCTACTTGCTTTTAAGATCTTCTCCTTGTCTTTGACTGACATTCAGCAGTTTCACTACATTGTGTTAGGATGTGGATTTCCTTTTATTTGTCATACATGGAATATACTGTCATTCTGATTGTTAAGGGCTGAATTGTGTCCCTTCCACAAAAAACATAGTAGAAGTCCTCAGCCCCTGGTGACTGGCTTTGAGGAGAGGATTTTTAAAGAGGTGATTAAGTTACATGAGGTCATTAGGGTGGGCCGTGATATCCTTAGGAGAGGGGAGATTAGTACAGAGGTACACACAGGGAAAAGCTATCTGCAAGCCAAGGAGAGAGGTTCAGAAGAAACCAATCCTGCCAATACCTTGGTCTCAGACTTAGAGCCTCCAGAATTATGAGAAGATAAATTTCCTTAGTTTGTGTTACCTACTACATCACGTTTTAAAATGGCATTTTGGCTAGGGGAGGTCAAGAACGCCCAAATTCGATCTTTGGCTTATTACTTCTACCTAGCCCTAGTTCCCAAACTGGAGGCCACGACAGGCAGCTGGGAAGCCATAGGAGCTGTGATTGCTCCCCGTAAGCCCTGGTGCAGGGAGAGGAGGTTACGGGGGGCTGGCCCCCTGCTGCCCCCTTTACCCTACCTCTGTTGGGCTGTGAAAGCTGCTTACAAGCTTTGAGGTCTAGTATTTATTTACCACCCGAGCTTAGACTGGAGTCTCAGGTTTTGCTGCTGTGCTGGGAGGAAGAGCTGGTTTCACAGAGACCCGTTGTCATCAGGGAGAGTGCTTCCAGAGCGCGGGAGTGAGAAGACCTCTAGAGCAAGGGCAGGGCTGGTGCAGCTCAGGGAGCCGGGAGGAGAAGCAGGACAGTCATAAGCTCTCCCGGGAGGGAGCAGTCCATTCCTTCATTCCTCCTATTACTACTCTACAGGAAGGGACTCAGGAAAGAACCACATGGGGATGGAGACAAGGTCCTTTTTACTCAGTTACTCTGTCACTGGGAAATGTGGTCGACCCCAGAGGAACTTAACCTTAGAGTGGAATCCAGCACAAGCTGGGAGGAGGCCAGGAAGGGAATGTGAACTCCTTCTCTCGGAGGACCCTCCTTTTCACACAGGGCAGCTCCAATCCCATATTTTGACAATTTAAATGGACACATTTAAACTGTCCTTGCGTGTCCAACAACTGTTTTTGCGGGTCTAACAACTGTTACATTGCTTGTTCTCCCTTTCCCTCAAAGAGCTACAGTCTCCAATGATGAGGTGCTCCTCCAAATCTCGTGACCGCGACGGGAATTGTCATCTTTCTTCCCCTCTGGGTCAGCCAGCCTCTGGCTGAGTCCTCAGGGACAGAGCTCCCTCTGCTGGCTCGGGAGCTGGAGCCTTCTGGATCTTGAACAAAAGCCCTTCTTGCGGTGACATCAACTTCAAATAATTGTCCTCATAATCATCTAGAAAAACCCATTTATGGTACAGTACAGTTATCTATTGTTGTAGATTAATAGTGTTCCTGTGAAGTATAGCAAGGGCTGCGGAGTCAGCCTGGGGCCCTTGTGAGCAGTGACCTTCGGCGTATTTCTTAATTTCTCCGAACCTCAGTTTTCTCATCTGTAGAATGGATATAGCAGCACCTGTGTCAGTGGGGTTCAGTCGGGAAAACAGAAACTGCTCTGGTTGCGTTCACAAAGAGAACACGGGGAAACTGTGAAGCGTGTGTCGGAGGCCTGAGAGAACAGATCGGGTGTTTTGAGGTCCCAGAGAACAGCTGTGGGGAAGCAGCCACCATCCCCGCGGTGGAGGGAAGAGCCTGGGATGACCAGAACTGCTTCAGGTCCCTATTATTGCTCAAGAAACCTCCCCAAAGCTTAGAGCCTTACCGCTCTCGGGGTTGGCTGGTTGGCTAGGCAGTTCTTCTCCTGGTCTCCCCGAGACTCATTAATGCGGCAGTCCTGCACTGGAAGCTAGGCTGGGAGGTGTGAGAGGTAGCCCGCTCCCCCCAGCCCGACAGTCCAGAGAGGAGACATCTCACAGCACAGATGCTCCTCCAGCCTCGGATTCCTGTCTGTCCCATTGGCCAAAGCAGATCGCCTGATCTAGCCATGTCCCGCCCAAGGGGACCACTCCCGGGCCTGGATATCAGAAAGCGGGATCCATGGGGAGGGGGGTGTCACCGGTGTAATAATCCATCACAGGAACCGAACCTACAAATTTAGAGGAAGGGGCTTCCAGCCACGTACTACCTCTGGATCTTGGAGGAGGGGTGTGCTGGAGCTGGGCACAGACGTGGGGCGTGCAGGCCTCCACCCTCCTTATGCCCCACCCCACCTCCCGCCTCTCCCCCTACCTCCCCCCCACCCCGCCCATGCCCCCTGGCTGTGCCGGGAATGAGGAAAGAAGTTGGAAACTGGAACCATCTGCGGCTCCAGGGGAAGCAGTAAACAGATTTAAGAAGGGACAAGTCTCTTCCTTCACCTTCCAAACTTCCTCTGACAAAGGAGACTTGTGGCTTGCGGACTCCCAGCCCGGCGTCCCCGAGCGCAGGGTAGGATGGTGGGAGCTGAGACTCCGATGGAATGCTTCACGGTCTTTTTTTTTTTAAGATTTTATTTATTTATTTGACAGACAGAGATCACAAGTAGGCAGAGAGGCAGGCAGAGAGAGAGGGAAGGGAAGCAGGCTCCCAGCCGAGCAGAGAGCTATAGGCGGGCTTTGATTCGGGCTCGATCCCAGCACTCTGGGATCATGACCTGAGCCGAAGGCAGAGGCTTTTTAACCCACTGAGCCACCCAGGCGCCCAGTGCTTCACAGTCTTGCAGGTGTGTTGACGACTGATGGTGTGTGCACAGAGCCCAGCCCAGATGGAACATTTGATAAGGGATAACGTATTATTAACTTTTTTTTTAAGATTTTTTTTAATTTTTAAAATTTATTTATTTATTTGACATAAAGATCTAGAAACAGACAGCACAAGTAGAGCAGCAGGCAGCGGGAGAGGGAGAAGCAGGCTCCCCGCTGAGCTGGGCCCCCCGATACCTGGCTCGATTCCCGCACCCTGGGATCATGACCCGAGGAGCCACTTAACCGACTGAGCCACCCAGGCAGCCCTACGATTTTAAGTGATCTCGACACCCAACACGGGGCTCAAACCCACAACCCTGAGTGAGTAGTGCGCTCCACGGGCTGAGCCAGCCAGGCACCTGTTATTATTAACTCTTTTTAAATCTTTCCTAAGCACGATGGCACTGAACTCTCACTCACTAGATACCTCACCGTGGCATAACATAAGGAGGTAACTGAGGCTTTATTCTGTGCTGACATCTTCTCACTGCCCTGCCGCCCTCATCCATAAAGATAGTAACATTTCTCATCTCACCGGGGAGAATGTCAGGGTCTGGCACAGAAGGCCTAGAAGGTCCTAGAAGTTCACAGGGCTTCTGAGTGGATTTTTCAAACATTTAACTAAAACAGTGGCCTTGAAAGCCACCACCTTTCCGTCGCAAGATCTGGGTTTATTCAGAGAGTAAAGGTTTCTTGAGGTCTCAGAGACCTAAGGCCTCAAGAGCTCAGAGCACAGCGCTCATACCAAAGGTGCAGAGAGGAAAGCAAGGTAGGAGATCCCACCCGGGAGGAGAGAACAGTGACCAACTGGCAGAAAGAATCAGAGGGGCTTGACTGGATCTGGTGTGTTGGGCCAGAGAGAGGGTCCCACACTCTGATCCTGGCAGGACTTCCATGGGTAGACATAAATTGCTGGGGGAGTACCAAAAAAGAGGGCAAGGAGCTGTGCATTCTGTCTCAAAGAGCCATGTCCAGGCTTGTCGATATCCAGCAGGGCATGGACAACGCACCCAAAGTAGAGAATTGAAAAGAATTGAATCAGGATCTATTTCCAAAAGTGTGGGCACAACTTAGTAACGGCAATAAGAAGTCGGTACAGGAGCCTGCTACTAATAATAGCTGGGAGCTATTAACTACCACTTTTAGGCCTGACAGAGCAAGAGGAAGGACCAGTTTCTAAAACCTGTGAGCTGTGTGTTGACGGCTGCCAGGCAAATTCTGATGTGGGGCCTACAGCCAGCCCATTGCAGTGGTCCAGCAGGTGGGAAGTTTGGGGAATAAATGAGATTCTCTTTCCCCTTTCCTGCCAGTACAAGGGGTTGCCAGATTACATAAGAAATGCTTCTGCTAAAAAAAAAAAAAAAAAAAAAAAAAAAAAAAAAAGAAAATTAAATTGCTTATCTGAAATTCAAATTTAATGGGGGGTTCCTGTATTTTATCTGGCAAGTCAGGCTGGTATCCCCTTTGGCTAAACCCAGAGAGAAGCCAGAGTCCAGGACATCCTACTGATGCAGCCCCAAAGATCCCCTTGGGTTTTATCCTATAGGCAATGGAAGTAACTAAAGATTTTCAGGAAAAGGACAAATATTTTATTAAATCATTCTTTATTTAATATTTGTAGTGATACCGTGCATAATAGCATAAAATGCATTATTACAGGGAGAATGAATAAATTGCAGTGGGCACACAAGGAAATATTGTACAGCAGTGAAAAATCAACTATAGCCACATACAACATGGGGTTTTTATTCTTTTCATCAGTTTCAATTTATTGATTTTTTTGTATAGATTTCTTAAATAGCAATATTTAAATTAAAAGTCAAAGCATATTAACTTTATGTAGGGTGCCTATCTTAATTAAGTTTAATGACAGCATGTTTAAGATGACTACTATATTGTATACCTGAAACTAATATAACACTGTTTAGCTATGCTGGAATTAAAATTTTAAACATAGTAAGTAAAAGATTACTATATTGCAGAATTATTGTCAATCCCTATGTATCATTAATATATTTAAGTTGGCAATTTTGTGTTACCATATAGTTTCTTTTCAGTAGAACAATTTTCTTTTTCTTTTTTTAAAGATTTTATTTATTTGAGAGAAAGTGAGAGAGAACACGAAAGGGGAGAAGGTCAGAGGGAGACGCAGACTCCCCCGGAGCTGTGAGCCCGATGCAGGACTCCAGGATCATGACCTGAGCCAAAAGCAGTTGCTTAACCAACTGAGCCACCAAGGCGCCCTAGAATAATTTTTTTTTTCTTTTACCTGACTGCCTCCTGTTCATTTTTTAGCACATTTTTATGAAGGCATAATTTAGTCCTGTAACTATCACAAAATCCAGTTATAGAACAATTCAATCACACCTCAAAATCTCCCTATACCCTTTTGGGGTCAACTCCTCCACTAGCCCTTCTCAGCCTGTGGAAATCACTGATCTGCTTCCCATTCCTACAGCTTTGCCCTTTTCAGAATTTCATACAAACGGAGTCACACAGCATGTAGCCTTTTGAACCGGGTCTATTTCATTTAGCATGATGCCAGAGGTTCATTCCTATTGTTGCCTGCCTAGCTAATTCCTCTTCCTAAGCGTTTTTCCACTGCATGATGTACCAGTTTGTGTATCCATTCCAAAGTTTAAGGACACTTGGGATATGTATCGGTCAGGGCTCTCCAGAGAAATAAATTCCATAGGACATATACACAAATACACATATACAAGCATACATACGTCTGTATCTATCTGTATCTCTATCACCTGGATCAGTACCTGTCTCTATCTAGCAAAAGAAAGAATTCATTTTAAGGAATGTGATTGGAGGAGAGGAATGCTGGTTAAGTCCAAAAATCTGTAGGGTTGACCAGCAAGCTAGGGACTCAGGCAGGAGTTCTATGTTACAGCTTCAAGGTAGAAGTGCTTCTTTAGGAAACCTGTTTTTGCTCTTAAGGCCTTCTACTGATTTGAGGAGGCCCATCCACATTATTGAGAGTAACCATTACGTAGAGCCAATAGACTGTAAATGTCAATCACAACTGCAAATACCCCCACAGCAACATCTGGGCTAATGTTGGACCAGACAGCTGGGTTCCATAGTCTAGTCAAGTTGACACATAAAATTAACTATCACAGGATATTTCTCGTTTTGGTGAATGTGAATAAAGCTGCTCTAAACATTTCCATATGGGTTTTGTGTGGATACAAGTTTTCATTTCAACTGGGTAACTAACTCAGAGTAGGATACCTAGCATTTTTGCATTTCCATCAGCAACATGTGAGAGTTCAAGCTGCCTGCTTGGAATTGTCAGATCTTTTTTTTTAAATTTTAGCCAAGGTATGAAGTATGAAGGAGTGAAAAAAGCAAGAGTACATATGGCCTTACATACTTTTCCACAGTTATAAGAAGAAAAACTAAATTTTTTATGTGTGTGTGTGTGTGTGTGTGTGTGTACACACACATACACATGCATTATAATTCTAATTTAGAAAATAATGGTAAACTCCAACTTAAGGATAGGACTTACATCTGTGGGGAGAAGGTAGAGGAGTAAGAAATAAAAGAATCCTATAAGTCCACGTTATTATTAATGTAATGGTTCCCAGGTTAGCTGACAAGACCATGATTGTTCATTATTTCTTTTTTTCTTTTTCTTTTTTCAGACAGGAAGAGAGAGCACGTCAGCACCTGAGCAGCGTGGAGGGAGAGGCAGAGAGAGAGGGAGAGGGAGAATCTTAAGCAGGCTCCATGTCACGTGGAGCCCGATGCAGGACTCGTTCTCATAACCCTGAGACCACGACCTGAGTTGAAATCGAGTCAGACACTTCACTGACTAAGTCACCTAGGTGCTCCCCACTGTTCATTACTTCATTAAAACATGAATACATTTTAAAAGGGCCACACGTGGACAAATGATGACAATGCACTGAAAACCAAGAATTGTGATAAATCCAGTTCTGTTTACTTGAAGTCCCATTTAAAAAAAAGAGAAAGAAAGATTAGGGGCAAAATGGGTAGTGGATTAGAAGCGGGAGAGAGTAAGGGCATGAAGGACTGGGAAGGAAAGCTATTCCTATAATCAGTGGAAATTAGAGACCAAAGGCTTGGTGGGGGTAGTGTAAATGACAAATCAGAGGGGAAATGGAATGGACAGGGACTATGGATCAAAGGAATATAGGGAGTAAGAGAGAGAGTAAAGTACATGGTCAGTGTTACTGGCTTGCAGGAATGATGTCATTCCAAGACAAAGATGCCAGAATGGAATTTTGAGGAGGGTGAAGAGCCCATGAAATTATTCAGAATTCAAGCAGGGAGCTCAGGAAATGGAGAGAGTCTTGGGAATAATTTGTATAGAAAAGCCAAATGTGTTACATGTGTTATTTCATTGACTTTTTACAGCAATCCTGTGTGCTATTTTATACATATTTGACAGAGGAGAAACAGAGGCACCAAAGGAACATTGAGTGGAGTTAAGGGCCCTGTAGAGATCAGAAAACTGTAAATCTGTAATGGTGACCATTGACGAGGTTATCCACTTTTTCTCTGGCAATCCTTGACAGCCAGTGAAAAGGAGCAAATAGAAGAAGCTAAAGTTAGGGGTTTGGGGTGAAGGACAAGGGGGTGAGGAGTGAGGGCACTCTCCTGACTGATGACCCTGTTGAGCAGGACCCTGGGCTTGCCGACTCTGAGACCAGAGAGTCCAAGGATGACACGGTGGGGCACGTCGAGACCTCTGGAGGACTAACAGATTCCTGGCCCTCAAAGTCACAGACCACAGATTTGAGGACTCCTTCCTTTTCATGTAGGTCATTGGCTTGCGATTTTTCTAAATTGATTCTAGATGATTTTACACACCGCAGCCTCTGATAACAGGAGGGGCTGAGATGGCTGTTCTTATTTATTTGACAGAGCGAGAGCGAGAGAGCGCGCACAGGCAGGGGAAGTGGTAGACAGAGGGAAAGGGAGAAGCAGGCTCCCTGCTCGGCTTGATCTCAGGACCCTAGGATCATGACCTGAGCCACAGGCATCAGATGCTCAACCAACTGAGCCACCCAGGCGCCCGCACACAACTCTCTTTTTAAGGAGCTGGTAAATGTCTTTTTTTCTGTTCATTGGGTTTTCTGTGTACGTATTATTAACGCATCCCCAAATACTCCCTCACTTGTTTGTTCTCCTTCCAATAAGATCAAACAAATTAGGTGTTCATCACATTTCATATTCTTGAAGAAATCTCTGAGCCTTTCAAACAATTGTGGTAAAATAAAACTCACCATTTGAGCCATTTTTAAAAAAGATTTTATTTATTTATTTGACAGAGAGAAATCACAAGTAGACTGAGAGGCAGGCAGGGAGAGAGAGGGAAGCAGGCTCCCTGCTGAGCAGAGAGCCCGAGGTGGGACTCGATCCCAGGACCCTGAGATCACAACCCGAGCCGAAGGCAGAGGCTTAACCCACTGAGCCACCCAGGCGCCCCCCCATCTGAGCCATTTTTAAGTGTACAGTTTAGCGGCATGAAATGCATTCATATCACGGTGCAGCCATCACCGCCCTCTGTCTCCAGAACTTTTTCATCATCCTACACTGAAACTCTACCCATTAAACAGCAAACAGAAACTTTCATTTCCCTTTTCCCCACCCTGGCAACCACCGTGTTACTCTCTATCCTTCTGAATGTAAATGGAATCATACAATATTTGTCCTTTGTGACTGGCTTATTCTACTTAGGATGACATCTTTGAGGTTCCTCCATGTTGTAGCATGTGTCAAAATTCCTTCCTTCCGGGGGCGCCTGGTGGTTCAGTTGGTTAAGCATCTGCCTTATGCTAAGGTCATGATCCGGGAGTCCCCGGCGGGCAGGGGGGATCAAGTCCCACATCAGGCTCCCTGCTCAGCAGGGAGTCTGCTTCTCCCTCTTTTTCTACTCTTCCCTGCCTTTCTCTTGCTCTCAAATAAATTTAAAAAAAAAATCTTGAAAAAAAATACCGTATTAAGGCCAAATAATATTCCATTGTATGCAGATACATTTAGTTTATCCAACCATCCAGCCCATACTTTTTTATACAACAACACCTGCACTGCTCAACATTCCCATCAACAGAGCACAAGGGTTCTCTGCATTGCTGTCAATTTTTAAAATTTATTATTATTATTATTTTTTATAAACATATAATGTATTTGTATCCCCAGGGCTGTCAATTCTTTTTTTTTTTTTTTTAAAGCCATAGACTTTTTTTTTTTTTAAAGATTTTTATTTATTTATTTGACAGACAGAGATCACAAGTAGGCAGAGAGGCAGGCAGAGAGAGAGAGGAGGAAGCAGGCTCCCTGCTGAGCAGAGAGCCCGATGCGGGCCTCGATGCCAGGACCCCGAGATCATGACCTGAGCTGAAGACAGAGGCTTTAACCCACTGAGCCACCCAGGCGCCCCTGTCAATTCTTTTTATTTTCTCTTTTTGTTTTCTGACAGTAGCCATCCCAAGCTGTTTCAGATAGCTTTTCCTTTTGATTATTCTATATCAATTTTTTTTGTTGTTTTTTTAGATAGTTCCTCCTCCTCTGACTTCTCTTGTTAGGTTAGTGTCTTCCCATGCTCTCAGCCCTCATATCTTCTTCGCCCTCCCCAAGTGAAGCTTTCACTCATACTGAGACGTCTGGACGACAATGACTCCTGAAGACTGATTCCTCCCAAAGCTAGTCTGGGCCTCTGCATGAGCTCCTGATGTCTATATCCATGTGTACAACAAGCAGCTTTAAATACGTGTCCCAGGGCGCCTGGGTGGCTCAGTTGGTCGAGCAACTGCCTTCGGCTCAGGTCATGAACCTGGAGTCCCAGGATCAAGTCTCACATCAGGCTTCCTGCTCGGCAGGGAGTCTGTTTCTCCTGCTGACCTCTCCTACTCTCATGGTCTGTCTCTCTCAAATAAATAAATAAATAAAATCTTAAAAAAAAAAAAATACATGCCCCATCAGCAGATGCAAAGCCAAACTTAACTTTCCCTGAAACCTGTTCTTCCTCTTGCACTTCCTGACTCAGTGAAGGGCTCCACGACGTGCGCAGACTGCCAAGCCATTAACGTGGGAATTCTCTCCTTTTTCCCTCTCTCTCACCCTTCTGCCTCCTGGGTATCTTATATCCATAACCTTCCGTCTTTTCTCATTGTTACTGTTGAAATTCACTCAATCTATGCCCCCTGATCTCTTGCCTGGACTACGGAAATTATGCCCCAGGAGCTCTCTCAGCCTGAAATCTCCCATCCCTATAATGACCCGCACATCTGCTTGAGTTCTTCGGCTAGCATACAGATCTGATCTGACTCCTCTGCTTAAAAGCTCTGCATACACATGAAGGAATAAGGACCAAGAACAAGGACACGTCTGAAGACGTGACTAATGCCACCAGGATTAGAAGTTATCCTTTTGGCTAAGATCACGTGTAGAACTTATTAGGAGGATCTATTTTTGTCACGGCACAGGCATAGACAAGTTGGCCAATGGAATAAGAGAGCCCAGAAACAAACCTGGGCAGACAGGAAGCTCTGGTGACAAGAAGGTGCCCAGCTGAGTCGGCCCTGCAAGAGAAGCTGCGGCAAGCAGTGTAGTTGGTGGATGGCCTCCAGGTCTCCTCCGGGACAGAAGGCCGCGGCTTCATCCCTGCGCAGCATTCACGCAGGAGCCATCCTGCCATCTCCCAGGGCTTTCAGCCTGTCTGAGATGGCGGAATGACTGCGGCTGGGCCATTTCTGCTCCACACGGGAGTTTTTCTAAGGGGCACTCTTTGCCCTGGGGCACCTCGATGGCCTAGCCAAGACTTTGAGTCACACAATGTCGGAGGCAATTGCTAGCCAATCCTTCCTTCCTTCCTTCGACAAGTCTCCAACCTCTGCTGTGGGAGTCCTGACCTACTCCAGTTCTCTCCTCCTTCCATCCTTCACAGGTTTCCCTTGGGGCATCTCTTGCACATCAAATCCCATTCTGGTGTCTTCTTAGAGGACCCCAACTGCACAATGACAGAGGGAGCATATCCCATCAACTGGGGGCAGGGGAGAGCTGTTCAGTAACTGCAGTTAAAAAATAATGGTTGGGGTGGGGGGGATGGGTGAGCTCAGTGATGGGTATTAAGGAGGGCACTGATTGCATGGAGCACTGGGTGTTCTACACAAACAATGAATCATGGAACACTGCACCAAAAACGAATAATGTACTGTATGGTGACTTACATACATACATACATACATACATACATAAAATGGTTATCTGGGCATCTGGGTGGCTCAATCAGTTAAGAATCTGCCTTCTGCTCAAGGAAATATTTGGAAAAATATTTGACATTATCTTTTAAATTGAATATTCACGTATCCTGGGACCCAACAATTCTACTTTAGGTACAAACCCAAACAGACCAAAGAAAGCTACCTATGTAGTAGGAGATAAACAAAAGTATGTTCATAGCAGCACCATTCATAATAGAAAAAACCCAGAAGTGATCCAAATATCCATCAATGAGAAATCAGACAAAGTGGGGTTTATTCACACACTGGAAATCACACAATAGTGAAAATGAGTAAGTCAGATACATAAAATATGGCTGCATCTTAAATTAGGCGAGAAAAATCTCAAAAGGATACAGAAGCACATTTATTCCTATATAAGAGACTTTACTTTTTTTTTTTCTTTAAAGATTTTACTAATTTAGGGGAGCCTGGGTGGCTTAGTGGGTTAAAGCCTCTGCCTTTGGCTCAGGTCATGATCCCAGGGTCCTGGGATCAAGCCCAGCACTGGGGCCTCTCTGCCCAGCAGGGAGCCCGCTTCCCTTCCTCTCTCTGCCTGCCTCTCTGCCTAATTGTGATCTCTGTCTGTCAAATAAATAAATAAAATCTTAAAAAAAAAAAAGATTTTATTAATTTATTAGAGAGACAGAGCACAAGCAGGGGAGAGGGGCAGAGGGCAGGAGGAGAAGCAGACTCCCCACTGAGCAGGAAGCCTGACATGAGGCTCAATCCTAGCACCCTGGGATCATGACCTGAGCCGAAGGCAGACACTTAACTGAAGGAGCCACCCAGGTGTCCCCAGGCTTTATTTTTTTAGAGCAGTTTTAGGTTTATGGAAAAATTGTGCCCAAAGTACAAAGTTCCAATACACCCTCTCCCCACCATAGCATACAGTTTCTGTAATATTACCATCTTGCATTTATGTGGTATGTTTGTTGCAAGTAACGAACCAATACTGATACATTACTATTTACTAAAGTCCCCACAGTTTACATTAGGATTCACTCTTTGAGTTGCAGAGTTCTAAGGGATCCACCAAACAGTATCAGACAAAATAGTTACACCGCAGTAAAAACACTCTGTGCACCACCCATTCCTCTTCCTTCCTCTGCCCCTGACAACCATAATCTTTTTAGTCTCCACAATTACACCTTTTCCAAAATGGCACATAACTGGAATCATACAGTGTGTGGCCCTTTCAGACTGGCTTCTTTCACTTAGCAATATACATTTAAGATTCTTCCATAGGCTTTTTTGGCTTGATAGCTCTTTTTTTTGTTCTTTTTCTTTCACTGAATAATATTCTATTGTCTGAATATATCACAGTTTATCCATTCACTTATCGCAAGACATGGTAGTTGCTTCCAACATTTTGCAATCACGAATGAAACTGCTGTAAATATCCACGCACAGTTTTTTGTGTGCACTTAATTTTTCAACTTATTTGGGTAAATACCTAGGACCTATGTTTAGCTTTGTAAAAAAACCTGCCAAAATGTCTTTGAAGGTGGTTGTACCATTTTGCACTCCCATCAGCAATGAATGAGAGTGCCCATTGCCCTGCATCCTTGCCAGCATTTGGAGTTTAGCTATTCTAATAGGTGTGTAGTGGGCATACTCGGGGGGGGGTATACTCTTTTTTATTATATTTAAAACAATTAAAAATATGTTGTATACATACAACAGTCTCTCTCTGTATATAGTTGTATTCCGTTTAAATACATACATGGAATAAAAAGTTATAAAAAGGAGAACAAGAAATGGCGAAGATTGGTGATTATTTTATTTTCACCCCATGAGAGGAGATCCAAGAGGATCACTTAGTGTGGGGGTGAGGGAGGCAAACCACACATTTGGTTGTAAAATGTTGTCACATTTTTTTTTTTAGAGTGGAGCGTTCACAGCTATTATTACACTGAAAGCAACTAAATTAATAAAGGTGGGTTGTGTGTTGTTGGCTGAAAAATGGCCTAGCAAAGTTGCCTAAATCCTAATCCCCAGAATCAGTAAATGTGTTTCAGGGGGGAAAACGGACTTTGCTGATGTGATTAAAGGTGTTGAGTTGGGGAGATTATCTTGGGCCCAGTGTAATCACAAAGGGTCCTCACAGGTGAGAGGGAGGGAGGAAGATCAGTCAGAAAGAGGTGTCAGGATAGAAGCAGAGGTCAGAGAGGAAAGAAGTTGCTATGCTGTTTCTGAAGACGGTGGATAAGGCCAAAATATAAGGAATGCTGGCAGCCTCTAAAAGCTGGAAAAGGCAAGGAACCCATTCCTTCCCTAGACTTCAGGAAGAACCAGCCCTGCCAATACCTTGATGTTAGGCTTGTGAAACTGACTTTGGACTTCTGACCTCCAGAATTCTAAGATAATAATTCCTTTTATTTTAAGGCTCTAAGTTTGTCACAGCAGTAATAGGAAACTAATACAATGGGCCAGGCATGGATCAAGATTAGGTGGATTATGATAAATCCAGTTCTACACCTAGGTCCAATAAAAGCAAAAAACCCCAAACAAAAAATCCTTCACAACACAATTCTTTAAGCCAACCTCTCTCAGCTCTCAAGACCCCTACACCATGCCTTCCCCTCTTCTCCCTCCCCAAATAACTATATACTTTAACCCTGGATCCTGGTCTCTGAGCACTTTGCTATTCCCACTGACTCTTAAGTTAGGAGTTCAACTTCCTTGCCATGGAGTCTATGAAGCTTTCCAGGTTCAAATCCCCCTCAACCTCAGTAAATGTTGGCAAAGCCAACTCTTAAGGCGCTGTTTAACTGGGACCTTTAAGGTTGGGCAACAAGCTAAGAAATCTTTATCACCACCTTTCACTAGGAACGGGTACAAATTCAGTAACATTCTCCTAAAGGTGGTGGGGAGAGGGGACGTAAGCGTACCGTGGACGGTTGTGGGAAAACAAAAACAAAAACAAAAACATACCACAGGGGGCACCTGGGTGGCTCAGTGGGTTAAAGCCTCTGCCTTCGGCTCAGGTCATGATCCCAGCGTCCTAAGATCGAGCCTGAGCCTCACATCGGGCTCTCTGCTCAGCAGGGAGCCTGCTTCCCTCTCTCTCTCTCTGCCTGCTTCTCTGCCTACTTGTGATCTCTCTCTCTGTGTCAAATAAATTAAATCTTTGAAAAAACAAAAACATCCTACAGGCCTACAGCAGTTTGAAAATGGTTCCCTCAAGCAAGACTTCATCTCCCATCTACATGATGGGTATCTGCAAACACAACCTTAAGTCTGTGCACGTCTCTGCCCAAAGATTTTTTTCCCCACTCCAAGAATTAAGTAAGGGGTTTGAGGGCATTATCACTGCACCTTACACGGACTCGATGAGTCATTTTAACGGATAAGTAGAGCGCTCTACTCACCACCTTATCCGACGAGATGACGGATGGGGGAAACTGAAACTTATAAAGCAATCTACAAACAGCCTGCCTAGGCCGGGAATACCTATTGCGGGAAAACACGCCCAAAAGACACGGCCGGACTTAGGAAGCCCGAGGGGACCCAGAGAGCGCAGTTCCCAGCTCAGCCCCGACCCGACGTCCACCACAGCCCCTCCAGCACGTCGCGCGGGTCGGCGGTTGATGACCACGGGTCGACTGTTTTGATGAATAGAGGACGGCTAGAAAGGCCGGCAGGCTCGGACACCACGCGGAGCCAAAGCACGAATCCAGACGCAGTTAAAGAAACCGCTCTCAGGCTGGACGAAGGCGGAGCCGTAGCACAAGCTGCGCCCACTGAAGAGCCCTAAAATGCTCATAGCAGGGCTAGGACAGCCCCCAGCGCGAGGCACTCTGGGATTTGTAGTTTACTTCCCCGCAAGCGTTTTTCCCACTCCCGTCTCCCCGCCTTAACGTCGCTTTTATTGTCTCCCTCTTCTTCTAGCACGCCGACTTCCTGGTCGCCGCACGTCCTCACGTATGACTACACTACCCAGAAGTCTCTTCTTCGTGACCCAGCGCGCCGCGGGCACCGGCCTTCTCCTCTGGACTACAGTTCCCAGAAATCCTCTGGAGAAGTGTTTCCCTCTCTCCTTTCCAGGACCACAATTCCCAGAACCTTCAGCTGCACGGCGGTTCCCTTTTCACTCGATCTCTTCTTGAGCTGGCTGGGCTTCAGCCGGCCAGCAGGCACTCAGCGAAGACGTGATTCGTCGGGACTGGGCACAGGGTTTCCTTAGCGGCCTGTTTTTCCCCCCACTCAGTTATTCCCTTTACAGGCCGTCGCGGCTGGCCTGAGCGGTGACCTGGCGGGCCGCGCCTGCGCTCTGCCCCGTTTCCTGCCTGGCTGGTGGCGGTGGCCATTTTGTTCATCCTCCTCCTCCTCCTGCTCCTCCTGGTTGGAGCGCAGTGTCCGGAGCGGGCTGGGGGGAGAGAGCCCGAGAGCAGGGTTCGGTGGCTTTTCCTCTGTCCCCAGCCAGTGCCCGGAGCCCCCCTCCCCTTCCTCCCCACCCCCTCCCCTCCCCAGCCCTGCCCTCCCCCTTGTCCCGGGATCGCTCCGTCGCACCCACCATGATGGAAGACGACGGGCAGCCCCGGACTCTGTGAGTACCCGAGACGGGGGTTGCCAGGCGCCGAGAGGCCCGGGCACCGCGGGACGCTGAGGGAGGGAGCAGGAGAGTGGGGCCGAAGCTGGGACTTACGGCGGCTCCCTGGCCGGGGTGGCGCTGACGCGAAGTGCATTCCTCTTCTGTCCCCTTTTCCTTGGGAAGGAAGCCCTCCCTTCCCCCAGTCACTTCCTGGGGTCTGGGGTTGGTTTCGACCTCTTCCTCTCGCGCCCTTCTTTGCACACCTCTCCTAGGCCGGGTTTCTGCACGGCTGTGGCTGTCAGGCCCGGGAGAGCTCCTGCTCCCCCTCTGCTGTGGGGGCCCTGGACTGGGCCGGGAGCTGCCGGTCCCCACGGGGGCAGGGCCTGGGTGGGGGTGGGACCGGGGGTGGGACCGCAGCCTCGAGCCCCGCGGGCCCCGAGGAATTAGCGCTCTCGCCCTGCACGTCCCCCAGCTCCATCGCTCCCCGCTCTTCTCCCAAGCTAAGCTCTCCGAGGAAACTGGACATTCTGACTCCACTCAACCCCCTTCTCTCTTTCTGCCCCACGTGCCCCCGCCCACGCTGTCAGAGGTACTCGCCAAGCGCCCGCTACTTTTGAAGTGCAAAAGGGATGCCTCTTGCCGCGGGAGCATCTTTCCCTTCTTGGAAGTTTACTTTGAGCACTACCTACGCTAAACTGACAACCAGTTGTTAAACTGCTTTTGCTCTTTTGGTGTTACCTCCTCCTAATCTGTGTGCGCTTTGAGACCTTCAGAATTGGATCAAGTGATGTCTAGCCACTATTCGATGTGTGTCTTCTGAGCGCCTTTTCTTTTATCTTGCTGTTTTTTTGTTTTGTTTTGTTTTTACCTGAAGCCTGATCTAATGAATGAATTTCATCTTCCAACCGCTTATTCGACTTTTCCTTTCTTTTCTAATGAAGAGTGATGACTCAGCATTTGCATTCCTTTCCGGATAATGTGGCACTCCTTTCTTTTTCCTGCATTAAAAAAAAAAAAAAAAAAAAAAATCGGAGTAATTGCTAATTAAATGTTGGCTACCTTCGGTTTTCCTAGCCTCTGGAAGCTCAGCGCACCTACCTCGAGTACCAGGAGTCAGATCGCTGCTTTGTTTTCTCTTGCCTCTGCCTGATATTGATATGATCATAGTCCACTTGGCTCTGCTCTCTGTTGGGGAAATTACTTTGGGGGAATAGATGAAGGTGGGTGGATACTCAGGAAGTTTGACTAGGTTCTCATCTCTTCTGCCAAAGAAAGTCCATTGGGTAAAGAAGATAGATACCTGTTTACAATGGTTTGGTTTTTTTGTTTCATTTTGGGGAGGGTTTGGGGTGGGCTTGCACTCTTTTATTCCTATTTTTCTGTCTTAACTAAAGTATTTGCCATCCTGTTTTGAGAATTTGAGGCGAATTTAAGCCCATCAAATGCTTCAGCGAAAAGTCTGTTCCGGAGAACATTTATGTTTTTATTTTGTGCTGTCTCCCATTGCTTACTTTTTTCCCCAGAAAAGAGAGAATTGGGATAATTTGAAATTTGCCCTTTAAGATCTGTTGAAGCCAAGGTTGGGTAGTTAGCCACATGTGCTTTGATGGAAGCATCTGGGAAAGTTGAATTTAGTGCTAGCTAGTGTATATTGAACAAAGAAAAGTTACATTGTATCGAAACACCTGAAATGTCATCATTGCATCATAATAGCTACTGAATAATTGGTAAATTCTCATGGTACCTTTCTCATTAACTGTATCTGTCTGTTCCTTAAGAAGAGAAATTCCTGGTTTTGTCCGGCTAAATAATATGCCATTTCACTACCTTTAATTCCTATAACTATCTTTGCATTTGCCTTATCTTCATCTCCATCAGATCTTGGACCCTTCTTGGGTAGACTAATGAGCTAACTTTGTTGCTTATTTCTTAACCTCTACTTTCTCCAATCTCCTGTTCTTTCTCTGAAACACACTTAAGTCGTCTACGTTTACAGTTGTCTAAGATTATGTGACGTGCATACATGTGACTAAAGAAACATCTTGAGCTTAGTTGTACCTGTATGTCAGTACATTTTTACTATTCTGTCTTCCTTTTTCCTTCTCCCACTCTTCTCTATGGGAAGGGTTTTTTTTTAGACAAGGACTGCTACATCTTCCTAGGTCTTAACCCTGCAGCACTTAGTTCACTGCCTGGAACACAAGAGGTACTCAAATATTTTACAATGATTATACTTCTTTTCATTGAATTAATATTAAGTTTGGTTTTTTTTTTTTCAAGTCCTGATTAATGTAAAATTATGAACTGACATGACCGTGTCATACATGGTGTGGTCTGTTGATTTGTATATATATTTTTTAAAACCTTCAAATGTGGAATTTTGAGATAAAAGCAAATGTTTCAGAATTGGGATTTCTTGGTCAGATTTTAATAAAAATAATGAACAGTATGGTTTTTTCTAAGCTTTCATTTTACCTAATTCCCCTCAAAGGGTTCTCCTAGGTGTAAGTAACATAACAAAAACTTTGAACGTTAACTTTAGAGGTTGACATCTAGTAGGGTTTTATTTTGTTGGTTTATGGAGATCCTTTTATTTTATATTGTGATCTGTGGGTTAGGTTTTCACGTGGCCAATATATTTTAAAAGAATGTACTCTTAACAAAGCTTATCTTAAACTGTTTCCTTAAAATGCCTGTGTGTTACTAGTGAGGTTTTTTTCCTGCAGACACACACAAGCTAAGACATATGGTTCTATCATCAGAAAACAATATGGTGTTTATAGCCTAGGTAGGTCTTTAAATATTCATTACCTACAGTATTACTAATTTATTTGATGGTATTTAAAGTGGTATAGAATTGCTTTGATGTTGAGCCTAAAGTTTATTTATCCTTTAAAGGTCTGTTTTCTGATGTTCTTTGTTCTTATTTGACATTTATTTTGGGGTAATATGTATTTGATAACTTGTGATCTAAAAAAACAAACGAGATCATGCTGTGTAATCTGGTGTTGGAAATAAACTACCTGACACCGACCTTGTGGGACCCACATTTCGGACTTGTGGGTAGCTTTTGAGTGCACAGATTTGATGCATGGTATATCTGAATCTATAACACAACATTAAATTACAGTGGTATTCTATTGTAGTTTAATTAACTTCATTTATTTCATGCCTCAAAATGAGTAGGAATTGTGGATCTGGGATTACACCATGGTATGCAGTGCCATCCTTTAAGGCTGTTCTTTCTTTCTGATAGAGGCTGTCAAAAGGAAGAAATAAAGCAGTGATTTAGAATATAATCTGAACATCTGAGGGCAGTAACAGAAGAAACTATTAGATCCTGTTATAAAATTGATGAGCTATATGATGGATTTTGCTGTATTATGGCTGTAATTAAGCACCTCGGCCAACTTAATCATATTCTGTTTCTTTAAAATGTGTGTATCTATATCCCTTATGTAGGTGGTCAGTTCACTTATACTCACCCTGTATCTTTCCTCTACCTTGCCTCCTTCCTAAAATGAAATACTGACAAATTGATCAGTTCGTTAGAGGCCCATTGAAGGATATTGTTACAAAATCTCTTCTAACATAGGAGCTTGTCAAGAACAAAAGTAAAAATGTTACTTTCATGGAAATTTAGCTATAGTTTCTTGTGTAAACGTGCATGAATTAATTTCAACCTTGATAGGGCTACTCTTTTCAGAGTGAGAGCACATTCAGTGTTGAAAAAGCTTGGTTAGCCTTCTGAAAGGCATGATGTTCTTAACTTAAAATTCTGCCCAGTTGGACATAGGAAGTAGTTTGGCAATGTGAACTTTTGCCTACTGTGAAACTGCCAAGTTTCTAGTCTCAAATTGGATTTTAACCCTTACGTTAGGGATAAAAGCACGATTTTCCATTTTTAATGCTTTAGTTCCTACAGTTCCTGTTCATAGAAGACAAAATAGACCTAAGGTATGCCTTTTTTTTTTCCTCGAGTAAAAAATTGTTTTAGAATTTAAGTGTTTACTCTTTGAATTCATCTTTTAATATAAGAATTTGAGCCATTTGTTTTTTTCTATTATTTTGTATGTTCTTCAAGTACAAATTTTATACTTAAATACTTGGAATTTTAGAATATATTGACTGCTTCACAAGAGAAAGAGTGAAGTGTGGAAACTATAATTTAGAAAGAGAAAATAAACTTCAGTGTACTGCCAAGAGATGCCATAATTTCCAGGTCAGGTGTTGAACGTCTGCCTTAAATATTTTTGTTAGTATTTATTTGGGGACATAATTTTATGGTAATGTAAGGTACGTAAGCTGTGTCATACTGTATTTTAAAAGCTATAAGGAGTTCTCTGTTGAACATTATGAAGGATGAAGGTATATGCAAATGAATGAATTACAGAACTTGAGTAAAGGAAAAGGCAGTCAGATTTGGGTAAAATTCAGGTGAAATTATATGGTGAATTACATCCCTTTCAGTCTGGTAAATTAAGATGTTCTGCGTGTTGTTATGGAAGACCTTTTTTATATTAGTTTTGGAATTTAGCTTGCTACTTTCCCACTGAACTTTTAGAGGAGATATTTAAAAAATAGGAAACCTTAACCTGGATTTTTGTATTTCATGACATTCTAAACTTAGATTATCATTTTGCTCTTTGGCATCGGTGCTTGAAGTGTAAATTACTATATCGAAACATGCTTGTAGAAATTCTTCAAAATTTGTAGCTTACTCTGAAAAGATTGACTTGAAATAAAAATCCTATTAAACTGTAAGAGCTTTAATTGTGCCTGTTAGGTGTGGAAAGTAACTAATGCCCATGCAGCTTTTTTCTGAACAAATCAATATTTAAGCAGTAATGCAAATTTAAAACTATTTAGTTTACTTAAATTTCATGATATAAAAGTGGTGATCTATTTTAACTTTGTTATTAATGACAATATGTGAAAATCAGTTTTACCCATTCCTCTTTTTTTCTCTTAGAAATTGACTAACTAGCACTTTAGGCTAAATGAATATAACATTTAGGAGACCAAGGTCACTTATTCATTTACTTTATAGATAGTTCTACCTTGTACAAAAAGAAATTATTCCCTGGATACAGGCTCACAAATCCCTCTGAGATAAAAAGGGACAGGCAGTTGTCTGGCAAGCTTATGATCCTATAACCTTTTGCTACTGCTGGAAAAAGTGTGTCATTCCATGGCCTACCAATGGGTCTGCTCTACTTTAATTATAAGAAAAAGATGGCATAGTAGACCTAAAGCTGTTTGTCACTGGTTTAGTGGTTAAGTAACATCGGACTTGTGGTTCAATTTTAGTACAGTGTAGATACTAGTACCCATTGTAGTGAAATTCTTACCTGAACGGGGAAATTGCTACTCATTATTAATCAGATAATTTTTTTTTACACTTTACCTTTCTTGGTTTATTTTTCCCTTTCGGAATGTTCCAGCTTAAAGCAGTTATGTATTTAATATGGTAACCATAGATGCAAGGCTTATTTTGGTCTCAGTACTCAGTTTCCAGATGTTATATATTATTATCGTTAGGAAAATAAAACAAATCTTTTTAATTTCCAGGAGAAGCTATGTTAAACTTTACAAATTAAATATTGTTTGGGTCACTAGGTTATTCACAACAAATGTGAGTTTTAGGATTTATACACCGAGTACCAGAAAGACTTAAAATTTAAGTTCAGCAATTTATTAAGCTAAATTAATATTAAATCCATGTCACAAGAGAAACCAGGTGGTCATTTCTGGGTGGTGGTGGTATTTTTTTCTGAGTTTATCTGTATTCTGAATTTTTTAATACAGGATGCATATATTCAATATGTAATTAAAAAAAAAAATCCCAGATCTTTAAATAGGCATAGTGAAAAGTATACCTACATGTCTTAAATTTCCTCTGAATTTCTGAAAAAAATCTTTATATTTGCTTTTTTATCTATATAACGATATATTTTGTTGCTCTCATATATTTTAGACTAGGAAATTTTATCGTTTTGTCCTGCTTTCCTAAAACAATGAAGATACGTCATTGAAAAATCTTGTTTAGCAAGACAAAACAAAACCTTCTAATCTCTGTGTTTTGCTAACTTTACTCTAATTCTGGTCTTTGTTCATGTAATTGCTTTTATTGGGGGTCTAAGATAAACTTACCTTATGTCTAATGCCTCTTTATTGATCAGGTGTTATAATTAATCAGTATTTTTGGTGATATTTGTGTGTGTGTGTGTGTGAGAGAGAGAGAGAGAGAGAGAAAAAGAGAGACACACGTACACACATTATTTTGAATTGTGTTTTACATCCAGAAATTGTAGTTATGTGTAGACTGGCTTAAATTTTTTTATTATTTTTATTCTAATAAATAAGATGAGAGTGATATGTAGGATACAGAATAATAATGCTTTTGGGGTATGCAAGGTCACATTGATTTCTTTAGAAAATGTTTGAAGTGATACTTTAGTGGCCTAATTTAGTACCTTAGAACACTTGGGCTGCTTTCCTAAATGAGGGTTAATCTTACTTGCACAGGACTAGACTTAATTGGAAAAAATTTTATTGAAGACAGAGGAAGTTAAAATGAAATAAAAGGTATTAATGCATTAGAGCCAGAGCTGAAGGGAAATTGCTGATAATGTATTCTTTTTTTCTTGAACAGATACGTAGGTAACCTCTCCAGAGATGTGACAGAAGTCCTTATCCTTCAGTTATTCAGTCAGATCGGACCCTGTAAAAGCTGTAAAATGATAACAGAGGTAAGATCTCCCAGTTCCATGTGCGGACAGCGGGATGTTTAATGTTGTGACATCCATGAGTTGATGAGTATCATTTTAAAATATCATTTTAAGCCTCAAGTTATTCTGATGGAGAGATTCATGTTTGTTGTGTTGACTTACTACTTGGATCTGGCGATAAACGAGGTTTAGAAGGGAGTTTTATTTGAAAGGACAAAGTTTGTGTGCCGTCACTCTCGTACGGTCATTCTTCAGGGTATCGTTACATTCAAGTGATTCTGCTTGTAAAAAATTGTTAGCACTTATCTCAAGAGCGCTGAGAAGCTAGATAATGTTTCGTACAATTCCAGTGAAAATGTTCCTGATTCAGGTGATACACATGTAAAGTTTCGGAAGCGGTGTAGTAAAAGAACGGCAGGTTCTTACGTGCACAGTGGAGCGCCGTGCCCCTCGCCTCTCTCTACTGAGTACTAATGACAGCAGCTTTACACAGACTGTTAGGGCGATCATTTTATTTTATTTTCCCTTTTGCAAAGAAAACTTCCTTTTTATACTCTCCTGGTTAAGATTGTGTATAGAAGTGCCCAAAGATGTGTTTCGGTTTGTTCTGTTCTTCCTTTCTCTTGATTCTCCCGCACACTTCTTAGACTGTTCACTGTCTACCAGCCGTTCCGGTAAGTGCTAGAGATTCGCTGCTGAATCAGACAGTTCTTAGCACTGTACAATTTTACAACCTGATGAAGGAGACAGAGTAGTTACTAGGCACTAATGACAGAGGATGAGAAATGCTGTGGCAGCAGGCATACCAAGTGCTGTGGGAGCACTGGGGTCCAGTACAGTCTTGGGTCCGGGAGGCTTTATTGGAGGAGTCAGTGTCTAGGCTGAAACTGAAGGATGGCCGTGGGATCTGAGGAAGAAGGGATTCCGTGGGAGAGAAGAATGTTGGTCCAGTGTGGTGCTCATGAGAGTAAGTGGGAAGGTAGAGACCGTAGCGTGGTCGGTGTTCTGAATGGGTTAGTCACAAAAGGTGCCAGGAGGTGAGGCAAGAGTGTTGGGCAGGGGCCGGAAGCTATGTTAAGGAGTTCGTGTTATACCCTGGGAGGGGAACTATGAAAAACCCATAAAGTAAATTGGCCTTTTGATTGTCTTTCCTAACTAATAATCGTCCTTACTCTGTTCCAGTACCTTGTCTTTCTGTCCCGTCTTTGATTACTCATTCATTCATTCTTTCTTTCATCAAAAATTTACTTTGTGCTCAGAGCGCTGGGGCTATAGTGGAGAGCAAAGGGAGGAGACTCCCATGAGTTTTACATACTATTGAGAATATTGTTAACAAATAAGTAAACAAGGTAATTGCAGATAGGGATAAGAGCTGTGGAGAGAAGAAAGCAGTTCTGTGATGGGGGGTTGGAGGGTTGGTGTTTATGTAGGCTAGGTGGGGAAGGAAGACGTCACCTCTTTGATCTGAGACAGGAATAACAAGATGGTGCCATCTAAGTTAAGAGTTGGAGGCAGAGGGCATGGCAGATACAAAGGTTGTGAATTGGTCATGAGCTTGGTGAATTCATGGAACCAAAGAGCAGGATGGCTGGAGTCTGGGGAGTGGAGGGAAGTGGTGGAAAATGAGTGTAAAGAGGCAGGCAGGCAGAGTTCAGAATCACCTAGGGAAGTGTGCGCCATGACACAGAGATTGGATTTTATTTTGTTTGTGGTGGAGTTTTAAGTGGAGTAATGAGGCACTCATTTGCATTTTTAAGATTATTTGGAGACTGTCACGGAGAATGGGTTGAAGGGGGCAGGAGTGGAAAGAGGGAAAGCAGTTGGGTTTAATTTACTAGTCTAGGTAAGAGATGATGGGGGCTTGTTCTTTAGATGGGTAGGTGTAGAGATAAGTTTGAAATATAATTTAGAGTTGGAATCAGGAGGACTGGTTTGGCTGGAGGCCATAAGGGAAAGGAGGACATTAGGAAAGACATCTTGAAAGAGTCTTGTTTGTAGTTGTGTAGATGCTGATACTACTTGCTCAGATGGGCATGACCAAGGGAGGTGTAGGATGGATGAGGAGAATGGTGGGAATCAGGAGTTCTGTTTTGGCAGTGTTAAACTGAAGGTGTCCATTAGACATCTGAAGGAACATTATATGTGAGTAGTTGGATAAACTGAGAGACAGTGGTGATGATACCAGCTTGCGGTGGTATTTAAACTATGAGACTAGATAAGATCTAGTTCCTTGATCTAAAGAGAGTGCTGAAAGAAATAGGGTGGTCTAGTCTAAGCCCTGGAACATTTCATCACTTAGGGTGATGTTTAGAGTTTGAATAAAGGGGGAAGAGCTGCCTTCTGGAAGATCCTCCAGTGAGAAAACCAGAAAATGAAGAGGCTGTGTGGAATCTAAAATGGAATATTTAAAGGAGGAGGAGTCATTAGCTGTTTTGAATTCTGCTTCAGAGTCTGCTTCAGGACAGAAAAAAGATCACAGAGGTGGCAGAGAGGTCACTGGTGAGCTCAACACAAATTTTCAGTGGCCTGGTTGGGTAGGAAGCCAGCTGGAGTAGGTTTAGGAGAGAATGGGTTGTGAGAAAGTGGAAGGAGTTCTCTAGAAAGTTTTTGAGAAACATTTGATAATTATTTATTTTAATAGTATTCTTTTTAAAACTTGTGTGCACGATCAGCCATTTGTGGGGAGGAGGATTTGAAATGAATTTGAATTGAATTAATTCATCCATATTCTACAACTCCTACATTCACACTTGTATATAGCTGCAAAATCTCGTATTTTTCTGTCTTGACATTTATGTCATCCAACAAAAATTGTGACAGTACTTATTAAGGGAAGGACATGGTTGCTTTTTAGAGTGTCCCTTGGCATAAATGGGAAGCTTCCTAAGAGCGTGAACTCTAGTACAGACTATCTAGGTGTTTATTTTCCTTTCCATAAATTCCACTTCAGTACATGAAAAATGCTTTTTTTCCCTAGTTTTGTGATTTTTTACTTTAAATATTGTTCATCTTAGATTCTAGCTTTCTCTGTATACTATTACGTTATCAGTTTTTAGGCTAAAAAATTCTCTGGCGGTTGGGTTCGACAAAAATCCGTGGTGTCTTAAATGAGATGCAGTATGATGTGAGTGAGTGTGTGTGTGTGGGTGTGGGTGGGGGGGTGTGTGTACGTTCGCATGTTCATACACTGAATGGGGTTAGCCTGTTACTGTTAGGTAAACTTGAAGTCATTCTGCATTAGTTAAGGTAGTTTACTAAAGCCTTTTGTTACTATGGATCTACATTGGATCTCTGTATGTCTTGATGTAATTACCATTGTTTTCTATAGAGACCATCAATCAGGGCAGAAGAGATAGATGTAAAATGAAAAATTGACTAGCATAGTTTAGGTTGCTGTTTACCTTTAAATCCTTTCTACAAATGAACGTTATTGGTAAATGTTAACTCTTTAGCAAGAGGAATTTAAGTGCATGTTTTTCTTTGGACTCTTTTCTCCATTTCCTTTCTCTCCTCTTACGAACAGAATTCACATGGCTACAGTAGGATTTTTGTGTGAGAGCCCATAGTTTTCTTGTCAGTATTAATGATCACACTTTTTTTCCCTCAAGGAAATGCCTTCTGGTTGCTTCGCCACTATTGTTTTAGACGTCTTATTTTGGATTTTTCTTCTAAAACTTTCCTGGAATGAAAAACAGTGGTTGTTGAAAAGATCTTTATTTTATCTGGTATTTTGTACCCCTTGTAAGTGCAACTAGAATTCCACATTTTAAAATAGTTTTTTGTTTTGTTTTGTTTTAGGGCATTTTACACTGAACAGTGATGTGTTTAGCCTTATGCAAAAAAAAAAATGTATTTGTACGGTTGTGTAGTATTTGATACAGGTTGCAGTTATATAAAATTTATTTCCGTTTTGGTTGTTAGATTATAAAGTTGCTATAACTTCGGTCGTACTTTCTAATTGTCTTTATAAATGTCTATTTGCCAAGTCCTGTCAAGTGTAATATGTTAGAATATATTTAATAAAGATTTCTTATTTTTTTATGACATAAAATTGTAGCATTGTCCTGGAATATTTATTCAGAAGTTCTTTTCTTGATTACTAGCATGTTTTTCTGGTCTTTCAAGACTAAATTCAAAGTATATAGCATCTCCTGTTCATTAGGATAGTTTGATAGTTCATTTCAGTAGCTGGTTAAACATTTAAGTTTTTTCTGTTTTTATTCTCATTCTTTATCCAGAAAAGGAATACATAATCTCATCTCCTCCTATGCAGTACTCACCCTAGTTTCAATCATAAATAGAGTTTGTAAACTTGGTTCATTTTTGTGTTTTCTTTTATCATGGGATATAGTTTATGAAGGATTATGAGGCGTAAATAGAATTCATCCTTTTGAAAATAATGTTGGGAGAGAGAAGAGCAGTGGTAAGGAGTGGTCCTTAAGGTTTTGTTTGGCCTAATATAAACTTCTGTTTTACATTTAACATATTTCACCAGAATTCCTTTTTTTTTTCCCTCTAATACTGATAATTAGGATTCTATACTGCTTTGATGGTTCTGCTTGAGTACAACAGTATTCTGAGGTACAAAGTCAGGTGTAGCTGTAAATCTTATTTTTATAAGTGTTAGGCTTTCATAAGCTTATGCAATCTCACCTTGTACATTCCTAGCTGTCAGTAATGTTTTTTCCTGGATTTTCTTCTCAGCAACCCGATAGCAGAAGGGTCAACTCTTCTGTTGGATTTTCTGTTTTGCAGCATACAAGCAATGACCCATATTGCTTTGTGGAATTTTATGAACACAGAGATGCAGCTGCTGCATTAGCTGCTATGAATGGGAGAAAAATTTTGGGAAAGGTAAGATAATAGAATGATGGCACTTCATGAGTATATATTTTTGCATGTCAGATTAGCGTGTGTGTGTGTGTGTTTTAGCTTGTGTTCTTTTTAGCAAGTTTTTAAACAAATATTCAGCTTTGCCGAGTGGTGGTTTTGCTTCTATTCAGCCTAGTGTTTTTACAAAAATTATCCTGTTTGATAAATGATGTAATAAGTGGTAAGTGTTATGGTTCATAATGACATGCCTAATAATTGTATTAAATATAATCTTTATTTTTAGGAGGTCAAAGTAAACTGGGCAACAACACCAAGTAGCCAGAAAAAAGATACTTCCAGTAAGTACTCCTGCTGCATTTTACTGTGGAAGAGTTCTGAAATTATCCTGGCAGCGCTACCAGCTTAAATAGGGTTTTTCTTCCCTTAGTGTTGCCTGAAAAAGGCTTATTAGTAGCTGGCTCTTTAAGTATTTGATTACCAAATGCTTTGATTTCAGATCACTTCCATGTGTTTGTTGGGGATTTGAGTCCAGAAATTACAACAGAAGATATCAAATCAGCATTTGCCCCCTTTGGTAAAATATCGTAAGTATCATACTCAATACTATATACTCAGTAGTGATAGGCAGAATTGTATATGATTAACATGTACTGGAATTAAGATTTTCTTTCCCTAGTTAGTGTGACTTTTTTGTTTGTTGTTTTGTTTTTTTGATTAGTAGATGTTGTTGAAAATGTTAATGTCATTTCAATGTTCTGGGGTCTTGTTTTCATCTAATCCTGTGTATGATATGTTAAAATTTTTTAAGTGATTCTGTTTGTTATCTTTGAAGCAGATGTTTGGGTGGTAAAGCCTATTATAAAGTCCAACTTTCTGTCAGATGTTTTCAAAATTTGGTGGTTAACTAAAAGTGAATGTGATGTATACTGTGTATTAAATTTTATAGGAAGAGTTTATAAATTGGGAAAAGTAGGTAAATCCTTGGGTATATGGTGGTTAAATTGGAAATGTACATGTTTAATTATAATGATAAATGTGTTTTGATATTTTAGCTGAAAAGTAGTCTATTATAATACTAAAATGTTTTGTTGTCTGAGCCATAAATGTGGGATTAATCAGTAGATGTTTTTTTGTTATTGGTATTTGATTCTGGTAGTTAGGGCCCAAATGTGGTTTGATTTTAACAAAGCTTATGCTCAAATCTCATTGTATGTTATGTAATCAAATATATTGGAAAATTGAAAGTGGTTTTATAAGTTCTATAAAATGTCTGTTATAATGTATCTTTCTGATTAAAATCCGTATATTTTATGTACTTCCTGTAGATTTAAATGAAACGTTGTAGTACTACTTAAAGGAATATGTTTCACCTAAGAACAACAATATTCTTCTGTATACAGTTTGTTGTTCTATAGATTTATTTGAAAGAAAGATTTAATTCTTAATTTTCTATTTTGATATTTGCTTTGCTTTTTAATCTTTAAATGTGGTAAGTAGTACTGTTTTAAAAATCAGTATAAAAAATAATACAGGTTGCTGTTTTTCAATCTTGATTTATACCTGAGACCTGCAGTTTTTCTAAAGTCCAAGTCACAATTAAAAGTAATAGCATTCTGGTTATTTTGCAGAATTGCTCATAAGAATGGACAGGATCTTGAAGGCTAACTGCAAGGAACTGTGCACACTGGAACTCAGTTGTAGATTTTTTTCTCATTTCTATTTATTCTTATTATACATTATTTATATATACATATTTTAGTATTTACATTTTAACATTCTATATTCAGTGGAGTTCTATATTTCCAATCATCTTAACTTACTCACTAAAATTTCTGTGTAAATTTGTTGTTTTCGTACTGGTGTGCTTAGCATTGTTGTTAGTTTTTTATTCTCCTTTCTTAAATTTCTGAAAATGTCAATTTTTCAAAATTTACAGCTGCCCAAACTCCAAAATGATGGTAGAGAATTGACCAAGAAAAATAAAGAAATCTGTTAACAGGCCATGTATGCCTTTTTAATTCCTATTTTTACCTCTTTTTCAATTTTTTAATATTTCATATATTTTGTATCACTAGGCAGAAGACATTTAACTATTTAGAGATTGCATGGTAAAGTAGTTAGCATTGTTACAGTAATTTATAGACCAGTAAACCTTAGAGGACACTAGCCAATAGAATATTAGAAAAGGAAACTATTGTTCCTATTAATCTTCAAATTTGAGCATTTAGTTTAGAAAGTGCAGGCTATTTGATTAGGTTGCATGTTTATTACATGTTTTTGTCCTACTGCTTTTTTCTAACAGGTAAAGAAGCGTTAGGGAGAGTTCAGGAATGGCAGTAGTTAATTAGGGCTAACTGGAATTTTATTTAAAAAAATGCTCACAATACAGTGTGTGTGGTTCCTTTTAGTTTTTATTTTGAGGATGACTCTTACTTCCCTCATTTAGCTGTGCTTCTTTTCACAGGGATGCCCGAGTAGTTAAAGACATGGCAACTGGAAAATCCAAAGGCTATGGTTTTGTATCTTTTTATAACAAACTGGTATGTTCTTTCAACTCAGTATAAATTTAATCCAAAATTTAGTCGTTAATCGGAATCTTGAATATTCTTAGATATTACCTGTAACACCTTTTAGGTAATTTTGTATGTTTTAATAGTAGAGTGTAATTGTTTTCTTGGAAATAAATAGCTGGAAAAAGATAGGCTGGTTGTAAGAAAGTGTATCACGGTTGCATTTATGCATTGGTGAAGATAAGATGTGTTGGAAGTCAAACTCAAGGTTAGGACATATGAACTCATCTCAGAATTTGGAGGGAAGTTAAATAATATTTAGCCTGAACCACGAAAATCTCAGTTTTAACTTTTAAATGGTCATCCATACTTTTATAGCTAGGATATTAATGACTACAGCAAAGTATTTAAATGAAAATTAAAACAATTCATCTTGATTTTTTGCATATATTCTTAAAGAAAGAGGTGCCAAAATGTCTTAAGCATCTGTATTAACTGTAAGATCCGATAATAAAGTGGGCTTCGACAGTAGCATTTTAGACCAATTTTAGCAACTTAGATTACCAAGATAAAGGCTGGGAGCTGTATTCTTTCTTTGCTTAAATTCATTGCAAATTCCCATTAGTTGCGATAAACTCATTTTTACTGGCAGCATTCTAAATCCTAACGCAGAAGTCTTCTGTCTTAAAATGAGTTATTAATCTTGTGTCACAATCATAATCCATTGCTATAAGAATGTTGATTTTGGGCTAGGTGGTTTAGACCGTAGTATTGGGAGGTTCTGTATATTCTTCAGTAAAAGTTACACCTTAGTCAGCCATCAAATTAAGATATTTTTGGCAGTCTTACTTTCCCTCTTTTTGGTAATGAGTGGGGTTATAATTTTTTCTTGCATACTTGAATTATGATCAATTTCCCTTGATGCTTAAATGTTGTACTAGTATTTTGAAATCTGTGAATAAATATAGTTTTGATGTATCACTGGAGTTGATACCAAGGGATAGTTAGTATCATTTTTGTGGTATTAGTTCAGTTTTGTTTGAATTCATTCCCTGTGCTGGTAAGATTTGGATCCAGGGGGTGCCAGCATGTTATTTCATTTATTGGTCTTATATGCTACAATTTTCTTTTCTGTGTTTGTAATTGCTCTTTCTCTTTTTTTATCTGTAGGATGCAGAAAATGCAATTGTGCATATGGGAGGTCAGTGGTTGGGTGGTCGTCAGATCAGAACTAACTGGGCCACACGTAAACCACCTGCACCTAAAAGTACACAAGAAAGTAAGATACGTCTACTGCATCTTGTTAAAATTATGGCTACGTCACAAAGTCATGAAGTAGCGTAGTCTTGATTTCTTGAAATTTAAATTTTATTAGCTTTGTAAGGCTCAGTTCATCTTGAATTTAATTGTCTAGTAATAATTGGACTTTGATAATTAATATACTTGGGGCTGTGAACCAGCTGATTCTATAGATCAGATCATGGCATCAAGAAAAAAAATTCTCTATTTTCTCTCTCAATGAGGTGAATCTTTGTACACAGTAATCAGTTTTATACGACTGTATAATCATCAACATTTTTGTTTTCTTTCTGTATATAGATAACACTAAGCAGTTGAGATTTGAAGATGTAGTAAACCAGTCAAGTCCAAAAAATTGTACTGTGTACTGTGGAGGAATTGCCTCTGGGTTAACAGGTACAGTGTGTGGTCTTCTCCTCCCCTTCTCCGAGGAGCTTTATCCCTCTTAGTGTCAGTGTCATGAGCCTTAAGTATTTTATTCATGTGTTTTTGTTTCTCAGATCAGCTTATGAGACAGACTTTCTCACCATTTGGACAAATTATGGAAATAAGAGTTTTTCCAGAGAAAGGCTATTCATTTGTCAGGTAAAATTCTGTCTACAGGTTGCTCTGCTATTTGACCCGTTCTTTTCAGTTACATTATTTGATCCCCTCGGGTATCCGCCTTTGTTGTTTTAGCAGTTCTTTGCGATGTAGAATTTTAGCCTACCTGCATAATGTACTTTAGGAAAACACCAAGTTGACAGTTATAAACTAATGAGTTTCTATTATTTATTGTGTAAGTTCTTTAAAAAAAAAAAAAAGACAAACCCTCATATCTTCCCCTTCTAGATTTTCAACCCACGAAAGTGCGGCCCATGCCATTGTTTCGGTGAATGGCACTACAATTGAAGGACATGTTGTTAAATGCTATTGGGGTAAAGAATCTCCTGATATGACTAAAAACTTCCAACAGGTAATTCGATTTTTCACAGCACTTTTTAAGGTTTCCATCTTACATATCTACATAAAAGCTTTAGAAACTCTGTAAAATAAACAAACAGAAAATAAAGCATATAGCTGCTTTCAGTTTATTTTTATTAATGCTTTTTCGAAAGTGATTATTTTGCAGTATTAACTGAATCTTAATACTTTCTTTCCACAGGTGTCACCACCCCAATAAACTTAGACAATGATAAATAACAGAGTCCTATTCACATAAGGGTGCTTACTTAGTTTTTCTCTTCCTTGTCTCCCACTTTCTTCAAATACTGTGTTTCTTACTTACTCCCTAAAACGATGATTTGTTTTTTCCTAGGTCGACTATAGTCAGTGGGGGCAGTGGAGCCAGGTTTATGGAAACCCACAACAGTATGGACAGTATATGGCAAACGGGTGGCAAGTACCACCTTACGGAGTATACGGGCAACCGTGGAACCAGCAAGGATTTGGAGTAGAGTAAGTTGTCTGGGTTTTTCCAGTGTGGAAACTGATACAGTTTTGACAAAAGAAATCAAAAGTGTGTTTTTCTAGGGGGAAATCTATTTAAAGTAAATTCATCAAGCTATTCGACATGGTGTTATGGAAACCTTACGAAAAGTGATTTATAGTGCTAAAATTTTGCTTTTTATTACCTAGGTGAAAGGTGAGGTTGTGGTAACATTTGATGTTTTCTACTATCTCTATAAGCTGTTGCTAGAATTTCATTTACATTTCTAATCTATTTTATCATTTATTTTTGCATGGAAAGGGTCTTTGTCTAGATGTGTTTAGAAATTTAATGACTTGTGTCTGTTGGCTTGTGGGAGAAGTCTACAAGATTTATGTGGTACAAAGTAGCTTGCGTTTTTTTCCTTTGTTCATAGAGTAGGTTGGTCCTTTGCACGTTTCTCCCCAGGCCAGCCCAGATCTTTATTTTTACTGGTTCCTTCTTCCTTCTCTTTCCAACATGAATTTTGTGATTTTTAAATTTCTTATATTGATGTACCATGTATGCAATACATGATAGGTAGGTGATTTTTCATTTTTTAAAAATCAGTTTTGAGATGTTCTTCAGAGAAGTCATTGTGTTAAGTTGTGATTACGTTAACCAAAAATTTAAGACTACTGTTGGGATACGTATTGTACATGTGTGGATGCGTGTCATTTATTTCTTCGCCCTTTGTTGTGGGTGTGTTGATTTCTTGTTGTCTATTCTATGATGGGGCTCTGCTTGTTTTTGTATAAATGGGTGGATAATATTTTCTTCGTGTTTGCTCAAGATTTTTTTTTTCCCCCCCAAGTCAATCACCTTCTGCTGCTTGGATGGGTGGATTTGGTGCTCAGCCTCCCCAAGGACAAGCTCCTCCCCCTGTAATACCTCCTCCTAACCAAGCTGGATATGGTATGGCAAGTTACCAAACACAGTGAGCTGGGACTCTAAACAAAATTGTAATTCATGATAGCTTCAGTTTCCTGTGACACTCTGAAGACATGAAAGTAGACATCGGAAAATGAAAATATTTATTTTAAAAATTGAAATGTTTGGAACCTTTAGCACAGCTTTGCTTTGGTGAAGGACACATGTCTTCTAGTTCTGCCTTTTTAAGTTTTTGTTCATGATGGATATGAACATGATTTTTCTTTGTGTACAAAAACTAAAATAAAGTCAATAAAGACAATTCTGACTACAAATTTTGATATAATAGGAGAAATGGGTAATACATTTTGATTCTTAGGTACTATTCCATTTTTATCTTGCTGTTCAGTATTTTAACTCACTGTGTTTTTAAAAGAGCAAAAAAAGGGAGGATCGTGGAAAACTGGGAATCACATATAAGTTCATCCTGAACCTTGATACTCCCCTCCCTCCCCCTGAGGTGGACCACATTTGAAGTCAGCAGAAAAAAGTGTGATATTGAGAAGAAATTGCATGATTTTGGAGTCGCTTTGGAGGAAATAACCTTATGCCTAAAGAAACTGAAGCCAGACTGATAAAGGAATTTTACAAACTAAATAAGGAACAGCATTATCTGAGTTACTTGAGCGAATGTTGGTGGTCCACATTAAGACATGTTTTTAAACCTTTAAAAAGTGTTGATTATTAAAACTGTAGTAAATTACATTTCATTTTGGGGGAAATTCCAAGTATGGTGTTTGTATTAAAGTCAGACAGTCATACTTGTGCTTTTACATAAAGTTTAAATGATATACATTGTAAATATTGAATAACTACAGTGTTTAAAAAGCATGCTTCACCATAGAAGTAGCAGCAATGTAATTATTTGAAGTAACACTTAACACACTCCACTGCATTGAATGCCGTGGATTGATAAGAATGTTTAAGACTGACACTTCCAAGGTTGGCTACTATGTAAAATTAAAATTATACAAATTACTATACAGAAAAAGCCTTAATTTTAATTTCATACAAATCTTTGATGCATTAGTACATTTTAAAATGTCATTGGAAATCAGATTTCTTTTCTTTTTTTTTTCTTTACATCACTTGGTATGTAAATACCTTGATTAAAACCTTGTAAACCTATTCCAGGGTTCCTATAAGTTGTATAGTACAAGTGTTTTTAAAAAAAAAAAATCTTGGGGTGTTTTTTAAAATTAGATATATTTTGCCCGAGAATTTTTTTAACAAGATTGCTAAAACATCTTATTTAGACAGTTTGATGTACCAATTTATAATTGGATATTCAGCTTAAGTAGTACACAGAGTTGTGACTTTTATTTTTATTTGACTTTTTTCTTGTGGGTAGTGTGCATGGGATGATGAGCCTGATCAGAGGCTGAGTTGTACGTGTGCAGAGTTTGTAAATGAACCACTTGGGTAGATGTAGAAGACGGAAGTTTGCTTCAGACGTATTTTTCTGGCTATGTGGATAAAATCTGCCTCAAATTTCTATCCTAACAAGAATGTACAAGAAAAAATCCTATGTATTCGAATTCTGACAGCTAGAGGGTGCAAATGTTTAGGACAGTGTATTTGAAATGTTGCTTTGAAGCCTGGGCACCAAAATGAGAAAACCCTTACCAGAGTAAGATGCAATTAATACCCACAAAGCACTATTTTTTAAACGTCTAAGGTCTTACAGTCAGCTTTAAAATAATGATGGGTTTATAAATTGGTGACTACAATAATTTTGGTATTATTCTTCCCCCATTTAGAAAAACAGATGTATTAAACATGAATATTTGCGGGGTCTGAAATTCATCTTCAGGCCAGGTTTTTTTATGGCACTTTAGTTTTAACCACAGGAGTCCTCTGTGATCCTCTTCTGTATAAAAGTTACCCTTATTTCTTTGTTTATGGCTAGTGTCCTTGGGGGTTGTTATGGTAAAGTTACTTTATATTTTATAAGGAGAACACTCAAATTATATCAATTATGCCTCCTCGTTTAAAATTTCTTGAATATATGTGAAACTTGAACAACTAAAGACTTTTTTTTTTTAATATATCAATATTCTCAGTTTGCCTTTTTTGGTCTGCCAGTAGATTAAGTAGCTGACTGTGGTAGCAGCGAACTTTAGCTGCGGTGTTTTCCTGGTGGTTCTAGGATTTCATAAAATGATCCAAGCTAGTTCTAGCGCCATAGAAAACCTATTTCTAAAGTGTCCTTCGTCTCAATCTGAAACAAAGATTTCATGATCAGCTCAGTTAATGGAAGTTATTTCATATTAAATGGTTTTTGAAATACAAAGCTACTTATCCAAATGAAACGCACCATTTTAAAATTCAACTGTCAAGCTAACACAGACTCAAGTCTATTTTATAACAAAGTGAAGTCAGTGCTATCTTGATCAATTTAAGCCTAAGAATCGTTGCCTTTTCCATGTTTATTAAAAACAACAGCAGAGATTCTTTGGCATGCGAGAAAATGTTTCTTATTAATATTTCGAGATTTATTTTGGTGATGTGTTTCTGACTGCCATCTTTGCTCTAATAATCTCTTTACTAGTATTTCCCCCATACCATTCCCACGTGATTTTTATGTCTGCTGGCAGTGAGAGGCTAAAATGACTGGCCAAAGTAAGCCAAAGCTGTAAACCACAATTGAAGTAAGTCTTTCAATAAAGACTAGACTGTCTGATAAGTGGTTTATTTCTTATTGTCTTTTATTACTTAAGTATTCCTTCCAGGCTGCCATGAAATAAGCAATTTTGTTTTATTAGTAAGGTATGTGGAATAAACATTTATTCAGGATCTGTTGCTATGTTCTGTGTGTCAAAAGTCCATTAGCTTTGTTGAATTAAAAAATTTTTTTAATTAAAATTTAATTTCTGGATATGGAACAGCAGAAATTTGCATCCTTCTAAAAAAGTATGCTCTACTGAATATTAATATAGTAAAATTTCATTAATTTAGAGTTCCCAGATAATGGAAACCCGTTGTTTTACCACAGCTAGGTTGATCTTTGGTAGTATCTGTGAGTAAAGTTTGCACTCAACAAACAAAAACATAGGAAAGGAATTTATCCTGAGACTTTTCTAGCTGGTGTGCCCAAGTTAAATTGTCCTATTTGTTAAAAATCAGTATTTGGACTTCAACTTAAACCATTTTGAACTTTGAAATTGCATTTTTAGTATGCATTGGAAAGCAGCAAAATGATACAGACTTCAGTTTAGCCTTCTGTTAAGTGGTCCAAATGAGAAGGTTTTGTTAAATACAAATTCTGCTATGTATAGTAGATAAGTGTCCTACTTATGTGTCCAAATAGGATACTATGAATTAGATTGCCATCTATTCTATTTTGAAACAAGGAAATTATGTGAATAATTACAACTTCAACAAATGTGTTAATAAGTACAGGTTGATAGGAAATGTGGGCTCCAGTCTATTTAAATGGATCTGCTATGACAATTAGTATGGAGGCTAGAAACTGATTCACAAGGTGAATTATTACTTTGTGTAAATACCTCTTTGGGGGGCAAGAATGATTTTTGGTTTTTAAACCCTAAATATGAAAGAAGTTCAGTTTATATCTAGGAAATAGGGGAGGGGTGAGGAATTATATATAGTTGGTTTTTTTGTGGGTTTTTTTGTAATCTTGGGCAAAAGAGGGTGCTACTGGTAATTGACTTTTTGATCTAGTTAGGATTTTGTTTGAGGGAAGAGAGAGCTTAATCCACACAGTGTTCACAGTTTGGTTTTTAAACAAGAATGTCAATGAAAGTCACAGTTTCTGACAAAAGGTATGTATCAAATAAATGATTTCCTTGATGTTCTAACTCAGTTTAATACAGATACTGAATTTTAACTTTTCCAGATTGTTGTGTTTTTTGCAATTCACTAAGCATTTTTTGCTGGAGTGTTCCACTGGGAAAGTGATCCCCATATTCTAATATTTTGAAGTCAGCTTGGAAAGTCGACCAGACGAATGTAGCTGGCTGGAGAGCCGTCTGCTGGCTGTCGTTAGACGAGGGCAGGCACGCAGCACGGTGGGACGTAAGCTCTCGCGATGGAGCTGTCCACTTCGTCTTGTAGCTGGACTCAGCTTGCCTGCAGATCTCCTGTTTTCACTCTGCTTCGTTCTGCTGAACCGATGAGCGTTTGCAAAGAGCCCAATTCCCAGCTGATACTGGAAAATTGCATTTTTAAGGTAACCCAGGTTTTGCTATAAACCATTCAAAACCATAATGTGATTTTTTCCCCTCTGTTCTTTCTTCCTTGGGTTTTGGTATACCAATGAAGAGAAGTCCAAAACCATCTGAACAAAATGGGCATATGAAGAATGTAGCCAGATGCAGCGCTGCCTGTTCTGAGAGGTGATACGTTGTATATGTTTTAAATTTTCATAGTTCATTTTATTGGGTAAGAGTTGGGAGTTGAATTGTTTGGTATGGGGTTTATATGATTACTTTTGCTCACAGAAGTAAAAGTAATTCATAAATCTTAACCTACCTAAACAAGATTGAGAATGCCCATTTAATCTTAGTTTGCTTCTTTTTGGAGAAGACTAAACTTGTAAAAACCTTGGTTTCCTTTGACTAGGTTGTATTTTAGCCTGTGGCCCTGCTCAGCCTTGGTTATCTGTTTGATGAGAATTTGGACCGGGAAAGGGGTGGTGACGAGGATAAAGAAGGGGGCAAAGGTCGTTGATGTGGGAACAGACAGGCCCCAGGCAGGTGTAGCAAACCCTGGTGATCAGGGCTTCAGTGCTGATACTTCATGTTTCTTAATTTAAGACGACATGCACATATTACCAGGAAGACTAGGACACTTAGCAGGTCCTTGAAAATAAAATATTACCAACACCTTTGTCTTATTTACTGACCCTGGTCATTTTTTTTTTTTTCAGTTTCCTTTAATAACGTGTATCTATTAATGTATCTAGAAGGCTCTTAGAACGTTGGGCAGATGCTGTGGTTCCAAATACTGCCTTCGAGCATTTTCAGTAAAATGGGATTAAGATAGGATTCAAAATCCACATTTAGTTTATTATAACCAGGAATCTTTTATTTTTAAAAATGGACAGCATTTCCAGATTGCTTTGCTACTTTTGTATCTTTGGTTCTGTCATCCTCCACTAGAATGTAAGCTCCGTGGGGGCAGGGATTTTCTTTCGGTGATGACCCAAAGCCTAGGACTTACAGAACAGTGCTTGGCACATGCTAGATGTTAAGTAAATGTTGAATGCCATGACTATGATGGAGGAAGTGAAGGTAAACATATTTTAGTCTCCCTTTTAAAAGCAGAACATCGGGCACCTGGGTGGCTCAGGGGGTTAAAGCCTCTGCCTTCGGCTCAGGTCATGGCCTCAAAATCCTGGGATCAAGCCCCGCATCGGGCTCTCTGCCTACTTGTGATCTCTGTCTGTCAAATAAATAAATGTAAAAATCTTAAAAAAAAAAAAAAAAAACACCACCACCTGGTGTTCTGCTGAACTAGAACTTGATCAGAATCAAGTGGGTGCTTGTCAAAATGCAGATTCTGAGGATCCATAGTTGTGGATGAAGGTAATCTGAAATCAAGTTAATTGGTGTGGATTCCTTTTTTCCTCTTCTAACTCTTGTCCAGGGAAGAAGACCCTGTTGGCCATGGTCACACGTTTTCAGAAAAAAAAAAATGGTTTGGGGGGAGTGCATCATCTCTGTAATTGCTACCCACTATAGCTTGTCAAACATCTTTGAAAAGTGATTAGGATGTACCCCTTCTGCCAGTGCCCTGGGGTGCACCAGTTAGGAGTCCTAGCTGCCCCTGCATAGCACGCTTTCAGGAATGTGAGTGATAACTGGGCCGTGGTGCCAGATAGCTTAGGGAGGATTACTTCTTTAGGAAGAGGGGCTATCAGCAAGGCAGGAATTGGGCTTCTGGACAGGCACCATTGGAGTGTAACAGACAACCTGGAAATAGCCACGGGAAGTGACACAGATAAGATTCTTAAAGTGGCAATTATATATATAGCACATAGACTAGATCTAAAGTCAGTGTGTGCCTCAGTGTATTTACTGATTAAACTGGTTAGAGCAGAAGGCAGTTTCTTTGTTGGTTAAGTGAGGATGAGAAGACAACTTACAAAAGACTTGCACAGTGTTGGAAAACAGGTCACCTGAACAGGTACTGGTCTTTCAGGGCCTGGTGTCTGCCACGCGAGCGCACAATTAAAATGGTGTCTTGGTTCAAGTTTGGTTTGCCCTTCAGTCCTGAAGGGTGAATATTTATTGAAGACTTTGTATTCTTTGGTTAACTCTAAAATGTTCTCTGAATCTAGCTCTTCTGTCAAGGAGAAAGGTTTTAAATATTCATAGCTAGAAATTACTTCCATTTACTCACAGATACTTACAATCTCACCCCAATCTATTACCTCTTTCAAGCAAATGCTTTGTTTTGACGTTAGATTTGCTGATGATTTTGTTAGACTTACTAGGCTGGTGACAGAATGCAAAAATGGAAATAACAAAAAGCCTGTCAGTTTATAGCTCTTGTCCGCACCCATCCCTGTCCTCCCCCACCGCCTGCCCAGTCCAGCTACCGCCCTTCATCTGCAACCCTGCAGGAGCTCCTACCGCATAGACCGAGTATAGAGGAGTACACCTGTGTGCCCAGCTCCACGCACAAAGTGAACTCCGTCACACGGTGGCAGGAGATCGGGCAACAATGTTGCCAGCACCCAGAAGCCCGCCTGCTCTTCTGGCTACCACCACTCCTCCCCTGACATAACTGGTAGCCTGATTTCTGTGACCATAGATCAGTTGGCTTTTTTTTCAAACTATATAAATACAAAGCTAAGCAGTTTATATCCTTTTGTATCTGATTTACTTAATGCTCTGAGTTGTTGCATGCCCGGTTTTCAATGCTGTATGTAGTATTGTGTGAATGGGCGCCACGGTCTATCCATTCTACTCTTCATTAAACACTTGGCTTTCCATTTGGTATTTACGTATAGTGCTGTAATGAATTTTTATAAATGTCTTGGGGAACAGAGGTACTCATTTCTGTTGAGTATATATCTAGGGATGAAATTTGGGCTTCTACCGTGTGTGTCTGATGGGTTTCAGAAGATGCTGCCCCGCATCTCCCAAAATGGTTACATTAGTTTGCACTTGGACGCAGTGTATGAAAATTCCACTTAATCCCCACGTTGCCAACAGTAGATAGCATCGGTTTTTATTTTAACTGTTCTGGTATCTTTCCTAAGTTTTGGGGTGTTTTCTTCTTTCCTAAGAACAGCCAGTCCCAACAGCCAGCGTGACTTTTTAATTTTTAATTTAGTTTACTGTTATGTAGGTAATTCTTAAGCATGATACCTATTTCAAAAGATAAAAAGATGTACAGTAAAAACTTCCTCCCACTCCTCTCTCCTAGCCATACTATCTAGTTCCCATTTTCAAGAAGCACTAGTGTTACCAGTCTCTGGTATTTTTCTAGAGATATCCATTTATATATTAACGTTAATTTTCCCCTTCCTCCAGAAACGATAACATGTTGTATATACTGTTCTGCACCTTTCTTTATTCACATAACAAATCTTAGAGCTTATTCTGTAACAGTTGCACTATTGTTTTTTTTTTTAAACACCTATTAACATGACTCTTGAAAATGCCTCAGTAACTTCCCATTGCATGAAATCCCAAGTGCTTCACAGGCTTCCCAGCTCTGCAGGACCAGCTGCCTGCCTCTCCATCCAGCTTCGGCCACCCCTCCACCCTCCTCTCTGCTGGCAGGCTCCAGTCGCCCTGCCTGTCTTTCACTTCCTGTATTCCCGGAGCCCTCCCACCTCCGGGCCCTTGCATATACCTTCTTAACCTGGAAGGTGCATCTACCACCACCTACCTGGCTGTTTACATCAGCCTATCATTGTTCTCAGAAGTCTCTGACTACGCCTGCGCCCTACATGTAATTTAAGGGTCCCTCATTTTTGCTTTCATTATCCCTGTATTTTTTTCTTTGTGATCCTTGAGATTCTAGACATGTATTTATGTGATTATTTGATTAATGATATTCTACTAGATTATAAATTCCACAGGGGTAGAGATTTTATTTCATTTACCACTCATGGTGTCTGTGTGCTTAATGAGTAGTTGAGTGAAGAAATGGATTTATAGGAGGTTAATTTGTAAACTAATACGAAGGGCTTAATGGCAAATAATAAAGTAGGACTCGGACAGAAGGGAGATAGGTGCTTGTGTACATTTGGAATAGCAGTCTGATGGTTAGAATAAATGAAGCAGTACAGGCTGTTCTATTTTCCAAGACATAGTTCCTGTGCCTCCCACCTGCTGCTTAGGAATCTCCCAAAGTCTGGGGGGCCACTGGCAGCCTAGGAGGCTGCTGCTGGTGGTGGGAGCCGTAGTTCTTAGCTGTTCCGGGGAACAGGCAAGTCCCCTTCTTCCTAAGAGCTCCCATTGCTGTTCCCGAAGGTGCTGTTGCCAGTGACTGGGAGGGAAATCGCTGAGGGTGGCCAGTGTGGGACAACACCTTCCTTTCTGCCCTGCTCTGCCATTGGCAGCCCTTCCTGTGTTTACTGGTGAATGGGTTCTTCCTTATCTTCCCGATGGACTAGAATAAGGCAGGGGTTCAAGAGAAGTTGAAGTCTAGAATTAACAAAAAGATTTTGAAGTTAGAATTTTTAAAAGTTCTGGGAACAATGATTCAATCAATGATGTGCACTTTTAAATATTTGAAAAGTTTTGGACAACTGTTTCCAAGTTCTTTCAACATTCAGTAACTTAACTGAAACCAAAAACTTTTCCATGGATGTAAAAAGTATATCTGTGTGTGTGTGTGTGTGTGTGTGTCTGTGTTACTGTAAAGAGAACCCCACCCCCCCAAACTAATAGGTGTTGGTGACACTGTGGAGAAAGTAGAACCTTGTGTGCTGTTGGGTATATAACAAGGGTCCGGCCACTGGGGGAAATAGCATGGAATGTTGTCGAAAATTAAACCCAGAATTACTGTAAGATCCAGCAATTCTATGTCTGGGTGTATGTCCAAAAAAGGGCAGATTTTTGGGGAGAGAGTTGTATACCTGTGTTTATAGCTGCGCTGTTCACAATAGCCAAGACGGAGAAGCTCCTCATGTACATCACTGCGTGAATGGAGACACAGAATATCTATCCACACGTGGGCCAGCTCTCAGCCTGGAATGGCAGGGACTTCTGACTCGCTATGACCTGCATGAACCTTGAAGATCTTGACTAAATGAAGTAAGCCACTCTACTTTTTCTTTTTTAAGATTTTATTTATTTATTTGACAGGCAGAGAGGCAGGCAGAGAGTGAGGAGTGGGGAGAAGGCTCCCCGCTGAGCAGAGAGCCCGATGCGGGCCTCGATCCCAGTACTTTGGGATCATGACCTGAGCTGAAGGTAGAGGCTTTAACCCACTGAGCCACCCAAGCATCCCAAGCCGCTCACTTTAAAAAGACAAACACTGAACGATACCACTTACACGAGGTTTCTAAGGTAGTCAAGTTCAGAAAAACAAATCATAGAATGGTGGTTAGCAGGGGCTGTCGTTTCTTATTGACAGGATTAATGGTTCTGGAGATCTGTTTCACAACCATGGGAACGGGCACCATATACAATTCTGCTGAACTATATACTTAGAAATAGCCACGATGGGGCGCCTGGGTGGCTCAGTTGGTTAAGCGTCTGCCTTCAGCTCCGGTCGTGATCCTGGAGTCCCGGGATCGAGTTCCCCTTCGGGCTCCCGGCTCCACGGGGAGTCTGCTTCTCCCTCTGACCTTCTCCTCGCTCATGTTCTCTCTCACTGTCTCTCTCAAACAAATAAAAATCTTTATTTAAAAAATGGCTGTGATGGCAAATTTTATGTTGTGTATTTTCACCACACTAGAAGTACATGATTTTTAAATTTTATAGATCACATTTAAAAGTAATAAGCCGGAAAACAGCTCCTGCCTGAGGCTAGTTACTTATCTTTCAGGTTCGTCCACTGCTCACCACATCTGGGTCTCCATGCAAAATTTATTCAACTTTCCTTTTGTTAGGTGACTGTTCTTAGATATTTTTCCTCTTGAGAAATACTATTCTTCCACATCTTTGCCTTTATATTAACTGCCCGTTTTATATGACAGAATTTAGACATTTGACATTAGGGAGAGTTACAATCTCAGCTAGTCACCAGCTAATTAGTGAGTTTCCTCTTAAATTGCCTTATGGTGGCTTTAATCTGGCATTTTTAATCCAGAATATATCCATATCTAAAATATAATGTATCAAAAACACTAGACCTGAAGAAAGAAGGTGGGTCCATTACCAGGAAGTTCCAAATGTCTGCAAAATGTACCAGATAACAATCTTTTTTCCTCAACTGCCCTGTATCTGTTTAGCCTGTAAAGTCACGAATGGTATGTTTGCACTTGGAGAATTTACTGCTGTTTATGTTAAGGGTGAAAAAACTCTCTGGTGACCATGACTAAAAAAGGTTGAGGGTAGTGGTGGCTGAGAACAGACTTGGCCTCAGCTGGAAAAGATCGTGCGAGGTTGTAAATGATGCCTGGCAACAAATTTTACCTGTATCTATAAATCCCTTCAAAATATGGACTGAAGCCAAAATGGCACTTTTATAGCCTATTATGTAAATGTGTGGGACTTAGAGTTATTAAAGAAAGTGTTTTGGTATTTATGACTGGAAGCATATGAAATGAAGTACCGTTAATGGGTTCTCTTGTTTTTGTTTTGTTGTTTTTTTGTTTTTTGTCAATACTGGCTATCTAATGATGCTAAGAACCAGAAATTTGTGGTATTTGCTTCCCCATACAGGTAACTCCTTATGGAAAGATCTTTGGGCTTAAACTTTGGGTCTGATGATTGTCAGACCTCTGTGTGGAATTAATGCCTGCTCTTGAGAGATGAAAGCTGTACAGAGGTCTCTAAAATGCATTTAGCTGTGGGTTGCCGTCTCAGGTGGGAGAGTATGAAATGCTTGATCTCAGGGTCACGAGTTCGAGACCCACTTCGGTTGTAAGAGATTGCTTAAAAAAAAAAAAAAAACTTTAAAAAATGCATTTAGCAGCTGTGCCAACAAACCTCACTGCTTTTCAGCTTGCCTACATGCCCATTTAAGTATGTATATATGCATATATATGTGCACATACATATTCATACATGTTTATACACCTATATACACACACACACACATTTTTCCACCCCAATATATTAAAAATCTTGAGTTATGGCTTGGTATATTATTTCAGCCTTTTTTCCTCCAGTGTGCAAAAATTCACATGTAATGCTCTGTAACAATGATAAAAAAATATCAAGTTTGTGAGCCTGAGAACATGGTCATCAATTCCGGAGAACTTGGTGAACATATTATCTAGAAAGCAGTGATTCAAGAAAGTTTCCATCGAGCTAAAATTTAAGCAAGAAAAATATGATTTATAGTCCCTGTGTTTTTGTCAGATGGTTTTCTTACATATTTACTACCTTTTCTGATGTATTTTCTATAGCCACATATAAAGCAGTTATTAAATAGCTTTTCGGTCAAACTTGGTGGCTGGGCAAAAGGTACTAGGAAATTGCAAATGGGAGCAGTTTAATAAGTGATCTGTCTTTTGAAGATTGCTTTCTAATCTTCTTGGTTGGGTTTTATGATTTAAAAAAGCATTTTAAAGAGTTTTAGAGATTAATTTATAAGCATAGATGAATAACCAGAAGACAGAATAAAAATCATTAAAACTTCTGCATTTTTAAAATATCAATTAGGCTTGGGTTTAAAATGATTAAAAAAAATTTTTTTATTGAATTCTGTCTTATGGGGCTGATTAGTTCACAAAGTATCCATTGTTTTTATTGAGTAGTAAGGAACATTTGTAGGTATATTATATGATGGCCACAAAATTTAGTAATGTAACTTTCTGCTTTTGTAAAGTGAATCTCTTTTAGCCATGCCAGATTTCATATATCCAAGATGTGAAATATGTGTTTGTCATTAAAGGGTCAGCTGGAATTCTCTTCCCCAAATTCTGGTCCTTTTGAAGTCATTTCGGGGCTCGGCTTATAAGGCACACTGGTCAGTTGCCCAGCGACCTTACAGCGTTGTCTCCTGTCTGCACTTTGGCCCCTCACTGACATCTCACACGCCCCAGTCCACAGGTCTTCACCACATAGCTTTTGGCCATTTCCCACAGTTGCAAGATAGGTCCACAAGATAGTGTTCACGATTAGAAATACCCAGCAGAATATGACATCCCATAGGAGAAGTTTTTGAAAAGGTCTCAGCAGGGACGGCTACCCAGTCGCCTCTGCAGGGTGTCTGTGATCACACGGAATGGGTCATGTGTTGGCGGTGCAATTGTTCAGGAACCCCAGAACAGCATTATGGTCCGGTCCCGCCTTACATGATCATGTGTAGGCGTGCACCCACGCACTTTTGTTGTTTCTATTGTTTGCTTTTCAGAGGACGTTTTTGAATCTAGATTGGAAGGAAGGTCCAGGTTAAGAACTCTGGATTCTTTAACATTTAAAAATAACACCCGCGTACAGTGTTCCAAAGTAGACACCTGGAACAGGGATTTTTTTTTAATCATTTTTTCCTGGGTGGGAGGCAGTCGTGCAAAGAGCACTAGAAGCCAAGAGACCTGAAGTCCATCCCTCCTCTTGCACCCGTACCTAGGACATCGAGCTCTCTCCAGACCTCCTGGACACGGTTTCTACATCTATCAACTCCCCTATCACCCTGTTAGTCAAGATTGAATGAAAATATGTGTGAATGTGCTTTTTAACCCACGAGGAGCTACAACTGACTTGCAGTTAGTTGGTGGCCTAGCCGCCCGCAGAGACGGTCTAGAATTGAGGCCCCTCTGAGTGCTTGCTCAATGAGAAGCGTCTTTCAAAGAGCATTTGGAATGGAGCTGAGTGTATAGTAAATGCTCCCGTCTGTGGTGCAGCATATCTTCCAATAGCTTTCCAAGGAGTCTGATGACTGTTCAAGTTCTGAACTTTTGTATGTGATCTGTTTTGGATTTTTGTAAATTAAACAATTTTGTTGAGATATTATTTGTATACATAGAGTTCACCTAATTGACCATACAATTAAATGACTTTGGCTATATTTACAGAGTTGTGCAACCATCACCCTAATCTAATTTTAGGACTTTTTCATCATCCCCCAAAAGCAAGCTTGTACTTATCAGCAGTCCCTGCCCACTCTCTCCTTGCTTTGGTTTAGGTAACCACTGATCTTTTCCTTCTCTACCAATGTGCCTATTTTAGACTTTATATAAGTGGGATTATATGATGTATGCCATTCTGTGATGGTTCTTTCACCCAGTGCCACACTTTTTTTTTTTTTTTTTTTTGGTTCATCTGTGTTGTAGCATGCGTTAGAACGTCATTCCTTTTTATTGCCAAATAATACTCTAGTGTAAGGATATGGCACAGTTTATCCATTTGTCAGTTGATGTGCATTTGGGTTGTTTCCACGTTGGGGCTTTTATCGATCATGTCGCTATGGCCCTGCTCAGTGGGGAGTCTAATTCTCTTTTTCCCTCTGCCCCTACCCTCTCTCATGCTCTCTCTCTCTTTCTCCTCTCAAATAAATAAATAAAATTTAAAAAAAATGTTGCCATGAACATTCAGGTACAAGTTTTAGTGTGGACACTTATTTCTTCTGAGTGTAAGATAGTAAGAAGTAGAATTTTTGAGTTAATGGTTTCTGCATTCCCATCAGCTGTCAGTTTGGTTGAAATCTCTCTTCCATTATTGCCTCCTTTCCCATACACCTTGTCCAGGTGGGATTGTACCTTACTATAAAAATATACCTTGTGTTTAGCAGCTTCTCTGTCATCTGACTGGGGATTTGGGAGAGAGGGTGTAAGGATTCTCTCAGGTCAGGACGCCTGGGTGTGGCTCAGTGGTTAAGCATCTGCCTTCAGCTCAGGTCATGATCCGGGGGTCCAGGATTGAGTCCCACATCGGGCTCCTTGCTCAGCAGGGAGCCTGCTTTCCACCCCGCCACCCCCCCCCCACCCGGCTTGCCTTTTCCTGTGCTTGTCTTCTCCATCTCTGACAAATAAATAAATAAAATCTTTAAAAAAAAAAAAAAGGATTCTTTTGGGTCATCAACACATTTCATTGAGTGATCCTTGTGTGACAGGCCCCCATTCAGGAGCTGGGACTCCAGGGAGAATGCAAGGTAGGGGGAATGCGGGGACCCTGTGGAGAAACAGCAAACATAACAGCTAGAACGCGCTGTGCTAGAAGGTGCTACACGCTCTGCGGAACCGCACTGCGGGGATGGAGGAAAGGGGACGTGGAAGTACAGAAGGTGGGCTTGCCAGCTTAAACACGGGTGAAGTAACTTCTGGATAAAGATCTGAAGCCACAGAGGGAGTGTGACATGCACACTGGGCGCGAGGGGGGAGGGGTTCCAGGTTCCAGACAGAGGAACTAGCCAGTGCAGAGGTCATGAGGTCGGAGCTGTGGGGGTGTTTGCGGGGTAAGGAGGTGAGGTGGGAGCAGATGAGCTGCGGGGCAGAGGAAGACCCGGAAAGGGGTTCAGAGGGGACTGGAGGTCTTGGCCACGTGGGGCCTGCTCCATCTTTATCCTGTGGGCTTTCTCCTGGGACCACGGGGGGCCCCAGCGCAGTCTGAGCAGAGGGTTGATATGTGGAGACTTCCCTTGTGTCAGGGCCCCCTCCGGGCGCTGGGTCTCCCACAGACCGCGCGAGGCAGAGGCCGGGGCCGTGTGGGCAGCTGCCGCCCGTGGCCAGGTGGCGGGTGATGCCGTGGACGGGATGGAAACGGTGAGCGCACGGACAACGCGTTCAGTCCAAACCGCAGGACGCCTCGAAGGAGGCCATGGGAGGTCCGAGGAAAACAATGATCAGAAACGACTCCCAGATTCTCAGTCTGAGCAGCTGAGACGCGGAGCCGCCCTGGACAGAGGCGGCGGCTGGAGGGGGGCAGGCGTGGGGCAGCCGCGGAGGCGCCAATCCGGACACGCTCAGTCCGAAGGTGCCATCAGGCATCGGAGAAGATCGCAGGCAGGCCAGCCCCGGCTGGAGAAGAAGCGTGTTCTGCGGCGTCAGGATGGGATTTCGTAGGGACTTGGGGGACTGTTGTGTCATATAGGTCCACCAGTTGTAACAAACGTACCCCTCTGGGGGGAGGTGGCTGTGGGGGGCTGTGCATGTTGGGGGGCAAGAAGCACATGGGAACTCTTGTGTATGTTCTGTTCAATTTTGCTATAAACCTAAAACTGCTCCCCAAAAAGTCTATTTTGGGGGTACGTAGGTGGCGCAGTGGGTTAAAGCCTCTGCCTTCGGCTCAGGTCATGATCCCAGGGTCCTGGGATCAAGCCCCATATCGGGCTCTCTGCTCAGCGGGGAGCCTGCTTCCTCCTCTCTCTGCCTGCCTCTCTGCCTACTTGTGATCTCTCTCGCTGTCAAATAAATAAAAATTTTTTAAAGCCTATTTTTAAAAAATGGTATCAAAAGACTTTAGACTTGAGATGGTCAGGGGAGTAAGCATGCAAAAGAAGAGCTCCAAAGACTGAGTGTGTAGCGCCCACTTGTATGAAGGAAGGTGGCGGGGGGATAGCAAATGTGACAGAAAACAGAGGGGTTCAAGAGGCCGGCGGGGGTTGGGGTGGGGTGGGGGGAAAGAACGGGCTCAAATCTCTCAGGAGACCTAGTAGCACATTGTCTCCAAAGTTCTCTGGGCCTCAGTTTCTTTTCTTTCTTTTAAAAAAAAATTATTTATTTGACAGAAAGAGCACACAGCAGGTTGGGGGGGTGGGGGGAGGAGGGCAGCAGGCAAAGGGAGAGGGAGAAGCAGGCTCCCCACAGAGCAGGGAGTCCTGCTTCGATTTGGGGGCTCCATCCCAGGACCCTGGGATCATGGCCTGAGCTGAAGGCAGATGCTTAACTGACTGAGCCACCCAGGCGCCCCAGGCCTGTCTCCTGACCTGCAGGGTAGTACGCTGACCTCTGGCTGTGCCATGCCATGAATGTGTGAGTTGAAGTGCAAGGGAGATCAAAGATGGGAAAGGCCATTGGTGTCTGCTTGCTCCCTCCATGGAAATGCAGAGTTTAAAGACAGCAAAACTCATGTTGTAAAAATGTGGGTTTAAATATTGGTAGATCAAATCCCATAGAGATTTTGACCAGTTTCCAACCACTCATTTTTTTCCCACTGATTTAAGAGTATATACACCACAGAAATTTTGCAAAATTGGAAAATGTAATAATGAAAATTAAAACCACTGCTTATCCCATCTAGACACAAATGCTAGAAACATTTTGGTATGGTTTTCTGAAAGATTTCTATACATAAATCAACTATATTTCCTCTCCTTGCCCACTGAAAAATTTCTGTATCTCTGTATCCTGAAAAACAAAACCAGTTCTTACAACTGTAAATATCCCATCATAGGAATATATTGTCCCTTAGTCCCTCCATTAATGAGTACATATAGAATTATAAACAGCACTCATGAAAGAAGAGTTAGGATGTTCAACAGTACCCAGAAATCTTTGCCTCTCTTAGTCTTTCTTTAGGATAAATTACTAGTTGTGGAAGTATTCACTGGTCGGGCGGGTATAAACATTTTGAAAGCTTTTACACATGTTGCCAGAAATGTATCTTAACATACCTGCCTCTCTTGGCTTCTGAAGAGGTTGTAACAATTTACTTTCTTCCTTTCTCTGTGCCTGTCGGTTGCATCACTGTTCCCCAACCTCCTGCAGATTCCTCATATTTTTTTTTAAAAATGCCACTTCTCACTGCACATAGGATAAAGTTTATTTAAGCAGCACTGTAAGGGGGAGCAAGAGTAATTCGGATTCCAGTACATTTTTGTGAACTACATGTGCAGGGCACCTTGCCAGGTGGCTTTCATGTTTATTGCTGGTAAACACCACACCCTTAGAATGTGAGTGGCATCCTTTCCTTGTCCAGTCCCGTGAGACTGTTTGAAGACACTCAGCTGGGCTGCTCTATGCCCAGGACTGGTATCCAGGTCTCTTGACTCCAACTCAGGCCACTTCTTTATCTTACACTGGGCTAGAATATTCTTTATGAATGACTCTAAAATATAATATATATAAAAAAGTGTAAGAAGTTCTATAATATATTCTGAGCTCACTAATTTTTAGAAGTTTTGAGTAGAACAAAAAATATTGAACTTTGAAGTCAATGATCCCTCTGACATCCTAGGCTCTTTCTCCTGGCCTGGCTGAATACAGATTTTTCCACAAAAGATGGAACCAACAGGGGTAGGAAGAGGCCAAGCTGCCTGTCCTCTTCCTGTCCAGGTTGGTTATCATCATTTGAGAAGGCCTGAGATGAGCCACACAGAGTGAGTGCTCTGCCTGGATGGTGGGCAGTGTCAGCCCACATGCAAACCCCAGGCAGAACTTAATCGTGTGTGTGTGTGTGTGTGTGTGTGTGTGTGTTTTCTTTTGGCAAACTTTAGAAACCATGAAGCTCTATATTTGTATATTTGGTCTTTTACACAGTGCCTGTTGAAAACTGGCTTTTGGATCTTTAGACACTTAGATATTTAAAGCAACTTTACTGAGACAGTCTCTTAACGTTCCAAAACAGAAATTTAAAACTGTGTACATTAAACCTTGACCCTGGTCTTTATTTTTGAACTCACTATCTGATATGCTAACAAGACTGCGAAAGTGGCTTGAAGTGGGGCTATTTCCCCCTTATTTTAGAGAAGCCCGGCTGCCTTCTTAGCTCCGGAGGCATTCATGGGTATGTCTTAGGCCACACCAGGGCATTTCAGGACACTGTGGGGTGGACCTGGCAACTGGCATATTTAGCTATGCCTGATGCTTCCCCACTGTGCCAGTCTCCTGGTTTCCTGTGTTAGGATTACCTGTAATTTGGTCTCCAGAGCAGTTTTCTGGGGAGGTGTGCTGCATAGACACCCTTGGCATTGCTTTGGGAAAGTAGCGATCTCGTTTGGATCCAGGACTCTGCCTGAGTTTCCAAGTCCGGCTCCTACAACAGGGGGTAGCTGCCGCCTGTGGTTGCAGTATGTCACAAGGGTGTAGAAGCAGGTGGGGAGCCCACCCCCAGAGTTAACCCAGGACAGGAGGAGGTGTTTTTAAATTGAGCTTTTGAGCTGGGTTCTGAGCTTGTTCCTGGTCCCCATAGTGACCATCCTGCAGCGCAACTCTAAACCCCGCGCTCATCACCATCTTCAGGAGCCAGGAAAACCTCTCCTTGCAGCAGGCGAGAGTGCAGGCTCTGAAATATTGGGAGAAAAGTGGGTTTCAGAGGGCAAGGGTAGGGGCAGCACTGAGAAGCAACCATGGAAAGCCAGTGATGGGGTGGAATTGGGACTGAGCGGGTGGGTAGAACAAGGGAGGAAAAATGAGCAGAATGGGCAGCTCAGAATAGAAGATATAAAAGAAAGTGCCAGCTAGTGAAAACACTGCAAAAGGAGGGTGGCAGGGCCCGACGACTGGGGAGCGGTTTAGAAAAATAGCAATTAGCACAGCTAAAAATAAAGACCAATTTGGAGACAAAGCCGGATACACAAGGAGAAAAATAAGACTCGCCAGAAAGACAATTCTTCGCAAACCGAAAGCTCAAGAAAATGAGGCTAATGACACCCCTTTGGGGGCTGGTTTGCTCAGAAATGAGACAATAGATAGAGGGGGACGCGGCGGGCCGAGCAGGTGACTGGTGGCGGGAGAGGAGGAGCGCAAAGTGGACCTGAGTGACTCCGAGAGTTGAGCAAAGGCCCTGCCGGAAGCCGCACCACGTGTCCCCAAAGTTAGAGAAGTGTCCCCAACCAGTCGCTGTGAGGGACAGAGGCATCTCTGGGCGGTGGAACCCTAAGGGTTCTCGCAGAACTGCACCGAAGCCCGCCCCTGGAGCCTCCAGGACTTGGGGAGAAGGCGCCCAAGTTCGCCCGCGCAGCGCAGCCTGGCTCGCTCCCCACGGCCGGGACCCTGGCGACGCCCCACGAGCTTTCGCCGCCAGGGGAGGGCCGGGCAGCCCCGGAGTCGCGGGGCGGGAAGGCCCGCGGGGATCCTGGATCCCGGGGGCGAGGAGGCGAAGCCGTGGGCCTCACCATGGGTTTGCAGAACCTCGAGGCCTCGGCTTCCCAGTCCGTGTAGCGGGAGGGGACCCCCGCCTGCCGCCCGGCGAAGGCGCACGGAGCCACCGAGAGCGCTGCGCGCGCGGTGCCGCGCCCGTTTCTCGAGGCTGCAGGAAGAGGGCGGGAGCCCGGGCTGGTCGGAGAACCGAGAGGCAGGCGGCCGGGCGGGCAGGAGGGGCGGGGCGGGGCCCGGGGCGGCGGCTTCGGCGAGCTCCGCTGGGCGGCGGGGCCCCCGGGGTGCGCGGGCAGGGCTCCTAAGCCACAGGCAACAGCACGCGCTCCTTCCAGGCCAGGGCACGCCATCCCGGGCGCGGGGCCGGGACTCGGCGTTTGGTCACTCGCGACCGCCCTGGGCCACTCAGGCCCCGGAGGCTGGAATGCTGGGCCCCTGCCGGGGCGGGCGGGCAGGGCGCACCGAGCGCGCCACGCGGCGCCTGGCGGTGGGGAGGGCGGCGGGGCGGGGGCGGGCGCGCCGGGGCGGTGCTGAGCGGGCTCCTCCTCCTTGGCCTCCTCCTCCTCTCCGTCCTCCTGCTCAGCCGCCCCGCTGCTCCTCCTTCCTCCCGGGGCGACCGCGGCGATGTTTAACCGCGCCGTGAGCCGGCTCAGCAGGAAGCGGCCGCCGTCAGGTAAGCGGCTCCCCGGCACGCGGGCTGGGGATCGGGGCGCCCGGAGGAGCCGCCTCGGCTGACGCTGCCCGCCCAGGGTCCCGGGCATCCTTCCCTCCTTCCTGTGTTCGGGCGCGGCTCGGCGATGCCACCCGACGAGGGTCCCCACCGACCGCGCCACTGCTCGTTGCTCCATCCAGCGTCCCTGCGGTCGCAGCGGCGGTGGGAGCGCAGAGCCCCGAGCGGCGCTGCGGGGAGGAAGTTTGGACAAAAGGAAGAACAGCAGCAGTTTTCTTTTTAGTGATGGTCTGGGAGAAGAAAGGAGATCCCATGCATCCCCAAACTTTGGAAGGAGTGTGGGCTCTAGATCCGAAAAGTCGCACGGGTCCCTTCCCTTGGGGAGTTCTCCGTCTCTCTCCGCTGCGGGCGTTGGTGCGAATGATGCCCGCGAGGCGCCCGGAGGTGGCAGGGCTGGACCCCAGCATCGGACTGGCAGCGGGGCCCGGGCTGCCCAGCGCCTTCATTTCTGCGCTGCGGAGCCGAAATGTGGGGCCGCCGAGGAGGGTGAACACCAGGGTGGAGAGAAGGCACATCTCTCCACCCTGGTGGAGAGTTCGCTCTAGGGGAGCGCTGACATTACCGGGGACTTGCCCTGGCTGCCACAATGGACCAGGCTGAGCCACAGTTTGCAGGGAGTTGATAGGACAGAGAATCCACAGTGAAAATGAGACCATGCCTTTGACGCCAACCGCCTTACCCTTTTCGTTCACAGTTACGGCTGTGCTCCTTTGAGCTCTTAATGTGGGCGCAGGTCTCTGTTCACCCAGTTCTGCGTTCTCTCTCCACCCTTAGGGGCGCCCTTGTAAAACAGGTACTGTTAAGGCAACTTTCCAGAAGAGGGAACCGAAGCTCGGAGCTGTTAGGTAACCAGTTAGGGGGGATGGAGAATCTTTGAAACTCAGGTTGATCTGACTGTGGAGTTCAGAGGCTTTTCTGCTACCTCCCACTCTGACGGTGGCTGCTTTAGTGCTAAGAGTCTGAACATGTTGGTGGGTCCTGTTTTCACTGAATATCCTATTTTATGAGAGACAGTGCAGTTAAGAGGAGGGACTGGGTGGGCGGGTGAACCAGACCCTCTGGGACCAAATCCCACCTCCACTGTTGTAAAAACTTTGTGTCGCGTGCAAATGAGGTTCTGCAGAATGGGAATAAAACAGCTATCCCTCTTTGAGCCCTTGAACGGAGCTGGTTTCCTGTCCATTACCTTATGCAAATCATTGCATTTAATATTCAGGACACCCTTAGTAAAGCAGGACTTCACAGGGTTATTGTAAAGAGTTCGTATTGGTGTCAGTGGGCTTGTACTTCTTTCTGGGTTGTCTGTGGGTCCAAGGATTCCTTTGGGGGTGTTCCTTTGGTGTTCCCTGTTGGTGCCTCTTCACAGGCCTGTGGGACAGTAGGCAGAGCCTGGACTCCAGCTCAGCTCCTGGTTCCCACCTTGACTCTATCATTCGGTGACCTTGAGCAAGTTACTTGACCTCTGAGCCAATTGCTAAATTATTGGGAAGTTTGAGAACTGGGTGCCAAATCACAGACAGCTTGAAATTGGCTGTTTGGTGGATACTTTTACCATGGAAATGGGCAAAGACTGCAGATCAAGCTTTTTTATCTAGGAGAGCTGGTTTCCTGGCGCACCTCTGCATCTGTTTTCCCATCTGTAAAGTGGGTTTCGTAGAGTCTTGGGATTAAACACACAACATCCGAGGTCTCTAGTGCAATGCCTGGCATGTAATATGTGAGGAATAATGGTTAGTTTCCCCACTTTCATGTTATAAACAGAGCTGTTCTGAACACCTCTGCCTGGGTTTTCATTGCTTCGCATCATTTGGGGGTATCCCTGGTTTGGGGGTGTTATAGGGATGAGAGTTGTACCCCAGAAAGACTGGGGCAATTTAGAGATACTAGTGGAGTGTACCTCTTTTAGGGTCATCACTTTTCAGCCTTACAACATGAGATTAGGTGACAGATAGAAAGATTAGTAGCTAAGCACCATGATTTGGCATTGGGTACCTCGCCACTGAGAGCCCAAACAGCAATGGATCTTTAGGTTTAAAGTGTACCCCACCAATGAGAAAGGGCAAATGAGGCCCTGCCCTTTGGACATCACCATCCAGCAGTGCGAAAAGAAGGGGTCAAGTGAGAAAGGGCATGTGGGCCCCGAGGCAGAGGTACTGGGAAGCTTGCCAAGTGATCCATGGGACCCTGTACTGCATTTTTACTTGGTAACTTTGAATTATTTTCCTTAAACTGGCTCTCCAAATTATATAAGCTTCCAGCCCCACAAGTGCTGGATCCAGCCCTGTAATCTCCTGATACAGGCCCAGTTTCAGTCCTGGCACCCAGAACCTTCTATTGTATAGGCTTTTCCTGCTTTTCAGCAAAAACTTACCGGAGACCATGTCTTCAAGCTCAGAGTTTGGAATTCCTAACCCCTAATTTCAAGGTTCAAAGTGGAATTCCCTTGTTTTCCTTAAGGGGATTTCTCAAAGTATGTTCTTGAACCCACCGGGGATGCCAAGGCCGTGGATAAAATGCAGCTTTCCAGGCCACACCCTGGACCCACTGATTCCATCTTGGGGACCCGAGGTGGGGGGGAGAATAAGCTGCATTTCCGACAAATGCCTTAGTTGATTCTTGTGCCACTGAAGTCTGTCCACCCTCTCGCCCCCTACAAGGACTCACACAGTCGGTGGTAGTTTTGATGCTGCTCACCTGGAAAGCAAAGCCGAAGCCACAGTCTTCCCTCTGCGAGCAGACCGAGGGGCGATCCGTGGAGGGAATCCCCACCCTGCCAGGCAGGCTTGGCTCTCCCCCCGGGGGCCGGTTGTACACTAGCCCATTAAACCCTTGGGACCAGTTTTGGATTTATTGCTGGGCTTAAGTTTTTATTTAAAGATGACAGTCAACATAGCAACTTAAGGTCTTTGTTTTAACAACCCCGCAGCTGGCAGTCTTGGCCTCTGGGAAAACTTTCCCTGCGGAACGTCATGGGCCCTGTTGGCCTGTGGCTTCAGGGAGAGCAGTTTGGGGACAGGGAGGCCGGGCTGGGCCCAGGGGTGTTGTTTTAGACTGGTATGGTTAGCCTACAAGCCGGCTGTGTCTGGGATGTCAGCTTCCAATGCCACCAGCTCTGAATGCCACCAAGGGCAGCCCGTAGACCAGCGGCACAGGTGCTGCTATGCTGCTACAGCTCTGCCTTCTTCATTGGCTTTGCATGTGACTGATGTCTCCTTCTTGCACTGTTGGAAATTTGGGGAACCTTGGCAGGTGCCAGGCAGGCCGTTTCCTGGGGCTTCCTGGGTAGACTAAGGCACACGTCCTGCTGTGCTTGAGTAATCCCCTCGGCCTGGGGCGCTGGGCTTAGAAAGTTGCTGTTTAAATTGTACTAAATTTACTCTCACTGGTTGTCTTCTGCTTCCCCCAGATAGCTCTCCTCTGGAACAGCCCTAAGAGGGGTGGTGGGGGCCGAGGGGCCCCCGGGCAGGCGACAGCAGCAGTAGCTACCTGATAAGAGCCATCAGGAGGCATCCCCTGCAGGGGGGACAGCCCCTTGCAGACTTCCGGGGACTCATTTCCCTTCTAAGCCGGTTCCCATCCCTCCAGGGCTTTGCAGGGTGCCTGTGGGTCAGCTGTGCTGTTCCCTCTGCACGGTGCTCTGGGACCCTTCCTCCGGCCTGCCTTCTGCCCCAGGCCCATTCCCCTGCTCTCACTCTGCCCCTGGGGGGCTGTGCGTTCCCGCTTCTGCCCCTTTGCTTCCCAGGGGTGTCCTCTGTCCTGAGTCTTCTCCCAAAGCTGGGTCTCCCCCTGCCCCAGCAGGGCCTCTCTCCCCAGACTCCTCCTGCCTCCCTCCCTCTCTGCCCCCGAAATGCAGGCTGTTTTGTCTCTCTGTGGACAGCCACAGAGGCCAAGGGGCAGGGTCTTGTCTGGAGCCACCACCCATTTTAGAAGGGACAGACCAGAGAACTCAAATTTCTGACCCAAGCCTAGAGCTACCTGCATGAGTTCACACAATGTCCGTTGAGTCATCTTGTTAAAATATATTTAGAGTTAAAATATATAAATGAATATGGAGCTGACAGCTTTTCTCTTTCCTCTTCTCCTGCCTCCTTCTTCCCTTCCTCCCCTTTCTTCCTTTCTCTTGTCAGGACATTAAAAACAATGCCATCATCAACCGTCTTTATCATTCCATAAATGAAAGGGCATTTGAATACCCAAGAGAGTAAAGACAGAATTTCATGTAAGGAAATATCCTGATCCACGGAATCTTCTAGAGGTTGTTGTGTCCAGGGAGAGGCACTGGGTGGCTGAGGGATAGAGCTGACAGGAAGTCATGCTCCCCTGTTCTCCCACTGTCTTTTGAATTTTGTACCGTGTAAATAAATACAATGATCTTTTTCCTAAAAACAACCCATGGCTGCCTTGACCATATCAAGACAGCTTACGTGGTAAATATTTTTTTATCCTTATTTTCATTTCTTTTTTTTTTTTTAAGATTTTATTTATTTGACAGAGATCACAAGTAGGCAGAGAGGCAGGCAGAGAGGGACAAAGGAGGAGGAAGCAGGCTCCCCGCAAAGCAGAGAGCCTGATGCGGGGCTCCATCCCAGGACCCTGAGATCATGACCTGAGCCGAAGGCAGAGGCTTTAACCCACTGAGCCACCCAGGTGCCCCCTTATTTCTTCATGAACTGGTGAAAAAAGCTTCATGCCATCCTGTGGCATTGTGGGCAGATAGCCATCTGGGAACTCCTGGTCTCGTCTTCTCAATTAATTTTAAGTTCCGTGAGAAAAAGGGCCTCGCCTTTCACTTACTGCGTCTGTCACTCTCCTTCTTGCCTTTGCAGGCTCTGTAGCCCGAGGATTGGGGCTGAGCCCCACCTCATCCACTTCTTTGCTTTCTCCTTGGAGCACAGGACTTAACCTCACCGTGCCTCAGTTTCCACCTCTGTAAAATGGGCCCCTGATGAGCCCAACCTCAGAGGGTCGCTGTGACGTGGAGACCAGATCTATATAGCAAGCGCTCAGTCCGGAGCTATTTTTACAGCCGTCCTGCCCACTGTCTCGCCCCCGATCCATCAGAAAACATCCATCAACATGAACGTGAACATGAGCGCCAGACACGGCGGACCCCCCGGGGGGACTCAGCTCCTCCTCAAGAAATGCAGAATGTCACTTACTCGCCCAGCCGTGGGGGCCCCATGGGGAGTGAAGGCACATTTGTGCGTGAGTGTCAGGCCCCCTGGGGGGGGCGGCGGCACAGGGCTTCTGGAAAGTGAGGGAAATGAGGACAGGGTCTTCGTTTTCACCCCCAGAGTAGGGCTCCTGGGTAATTTTTATTTTTTCTGGGCCTTTGCCTAGAAAGTAGAGATCTAGGGAGGCTACAAATAACAGTCTGGCGTTCTGATTTCCTTCCCTCTGGTAGAAACTGGAAGCCAGTGGCCATCTGTTGTTTAGTCCACTCAAAAGAGGATGTGGAGTCTTGTTTTTCCTCCAGACCCAAGGGTGCTCAGGAGCCCCACAGCCCCCGGCCTGTCTCCCACGAAACGTCTCTGAGAAGGCAGTGGGTTTCTGGGCTTCGTGAGACTCCTCAGGTGGACCCCAGAGCATGGAACGTAAGGAGCGGCCCCCACCCCCCTTTGGCAGATGTCCTCCGCTTAAAGGTGCACCGGCGCCCCGGGAGGCACCGCCCCAGCCCTTGGCTTTCTCTGAGGTCTCTGGCTTCTTATAGAAAAACGCCACGAAGCCTTTTCTGAGTCCAGCCAACCCTCTGCAGCCTGCTCGCCTTCTCTGGTCTTTGATGCTTGCTATTATGATTATTTTAAAAACTTTTCCAATTTTTATTATTATATTCTGCTCGTTGCACTTCGCGCAAACCTCCCCACCAAGGGAACTGCGTGCTCGAAGGGTGGTCATTCTCCGACCTTAGATGCTGGAGGCAGAAAACACTTAAGTAACGTTTAGGTAGAGTGTGTCCGTGACTCACTTTCTCCGGAGCCCTACATAGATCTCCCGTTGTGACCAACTGATTCTCTGCTTCTAAGTTCGGATGACTTTAAAAAAAAAAAATGTAATATGTTTGATGCGGAATCGTTGATATGAGGTTTTAAAGATTTTATTTATTTGTGAGAGAGAGAATGAGGGGAGGGGCAGAGGGGGAGGGAGAGGGAAAGAACCTCAAGCAGATTCGGTGCCGAGTGCGGAGCCCGACCCGGGGCTCGATCTCACCACACAGAGACCGTGACTTGAACTGATACCAAGAGTCAGACGCTTAACTGGCTGAGCCACCCAGGCTCCTCTGGATGTGAGGTTTTACGTAAGGTTCTTGGGGTGTGCACTTTTCCTTGAATGTTTATGGGGATTTTGGGGTGTGTGTGTGTGTGTGTGTTGCACCAGACTGCTTTAGAATTGGGAATGAACATTTCTGCCTCTTCCTGGGCTTGAATATTTCATATGTTTTCTTTAATAATGCTAGAAGTTTGGGGGGTACTTAGGATAGGCTCTTTGATGATGTACCCTGATTCTGCTTTGAGGAAGGTGGGTGTTAAGGTTTTACTAGGACATTATCTGACTTGGGAAAATTGTCTATGCAGGATCATTAACCTAGACCTTCCTGCAGACTATTAGCAGGAATCCACGCTGTAAGCCTTTAGCTCTGGTGAGTGTTACAGATGTCTTTTGAGTATGGATTTCCAAGGAATTAATGTCTGGAGAAAGTCTCTGGTAGATATGACATCATAGCATCTATAAATAATGCATTACGAAATATGCTGCAAGCCACCAGCCTCAGCCATCTGTATCTGTGAAATAATGGCTTTTGCTGAAGTCAGAAACCACACAGAACAGCATAAATGTAAATGGAAAGCGTATGTATGTTGTGTTCACATGCTAGATGGTTCTAGCGGTCTGCTGTGGGTTTTGTCTGTGCTGAATTCCCTCTTGGTTTTCTCAGTCTTTTCCCACGGTGCAGTTGTCTTCCTCTTCAAGGCCGTTATGTTCTGGCCTTTGTGAGTGTGGAGATCGGCTGTTATTAGAAACAAAAATGGCAGTAGAACCTTATGATAAAGTGCATGGGCTCTGGAGCTGTGCTCGGAGCGTGGTCTCCGCTCTCCTCGCTGGGCGATGCTTACAAGTTTCTGTGCCTCGTCTGTGCTTCCCCCTCGGAAGTGGGGATATTAAGCACACCACCGGCTCATTGTGAGGTGTGAATGATCGAACCCACAGAAAAAGCTTGAAGCAGTCCCAGCACACTACAAAGTGTCAGTGTCCCCTGTTGTTACTAGCTAATGATAGATTGCTCTGAGCATAAATCTATTGAAAAACAAGTATTGTGAGGGCTCCTGGGTGACTCAGTGGGTTAAGTGTCTGTCTTCAGCTCAGGTCAGGATCCCAGAGTCCTGGGATCGAGCCCCGCATTGGGCTCCCTGCTCAGCGGGAAGCCTGTTTCTCCCTCTCCTCCATGCTCGGCTCTCTCTTGCTATCTCGGTCTCTCTTTTTCAAATAAATATATAAGTAATATCTTTTAAAAAAAAAAGAAAAAGAAAAATAAGTATCATGCCTACAAAAATCTGATCTAAAATGTTTTAAAGACCGCAGGAGGTAAAAAAAATTTTTTTTCATTGCAAAAATATTTTAATAGGTAAACTAAACAACAAGACAAGATAAACAGAACTGGACAAAATTGAAACAAAAGTCATCAGCGATAGTTCCTTACTAACTTGAGTGATCTTAAAGCTGCTAGATAAGTATGTTTGACTTTTTTTCCACCTGTGCATTCCAAGTTTAACTTCTTGTGTAATCCATCTAAAATGGCAACTTTTGTCAACAAAAAAGCAAAGAATAATATTATTCCTTTATGGCTCCAGGTGCCAGGAGTTGGGAAGCTGGGAGCTCTTGGCTTTGCTTTATTCTTAAGTTCAGAAGTAAACTTGCTTTTTATAGAGAAAGGTTATTCCTTTTTTTCTTACAATTGCTGGACTGACTGTAACATTTCAGGTGAACTTGTCTTAGGAGCCTTTACTTACATGCATTGGGAAGTAGGGAAAGTCTCCTGAGGTAATAGAAATGGCCCGCGTTGAGGGATGATCTCTAGGGCAGTGCCAGATGGGGGGTGGGGGTGGGGGGGGTGCACCGCTCAGTCTCCCTGGTGGTCAGGAGCATGACTTGGAAAAGAGAGGCACCGTTACATGAGTGGAGTTGCAAATGCGGCTCTATTTAGAGCTATCTATCTATTACTGATACCAATCAAGAAAGATTAAGGAAAAAAGGTGTAGCCAAAAGCTCTTATTAAAATTGAAGGGCAGTCAGGAAGTCTTGGAAAAATTCGAACCAATACTCCTGGGAAAAGCAAAAACACACATCAGACAGGGTGCGGTAGATTCCCACAGTAAAGGTCGTGGGGGCAGAAGGTGGGCACAAAGGCAAGAAGGAATTTGTCTTATCCAGGGCACCGGAGCCAGACTCCAGTGGCTGTGGCTGTGGAGAGCAGCTGCATCTTGGTGGACTTCCTGAGCCAGCCCTGGAAATTCTGTGCCCTTCTGTATTCGTGTCGGGGTCAATGCAATCCATGACTTTCGATGGCAGGGAGATGATAGCCCAGTCAAGGACCAAGAGAAAGGGCCGTTTATTTGCCAGGTACTATGTTCTGGAGCAGACCTGGGGTTCTGCGAGGGTGGCCCTGGGTCGGGGGACGGTCACTTTCACACTGAAGTCCTAGTACGGGTTCCATCGAGCTGTTCTCTAGTTGGGTCACCTTGGGTAGGTCATTTTACCCTCTGCACCTCTATTTCTCAGTCTATAAAATCCAGGGACTAGACCAGACTAGTGCGTATTGAGTTACAAGAGTTTTCGATCAAGTGAAAGTTGGCACAGAAATTTAATATGCAAAGTAATTTGAGTATAAATTAAGGGTTGGGGGAGGTGGCAGTTATCAAATGGTGGGGTCAGAAAGCTTATCTCCTATTTAACCAAAGGAGCACTCTTTTGGATTTTTTTTTTTCCAATTTATTTATTTTCAGAAAAACAGTATTCATTATTTTTTCACCACACCCAGTGCTCCATGCAAGCCGTGCCCTCTATAATACCCACCACCTGGTACCCCAACCTCCCACCCCCCCGCCACTTCAAACCCCTCAGATTGTTTTTCAGAGTCCATAGTCTCTCATGGTTCATCTCCCCTTCCAATTTACCCAAAAGCACATACCCTCCCCAATGTCCGTAACCCTACCCCCCTTCTCCCAACCCCCTTCCCCCCAGCAACCCACAGTTTGTTTCGTGAGATTAAGAGTCACTTATGGTTTCTCTCCCTCCCTATCCCATCTTGTTTCATGGATTCTTCTCTCTTTTGGATTTTTAAATGGGAATCCACTGAGTGTATTTATTTGCAAGATACGTGTGGCAGCAAACACTAAGATGTGGTCTGTTTTTTGTTGAAAAGAATGTCAGGAGCTTTAAAACCCTTTCAGACCAAGGTTGGAAACTTACGCGCAGAGTAGGTGTTGTGTGACAGCAGGAGAAATTTCTGGCTGCCTAAGACTGCTCCCGGGAGCAGCCTACTTGTGTCTCTGTGTGTATTTACTTCAGAGACGATCTCCTGAGGGAGGGTAGCAAGTTGTGAGGCTGTACTCATGAGCAGGAATAAGTTGGTGAAATGCTTGGCCGAATGAACCCTCTTGCAGAACTTTTTTTATAATGGTGATCTCTTGATTCGATTTGTACTTTGTCGGGAAGAAACCCAGTGTTCACTGTGTTTAGAGGCTTGCCGTTCTAGCATTTTCGAAGAGAGCAGGGGAAGTAATGTAATATCCACGGACTGAAGATTCACTTTAAAGGAGAATCAGGTCCATTTGTGCTGTGTTTGAGTGAGTTTACTTCTCCGTGAAAGGAACAGATCTGTCTTGAAAATTCTCTTATGTGCTCTATCACCAGTGCGCATTGAAACACAGTCCCCACTCCCTGGCAGGCTTCTGGCTTCTGCTTTTCAGCCCCAGTCAGCCAGCAAGTGTCTACAATCCAGGTGGTTCTCCCAGACCCTGGGGGACAAGAGTCTCAGCTGTTTGAGAAATTAACACGTGGATTGGCCCAATAGAACAGGAAAGATCATGGCAGCTGAGTTACTGTTAAGGCCAATGTATCCGGATACAACTTTCTTCCAAAAACGTTTAAAACTCTATGGCATCCTAGTGGTTTGCAGCAATTAATATTCATAGGACTTTTTTCATTTGTCCTTTTCAAATGGTCTGCTTTGCTGATTTTTAAAATTAAAAGCGTAATTTCTCCTACATTCAAACTTTTCTTTATAGAAATAGGCATCTACGGGATGCCTAGGTGGCTCAGTGGGTTAAAGCCTCTGCCTTCAGCTCAGGTCATAATCTCAGGGTCCTGGTATCGAGCCCCACATCAGGCTCTCTGCTCAGTGGGGAACCTGTTCCCCCCCCACCCCGCCTGCCTCTCTGCCTACTTGTGAGCTCTCTCTGTCAAATAAATAAAATCTTAAAAAAAAAAAAGAAAGAAAGAAAGAAAGAAATAGGCATCCACTTCGAATGAGAAAAGTATTAGCTATAAAAAGAGTTCACTTGATACATCATTATTTTAGGGAAGAGGAGAGAGGAACTAACATTTGTGAGGGTCCTCTGTGAGCTTCTAGATACCCGATGGGCTTCCCGTTTTAGTCTTTTGGATAACCAGTGAGACAGGGAGATTATCTTGCACACAGAATTTTGCCCCTTACCACACAGTCTGAATTTGCTGAACTGGGTTTGGAACCTGGGCCCATCCGAAGTTACATTCAATGTTTTTTTTTTCCCCTTGACTCCAGGAAGGGACCAAATTCTGTAAAATGAGGCATGTGTGTGTTGTACTTCCTCTCAGGCAAATAGTCAAAGTGTGTTAGTTGGAAGTCTCCTGTCCCCTTTCCTATAGTCAAGAGACTTTTCTGCTCTTGAGGAAGAGAAGGCAGCGGGTGTGCAGGTAGAGAGTCATTCATCCAATCTATACGCGTAGTAACGGTGTGATGCTGAACCGTATTGGAGACAAAGGAAAAATCAGTAATACCAATCCTGTTTTTATTCACAATTTTGTTATTTTGTTTGTTAAAGAATTCTTTTTCTTTTTTTTTTAAGATTTTATTTATGTATTTGATGGAATGAGAGAGCATAACGGGGGGAAAGGCAGAAGGAGAGGGAGAAGCAGGCTCCCCACTGAGCAGGGAGCCTAACATGGGGCTTGATCCCAGGACCCCAGGATCATGACGTGAGCCAAAGGCAGACGCTTAACCAACCGAGGCACCCAGATGCCCCACATTATGGAATTCTTTGCATATTTTGATTTTTCAAAATCTTGCATGAAAAGACCATTTATCTTGATGCCTGAGTTTTTTAGCAACCCCCTAAAATCATGTAGCTGCAGCCAGTGTCTCCCTTTTCCCACCCTTGGCCCAACCCCGGTGCACACTTTTATTTATGTGCCGGGCAATGAACTACCTGTGTTGCGGATACAACATAAAGATAACACAGAAGCTTTCGGACTACTGTGTCAGTCACGCAGATCATCACAAGACAGCGCGATAATGACCAGACTGTGCCCAAAGCACAGTAATGGGGAAGCAGCCGCCATGGTGGCAGGGTTCCTGGGAGGAAGTCCTTGGGAGGCTTGAGGGCTGGCCAGAGGACACGTGGGTGGGGGAAGGATGGATGGAGAGTGGTGGGAAAGGACAAGGCCCCCTTGTCATCGCTCTGAGCCTCAGTTTCCCTCACACGTAAGATGGAGGAAATGGCAGTGCCTCCTTCCTAAGGTTATCATGGGAGCTAGAATGGGTTCCCCGTGTGAAGCGCCTGCCGTAGATTCTGGCACGTAACCTGTATTAGCCACAATGGTGATGACAGTGACCATTACTTGCGGATATTTTTACGTGAAAGTATCTTTGGGCCAAATTCACAGTCTGAACTTTGCTTTGCAGACATCCACGGCAGCGATGGGAGTCCCAGCAGCAGCCAGCAGAACCCCAAGAGCACAGCCAAATGGGCGGCCTCTCTGGAGAATCTGCTCGAAGACCCAGAAGGCGTGAAAAGATTTAGGGTTTGCCTTTTTCATTGTCGACTGGGATCGGTGCAGCCTGTGCAGAAGGGTAGACACCTGTTGTGGGGAACACGGACTGGTTTTTCCCTCTATGTGTCCCAACCTGAGAATTAGGACTTCTCACTTGCTATGGCCAAGGGGGAGACTCTCTCCCAGATAGCCTGGGGTCCAAGCGGAGGGGCACGCACAGGCTGTTTCTGGTTTTTATGTAGTTGGATGGGAGGGGGGGGTGATGGGCAAAGAGGTGCTTTGCTCATTGGCAGAATCCCCAAAGCCTTTCCAGCTCTGGGACCCCTGGGAGGGGGTGGTCTGGGTCTCTGATGTGAAGGTTGGTTCTCCGGGATTCTCGGGATTCATTATGGACCCGGTGAGAAAGGAGGACAACGGCTGGGGAAGTGAAGGTGAACTCCGAGAGGAGGCTGTTGGATGGGGTGTGTCGGCACTGCCTAGAAAGAACCCTCTGGCTGGCAGAAACCCCGGGGGTCGGAGAGAAGAACCACATGGGAATTTCAAGAGGGCCCTATATCTGACCGAGTCCCACCGCCTTCTGCCTTTAAGTTTTGGCTCAGGTCAGCGTTAGCCCTGATGCTGTTGGTCCGTGTTGCAGCGCCGGGGGAGGGGGTGGTGGGCTGGGCTCTAACATCTCTGGACGTCCGGCCCCTGGGGGCACCGTCTAGATCTCAGGGAGGACCCCATTCTGCACCCAGTGGGATGGCAGACCGTGCTACTCACCCCCACTGCTGCCCAAAGAAAACACACCTCCAGCTTAAAATAGTTTTCATCGTGGCATTTTTAGACATGCTTAATTTGTTTCTTTTCTTTTGTTTAAAAAAAAATGGGGCTGATTTTAGAGGAATGTACTTTGTTTAAACACTGTCTGGAAGGAACTAATATATCTCCCACTTAAATTTACTCTTTGGTAATTTATTGTTATCTTAGACTTCTGAGTAAATTCTTGCTTCATTTTTAGTCTTCCTGACGATGTCCGAGTCAGTAAATTCAAATGCATATGAAATTCTAGCTTTAACATTAAACATATGCTTTGTTTTTTAGGATGGAGTTTTCGAAGGGTGACAGAACCATATTCATTAGTCCCATTTTGCCAAACTGGCCCTTGAAGGAAATTACTTGTTATTTTCTTTCCTTAAAGTATAACATTGCTTGATATTTTCTCCTCTTTTTATCTATAGGAATTTTTAAAAAAGGAATTCAGTGAAGAAAATGTTTTATTTTGGCTAGCCTGTGAAGATTTTAAGAAAACACAGGATAAGAAGCAGGTATGTCTTCGGGTCTGTAATTAGTTCTTGAGTTCCTTGAGTTCTTGATCATTTTTTTCTCTCTCATTATGAAGTTACAGCTGCCTTTCCAACAGACTTTGAAATTGCCTCAAGAAATCTGAACCATATTGGATTTGGGGAAGACTGAAGCTTCAAATTATGCAGTGATCAAATATTAATAATTTTTCAAAGTGTTAATTTTAATTTTTTAAAGATTTTATCTATTTTTGAGAAAGAGAGAAAGAGAGAGAGAGAGAGAGCAAGCATATGGGCTGGGGGGAGGGGCAGAGCTCCTTGCTGAGCAGGGAGCCTGATGTGGGACTTGATCCCAGGACCCTGAGATCATGACCTGAGCTGAAGGCTGACACTTGACTGAGCCACCAAGACACCCCAAATTGTGTTAATTTTTAAATGGAGCTGTTCCAATGGACAAATAGTTTAAAGTAAAAATAACGATTTCTGTCATTTCAAGTTTATCATTGCACATGATTTTTTTCTTCATGAATAAGTTATGAGGATGCTTCCCCAGAGTTTGACATGTCGGTATTTTGTACGGATGTAGTAAAACGATAAACAGATGTGTGGCGATAAAAGCGCAACTCGAATCAGATAGATTGTCAATTATTCAACGTATCTTACAAAACATCCTGTAGTTGGCAGGCATCCCACATAGAAAGTTTCTGACTGTTCTCCTGGGTAAATGTGTGCTCTTTGCAGGAGGTAGCCTTTAATTCTGATGTCAGCAGATTTTCTGTCCTTGAAGATTGGGTGGAAGAGGGAGGTGGAGGAGATTATGGGGAAGAAGGCCTGTGGGTCAGGTGTGTTTATGAGGCCTAGGCATGTGTATTTCTAAGAGGCTACCAGCTACATGCCTACAAGGGCCAGTGAGTAAACACAAATCCATGAAGCTTTTGGTGTGAGGCTATAAGGAGTGGTGGGGACTGGGGCCATTGTGGATAGCCGGCCCCGCCTCCAGGAGCTGTGGCTGATTCTGTAGCTGACTTTGGCAGTGAACACTTTGGGGCCTGTGGCTGTCTGGGCTTTCTGTGCTTTGAGTTCTGCCCACTTAGGTCTTCGCTTGCCCACCCTTGCCCCCCAGAACCCTAAGGGTCTGGCCTCTTCCTAAGGCATTTTCAGCCCAGTGCTGCCTGGTTATCCAGAGAAGCTGGATGTTTGGATTCTTAGGAAACCATTAGATTTTATAAATGTTGGAACTAATTTGTAGAAAACGTAAAACCTTGCCTGCCAAACAAAACATATCCATGGGCAGATGTAGCTCGTGGCCTGACAGCTTTTGAGCCTCTATCTCTAAACCTGGACTCTGCGAAGCCAGCGACCGTTACATGTTTATAGACAACAGCTTGGAAAATGTTCATCATTGATTTGTTCAGAGTCTTTTCCTGACTTGGACACACTTCCCCCAAGATGGAGCAGGGCGCCTTCCTTCTACCGCCTTCCTCTATGTGGGGGCAAGGATGGACGCTAAGATAGATTCCTTTTAGCTCAAATTTCCTAGGTCAGCCTAGAAAGGCTTCCCAGGGAGGACCCTTGGTATTTGATTCCTTCAGGCTTCTTCTCGTCCCTGGATGACTTTGTTTGAGCCTCCTGGGCAGTGAATGGCCTCTAGGGTAAAGCGAGTGGGTGGGTCTGCCAGTCCTGGAAAGCTGGGATCCCACCCTAGAGACAGAAGTGCTCATTGTTTTCCTTTGGCCCCAGCACTCAGGGCAGGGCTCAGGGGCCCCTGTCCGGAAATGCTGGACTGTGCAATTTGATTTGTCCAGACTCGGGCTAAAACCCTAGGTGAGAGCCAAGCAGGCAAACAGATATCCGTTCTTCTGCTATATTCTTTGTGTGTCAAGGGTGAGAGGGGCCTACGGGTCGGCGTCTCTCCCTCCACCACTCTGCCACCATGGAAGCTGAGGCCCCCACAGCTGAGCTGGGACTTGGACCAGCATTCCGAGGTCACCTGGGTGCTCTCCCTGCACACCAGGCTCATGTGTTCTCGGGTTCAGCAGAGTCCACCAGACCTCTGTGGAGGGTCTGCTCAGGGCCAGGCCTTGTAACGAGTGTGGAAGACACGCGGGGACAGGACAGATGAGCTTCTTTAAGGAACAGGCATCGAGAAGGAAAGCACCTTGTTAATCAAGCTTTTGCAAGTGTGCTGAGCAGAGAAATGGAAAATGGGGGTTCTGTGGGAGCCCAGGCGGGGGTCAGTGGGGAAGCAGACACCTGAAGGGGAGTTTGGGGGTGGGGACAGCATGGGGAGAGGACAGCCTGGAGAGAAGAGCCAAAGGAAGGCCAGATGGTGGGAGAGTGGCACTTGAAACACAGGCCAGCTCTGCTGCGCTTGAGGCTGGGAGGGAGGTGAGGTCAGACGCGGAGAGCCTGAGTCCGGGGAAACACTGCAAGGCTACAGGGTTGGGTTATACTGGCCCATCCTCATCCCACAGACAGTGTTTCCAGAATCTGAGAACCCCTCGCTGTACCCCCACCCCTGACACCCAGCATATGACCCCGTGAAGGTTCGTGTCTTGAAGCCTAGAATGTGAAGTGAAGGCCTCACCCCCCAGCCGCCTGAGAAGACAGCAGTGCTGGGAAGGAAGCAAGCCTCCGTGGGGCCTGTGGGGCCCTGATCTCGGTCTGGGTTATCGCGCTCAGCCTCATGACCGCCCCCGTCCTTCCAGAGGTGTGGGCTGTGGTTTGGGAGAACACGCAGCAGCTTTGCCTACGCTGCCTGGCTCGGTGCCGTCGGGGCCAGAGCGCAGACCCGGGCTCAGACTGCAGAGTCTGTGTGTTCTCTGGTGGGTCTGGCTATAGGGGAAGTAAAACCAGGAGTAAGCTCTGAAACACTAATTTTAAAAAGTGGAGGAGGACAGAGGCAGGAGGAGAAGTGAGTCCAACCGAGTTTCACAATAAGACGCGCCTCGTCTGGTCCGGCGGGGAGTCTGTCGAGGGTGGATCTCTACGGTGAACGGAGGCGGCGGTGGACCGGTGTGAACCTCATGTTGCCTCCTTTGCTTTATTTCTTACTTTTTGAAAAAAGATTTGTTTTAGAGAGAGAGCATGAGTGGGGGGGGCACAGAGGGAGACGGAGAGAGAGACTCTCAAGCAGACCCCGTGCTGAGCGTGGAGCCCGACGTGGGGCTCCATCCCGTGACCCCGAGATCACCACCAAGAGTCGGACACTTAACCGACTGAGCCACCCAGGTGCCCATTACTTCAAAGAGGCCCTGTGCTGGTTTGTTTTTTCATTCTTTTACTAGGATTATCCCGCTGGATCTCTCCAGAGTCCTTACCAATTTATCTGACCTCTTCTGGGTAGAGTTTCTTTATTTCCTCTCTGTACTGTCTTGTCTTCCTTCTACCAGGCAGGCTCTGTGGGTCTGAGATCTTGGTCTTCTCCCCACTGTATCCAAGTGCCTAGAGCAGCCCGATGTCATTTACTTCCTGTTCTCCCCACTCAGGTCAGCAGACACCTGAGGACCCACTGGGGTGGGTCCTGGCCCCCTCCCCTCCTGCCACGGTGATGGCCCTAGGGACAGACATGTTTCTCAGAAGCTCCAAACAGTGGACCCACGCTGTGCCCCTGCTACCTGCCCTGGCCCATGCTTTCCCAAGGGAGGGAGAAGGTCTCGACAGGGATCTGGCTTTCAGGAAGTCGGGAAAGGTGACGCCCCGCACCCCCGCCCTCCTTGGGGCTCCTGCAATGGCTGTACCTTTCAGGGGGTTCATACACAGCAGGCAGCTTTCAGAGCACTTCTCTCCGTTCCCAATTTCTTTATGGCTTGAAATTTTTCTGTAAAGTGCCTTTCCCCCATGAATTAACGAGAGATTGATCTATCTTCTCAAACCGAGTGGTATTTATGAGTGATAAAGCCTCAGGACAAGCCCCAACAAGGTTTTGGGTATCCATGATTCATTCATTCATTCATTCATTCTTTCATTCCAGCTGCATGGGCATACTGGGCTTGTTCACTCTGTGACATTGTGCAGAGGGACACGGCAGTTTGTACAGATTTATAAAAACCAAGCCAGGAATGGGGGTGGGGAAGTGGTGGGGCAATGCAGGTTTTGTTTTTTTTTTTTAAGAATTTATTTATTTATTAAGAGTGCACAAGTAGGCAGAGAGGCAGGCAGAGAGAGAGAGGAGGAAGCAGGCTCTCCGCTGAGCCGAGGGCCCGATGCAGGGCTCGATCCCAGGACCCTGGGATCATAACCTGAGCCGAAGGCAGAGGCTTTAACCCTCTGAGCCACCCAGACTCCCTTCCTTTCTTTCTTGAAGATTTATTTATTTGAGACAGGAAGGGGGAGACCATGTGGGTGTGGGAGGAGGGGCAGAGGGAGAGGATCTCAAGCACACTCCGAGCTGAGTGGGAAACCTGACATGGGGCTCTGTCCCATGACCCTGAGATCATGACCAAGAGCTAGACGCATAGCCAGCTAAGCCACCCCGGTGCCCCACAGCGCCACTTTCTAATAATCATACCTTCGAGAAGGGCTTGCACTGGCACTTAAATAGAATGGTACCTTGCCTTTTTATAGTGTTTTAGAATTAACAGAGTTATAGGGGGAGGGGTCTATGGTATTTATGATTTTTATTACATATTATTTAACACTACAAACTGATTCAGGATTTAAAGTGTTTGAGGTTCTTATTTAACATACCAAAGGGCACAACTTGGTGGCTCAGTGGGTTAAGCCTCTGCCTTCAGCTCAGGTCATGATCCCAGGGTGCTGGCCTGGAGCCCCCCATCAGGCTTCCTGCTCAGCGGGGTGTCTGCTACTCCCTCTTCTCCCCGCACCCCCCCCAAACTTTGCTCTCTCTCTCTCTCAAATAAATAAAATCTTTTAAAAAAACGTACTAAAGCAGAGGTTTTCCTAAAAGGCTAAAACACCATCTTCTTTATTAAAAAAAAAAGTATTCAAACGTCCCCAAGTGACCCACGCTTCTTCGGGAGTAAGGTGGGCTGGTTCCCTTCCCCCCCGCAGCACCCTCCAGATGTCACTCGCCCCCTGGTTTGTGCTGCGCGTCTCGGCCTGGGTCTGGCTGGGTCCGGGCTGGCCCGTGTGGGGCTCCGCTGCCCCCGGCGGGGTCCGGACCCAGCACTGGCCGGCCCCGCGCCCCCGTTGCTTCCGAGCAACCTCGCCGCGTCTAGATGTTCTCTCCCGGCTTCCTCTCGCTGTAACTGAGCCCGCACTCACCGGCCTCCTTGTCACTGTTTGCTCACGAAGGAGCCTCTTGTCTCTCTCGTTTGCGGCTGAGCCAAAGAGGATGCCTCCGTGACGTTTTCTCTTCTTGGACCCTCTTGTGCTTTTCTTATTCTTCCAACCTCCAGCGGCCTCTGAAACGCCTCCAGACACGGTGTCGCGTGGGCTCAGGCCTCTCGGTTCGCCTGTGCAGCTGGGGCTCCCCCAGGGACCTGCCTGGGGTGCTCTGACCGCAGTTGCCACCGGGGCATCCCCAGGCCTTCCTCGGCCCCCAGAGGCCTTCCCTCGGCCTCTTGCCTGCTTTGGGGACCCAGGACATCCTCTGTCCTGAGTCGCTCCCTCGTGCTGGGGAAGCATAGCCAGGAGTAGGCTCTGAGGAAGAGGACGTGGCCTGTGGACATTTAAAGAATGGTTGAGTGAAAATGTTATTTTTCCCCTACTCTCCCACTTTACTGATACTGTGATGGAACGGAATTGAATTCTAGGTTGGCACTGCCTTAGACCTTTGAACGCACTGCCCCGTTGTCTTCCATTTGTGTTAAGAATTAGTATTTTATATGTCAACTCTCCTGTTTCATTTGCTCTTTTCCGTCCGGAAGAGCATACACTCTTCATCACACATATTCTACAGCTGTAGAGGCAGAAGCTCTGGGGGGTTGGGGCTCATCCCCTGTGTGGGCGTTTTGTGGAGCCTTTTAATCTGGAAAGGTAGAGTTCTGGGCAATGTTAGGGTGTTAGGATTGTCATGACTTTTGGTCAGTCCTTTCCGTCTGTTTGCTCTGGCCACTTTCCCAGGGTCGGCCCTGCTCCCCCGGACGGAGCGAGACCTTCACTTTTACCTGGTTTCCCTCTTACTTTTTTCATCTCTTTGGTTTTTGGTTCCTACTTCTCCTTTGGAGATTTCAACTTTATTTCCACATCCTTCTGTGGAATTTTTTTTCTGCTTTTGTTTTCTCTAGACTGGGGCCCCGTCGTCTCTCTGCGGCAGCCGCACGTCTGATATGCTCACAAACCACACGGACCTCCAGCGTGTGGGGCCGGGAGGATTTTGCGGGGGGTCCGGTCCGTGGTCGGGCTCCACTTAACCATTTGCTGTCTCATCCTTGCCCTCCTCGTGCCTCTGTTTGGCGGCTTCCCCCAGTTGGTTTCTTTAGTGGAGAAAACTAGTCTCCCATGGAGAAGGGAGGGGGTAACCGCTCTGGGTTGGGGGCATCAGGGCTCGGGGAGGGGGGTCTCGTGGCTTCTTTCTGCGGCCCTCCTCTTCCCTTCCGTCTGGGGTACCTGACACCCCCGAGTTCCTGCTGTTGGCAGACGCTCCCGTTGGCACGCCCCCCCCCACCCCTGCAGGTGCACCTTTGTTGTCTCTGCTCTTGGCAGAACCATCCCCCGTCGCTCCAACTGCTTTCCATTTCCTGAGCCACTTCTCAGAACTATTCTTGCATCGTCTACTTGGTATTTTCTTTGCCTCCTTCTTTTTCTGAAGCTGATATGAGTAAAGGTAGTGGCTCGATCCTTAAACTCTCTCCTGTGCCCTCTCCTGTAGTCCATCTCCGGCTGAGGGGCAGGAGTGGACGGGGACCGGCTGTGCAGGCGTGTGCGGGAGGCCGGGTGAACCGGGTGCACAGATCTTGGTGACAGGCGCAGTTTTGGGGTGAGACCGGTGTTGGGGACTGTGACTTCCAGCTTCCTGGGGTAGAGATGGCACTGGCCAGGAGGGGCCACTTTGCTTTTTGGTGTTAAGTTGGAGGTGTCTGTGGGACATCCAAGCCCACATTTCTAGAAATCTCCATGGTTAGGAGCTTGGGGAGAGAGGGTTGGGATGAAATCTTGGGAGAGAGAGCCCGTGGTTAGGAAAACATCCTCGCTAGGACAGAGGACTGGGAACCCCAGAATTCATGGGGGAACAGAGAGAGAGGAACCTACAAAGGAGACAGAAACAGGAGGGAGTTGGAGGATGCTGAGAGGGCCGGCAGGGGCCGGAGAGCAGATCAGAAGAAGGTCTGAGGGACTGAGGCACAAGCACACGTCTGGGAGCTGCTGGGAGGCTGAGCTGGCAGGTGCGGGGGAGGCAGGGGGGTTGTGGAAGCCAGACTGAGGAGGCCAAGGAGGGGGGCACGGAGGCGATGGAGATGGAAAGTGCACACTTTTCCTTTGAGATGTGTCAGGAAGAAGTCAGGGGGTGGGGAGGTCATTAGCTATAAGGGCATGTGGAGTGGAAGGAGGTTTTCTTTTCCCCAGGGAAAAAGCTTCAGTGCCCTTAATGGATGGGGGAGAGGAGCGAGGGCCGTCCAAACAATGCTCTTCTGAGCTCTGGAATGCTGATGCTTCTGTTGTCCTGAGTTGATTGCTGTGTCTAGGGCCGATACTCAAGCGGATTTGCTTCTCAACATGCATCTGCTGAGGGAGCAGCGCTTGAGCGCTGACTTCTGCCTGAGTCTTGTTAGGGCTGACGCATCACCAGGCGGGAAGGAAAGCCCCAGATTCAAGCAGCGTCTGGGAGAAGCTCATCTGGGGGCAAACACTCCCACAGACGGGCCTCAGGTTGATGCCAGGAGTCATCACCTGGGCCCCGGGGGCGGGGATCCTTTTCCAGCACCTTCTGGTCGGGCAGGGTTGGACGCTAGGCCTGTCTGCTCTCCGTGGAGCAGGTGCCCTGCTGGAGGCTGGCAGGGCTGGGGAAGGGCAGCCCTCCTTCCAGCTCATACCTGGAACCGTAGCCCAGGGCCACTCCACCATTTTCTGTTCCCGTCCCGGCGGGAGCTAGAATAGGGTTAACAAAGCTATGGAAACTCTACCAAAATAACTCAAGAGACCTGGTTCTTCTTTTTTGTTAAGAGTTCTCGGCATGGGCATCAGGCCTTCCCGTGACTGGCTTGTGGTCTGCAGTCTAAGGGTTTCCCTTTTCGGTCACGCTTCCTATCCCAGCCCAGATAAGCTCTGGGGCTGAAGCCAGTCCCCTCTGGGTGTTCAGCCGGGGGTGGGGGCAGCCATGGACCAAGTTGGCCCCAGACTATGTGCCTCGGGGACCCCACCATCTTTCCAGACAGACTCAGGAGGGGTGGCTGGGGACCTCAGGGTGGGTGAGGCTTAGTACCCCAGAGGCTAGCGTACCTTTAGGTCCCCAACCTGCTTCCTCTACTCCTGCCCCGCCCCGCACCTCCAAGCCTCAAGCTACTCATTACACTTCTCCTTTGCGGAACCACCCAAGAGAGCCTGGATTCATCTGGAAAACGTGTGTGTGTGTGTTTGTGTGTGTGTGTGTGTGAGTGTTCAAGGGGGAAGGGAGCCCCAGAGTGATTTCTATTTCCAGAGCTCTGCATGGAGTCTGCTGATCAGACTAGCTGAAATTGTATTTTCATGAAGTATTGTTAAGACAGGAAGTGGTTTCCAAAACTGCTCCTCGCGGACAGAAGGGGTGGTGGGAGTGAGGCTCTTGACTTCATGGAGTCGTAGTGGGCCTTGGAAAGGCAAGAAGCTCCAGAACGCTTGGATCTCTGTGATGGCCTCCAGACTTGTCCCTTGGAGAAGTCCCGACAGGCTACTGTGTTGCTGAGTTGGACATCAATTAATGGTTCTTGGCAATAGTTGATCCAGAAATGACACTGTGGCCTGAGATGTTGACCCCATACTGTCAAGATTTTCTTTCTTGGGGGGTAGGACCGTCATGGCGTCTTTTATCAACCAGTCCCTGGAACCAAAATCAGTTAAACTCCCCTTGTTTCAAGGCTCCTTTAGAGTCTTCCGGTGGTTTCTAGAAGTCTGAATGTTTCCAGAGCTTGGGCTTCCCTGAGCTGAGCTCGGCAGCCTGTGAGGGGTCCAGGTGGGCTCTCTGAAGACAGTGGCACTTTTCTGGGCCTCAGGAAGCCCCCCGTCCCCGCCCCCAACCGGTCATGGCTCCGTGGCTGCAGGTCAGAAGCATTTGTCTCCCGACTTGCTGTGGGGCGAGGTACTGGGTAAGTCAGTGATGTTCAGAGAACCGACCCCCATCTTCGTTGCCAGTGAGGTGCCTCCTTTCTCTAGGAGAAAACAGAACGCTCTGGGGGTGCCCTGGAGGACCACGCAGCAAGCAGGCGTGCTGTTTTTAAGACAGAGCACTTACGCTAAGTGTTTCTGCTCCAGGTTTTTGCAGCAACCTGAGTGCACGTGGGCATATCTTTCCCAACTGTGCTTAGAAGCATTTTAAGGGCCTGTCTCCACTTAGGACTGATGCTTTCCAGCAGGACTGCACTTGGGACTCACGGCAGCAGCAAGCCTTCTCCCCTTTGCTTAGACTCATATCCCGGCACCAAAACATTCCCTGTCCTGGAATGTGGACCGACTGGACCCCTGGAGGGGGTGATGTCTCTCACAGGCGTGAAATAGGGACGGGGTGGGGAAGGGTAGTCAAGACTGGAATAAGCCACATCACCTCTCCTCTGTGTCCTCATCAGGGAAGTGGTGTCACCAGGAAATGGCCCTTTGCTGGATGCTCAGGGGATTAGGGAAATGGGGTCATGGCTGTAAAGGGCATAGTAGGTTCTCGAAGACTGGTTGGCATACTTTGCATGGTTTAACTTGATTTTTTTAATGTTTATTTCTATGTTTAATTTTAATTTTACTTTTTCAGAGGGGGGAGGGGCAGAGGGAGAGAGAATCTTAAGACTCCACACCCAAGATAGAGCCCAACGTGGGTCTCCGCCTCCTGAGCCTGAGATCATGACCTGAGCTGAGATCGGGAGTTGGACACTTAACTGACCATGCCACCCAGGCGCCCCAAACTTGACTTTTTTTTAATTGCACTGTTACACTCATAGCACAAATCTTACCACTTAACCATTTTTTTACGGCTCCCATTTTTACCATTTTAAATAATTTTAAAGTACACAGTTCAGTGGCATAAGGTACCTTCACACAATCCAGTTCCAGAAATCTTCTACTGCCCTGCAGAGAAACCCCTTACCCGTTTGCAGTCACTCCTCCTTGCCCCCTCCCCCAGCCCTGGGCCACCCCTCAGCTTTCTGTCTCTGTGGATCCGCCTCTTCTGGATATTTCATGGGAATAGAGCCATGCAATGTGGGGCCTTTAGGGCCTGGCTTCTTTCCTCTTCATTTGGGGACTTCTGAGGATGGTCCTGAATGGCGCAGACTACCATCCACTCTGGGCCGGGATGCTTTCTGTCTTCATTTCCGAATGGATAGTGTCGAAGTTTCCTGACAGGACAAGTGGCTTCAGATGTGTGGCAGGGATGGCAGCAGGGGCTGGGCCCAGCACGAGCCCTCCCACACAGCGCTTAGCCCGGGGACGGCAGCCAGAGCCCCAAAGGGCTATGGGGCTGCTTTTCCTGCAGCTTCTGGGTCTGGCTGGTATAGAGAACTGGGCTCAGGCGGGAAGGGCTGGGCTCCCAGATAACAGGCTCCCCGTGTCTCCTCCAGATGCAGGAAAAGGCAAAAGAGATCTACATGACCTTTCTGTCCAGCAAGGCCTCGTCACAAGTCAATGTCGAAGGGCAATCCCGGCTCAATGAGAAGATACTAGAAGAACCACACCCCTTGATGTTCCAGAAACTCCAGGACCAGGTAATCTTACTGCCCTACCTGCCCCCGGATGTGACACTTATTCCCAGGCTGGAAGAATGTTAGGTTCCCCAGAAGCTATCTCTCTGGCTGGGCAAGTTGAGGCGCACTGAAGGGCTGTGGTTGGTGAACGAGAGGGGACTGGAATGCCAGGCTTGGGATTTGACCCGTAGGAGGCTCCCTCAGGCCTGCCTACTTTTGGTCTACACACAGTTTGAACCAGCAGGGTTATCTTGCTTCTCAACCCAGATTAGAAGGGAGGCTGGAGCTATTTGAGGGACCCACACTGAGGAAGCAACATGTAGCTGCTGCAAGTAGGAACAGAAAGAAAAATCTAGAAAGTAAGCGCAAGGACTCACAGTGGTAGACACCCTGGGGCTGTTTTCGTGCCAGTATCTAAGCCCAGCCACCCACTTCTGGGGGCCCTAGGCCGTGAGTGAGTTCACAGTGAGGCTCCTGAGTTTTAAGGAAAAGGTTAATGTTGGGCACTCTATTCCACTTAAAGCAGGACAAATTGAGTTTAAGAAATGGACCTCTAAGGGGTACATTAGTTTTCTGGCAAGTTTTTTTTATGAGCTATGCCAGTGGTAATAGGAAAAGGGACGAAACTACACTCCAGAGATCTTAGACGTGAATTTGCAGATGTGACTCTTCAGAGTGTGCTTACGAAATGTTATACACTTATCGATGAGGGAACACGGACCAATATCAAACTTCTGCTGGCGCCTTCTGGGGCGAGGGAGCAAAGGCCTTCTTTTGACTCCCAGGTGGAAATTGGCGTTTAGCTTCATTCAGCAGCCCTCCAAGGTGAGCAAGCCCAGACCCATCTGGAGGGCTTGATCAGACAGAGGCTGGGCCTCACCCCCAGAGTTAATCTGCCAGCGCGATGGTTCCCGGGTGGCTTGAGACTCTGCCTTCCTAACAAGTTCCCAGGTGACGTTGCTGCTTCAGGTCCTAACACCACACTCTGGGAACTGGTACAGTGCCTCGGTTGGCCTTTTTTGGATTGTCTGGAGTAGAGAGCCCAGAGCCTGTGCCAGCATCCATCTTTGCTCAGCGTCAGGTTAGGAAACAAGTATATTGGTAGCAAATACAAAGGTAAAAAGTGGTTTGAGGATGTTTTCAAGTTGACATGGCGGCAACAGGGCACGCAGTGCAAACTCCGTGTGAATTGAATCCTGAATCAAGTTTAGGTGTTGAAGGAATTCCAGTGGGTGTGGGTGACTTGGTGAGGGCTTCCTGGAGGTGGTGGTTTTGAGCCAATGGGAAGGAAGCCATGGACATGGATTTGTGGCTGGGAAGGAAGTAGAATGTATGGTGAAAAGGCACTTCTTGTGTCCATAGCTGCATGAGGATCTCTGCCCCGACCTGGACCGCTGAGTCTTTTTTTTTTTTCTTGTAAAGATTTATTTATTTGAGAGAGAGAAAGAGAGAGAGAGATCGAGCTGGGGTGGGGGGAGGGCAGAGGGAGAAGGAGAAGCAGATTCCCTACGTAGGGCTCGAACTCATGACCCATGAGATCATGACCTGAGCCGAACCAATGAGTTGGATGCCCAACCGACTGAGCCACCCAGGCGCCCGATGGACCTCAGAGTCTTTTAAAATTTCCCAGGGAACTTGAAAGTACAGGCAGGGTTGAGAACCTGGACTGAACCCCCTGTGTCCTGGATATTTTCACTAAGAGCAGTGTTTATTGTTCGGGGTAACTTCAGCATCTCATGTCTACTTGGCTTGTCCCATCTCATTAATCTTCTGCGTGCATTATTATTACTCCCATTTTGGTGATGCAAAAAGCAAGGTTCAAGGAGACGCAGTGGTTAGTACAGAGTCACACAGGTAGCAGGAGGTGCTGGAGGCCAGATGTGTTCTCGTCCACCTGCCTTCAAAGACCACGCACTCTCTGACACACCCACAGCCTGGATCCGTGGGGGCCCCTCATGGCTCTTCAAAGCAGCTGGAGCAGAGGGACTGGAAAGGCCAGGTGAATACCGGCAACCCCATCTTCCAGGGCCGCAGAAGCCAAGGTAGTAGGGAGGAATGCAGTACGTTGACATCACTCCACTCACTGGGACCTCGGGCTCCCAAGGACCCAGACGTCCTGCAGTTAGGCCTGAAGCACGTCTCAGGGTGGACTGGACCCCTGTGACCGGGCACACTCCACTTGCTGCAGACGCTGGGAGTTTTTGCTGGGACGGAAAGGAGGAAACACAAGGGACAGAGGCCGATCTTTTTTTAAATGACAAAGAAAAAAATATTTTTAAAAGATTTTATTTATTCATTCGAGAGAGAAGGAGAGGGAGACAGACAGAGAGAGCATAAGCAGGGGCAGATGCAGAGGGGGTGGGAGAAGAAGATTCTGGCTGAGCAGAGAGCCCAATGCGGGTCTCGATCCCAGGACCCCAAGATTGTGACCTGGGCCGAAGGCAAATGCTTAACTGGCTGAATCACCCAGGTGCCCCCAAAGAAAAATGTTGTTTAAATTACCCTCATTTAACTATAAAAAGTCATGCCTAACAAAAGAAGCTTGGAAAATCAAAGTATAAAGATGAAAAAAATTCCTAATTCTATACTTGGAAAAAAAACCATGGATAATGTTTGACTTCTAGATTTTCCATCCTTCTCTTTCCTGTAAGTACGCATGTGCCACAGGGCAGTTCAAAGTGCTTAATGTGAAGAAAGCACTTGTGTCTCCTGTTGCTAAAATTCACTTATTTGAGAGGGAGAAAGAGGCACCATCTTCCAACACAACACAACACAACACAACAGGGTGGAGACAAGGTATTTGGAGTCTGAGCTGATGCCACAGGGAGCCCCTGGGGAGGGCTTCTGCGTTCTGTTCCACTTTGGGAAAACTCAAAAGCCTTGCTGGTGACCATCAAAATGTGTGCTCAGCACAGCCTGTGGCTCTCTGCTCCCAAAAGAACCCCCTGGAGGACCCTGTTTTTCTAAGTGCAGGAGTTTGAAGCCAGGAGGAACCTATGTAGAACCAAGAGAATTCACCTAACTCAAGCTCTGCCCCACTTGGTGGCTCTGGCTTTGTCCAGCCGCCTGCTTCTCGCTCCCCGTCCAGCAGGGAGACATCAGGGAGCCTCAGCCCTCCTGTGGGGGGGAGGGCAGGACATTAGGTCACAGCCAGAGCCTAGGAGGGTGGGACGATCCTCCGTGAGCAGTAAATTAGAAGACCCCTTGTCCGTGCGTCTGATTTGAAGCAGGGCTTCTTGGGTCTTCATCTTGCTGTACACGCGGTTCCGGCAGGCTCGGCGTCTCAGGTCACGGCGGGTTGGAAATGCGGGTGGAGGCTGTGCAGGGATGGGCAGCAAGAAGTGACAAGTGACAGGTAGTGCGGAGGCAGAAAACTGAAACTGAATATGAAACCGTAGCGATATCTGGAGCCACCGAGGGGGCCCTGAGCCCCACGCACTACACCAAGGCATCCCTGTGCCGTGGGACGATGACACCATTCGTGATCCTGATCCCCCAAAGCATCAGGCCAAAATTGTGGTCGGCGTGTTCCGTGAAGGAGGTGTTAGACATTTGACATCTTTTTTTTTTTTTTTTTAAATTAAGATTATTTATTTAATTATTTGACAGTGAGACACAGTGAGAGAGGAAACACAAGCAAGGAAGTGGGAAAGGGAGAAGCAGGCTTCCCACTGAGCAGGGAGCCCGATGTGGGGCTTGATCCCAGGACCCTGGGGTCATGACCCGAGCCAAAGCAGACCCCCAATGACTGAGCCACCCAGGCACCCCAACATTTTGACATTTTTAAAAAAGATTTTATTTATTTGACGGACAGAGATCACAAGCAGGCAGAGAAGCAGGCAGAGTGAGAGGAGGAAGCAGGCTCCCCACTGAGTAGAGAGCCCCATGCGGGGCTTGATCTCAGGACCCCGGGATCATGACCTGAGCCGAAGGCAGAGGCTTTAACACACTGATCAACCCAGGTGTCCCAACATTTTGACATCTTAAAAGAAGTTTGGGGCTTAAAACTCCATCCCTTTGAAAACTTAGGGAAGTAGAGAGATCTTTCTCTGATTTAGCTCAGTTCATGCAAACATTGTGTGCTCAACACAATGCTGGGATGGCCAGGAGCGGGCGGCAGCCGTGGGGGTGGGGGTTGGTGTTGGACTGTGGCTGTTTCCTTGGAACCTTAGCCTAGAATCAAAGGACAAATTTAAGTTGTGGGAAGCAGGAAGGAGGAGGCGACCTTACAAAGAACTGTTTTTTTCAATGAACTGCAATTTCCTGCAGTGTCTTTTCTTTCCCCCCCTTTTAAAAACCCTCTGCTGGCAGGTCTATTTCCGTTCTGGTTGGTTTGCTGGTATTTGTTCTTTCATTCACTCCCTTATGTTACCATCTTGATGGAGAGCCTACTATGTACCAGGGACCATGCTAGGAGCTGTGTGTGCAGAGAGGAAATCAGCCGCCACCCAACCACAAAGACAGAAAAAGATTAAGGCTATGAAGTAAATACAGCAGGTGGTGGGCTAAGAGTGACTGGGAGGGGCCTACTATGGATCTTGTGGTCAAGGAGGGCTCCCTGAGGAGGTGATTGAGACCTGAGTGGCAAGGGGAAGCCAGGTAAGACCTTCCAGGGAGAGGCAACAGGAAGTGCAAAGGCCCTGGGGTGGGGATCTACTAGAGGAGGTCAGTATGGCTGGACTATATAGTCAGTGAGGAAGATGGTAGAAACTAAGTCAGGAGGGACTGGCTGGGGTTAGGCCTTGAAGCTGTGGTAAGCAGTTTATTTCTAAGGATTTTGATTGGTAACTATTTATAGAATGTGCCAGTCGGGCTAATAAGGTTTGGGCCCCGAGCTGTTCAAGAGGATGGTGATGACTCGGTGCAGAGCCATCTCTGTTCGAGCTGTGACCCTGCAGCCTCCTGACCGTGGCTCATCATTCGTACCCAGATGGCCTGACACCTGCCTTCGTCCCCTCCCGCACTGCCCATCACTTCCTGGATGCTGAGCTCAGACTTCCCGTCATTTTCTCTGCATGTCAGGTTAGCTGGGAGGGGGACGTGGGGGCTCTCGTTCCAGTCCAGCCTTCCCTTTTCTTAGTGAGCCCCTTTTCTTAGTGTGACCTCTGTGTCCACCTCTGTACCATGGGGCAAAATTCTGGCCGGCTCTGCTGCCCCTCGGACCTGCACCGTGACGCCATCTACAAAGTCAGTGTCCTGATGTTACAAAGTCGCTCCCTGCCAGCCACATCCTTTTTTCCTTAGACCCAACATTTCCCCCTTTTCTTTGATTTTAGAATTTGGTAGCTGGGAGGCTTTGGGGAAGATGCAGTCCCTCTCTGGGCGTCAGCTTCCTGTTTTGTGAAACGGAGGTTATGATAAGACACTTGGGAGGCGAAATGCATTTGTTATCCGTGGCGTGTTTACTCAGGACCCTCTGTGGGTGGGGCTGTGCGTGTCCTTTAGAATGTCACATGAAGATAAACTTGAGCTTCATGCAGTAGTTCTTAACTGGGGACAGTTTGGCTCCTCCCTGCCTCCCCCCCCTGCAGGGGATCCTGGGCAATGTCTGGAGAGAGCTTTCTGGCTGTCACAACGCGGGTGGGCGGAGGGTACCACCGGGCTCTTTGGGTGGAAGCCAGGAGGCTGCTAAATGGGACACATGGGACAGCCCTGCACAACCCAGAATTATCCAGCCCCAAATGGCCACGGTGCTGAGGTTGAGAAACCCCAGCTTGATGGGACTTCCGGAGCTGCGGCAGAGTGGCCGTGCCTCACCCTCCCCGAGCCTCAGGTCCCCACCTGAAAGCAGCAAGAGCCGGGACCCGGAGCCTCGGCTCTCAAGTGAGAAAGTTCACCCCAGGGGCAGGTGACCCGACTAGCCCGAGGTCTCCACGCTGGGAGAGGGGAACCTGCGTGGGCGTGGGGCTTCCTGGGCGGCCAGGCCCGTCCTCCTGACCCTCCGCCTTGCCGCCTGGCCCTGCCGTCCTCCTCCGTGCCTGGGCCGCCACCTTCCTTTCACGCGTGCCTCACAGCAGCCCGGTCTTTGGCCCTGAAAGACCTGCCAGGGCTCTTGCCTTCTCTTTCCCACATCCGTCTCCCTGGCCCTGCCGGGCTCTTCTGTCCTGCTGGCCCAGCTGATTCTAGAACATTCCTGTCAGTCCCTCAGGCACCAAGTCAGTTACAACACGAAGGGATCAAATTGGTCACAGCAGCCTAACATGTTTTCCTTTGTACGAGACATGACAGCGTCCGTCCCTGCTGGCCTTGTCGGCTCGGCGGGCTGGACCCATGGCTGTGAGCTCCAGGGAGGAAGGCCGGCCCAGGGGCCCACTCGGCCAGCAAGAGCCATGAGCACAACCCGTTACTGTGTCACCTAGGATTCTGAGCAGGTTCATTTAATTTAATTTTTAAAGATTTTACTTATTTATTCAACAGAGACACAGCGAGAGAGGGAACACAAGCAGGGGGAGTAGGAGAGGGAGAATCAGACTCCCCCCTGAGCAGGGAGCCCGATGCGGGGCTCTGTTCTAGGACCCCGGGATCATGACCTGAGCCAAAGGCAGACGCTTAACGGCTGAGCCACCCAGGCGCCCCTGAGCAGGTTAATTTCAAAAATTAATTTTAAAAAAGATTTTAATTAATTAATTTAGAAAGAGCACAAGTCGGGGTGGGGCAGCAGAGGGAGAGAATCTCAAGCAGACTCCGTGTTGAGCGCAGAGCCCGACATGGGGCTCCATCTCATGGACCTGAGATCATGACCTGAGCCAAAACCAAGAGTCAGACACTTAACCAACTGAACCTCCTGGGCACCCCTGAAAATTATTTTTAGTAGATAAATAACTACGGTTGTTGTTGAGAAGAAAAGAAAATTCACATAACCCAGGAGGGTCTGAACCAAAGCGTTAAAACCCCTTAGGCCGTGCCTTCCCTCTCCCTCCCTAGCAGTAACGCCTGTGTGTTTCGTATCCTTCCAGACCCTTCCCTGAAGGGGTAAGAATGGCATGCCTTGAAATCTGCTCCGTGATTTGAGATCGTGCCATGTCAAAAGATTTAAAACACAACTCTGCTCCTAGAAGGGTCTCCGCACCATTTTATACACCTTTCTCGCCCTGAAGCCTCTGGTTTGAATTCCACAGAATAGCCAGGTCTGTTCCCCCTGGGCCAACGAGGAGACGGAGGCAATGGGAGGGTCAAGTTCATTGCACGTGTCACCTTGAAATCATTGTTTCCTGGGGCTATGAAAGAGAATGTTCCTGAGGGAGCCAGTGCCTATACCTAAAGCAGGTTTCAAGTGCTGCCAGGACCCTCTCGCCCAGGCTTGGTGCTAAGTCTAGTCTGGGGAAAGCAGGAGGAAGGTGGCCTTCTCCACGGGAAAGGAAGCTCTCAACCTCTGATGCTTAAAAAAAAAAAAAAAAAAAAAAAGGTAGAAAAGACTTTAGTGAAATGTCAATGCTCCCAGCCACATCCTTGACAGAGAAAGGAACCATGCGTCTGGCCGCTTGTTGGCAGTGTCTTTACTTTGAATTTCCCCAGAACCCAAGAAGAGAGAAACACTTCCTTTTTAGACATCAAGACGAAGGGGTGGGCCAGTGGGTGAGGACCTGGCCATGGGGGGAGGGGCTGCCATGCTTCCGGGGGCAGGTCGGGGTCCACCCCCTCCCCCATGCCCTGGATCTCCAAGTCCACAGTGATGGCTGGGCCTGGCGCCTCTGTCTCGTGGGTGCCAGCTGACACCTGCCCCTGGATTAAATCCAGTCCCGAAATTGGCATTTTCCTGTGAGCAAAGCTCGAAAGGGCAGGTTGTGGGTTTTCATTCAAATGGAAGAAAAGTTGGCTCCCTGCTTCTCCCACAGCTGTTTGCCTCAGGAGGGCAGGAAAGACAGCCTTTGAAATACTTTGAGTTATTTTTTTTTATACCTTTAGAAAGGTATTTAGGGGAAGAAGGTCGGGTGGTGCTAGAATAACTTTTAAGTCTCCTCCTTGGCAGAAAGCAAAAGAAAATACTTTCTCTCCACGTAGAAAGCACATCATTTGGGCTTGGGAATTGAGCGTGATGGACCCCAGGAAAAAGTGGACCAAGTGCCCCCTGCTCCATGGGACAGCACCAGACCCTTGGGCCTGTGAGGGGTATCGCCCTTGAGCAGGGAGCGCTCCTTCTTGGTCCATGCCCACCTTCTTTCTGGAGCTTCGATCCTACCCGGCATGGCGTCCGTCTCCGGCAGCCTGTCCGGGAAGCAGGAGAGAAACTTCCACAGCCTGGTTAGTTGGGACAAGAGCTGAGCTGAGCTTCTCTCTGCCCGCCGCCCTCAGACCTTCCGCCCACTCAGAAGACAGAGAGGCGGTCTTGAATTTGCACGGTGCGGACATCCCTGTGTGTGCCCTGCCCCATGGCCTCTGGTCATTCCATGGCCTGAGGGCTAGAGGGAGGGAGCTTGCTTTCTTCACGCTTTCTGTCGGTACGCGTGGGTAGGAAAGCATGTCTGTGGTCTGCGTGTGTGGGCAGAGAGCGCGTTCCAGAAGGTGCAGTTAGACATGGCTCTTGCTGCCTTCTTTCAAGACCCCGGTTCTTGAAGCAAGTACAAAATCTCACTACAAGAACTTGCTGTTGCATTAAAGGCTTTATTTCCCCCTTGCATCCAGCTGAAGTACCATGGCAGAGGGGTGTGGAGAGGAGGGGGGATGCGCACGGAGGTCTTCCCATGCCCCTGCTGTCTGAGCGGCGTTCAACGATTAGCTTTGAAACGTGCCTCTGAAGACAGTGATGAAATCCCCACCGAAGGGCCTTCAAGCCTAGTGAAGCATCCTGTCTTCTCCCCGGACGAAGGTGCTTCTGGAAGGGCGTCCTTTCTCAGAACGGCAGATTCGGAACAACCTCCAGTTGGAGCACCGCATGGATGTTTTCCCTCGCAGAAAGGCCAAGGCTAATCAGTAGCACCCTGGGACCTGGGGACAGAGGGGCCTTGGTTGGGTGGCGCGACCTGGCCCACCGATGCCCGTGGGCAGGAGGGCTCCCTCTGCCCGGATCACAGAGAGCTTCTCCTCCAGTTGCCTGCAGGCGTGAGCCCAACGCAGCGGTGCTGGGTAGTTTACCGTCGAGGCAGGCTGCAGACAGCTGCGTCGCTCTGCTCGGATGCCGTCTGCCCACGGGAGCCCCAGCCCCAGCCCCGATTTGTCTCCACCTCCTGCTTTCTCTTCCCCGAGGACAACTTGAGGTGTGTTGGAAGGTGAGACTCTCTGTGCAGGCCCCGTGAGGCCAGTTCTCCCCATCAGAGAGGGACCTTCTGGAACACCGAGGGCCATCCCATTTTCTGCGCTCAGGTAGGAGCGAGTGGAAATCAAGAAGTCGACTGTTGGTTTCCAAGGGCTGTCTTAACAAATGGTTCTAAACGGAGTTGCTTAAAACAACAGAAATCCTCATTCTCTCAGTTCAGGAGGCCAGAAGCCTGAAATTGAGGTTTTGGCAAGGCTGTGCCCCTCCTGCGGGCTCTAGGGAAGAATGCTTCCCTGCTCCCTCCTGGTTTCTGGTGGGGGCTGGCGTCCCGGTGTTCCTTAGCTGGTGGCTGCTTTGCTCTGATCACGGCTTCTGCCTTCATGGGACCTCATCTCTCTGCGTCCCTCCGTGTGTCCTCTCCTCGTCTCAGGAGGACACCGCTCCTTGGAAGACGGTCTCATCGTGAGATCCTCAACTAACCCTATTCCAGCCAAGGTCACATTCTGAGGTTCCCGGTGGACGTACACTTTGCGGGAGTCCCATTCAACCCACCACACTGACTTTTAGGGATATTTGTTTCCCATTACACATACAAATACATTTAAAAAAAATTTTTTTTTTTTTTAAGTAATCTCTTCACTCAACATGGGGCTCAAGCTCATGTCCACGAGTTCAAGAGTCACACACTCTTCCAACTGAGCCAGACAGGTGCCCCCACAGATACACTCTTTTTTTTTTTTTTTTTTAAAGGTTTTAATTTATTTGACAGAGAGAGAGATCACAAGTAGTTAGAGTAGCAGGCGGAGAGAGAGGGGGAAGCAGGCTCCCTGCTGAGCGGAGAGCCCAAATGCGGGGCTCAGATCATGACCTGAGCCGAAGGCAGAGGCTTAACCCACTGAAACACCCAGGCGCCCCTACACAGATACACTCTTGAGGAACATGTTTGGGATCATTGTTTTTCATTTCAGCACATTTTTAAAATTGAGTGTTTGGACATGTAACATTCACATGTTGCATTCTTTTCACGTCTAACTCCTTTCGCAGACTTCATTTTCAGTGACTGCCTCCTGGTCTGCCAGCTGAGCCGTGGGACAGCCTAGCAGTTCCGAGTATGGGCTCGGGGCAAGGGGGCCAGCATCCGCATCCCGCCCATCTCTCTTGGGTTGCTGGCGACCGTGTCCTCTCCAAAACCTGATGTAGGAGTCCCAAGCCCCAGGACCTCAGAATGTGACTGTGTTTAAAGGCCTTTTAGGAGATACTGAATGTAAAATGAGGTCATTGGGGGTGGGTTCTAATCCAGTATGACTGGTCTCTTTCTAAGAAGAGTTTAGGACATAGACACAGAGGGAAGACCGTGTAAGGACACAGGGGGAAGATGGCCATGTACACATCTTCCTCGACTCAATATGGAGCTACATCCTGACAGTAAGTGGAAAATACCGCAAGTTAAAGAGGATATTAAACACATCTAACCTACCGAACCTCACGGCTCAGCCTAGCCCCCTTGAAGGTGCTCTCAACACTCACATTAGCCCACAGCTGGGTGAAGTCATCCACCGCAAAGCCTATTTCACAGATGAAGTGTTGGATATCTCATGTCGTTTATGGAATACTGTACTGGAAGTGGAAACAGAACGGCTGTACGGAGGTAGGATGGTTGTCCGCATGAGCCGTTGGCGCCCATGATGGCGGGTCCGCATCACCAGAGAGGGTCAGACTGCCTATCGCTTGCCTGGGGAAAGACCAAAGTTCAATGCTCCAAGTACGCCTTCTACTCAATGTGTGTTGTCTAAAGTCAAAAAATTGTAAGTCGAACCACCCTAAGTTGGGGCCATCTGAATAAGCCCGGGAGAGAGGCCTCAGAAGATGCCCGCCCTGCCAGCTCCTTCGGTTGAGTCCCAGCCTCCAGAACCGTGGGAAAGAACTTTCTGTTGTTTGAGCCCCGCAGTCTGGGTTACGTCTCACAGCAGCCCCAGCAGATGGACATGCCGCCTGTGGGGCAAAGCCCAGAGTCTCTGAGGGTGTCAGAGGGTCTCTGCAAGCAGGTGTCAGAGGGTCTCGGTGAGGGTTCAACAGAGAGGATGCTCCGTGCATGGCCTGGTGATGGGCTGGAAAGTGCCCTCGGCAGGGATGGTACCTGCCCCTCCTCTGCCCCCTCCACCCCCCATGTTGTCAGCCCTCTGTTGCTGCACATTAGATAGTTTCTGTTCGTTCACTGAGCGAGGATTTACAGGACCCCAGTCACGGCCATTTGCTCTGTGACCAATGAGGCTGTGGCCTGGGGTCCACAGCTGGAGACACTGCCTTTGGGCACTTTCTGGGAAGGGATTTTTAGGAGCATTCTCTATCCTCCAGGTGTTTTCACTCAGCAGCCCCATGGGGGTGGGGGCTGGGACTTGAGCCCCCTGTTCCCGTGCACTCCGAGGCCAGTGCCCAGGATACCCTTTGCTGGGGGCAGGGATGAGGGGCTAGGCAGCTTGCAGCCTCAGAAAATGTGGTTCTTTCCTTATTCCTTCTCCTACAGGGGTCTGATGCCTGCGGCCACTGCCTAGTGACTGCATAGCTCCAGGAGGCGGGCGAAGGCTCCTGGCAGAGTCAACTGGAGCCCAAAAGCCTTCCTGGGCATTTCACACCTGCCCATGGCAGGGAGTGGCCCTTATGCTCCTGTTAAATAGTTTGCAGCCCTGTCCCCTCGCGTTCGCTGGCACCATCGAGTGCTGAGAGCCTGTGGCCTCTGGGGATCTTCTGGAGGCTGAGTCCTGCCTGCCCTGGAGCAGCCGAAGAGACCCCCTGGCCTCCGTCCCCCGCCTGCTCCGTCCCTGGGGGCTTTTTTCTTCTCTTCTCTGAAGGGTGAGCCTCCGAGCATGGCAGGCAAACAGGATGCTGTCCTCCCACACGCGGAGACTTCAGACGAGACGCTTGGGTCCAACCGCATCCTGCTGGCAGTGCTGGGTCCCATCTGCTGCGGACCTGGAGTGGGAGGGGGGTGCAGGGCTGGGTGCCAGGAGGGGTCCTCACGAGGCGGCGTTCGTGAGTCACTCTGAGCCTCGCGCCAGACCACCAGGGTGGGCAGGTCAGGGGGCCCCCTGGGAGCTCTGTGCCCGGGAGAGCGGAATCCGGCAGGTGCCGCGGGGCTCTCCCACCTGCAAAGCACGGCGCACGCGTGCGAGGCCGCCAAGCGATAATGGCATTCCTCATCCCCCGCCTTGCCCTTGACTCTGATTTTTGTGTTTTCTGGGAGGGTTTTTTTTTTTTAATTGTTGTTTTAAAGTGAATGATTTCTCCAAACGTCAGTCTCAGATTGCAAGATTGCTATAAAAGGTGACGGTCTCAGAGAGGCACAAGGTGGGGACTCACGGGGGCGTGTCCTTCCTGAACAGCTGCAGATCCGAGGCAGGGCTGGAGGGCACCCGGGGATGGGCAGGCCATAGTGCAAGAGTTTAAGGAATACACAAAGTCCTAAATCTTTCCCTGAGCAGTGGACTCAGACGGCAGCAGAGGGATTCAGGCGCTTCTCCTGTGGGTGAAGCCGTCTCAGGAAAAGGAAGGTATAAAGGCAGAAGGTTCCAGGTCTCCCATCCCCCAGGCAGATGTTCTGAGTTCTTCAGCTCTATCCGACATTCAGTTTTCAAAATAGTTTGCGTGTGTGTTGGGAGAGGTCGAATTTAAAAGATGTCAGCGTTTAACCACCCACTTGATAACCCCGCCTGGCAGTGAGCGACATTCTAGACAGCCCTGGAACTTCCCACTTGTTGAGCCCATCGCAGTGCAGGAAGCAAAGACACCGGGGTGCATGGTGTGGATTTTTCTTCTGCAGAATGTCCTGAAAATTCAGTTGAAAGGTTTGAGAGAGAGAAACAGGAGGAGGATTTCTCAAGAGACTGTATTCTGCAACAGCCGGAAAATGCTTCTCTTTTTTTCCACCGATTTCGTAGGACAAGGGAGGAGGGGAGCAAAGGATCCGGTGGGAGTGGAGGGAAGGGAATGCTGGAAACAGGGACCATGGCTAAGAAGAGGGGGCAGTTCTCTGAGGACCTGCCAGGGCAGGACGAAGCCTGATAATCCAGGAGAGTTAGGCTCCGTGAGGGGTCCTCCCTTCGTATCTGAGAGTCCTCGCTTCCCCAGAGCAGTGCTCCTGTGTGAGTGTGCTGGGGTCCGCCTGCCGCAGCCAGTGGCTGCTTGCGTTAATTAGGGCCTCTTCCCGGAGCCGCTCCTTGCTAGCACTGTCATTTCACTCCCCGGCCTGCATTCAAATAGCCCCATTTTGTTTCTTGGCATCCTAACAGGCTAATTTGAGATTTTGGATGCCAGACTTCTGGGGTGGGGGTTCTTAACAAGGTTGGCATCATCTGAGATGACGGTGGCCTTTCCAGTCACCACCCCCTCTACAGGAATGGTTTCTGTTCTGCCATCTCAAGTTTCTGGAGAAATACAGCCCTATTTGTTATCTATCTGTGTTATCTAACCAAACAGAGTGGAGTTTCGTAACGGGCCTTTTGATACAAGGGTGTGAATCAGTGCTGTGTGCATTTGTACTTCCAAGGAAGATAGAGGTAGATTCGTTCGTGTGGCTAACTATTATATTCCGCTGAGTCTGTCTCCTAATGACCAAAACCACCCAAGAAATCTTCCTTGCCCGGCACCAGACTTACTAGCTTTGTGGGTTTTGCACGTAGCTGCCCTCTTTGGCACACAATAGGAATTTGATACACATTTGAGAGAATGACTCACGGTCCAATTAGCCTCAAACTTAGATTCCTTTCTCCTTTTCTCCTTTAGATCTTCAACCTCATGAAGTATGACAGCTACAGCCGCTTCTTGAAGTCTGACTTGTTTTTGAAACACAAGCGAACTGAGGAAGAGGAAGAAGATGCCCCGGATGCCCAAACTGCTGCTAAAAGGGCTTCGAGAATTTACAACACATGAGCCGCCGAGGGGCTGGCAGGACTGGCGGCTTTCAGAGGCGAAGGAACTCCCTCCCTTTCAGGACCGTGCAGGATTTATAATTGCTTTGTTTTCTGTAAGGACTGAAATGTACAAAACCCTCCCGTGGGATATGTGTATTTTATTAACTGCTTGACCAGTGAGTTTTGCATGATGACTAATCTTACATAAAAAACCAAATAGCTTTGAAGTTTTAGTTCACATACACACACGAGCAGAAGAATCCTTAAACACTGGATGCTTTGAGCATTTCGTAGTTTGATTAAACATCGTCTAAGGCCATCAGGTGAAACCTAGAACCACCTGTTACCCTTTATGCCTTTGCCCGGCCTCTGGGGGAGGGGGCACGGATTCCCTTGGCAAATCAGCTCGAGAGTGAGTTGCTCTGACAAACTGAGGGCCCCAGGGGTGTGGGCTGTCAAGCGCCTTTTGGGTTAAGTACTTGTCAAGAGTAAGTTCACGGCTGGGAAGTCATCACTGACAGCCTCTCCAGATTTGGGGAGCCGTGTGTGCGCACCCCCAGAGGGTTATTTCTTGTGTGTGGGTTTGTCTTGGTATTGTCTACAGTCTGTGACATTTCATGCGACACAGATAAATAGTTCATCTTGACAGAAACAAGATCTCGTCTGGAAGAAAGATAAATGCAGAATTGCTCAGGGTCCCCGTGGCAGCGCAAGGCAGTGGTGAATGGGCTCGTGGCCTGTGCCAATGATGGAGTTGGGGGATGTCCTGTTCTCCCCTAACCCGTCTGGGAGCACATTGGAACCCTCTCCTCTGCCCTACCCTTTCCTGGACTTAATCCGGGCTTGACACTTAAGCAAAAGAAAAGAAGTGCTTTTTGAAAGTCTCTTTTGGGTAGAGAGGCTGTGAGTGAAACCCTGCTTGGCCCCGGGCTATCCCAACCAGCCCCGGTAGCCCCCCTTCGCCCCTTTGCGAGCAGAGCCCGGCAGAGCCCAAGTCAGGCTCGATTCCCTAGTGCCGCTTGCTCCCGCCATCTGCTGCCAGACCTCTCCAGCCCGTTTGCCAAATCTTCAACTCCTGTTTGAACAAACACAGCGACCACACTCGGTTACTTGTGAGCCTTCCCGCTCAGACTTTCCCATTTGCAAAACCCCCTGCTGTCGAGGGTGACTGTGCAGTTTATTAATCACACCAGGATCGCTATGAGAGAGAAGGGAACGGAGTTTGGTCATTACGGGATTACTGGCAGAGACAGCATCTGTCTGAGCGAGCCAGCTGGTGACGATGACCCACCCCTCATGTGACCGCTCTGCTGTCCCCATGATTCCCCAGCCTCAATTGTCTACTTGCTGCTGTCGAAGGTTTCCTGTCCATCTCAGGCCTGGGGAAGGGGTGGCCTTCAGGGAGCCACTCACTGCTGAGAACCAAGTCCTCCGACCGAGCATTCGCCAGAAACTGCAAATGTTTGGTCCCCTTGTGGGGGTTCTCAGCCTTCCCCAGGACGTCCAGACAGGCCTGCTCTCTGCCTGGGACGAGGTAGTGACACTGAGACGGACAACCAAGGGACATGCCATCATCAGCTCGCAATTTGCCGTTTCCTAACCAGAAAAGTGCCGGGCTGCACCCCACCCCACCACTGTGGAGAGAGGGTAACTTGGGGTCACGAGAGAGTTGAGCGAGCAGCTCGGTGCTCCCTGTGGAGAGCCTTAACCGGGCAGGTGCCGGGCACTGCAGCAGGGCCGGGAACCCTCTTAACCCCTGGGCTCAGAGACCCCTTAGGGTGGTGGTCGCTTTATAAGTGCTCGAATAAAGCAAACGGCCAGAGTCAGCCCCAAGACAATTGAGCAAAGGAAAGCCTGTCACGTGGGAGCCACCTGAAAAGCTGGGCGCCCGGGGGATGCGAGCCACGGACGTGTCACCGCCTGTGTGCTGTCCTGCCACTTCCTCCACCTGCTCCCGCCTGGCTGCCCACGTCTGTGCCAGCTGCAAAGCTTCCTGAAGCCAGGGTGAGAGCAAGCCGGAAGTGGGGGGAATCCAGGCAGCCAGATAGAAAGTTCTCCCCAGCTCTTCACCTCACCCCGCTCATCTGACCCCCCCCCACCCACGTGTTGATTAGGATCTCAGTTGTGTCTGCAGGGGGCCGGCGACTAGGCTGGGTGCCCAGAGCCCGGGGGGTACAGCAGCCAAGAGGAGTCATAGGCTCGTGGCACTCACAGGTGTTACCACATGGAGGCTTTGTTCTGACTCAGGTGTGGTGAGATCAAGAGATGATGACTGTTGCAAAGGGAGTTTGTTCCGGGTCCTGAGAGGAGGGGCGGGCCGTGCCATGCGGGGCTGCCGGGGGCATCACCAGGGCTGGTCAGAGGCAGAGGGAGCGACAGGAAGCTGTGGGCAAAGGGCATCTGTTGTGGTTTCCTCGGGAGAGGGAAAGCGAGGCAAGCAGATGTGGGATTGGCCAGTTTTAATAGCCTCCATGGGCCCTGGGGCCCCAGGGCTGTCCCTACCTATCCAATACCTGGGCCTAGGTGAGGAGGGCAGGTGGCCCAGTGGGCAAGAGCCCAGGGAGGACCCGAGAAAGGATGTGGGTGGGAGATGAGCTCTGGATTAGCTAGTTAGCCCCAGCTGTTTGCTCTCTCTAGGAACTGGCCAGCCCGGGGAGGGATATCCCTCCAGGGTCAGCAAGGTCTCCCATGTCAAGGCATCAGAAAAACATTTTTTTAAAAACATGCTTAGTACAACAGCCTGCAGGGTCTCCCACTCTCAGCCGGCAGGCCACAGATGTGTGTGACAGGGCAGCTGTTCTAAATCTTCCCATGCAAGTGCCTAGGCAGAGCGTGAGTGTCTCCTCCAGGTGGCTGCCGGCTCGGTCACTCCCCATTGCCTATGATGGGCCACTCACAAATGCTCTGCCCGGTGCATAGTTTGTGCCCTGAGCTCCCCTTCCCTTGTGCAGAGAGCATGGTATGGGTGACGTTTTCCTCTGTGACCTGGCGGTCCTTAATGCCACCACGGGACCCACTCTCTGACGCACACGACTTTCTAGGAGTTAGCCGTCGCCTGTGTCCTCTGCATGGTCCGCACTACCCTGCCTTTCTCTCTTTTTTTAAAAAGACTATTTATTTGACAGAGAGATAGAGAGCATAAGCAGGCAGAGTGGCAGGCAGAGGGAAAAGGAGAAACAGGCTCTCTGCCGAGCAGGGAGCCCGACACACGGCTCCATCCCAGAACCCGGGGCTCATGATCTGAGCCAAAGGCAGCTGCTCCGCACAAGCACCCATTACTACCTCGCCTTCTCAAGGGCAGCGCCTCCTCCCAGGCATGGGGTGGGGAGCTCACCTACACGCAGAGCCCCCTCCAAGTGCTTCTCTCCCACTGCCTCTTACACCAAAGCTTAAAAAGGAGGGGAACTTGGGGCACCAGGATGTCTCAGTTGGTAAAGTATCTGACTCTTGATCTCAGCTCAAGTCTTGATCTCAGTCATGAGTTTGAGCCCTGAACTGGGCACTATGCTGGGTGTGGAGCCCGCTTTGAAAAACAAACAAACAAACAAAAAACAAAAAGCAAGTGGAGGGGAGGGGAACAGCTACTTCCCCCATTTTAGAGAAGGGAAAACCAGAGCCTGTGATCTGAGTCAAACAGGAGCGTGCCCGTGAGCGGTAGAGTCCGAGGCTGGAACCGTGCATGCATGCTGGCTCCCGGGCCCAACTCCCGTTCAGGCCCATCCTCTGCCTGGACAGAGACTGAATGACACCTGTGGTATCCCAGCCGAATACTGGACACAGGAGTGACCAGTGCCCCCACCGTCCCCAGGAGAGGGGCCGCTGGGATGTGCCTGGCTGGTTGTGCTCCCTTGAGTCTGCAAGCTCAGTGGCTTTAATCTTTCCCCTAAATATCAGGACATCAGGCTTTATATGGACCCTGGTGAAATGGCTGCTTCCAAAAAGGCGAGAATGGCTGTTCTGTTCTTGGGAGCATCCGCGTTTCCTTCCAGGCTCAGGTGCATTCTGGGAAATGAAGAATTAGTTTGGCCGAGTTTCCCGTTGTGGTTTCGCTCACGAGGACAGAGGCCCCTTCCTGTGTTACAGCGTCACGGCCTGATGGATCGGTACCCACTGCCAGGTCCCGGCTCCGAATCTGGGAGCACGCTTTGTTTACGAGCTCTGTAAACGGCTAGGCAAGCACAGTCATGACTCACAGTCTCTCGTTATTTACCTTCGTTCTGGCTGCAGATGTTCTAGAACTTGCATTTATTTAAGGCTAAATGGTCTTGTACCATTAGTGTCCAGGTTTTTAAATTTGTGTTTGTTCTCAAGGTTAGTGGCTTCTATCTAAGGCAGTGGGCGCCGTGAGCGGGCAGAAGCCTCATGCAGGGGGGCAGGGTCACTGCCCAGGTGCCCAGATCCTGGGTAGAGCAGGTGGGCTGTCCTCGGACTCCTATGGGCTCTGCACGCTTTGTGAGCCCAGATTTGCTCCAGCAGAAACCTGGGGGCCCCCCTCTTGGGCCTCTGAGTGAGGGGTTTGTGGGTCATGCCCTCTCTGGGTGTTTGGCAGGGGGTGTTCATGGTGCTGCATCTGTTTGGGGATGGGGGCCTTTGCCAGTCCCCACAATGCCTCTGGGTAGGGGCACCTGGCTGTGGCCTGAGAGCCTCCCCTTTCCTGTACTTCTGCGTCCGCTTCATCAGCTGGTCCTCTAGATGGTCTCCAAAATCGAGCCCAAATGTGCCTCCCCGTGTCCACAGCTCAGCCCCAGACAGGCCGAGGTGCCTCCCTTCTCGCCTGCCCCGAAGCCCGGGGCAGCCTCCCTGGTGGTCCGTCCGCCCTGCACTCCTGCTCCCCGCTGGCATCCAGTAAAGGCAGGACCCTCCCCGTGCTGCTCCCCGTACAAGCCCCTGCCGTGTCTCTCCTTGTTCGCAGAAGGAAGGTTCAGAGGCCAGGAGAGACGAGCCCAGCCCCCCTCACCTTCTGCCCCTCCATGGCTCCCCAGCCCACTTTCAGATCCGAGAGCAGGGCACCGATGCTTCTTTCCACAGCTCTCCTGACCTGTGCCCTCGTGACCTGGGCATGGCTGGCTCCGTCCCTGGTGTCAGGACACATGTTAGCTCCTGGGAGGGGGCTTTCCTGAGGATCCCGCTAAGCCATCCTTCCCCCCGCAGGCCCATTCCCAAACCCTTCGGAGCCTGGGACATGACTGTTTACCTGTTACAGGAGTGTGCCCTCCCTCCCGAAGGACCAGGGCCTGGCCCAGAGCAGCCGCAGAGCAGCAGGCCCTCCGTAAGTGCTTCCTGAGTGAGCAAACGAACGCCAAACGGAGGAGCATCTTGACATTGGGTTGACTTCCTGCACAGTCTGGCGCCTTGGTGTGGCCCTTGCTAATGGCCGACTCTCATGATTGTCATTAAAATGCAGAATTGGGAGGGTAGGAGAGACCCACCATTTCCTGGGCACCTCGCACAGGCTGGGGGGAGGCCTACTGGATGGTAGGACACCTCCACTGTATCCCGGGGGAAATGCTCTTCAGAGACGTGGAACCTGGACCACAGCTCATGGCCGACAGTGGTGGGATTAGAACACGGGTCTTTCAGACACGCTCCTCCTCCCCACCCGGGACACCACCTGTCAGTGTCCCGAGTGGGACCAGATTTCAGTTCAGGCCAATCTCTGGCTATTCCAACTAGAGAAAAGAGAACCTCCTCCCTGTTCTCCCAAGGAGCAGGCCGCCACCCGGCCGCTCTTGGCCGATTCTCCCTTTCCTTCTGCAGGATGTGCAGAAGGGGCTTTGCCGCCGCGAGGAAGGTAGAGTCAAATGCTCCTTTCAGTGGACTGGTTCGGTATTTGTCACCAACTTTTTTTTTTTTCCCATTAGGGATACATCATGACCATCTTTCTATGCCAGTAAACATAATTATACACCATCTCCCCAAAAGTCCAGTTTCAAGATTATCTAGGGAAGATAAATGTTTCCCTTGAGCTAATTCCAGTACAGTTTATACGCTGTTTTGCAACACGGGCAAACTGTTTTCTTCTTATTTAAGCATTTAAACACTGTTTTTTAAACTGTTATGGCATACAGATCGCCTAAGAGTAACAGATGTCTGCTTGATAGAGATGTTCCCAGGAAAAGAATTTGCTGCTTCTTGGTCTCCAGAGGAAGGATGCCTTTGCGGATATGTGGCTTTTGGGCCACATGCTCCCCCCGCCCACCAACCCTCCTAAAAAGAAGGGGGGGGAAGAAATCCAGTGCTGAAGTCTGTTCAGTAAATATCTGTATTCACAGAGCCTGGTGATGGTAGAGGTGAGACCCGGGTCCCCCCAGACAAGTTGATTCTGCCCCTCCCTGAGGGAGTATTTCTCTGAATTTTTTTAGATGGATGAGGTCACTGTCCATGATCTGGAGATAGGAAAATGTGGGTCCGTTTTTACTAAACTTGTAGCTTCCTCTAGAATCTTAGCAGTGGAAGAAACTCAATTATCTCTATTAATATTATTGTTGATGTTGTTATTATTTTATGATTGGTTAGCAGAAGGATTTTGGTTAAGATCATGTCATGGAGTTTGAGTGCCTTAATTCTAACCCGAGCCCATCCCTTTTTAGCTGTGTGATCTTGGACAAGTCATAGATCTTTCCAAGCCTGTGTCTGCACCTGTTTGATGGGGAAACATCAGTCCCAAATGTAAGATTCAAGGAGATAATTCATGCTATGTGCTTAGCCGGTGCCTGGTCCTTAGCAGGTCAATAAATATTAGTGATCCAATAAATACTAGTGATTGTGTGGTCTGTCCAAGGTCACACAGGGAGATTCCTGGTCTGGGCTGATTTCTGACTCCTTGACTGGGGCTCTTCCCCTTGCTTTTTGGCAGCAGGAAAAGACCCAGGGCCAGGAAGTTGGATCTGCATGTCCTTAACATGGCAGAAGCTGAAAGCAGGTGGATCTCCAATCCGGAGAGGGTGAGGCCTACAGGAAGAAGCCCCAGCAGAGGGCAGCCAGCAGAGTGAAGAGAGACCTGAGTGGGCCTGGGATTCAGTAACACGGCCAGGAGATAGCTTCATTGTCCACCTGGAGCCAGGTTCCTAGTCCTGCCAAGTGGCCAAGTGCAAGGGAAGGAAGACTGTGGGAGGGTCACTGCCAGCAGGGTTTGGCATTCCACAAGGGAAATGCAGTGAATAGGGAGCCAGTAGTCTCCTCCGGAGGCCTTTTGCATCAGGAGGATGGGGAAGGGAGTCCAGGTATCGTTTGGGGAGCCTCTTGTAGCCTCGGTGACTTCCCCTTGGCGTGCATGCCAGGGAGGAGCTGCCTGGTGCTTTGCAGGATGGCCAGCGCGCCCCCAGAGTCCTCGGGGCAGAGGAACTCAGCAGGACAGCCTTTCTGAAGTTCCTGGCTTGGGCTCACGGGGGAGCTGGTGAGCTGTGGAGGGAGTGAGCGGGCTGCGTCCCTGCCCCTGGAGTGCCCTCTGAGGCCCTGGGCACCAACCTCCACCCCCTACCACTACCCTGGCAAGGACACTGCACTCCTTCCTCCCCAGGTTCAGATATAAAGGGGTTTCTGTGCCAGAGCTTCAGAGAGCACAGACACAGGGGTGAGGTCGCCCTGGAAATACTAGATCTGTGCCCTCTGACCAAGGTCACCACCTTGGGCATCCAGGTGTGTCACCAAGACTGGGACTGGGCAGGAAGGTAAGGCAGCTGCTCTACCCTTCTTGGCTCCCACAGTCCCATGGCTGATCAGGCAGGACGACGATGACCTCGGCCCACCTGTCCCTCACCTTGGCCTCTGCTGGTTCTAGAGACTCCAGATAACCCACCGGTCTATCAGTGGGAGACGGTTTTCTTCATTTCATTCATTTCTAATGTCACTGCTAATATATATATATTTTTTTAAACCCTTGGTAAGAATATTTTGATGCAAGTTTATTACTTAAAGGACTCTAGGACTTGGTGGGATAAACGGCCCGCTACTTAAAGTTACATTAACAACGAGATCAGGAACTAACTGCCGTGTGCACAGAGGCTTAAAGGTTTAAAAATGGAGATATTAAGTCTCTCTCCCTCTCCCATGGCTGGATTTTAAATATATCTCCAAATCCCCATCTTTCAGCTCTGGTGTTTGTTCTAAGATGTAATTATTATTTCTGAAGCTTCCAAGATAAGAGGCTAAAATTTTACTCTTTCTTCCCCTGTTCTCTGGGATGCATTATTATTGGGGGGGGGGTTTATTGAGATAAAACTAATGTTCAGTAGACAAATCTTAAGTAGGGGCTCAGTGGATATGAAAGCACCAGCAGCATCTGGGGTAGAGTTTTTAGGGGGACTTCAAGAAGTCCGTCCCACAAGAACACTGACCTGAGCCCTGGGGCCGGGGGGAGTCGAGGAAGCCAGGGTTCCCACTCTGCTTCTCATCCTTCCAAGCTTCCATGTGTTAGTCTCTCAGCAGATGGAGAGTGTTCCTGCCCTGTCCCCAACTCCTCGTCTAGCTACGCAGAGCAGGGACTTGCACAGAGCTCCTTCAGACCTTCTACTGACTTTTTCTACCATTAGGGAAACCAGTCACGTGGCAAAAGTCTTTAGCAGTCAAGGCGCCATTTTGCCTTCGTATAATTTGGTGGCCAATCTGGGAGAGATTTTCACGGGACTTGGCCATGTCTCTTCATCCCTGCTTCTTCAGGGCCGACAAATTGTCTCGCTCAACTCACCACTAAACCATGATTTTAAAACATTTTATAGGAATAATTTCAAAATATTTATAAAGGTTTAATTGTGATTATAATAAAATGGTCTACACTTAATAATTGTTGACATTCTGACAGGTTTCCTCTATCTGTTCATATTTTTTCCCTGAATGATTTAAAAAATTAGACAAGATGGTTCACCTAAAAGAGCATTTATTACACTTCGTAAAATGAACAATTATTCCTGGTATCATCTAATACCTACTCCGTATTCAAAGTTTCCAAGCTAGAGAACACTTGGAAACGTCCTTTTTCCAAAACAGGATCCAATCAAAGAGCAAATATTGCAATGTCTCTCAGACTGGCCTCCCCATCTTTTTAAGTTTTTACAGAATGAAGAAATCAGACTAAGTGTAGTTTAAAATGCCCTACATTTCATTTCTCGTCTCTTCCTGGTGTCATCCAACTTGTATTTCCTTTACTTCCGAGGATGAGATAACTTGGCCTCTCCTGACCTTTCCCGTGAGCCCAGAGGCTCCTGAATTTTCTCAGTTCACAATGCCACTGGTGTCTCAGGAAATCTCACAGCATCCCTAAGTTAAACAAACAAAAGTTTAACTATTCCATTTATTTTAAAGGTCCAAACAAACTTCATAATTATTTTTGCTTAATAACTTAGCAGCTGATTAGGGGGGGAAAAACCAGAAAGGAAAACCTAACACAAACTGAAAATTTACAAGAATGTTTCTTTCATTCAAAAATAACCAAGAATACTTATTAATGGCATGTGAGGACCTGTGGGCCCCACACAGCTTCTCAGACCTTGGAATCAGATCGATGCCACCAGGCTTATGTCTGGTCCCACAGTGGTTTCCATGTGGGACTGACTTTTTGTCATAAAAACAACCCAAAACCAGTTTTGCAAAGATAGGACTCCATGGAAAGGAATGTAGCATGCTCTAACGTTGACATTGTGAACTAACATGCGAATTCACAACGTTCGTTGTCACTGTCTTTCCCTTGAAAATTGAGAACGTTCTGGGGTACTCCTGTTGGTTTGCTGTGGCATCTGGGGGCCTCCGTGGGCAGCTGGGGACAGCGAATGTGGTTTCTGGTAGCTTCCTCTGTAAGGATTCCCAGTTGTTTGAAGGTCACGTGAACAAGGACAGATGGTCGGATGGACAGAAACACTGCCTTCTAACCTAGAGCTGCGCTTCCTAAGCCTGCTTTGCTTTAGAAACATCTCGGAAGCGTATCAAAATGAACACTCCTGAGCACCCTGCCCCTGTCCCCCCCATTTAACCAGCTTGTGCTGCGACAAGCCTTCTAGCTCATCTGACGGAGTTCACTCTCAGAAGAAAATGGGGAAAGACAGGAAAACAGCGTCTCTGCCAGTAGAGACTGGGTCTTGCTCCAGCCAGGGGAGGGAGTCTGCTGGCCTCAGGACTGCCTCGCACTCCCCTGTTCTCTGGAACCCAGCACTGGGTAAGCGCATCTCATGTGACAGTCCCCAAGTGCGGGGGTGCGTGGCACCCAGAGATGAAGAAGTCCTGCCCAGCTCTTGATTTCTGCCCACGGGGTAGGAGGAAAGGGATGCAAATAATGGATCTTCAAGGCACCACTTAGGGGTTGAGGGAGGTCTAACTTAATGGGGTCCGCACAGTGTTCCAGGGCTGTTGAGTGATCCTACCGCCTATTTTTCTCCTTCCCATTCCATAGCAAATAAGACAATTCCCCCAAATCTCACTGAGGGTGGGGGGGGGGATCGGGGGCTCTTTTTCTATGCAATTATCAACATTCCCAGAGTGAATTATTTAAAATTCTAAATGGAAGTGTTGGGGGATCTTTCTAGGGTTTCTTTCTTCATTCCTTCGTAAGTTTGTATCCCAAGTTTTTTTTAAGATTTTATTTATTTGAGAGAGAGAAATCACAAGTAGGCAGAGAGGCAGGCAGAGAGAGAGAGGGGAGGAAGCAGGCTCCCTGCAGAGCAGAGAGCCCGACGTGGGGCTCGATCCCAGGACCCTGGGATCATGACCTGAGCCGAAAGCAGAGGCTTTAACCCACTGAGCCACCCAGGCGCCCCTGTATCCCCCAAGTTTATGCAGATCTTTCCAGCTCACACCTACATCATCTCCACGGACATGAAGTGTACCCGGCGAGGCCACGCAGCCCCCGTGGTAAGTGGCCGACTGTGCCCGGGACCTGCCCTCTGCAGCGCCTTGGAACTCTGATCGGTCAAGGTTCAGTCGTGTGCCTTAAAAACATTCATCTGCTCACACATCCCGGGCACGTCTTTTACACTAGGCACTGGGTGGACACTGGTGGGTCATTTCTTTTGACCTTCTCCAGCCCGCCACAGGGAGCCGGCCACGTGGGGCAGAAGAGGCAGACCCCGGGGAACGAAGGCCAGGGTGCCCTTCAGTAGGATTTGCTGGGAAGAAGCCAAGCATCCTGGGCTCCAGCAGCAGGAGGAGCGTCCCCTCCCTCCAGAGACACTCAGGCAGAGGCCTGGCACACACCAGTGGGATGTGGCCGGCCCGGCGATGGGCAGACATCACTTGGGATTGTACGGACCCTTGAAGCCTCTTGCAACTCTGAGAAGCTGTGGGAAGAGGCTTCTTAACAAAGACAAGAACTCACATCTTCATCTCCATCCAGAGGGAAAGCAGGAAGTGAGCTTAAAGGAGATTTAAGACAGAAGGAATATCCCGAGAGGCAAGATTTGTTTCAACATTTCTGTAAGCTCTTCAGTCTGGACTCCGGCGAGCTTAGAGGGCACCATCCAACGAAACAATTTCAGCGGGATAATAAATATTAACCCGGGAGCCTTCCTCTGTTACCAGCTGCCCGTGAGAATCCCATCCCTGCCAGTCGGGCCACATCCCCCCACACACAGAGGAAGGGCTCCTTCTGGCCCAAAGAGGTTGGATAGAGCCACATAATCCAGAAAGGTGAAGAGGGAGGGAGGGAGAAGCAGGGGGAGGTGCAGGTGAGTGGGGGAGGGCATGAGGGAAGGGGTAGAAGAGAAAGGGGGATTTTAGGAAGTTTCTGGGCTTCAGCATCTTGATCTCCTTCAGGATTTGGGGGGAACAAAAGGAAAACACGTTGGACTGGGGCTCTTCAGGGCTCTGGGACTGGACCGTGTGGATTCTGGGTTTGATGAGGGCTCCTTTATTAATCCTTGGGCTTCGTGAGGAGAGACCAGTGGGACTAAACCCTTGGAGGGGTTAGGGCTCAGTGCTGTGGGGTATGGTCAGGAAGGCGCTGGTCACTTGCTTTACCTTAACAATAGTACCGTCTTCCGAGTTCCCTAAACAACAGCTCACACCCCACAGGTCACAAAGCGCTCACTCCTCCAAGCGCTCTCCTTTGAGCCTCACTGCAAGTCTGGAGAGAACACACAGGGTTCCTGTGCCCGTTAAGCAGATGGCAAAAGTAAGACTCAGAGGCAGATGTCACAGCTGCAGAAACACCTGAGTATTTAAGCTCACTTTTTCTCCCCGTGAATCTGGTGCTTCTCCTGCTGCCTGCCCTTTGGGCACGAGACTATCTATCTGCCAGACTTTGGCCTGAAGAGTCACCAGGCTGGTCTGGTTTCTCTGTCCCCAGAACAACTCTCAAGTAACTTTGGAACACAGGCTGAATTCTCACCCTGGTTCCCCGCAACCCCCACCCCCAGCCTTTTCTTTGCTGGTTGTAGGCAAAGAGTCTTTTATTTTATTTTTTTTAAGATTTATTTATTTGAGAGAGCAAGATCACAAATAGGCGGAGAGGCAGGCAGAGAGAGAGAGAGGAGGAAGCAAGGCTCCCTGCCAAGCAGAGAGCCCAATGTGGGACTCGACCCCAGGACCCTGAGATCATGACCTGAGCTGAAGGCAGAGGCTTAACCCACTGAGCCACCCAGGCACCCGGCAAAGAGTTTTTTAGAAAGGTTTTTTAAAACCATCGAATTGTTTGTGAAAATGAATGACAGTACGTTGCCAAAGCATTATGTGGGTGGTGACATCTTGCTGTCTATTCGGCACAAAGAGACGATGCTGCTAATTACATTGCTCCCGCCCGGATGTGCCCCTCAGCGCGGTAACTGCTGCTGGTGTGCTCAGCTCAGTGGTGACAGGGACAGGGCCCAGGGAGCCGGGGCCTTATAAGCTCTCCCGGGTGTTTGCAGATAGCCAAGCATGCACGGTGGAAGTTCTCATTTCCATTTTGTTGTAGTTGCTGCTGAGGGTGGGGTAGGAGAGGGGGAACAGGGGGCCTCTGACACAAACGGTTTGGAGGAAGGCCACATACGCAGCCACCGAGACATGGAATGGTCCACTGAGTCACTCGCGGCAGGTTCAAAGGATACGCCAGGAAAATTTGCAGGTGCTGGGTTGGAGGCATTTGGAGTTTGGATGAAAAAGAAAAGCAAACAAACCGTTTGGCAGCTCATCTCAGAGGACTCTGCACAGCCCTCCTCCCCCAAGAACCTCCTTCGGGGGGTCCCTAAGGAGGCGAGGGTGCCGGCAGGGGGCAGAGGGACGAGAACGAGGCACAATAACATGAGTTTTCTGAGACAACTCATTGGACCACTTCTACGTGAAGTGGAAGGGGGGCATGCTGGAGCAGACGCCACATCAGAAGGTTTTATGAGATGCGACAGAAGGAAAGAATTTCCTGATGTCCCAGCGTTGCTCAAGTTCAGGCTGCAGAAACCACACGGTGTCCTCAGAGGTAGAACGAGTTCACTGGCCTAGTTTTTATTTTCATGGAGCAGACACAGGTTCCAAGATGCTCTTCAGCCCAAAGAGCTTGCTTCAAGTGTCACAGAGGTCTAGAGGGGGAAGGGGCTGAGCGGTGACTTTTCTCCTTCAGTTCAGAGGTTGAGAGGCAGGAAGCCCGTGACCCCCCCATGGGCAGGGCCCCTCGGCCCCCAACAGAGGCTGGCAGAGAGCGTGAGGCCCCGCTGTCCAGGCCTGCGTCCTTTCCACTCGACTTCTGGGTCCTTGTAGACTGCAAGTTCACGCACGCCGCCTTTAGGGCTTCCATAAATCTGCACTGGTCTGTGGAACAGGTTTTGTCTCTGGAGTATTTTCCTAAAACAACAAGCCCCTTTGGCTCATGCTGCCAAGCCCCGGGGCTCTTCTACTCCTGGACCCGTAGTTCCATTTCTTTTTTTTTTTTTTTTTTTTAAGATTTTATTTTATTTATTTGAGAGAGAGAGACAGTGAGAGAGAGCATGAGCGAGGAGAAGGTCAGAGGGAGAAGCAGACTCCCCATGGAGCTGGGAGCCTGATGTGGGACTCGATCCCGGGACTCCAGGATCACGCCCTGAGCCGGAGGCAGTCGTTTAACCAACTGCGCCACCCAGGCGTCCCCCGTAGTTCCATTTCAAGCCTGCCTCTTCTGTGGGGGCTACGTGACGGGGTGAGAAGGCCGTGGCCAGGAAGAAGGGGGTGGTTCCAGAACGGCAGCAATAGGGCCCCTTGTGCTGCTGCATTAGGATGGCCTGGATGTCACCGTTGGGGGAGACAGGGGAGGGGTACTTGGGACCTCGCTCTGTCTCTCACCACTGTGTATGAATCTGCTGTGATCTCAGAATAAAGGTTGGCTTAAAACCCAAACAGAGCAAAGCAGCCACAAAACCCCTGCATTTCTGTATTAGTCAGTTACGGCAGGATACTTCTGACCACGTACATTCTCCAGAAAGGCTGCTTCAGCTAGAAGCTAGCGGAGAGCCACGATGGGCCCGCATAGAGGCTAACCAGCCCCAGGCCCTTTAGGAAGACAAGCTTGGCTCCGGGGCCGTGGTTCTAACATGCAGAGCTCTTCGGAATTACCTGGAATTAGAGCAGATGCCCAAGCCTCGTCCTGAAAGTTCCCTAGCCCGGGAGGGGTCCAGGAACCTGCGTTTGAACATGGCCCCAGGAGGAGCCCACGGAGGCCGCTTGCTCATCGACTGTTTCCCAGTTGCTTTCCTTCCCCAGAGTGAGCGTGTCCCCGTGCGGGAGTTGTATGGGTTGTTAGTTTCTAGATTTTAAAAAAATACACACCCACCTGTGCACCCACGCCCACACACAGTAAATAAACGAGCACATATGCGTGGGATTCAGCCCTTTCGGGACTCTTTTTCTGGTCGTCACAACAGCGAACATGAATCAAGGACTCAGTGGGGACGTGCTACTCGGCTAAGCCCTCCGTGGGGATTAGCTCTCTTGGTCCTTAGAACTCCTGTGAGCGCGCGCACACGGCATTCGGGGGTCGTGCCCGGCGTGTCGCAGCCCGCCTCGTTAGACCCCGCTCTCCAAACTCTGTGGTCGGAATGCTGGTGTCTCTCCCGAAAATTCAGAGGGTCAAGTCCCAACCCGCATGTGACCGTGTTTGGAGACGGGGCCCTTAGAGAGGGGATTCGGTGGAAATGAGGTCACGAGGGTGACCGACCTAATCCAATCTGGCTGGTGTCCCCCTGCAAGGGGGAGATGAAGACGCGGAACCACAGTGAGGACAGAGGGGAGACGGCCACCTTCGAGTTGGGAAGCAGCCTCAGAAACCAGCCCCGCTAACACTCAATCTGGGCCTTCCGACCTCCAGACTGTGAGAAAAGAAATCTCGGTTGCTTAAGCCCCTGCTCCACGGGACTCGGTGACCGCCCTCACAGACAGGCTTTCCTTGTGGCCAGAAAAACTTAAAAATAAATGGCAAGGAAATTCTTTTCTTCAGATACCAATTTACATTAACGCTGGGTCTGAACACCACCCCAGAGCGTCTCGTGTTTTGGGGGAGGGGTGCGCATCTAATCCAGGGTCCCCAAGTTTTCTAGGGATCTTTAGTCCCCATTTCCCCAGAGGCTTACATAAGGCCATAAAGTGGGTGAGGGGGCTAAGGCCTCGGTGCGGGTAAGGTGGAGTGGGGGGTCCACCCCGGGAAATGCCCAAGATTCATCCCAGAATCCCCAGGAGGGCCTGCTGGCCGCCAGCATTGCCCAGCCTCCCACGGTCATGGCAAGGTCCATCTGAGGCCACTCCGGTCAGTCGGGATGGAGCTTTATTCTCTCAAGTTCCCGAGAGCCAATAGACACCATAAGACCCAAAGACCCGCCTTTGGTTCAGGAGGCTCATCGTCCCTGTCTCCCCGCTCCTGTGTGTCAGGTGAAAATCATGCTTGGTCAGAATTCCCCGTGGGAGGCCCCTGAGAAGGCACGAAGTTGAAGACCAACAGGTCACGCTTTCCGCCAGGGTGGGACAGATTCCTGGGTCTGAGGACAAGTGCCCCGCTTAGTGGTCGGCCTTGAAGGAGGGCCCAGGCCTGGTGAAAACCAGGGCTCCTGAAACACTGGAGCTACACGCAGGGGCGAGAGGACCTCGCCGAGTGGGGCAGGGGGACAAGCTGATCAGACCCACGCGTCCCCCTTGTTCTTACTCTGGGGGAGAGGCTCCCTGCGCGGCATGGGGTGTGGGATTGCCTCAGTGGTTAAAATGGTCATTTCTCACTCTTGGGTCAGTGGAGTTGAAGGTCTACATTAAGCCATGTGACCTCCTTGTACTCGGAGGCTCTCAATGGTGTCAAGGTCCCTGTCCCTGAGCCCTGACCCTGCATGCATCTATTCCCTGCCCCCTGCTCCCCTCCTAGGGCTCCGAATTGACGTGCTTCAGTCCAGATAGGCCTCCCTCATCCTTTCCCAAGGCCATCCCCACCCCACGAACCAGAAGCTGTACAGAGAGAGGCCATGGCCTTCTGGGGCTGGGGTCCCTTGAGCCAACAGCACCCATGATGCTTCAGTGGCGGGGGAGGGGCGTCTGTTCCTTCAGCGGCCGCCTCCCATTTCCTCTCCCTCACTCTCCACTTGCAGCAACAAGAATATATTTTCTTTTACCTGTCTGGAGAAAAACAATACATTTATTTGGTTTGGTTTACAGCTGTTTTTAAACAAATAAAAACATGTTATTCTGGCTGGTTGCTGTCCCCAGACCGATAGGGGCTGTTGAGCCTCTGGTCTGTCCTTGCTGGGGGAGGAGGAAGGGCGCCCAAGGTGGAACAGGAATCGTGGGGAAAGTGTCTCCAAACCCCTGGGGGCTGGAGTGGACGGAAGAGGAACTCGGGGGCACTTCCGGCCCTAGAGGCCATTTGTGTCCACCCCACAGTGACGGCCCACGTGGTGTCTGGAGGCAGCAAATGCTCTCAGGAGAGCCAATCATATGCATCTCTTCTGATGGCCCATTCAGTAACATCACTTCGGTAATGCGCCATCAGCCACGATGGGAACACCTGACCCCAGGAACGGCCCGTGCGGCCATCGGGACTCCCCTCCCCTAAGAGCCGATTGTCAAACCTTTATCAGCACGCCGCTGAGCACTCCCGGCAGAGGAGTCTCTAACACCGACAGTGACACCTGTCTAGCTACCTAATTCCTGGGGCCAGCGGGGGCTCGTCTGCAGGAGCAGAAACACATCCTCTGCTGGGCGGGGGGCAGATGGGAGAAAAGGGGCTCACGGGGAACTCAGACCTGGGCGGTGGGGAATGTGGACGCTGGGGGTCAGGAACAGAGAAACACCTATGAAGCAGATTCAGGAAGACAGAGAAAGTTCAGATGGATTCTTCTTTAGAAAATAAAAAGATTATTCTTAAAACTCACTCCCTCTTCAAGAGCTTTTCAGAATTTTCCACAAGTTAGGTTGCAGGGAGGTGTGACGTCTCTGACGCCTCCCAGTCCTCCAGAAAAGGCCCCAACTCCCCACTTCTGGGCCAGCTGCCGAGAGGACAAGGCCTTTTCAGAAAGCACCACCCACAGCCTGGTCCCCGAGAGGGATCGAACCCAGCCTGCTGCCCCTCTGCCTTGCTGTAGCTTGCTACATTATTTTTATTTTTTTTTCTAATTTTTTTAAAAAATTTGACAGATCAGAAGTAGGCAGAGAGGCAGGCGGCGGCGGGGGGAGGGGAAGCAGGCTCCCCACTGAGCGGAGAGCCCGATGCGGGACTCGATCCCAGGACCCCGAGATCACAACCCGAGCCGAAGGCAGAGGCCCAACCCACGGAGCCACCCAGGTGCCCCGCTGCATTATGTTTAAAGCACCTCAGCTTTTCCCATTCACTTGGCTGAATACTGGGGTACCATTTACAAAAACACAAGTGAGATCCCTGAACTGTCCTTTCCAGCCTCAAACCCACTTGTTTTTGGCATCCTCAGAGAGGCCCGGGCTTCTGGGAAGGGTGGCCTTTGTAGCTGGGCCAGTGACACGACCCAGATGCTCAGGCCTCGTCTCAGGTGCAGGCCGGGCTGCACAGAAGGACCTGTCTGACCCTCCGGACACCTGGTCTTGGAGTCCATCACCCTCTTACTGTTCTTTTGTCCTCTTTGTTGCTGCTGGTTTGGAACTTTTGTGCAACCGGCGTAAGTCGGGCTGTAGGATCCAAAGCTAGGTGGTGAGAAGGTTGGCAGAGGGCCGTCGGCTAGCTCTGTGCCAACCTCCTTCCAGTCAAAATGGGGTGGACAGCTGGAGGCCTGGACGTTGCAAAGGAGTGAACTTGGACAATCTCGGCCAGCTGATGAAGGTGCCTGGGGCCCGGGGCCACTGTGCCAGCTGGTGCCGGATACCATGGGGCGATGTAGAGACAAAGGACAGGACCCGATCCTGCCTACGGGATCTGAGACCAGCTGTGCTGTCAACCGGGGCCCCGGGGCCCAGCAGCACCTCCTGCTGGGCGTCATGTTTGTCCCCATTCTCAGTGAACGCCTGGGTGTCAGACAGGTTCCTGCTAGACGAGGGTCTCCTACCATCTCTGCCTCCTGGCCCCCGGGCATTTTCTGCACACGGTCCACTCTAGCCCCGGCGTGTGGCAAACTTGGCCTATTGCACACCGAGGTGGGCCAGACGGCCTGCGGGAAACACCCAGAAAGCCCGGCTCGCCACCCTTGACCCTGCTGGCTGGATCAGGCTGCTTCAGCTCTCCCTGCTTGGGCGTCAAGCGGCTCTTGGATGACAAAGGGCCTTGGAAGGAAGGGGCCCTGGGGGGAGAGGATGCCCAGCTCGGTAGTTACTCCATGTGGGATGCATTAGAAGGAAGTTTAATAGGCCAGACGAAGGGGGGGCCAAAGCTGCTGTTTTGAGGGGCTGCCGACTGCTTCCCTGCTTGGCTTCTGGGGGCTTGGCTTGAGTCCACAAACCCCACCTTCCTGAAACCTCAGAGGGTTGGGGTTTTGGTGCACAGGGAATGGGCTTCCCTTCAGAGAGAGAAAAACCTAGGAGTGAGGGGCAGGCTGAGGGGCGGGTGGGGCGGGAGGGGAGCGTGGGTGAGAAAGACACACACAGGGACCTTGGGAGATGGGCCCAGACAGGAAGTGACGGAGATGGAGGAGAACCTAAGCCAGGAACACAGTCCGAAGAACCACTCAGATATGAAAGAAAGGAGCAGAGACAGACACACAGACAAGGAGAGCAGGACAGACCGCTGACGCTGTTCTCCAATCAACCCCGCCCCTCTCAACAGTGGCCATTCCAGCAGCTGGCAGGGGTCTCTGGAGTCACTGACCCTGGGGGGCAGTTTGGAGAATGAACAGAGCCGCCCCTTCTCCCGAGGGGGGCCTAGGGAGGCATGTAGGGCACCTAGAGGCTCGGGGGCCCCAGGACACCTCCAGCCCAGCTGCATGCCCCCCACTACAATCACTCCCTCTCCCTACTCCTTGGTGGTCCCCAGAGGGAAGCAAATCTGGGCGGCCACCCTAGTCCCTCCCACTGGGTCAGCAGGAATGTGTGACCTTCCAGGCCCTGCCCAGTTCTCGAAGTCCCCTGCAGGTCTGGGACTACCTAGAGAATCTCCCTGGGGGTTCTGGAGCCCATCTTTCTCCAAGCCAGTTCTCCTTACCCCCCAGGTGCACCCTCCTTAGCACCACGCGGAGAAAGATGCTCCTGTCCTCTTCCCTTTCCTGCTTCTCAAGCTTTGTAGGAACAGGGCACAGGGGCTGAGAGCTTCTATGAATGCTTAATTTGATTTGGTTAGGGCAAGGGGGAGGCCCTTCTGGGTTTGGGGTGACTTGCCAACCTGCTTGTGGCCTCGTTGTCCTGCCACTGCTTCGTGCCCAGGAGGCTCCCATGTCAGACCCCAGGCTCATGCCTCCTGCTGCAGAGCCCCCAAGCCATCTGAGGGCCACCTCCCAGGAGAGGCAGCACCGACCCTGGAAAACTGATCCACCGGCTCCACCCTGGGACGGCACCAGCCCTCTGCAGAGGGAACATCAGGCAAGGGGACCTGACGTTACAAAGATGGAAAGAGTGGTCGTGAGAAGCCCTGGTCCCAGGACCAAAAGGACGGTTTGACACTGGGCCCACGGAGAGGAGGTGGCCCTCCTTGTTTGACAAGAGGCCTCTGTGGTGTGGGCAGAGCGTGGGTGCTGGGGGGTAAGAAAGCTCTGGAACCCACCTAAGTGATCATTTATAAGAGATGAATTGAAGGAATTTGGGGGGGCCACACCTACAAACGCCACATAGATAAAATGTGCAGAGGCAAATCTAGGTGCGCTGGGGCGAAACCGACTTCATGATGCACGGCTGCGTGAAGACAGCCAGGGGGCACGTGGTCTATGTAGACCTCCTTTCCAGTAAGACAGAGAGGAATGTATATATATATGCAGAGCCGGTCTCCAGAGCTTCACAGGAAATAAAAACTCTCCCACTGGTAAAAGGGACCGTTTTTCCAAAAAAAAATAAAACAAAAAAACCCCCAAAAAACACAAAAGGAAAAAAAAAGATAGTAAGAACAATAAAAGGAACAGTGAGTCCCATGGAATCAGACAGACTGGTTTTGAGTCCTGGCGGGCTGATTTGGGGTAGATTCTTTTCCTTCTCCACATCTCACTGTCCCCATCTATGATAATAATCACAATGGGATAAGAATCACAATGATTGACAGGGAGATGGGTAGTTGGGAGAATTAAGTAAGAAATGCACTAAGTATGGTGCATGACCCCCTAAGTATGGCTACCTTTATCTTGATTAATAAGGACCTCTCATACAGGCCACTGTTCCTTACAGACCCGAAGGAAATGGAGAACCCTTTTTTTCTATGAAACTTGGTTGGGGAACTGTGAATGTCCCCCGGGTGGCCAGTGGGCAGACAAGTCTGAAACCGGGTGGTTCGCTCTCCTTGGGGGCTGTCGGGCTCTGACTGCCTTGAGGTGGGACACCCACAGGTCCCTGGACTCGCCATCTGGGGCCGCAGGGACGAGACCACCCACCCACCTTCCATGGTGCAGGCACAGCCGAGGATACAGGGAGGAAAGTGTCTCCACCATCACCCGCTGTGTGGTTCGGCACAAACAACACACCCTCTGTGCCCAGTTTCCTTGCTCCAAGATGGCAATGACCTCCTTGCTGGCCCACCCCTTGGAGCTGAGCAGGTCTCTAGAGCTGGAACCAAACTATGAAATTCTTTGTAAAAGACACTGGCGCCCAGAGGAAGCGCTTTCCCCAAGATCACACAGCAAACATGTTGAAAGGTTGTCTGTTTCAGGCTTTTGGAGGACTCCTAAGGATTTGTTTGGGGGGTAAAGGCTCTGTAGCTAGAACAAGTTTGGGGAAACCACACGTCCTGCTTGACTGCCTCCCCTCACACCCTGGCTTCCTGGCGAACAGATCATTAAAACCAAAAACAGGGATGAAACCAACAAGTTCCAAAGAGCAAAACAGGAAATGGCCCCAGCTGGTCTTACAGACCCCCTACAAGCGCGTGGGGCACCAGACCTCTGTAACAACTGGCAGCCGGAGAGGAGCCTGGTGCTGACCTCGGGGACTTGCGGGACACACGAGTCACCGCTGTGCTTGCATTCTGTCCAAGGGAGGCCACTGCGACCTCGGGACGGAATTCAAGGGACATCACCACTGTCTTCCCCAAACCCTGGGCAGCCCCATGCATCCGGCCTCCAGCCACTTCTAGGTCTTCTTTTATTTTGAAATCACAGATCACATATCATGTCATCTGTAAAGATTTCAGTGTGCAGCTCCAAACGTTAGGGACTTTTTAAAAGATTTTTTATTTAATTATTTGACAGAGAGAGAGATCACAAGTAGGCAGAGAGGCAGGCAGACAGAAGGGGAAGCAGGCTCCCTGCTGAGCAGAGAGCCCCACGTGGGACTGGATCCCAGAAGCCTGAGATCAAAGATCAAGGACCGGAGCTGAAGGCAGAGGCTTAACCCACTGAGCCACCCAGGGGCCCCACATTAGGGACTTTTAAAAAAACAGGACTACAGCAATATTGCCATATATACACACACATGAATAGTTTTTATTTTTAAATATTTAAAAATATTTGAGAATATCATCAAAGCCATCTATGAAAAACCCACCGAAAATATCATTCTCAATGGAGAAAAACTGAAAGCTTTTCCGCTAAGGTCAGGAACACGGCAGGGATGTCCATTATCACCACTGCTATTCAACATAGTACTAGAAGTCTTAGCCTCAGCAATCAGACAACAAAAGGAAATTAAAGGCATCCAAATCGGCAAAGAAGAAGTCAAATTATCACTCTTCGCAGATTATATGATACTATATGTGGAAAACGCTAAAGGCTCCACTCCAAAACTGCTAGAACTTGTACAGGAATTCAGTAAAGTGTCAGGATATAAAATCAATGCACAGAAATCAGTTGCATTTCTCTACACCAACAACAAGACAGAAGAGAAATTAAGGAGTCAATCCCATTTACAATTGCACCCCAAACCATAAGATACCTAGGAATAAACCTAACCAAAGAGGCTAAAAATCTATACTCAGAAAACTGTAAAGTACTCATGAAAGAAATTGAGGAAGACACAAAGAAGTGGAAAAAAGTTCCATGCTCCTGGATTGGAAGAATAAATATTGTGAAAATGTCTATGCTACCTAAAGCAATCTACACATTTAATGCAATTCCTATCAAAGTACCATCCATCTTTTTCAAAGAAATGGAACAAATAATTTTAAAATTTATATGGAACCAGAAAAGACCTCGAATAGCCAAAGGGATATTGAAAAAGAAAGCCAAAGTTGGTGGCATCACAATTCCGGACTTCAAGCTCTATTACAAAGCTGTCATCAAGACAGCATGGTACTGGCACAAAAACAGACACATAGACCAATGGAACAGAATAGAGAGCCCAGAAATAGACCCACAACTCTATGGTCAACTAATCTTTGACAAAGCAGGAAAGAGTGTCCAATGGAAAAAAGACAGCCTCTTCAATAAATGATGTTGGGAAAATTGGACAGACACATGCCGAAAAATGAAATTGGACCATTTCCTTACACCACACACAAAAATAGACTCAAAATGGATTAAGGACCTCAATGTGAGAAAGGAATCCATCAAAATCCTTGAGGAGAACACAGGCAGCAACCTCTTCGACCTCAGCTGCAGCAACATCTTCCTAGGAACATCACCAAAGGCAAGGGAAACAAGGGCAAAAATGAACTATTGGGATTTCATCAAGATCAAAAGCTTTTGCACAGCAAAGGAAACAGTTAACAAAATCAAAAGACAACTGACAGAATGGGAGAAGATATTTGCAAACGACATATCAGATAAAGGACTAGTGTCCAAAATCTATAAAGAACTTAGCAAACTCAACACCCAAAGAACAACTAATCCAATCAAGAAATGGGCAGAGGACATGAACAGACGTTTCTGCAAAGAAGACATCCAGACGGCCAACAGAAACATGAAAAAGTGCTCCATATCACTCAGCATCAGGGAAATACAAATCAAAACCACAATGAGAGATCACCTCTCAGCAGTCAGAATGGCTAAAATCAACAAGTCAGGAAATGACAGATGCTAGCGAGGATGCGGAGAAAGGGGAACCCTCCTACACTGTTGGTGGGAATGCAAGCTGGTGCAACCACTCTGGAAAACAGCATGGAGGTTCCTCAAAATGTTGAAAATAGAACTGCCCTATGACCCAGCAATTGCACTACTGGGTATTTACCCTAAAGATACAAACGTAGTGATCCAAAGGGGCACGTGCACCCGAATGTTTATAGCAGCAATGTCCACAATAGCCAAACTATGGAAAGAACCTAGATGTCCATCAACAGATGAATGGATAAAGAAGATGTGGTATATATACACAATGGAATACTATGCAGCCATCAAAAGAAATGAAATCTTGCCATTTGCGACAACATGGATGGAACTAGAGCGTATCATGCTTAGTGAAATAAGTCAAGCAGAGAAAGACAACTACCATATGATCTCCCTGATATGAGGAAGTGGTGATGCAACATGGGGGCTTAAGTGGGTAGGAGAAGAATAAATGAAACAAGATGGGACTAGGAGGGAGACAAACCATAAGTGACTCTTAATCTCACAAGACAAACTGAGGGTTGCTGGGGGGAGGGGGGTTGGGAGAAGGGGGGTGGGGTTATGGACATTGGGGAGGGTATGTGCTTTGGGGAGTGCTGTGAAGTGTGTAAACCTGGCGATTCACAGACCTGTACCCCTGGGGATAAAAATATGTTTATAAAAAATAAAAAATTAAAAAAATATATTAGAGAGGGCAAGAGAGCACCAGCTAAGGGAGAAGCAGGCCCCTCACTGAGCAGAGAGCCTGATGCGGGGCTACATCCCAGGACCCTGGGATCATGACCTGAGCCAAAGGCAGATATCAATGAAGCCATCCAGGTGCCCCTGTTCGCAGCATTCTGGACTCATGTTCTCCTTCACTGAAGCCACCTACCAGCCCTCTGCGGCAGTTGGGGGATCACATGCTCTGCCCCAGATTTCCACACTGGCTCCTCTGTGGAGTGCCTGTACTTCTGCCCTCCTTTAGTTTACATTTCCCTACAGGTTAAATACAAACTTTGAATTTTGAAATAATTCTAGAGTCCCAGCAAGTGGTAAAGACCATGGAGGGGTCTCTCACAGCCTTTACTCAGTTTCCCCAAATGGCTGCCTCTCACGTCATGACGGGACAGCAGCAAAGCCAGGCAATGGACATTGGTCCGAGGTGTGTGTGTAGTTTATGCCATTTTTGTACGTATGTAGATTTGCGTGACCACCACTGCTACCAAGTTACGGAACTCTTCTGTCAACACCAAGATCTCTCCTGTGCTGCAGTCGCCTCCAACCCAGGCTCTGGAAGCCTCCTACCTGTCCGCAGCTCTGTAACTGGAGAATGAGCTCCATCCAGGTTATGAGTCTCAATACACCTGTCCCTCCTACTGCTGAGTGGTGGTCCACGATGGCAGACGTACGATGATGTAACCACGCACTTATCAAAGGCCACTGGTTTCCCTGCTTTATGATTTTATCCTGAGCATATTTGACAGACTTTGCATATATTTCTGGTTTTATTTAGTCTCTGTACCCTGTCTGGAAGGTAAGCCCTCTTAACGCTGGGACTTCCTCCTCTTCCGTTGTCATATTTTTAGGGCTGGCAGCCGGGCTGGGCTGCTGAGGAGGTCAGTAATCGTTTGCAGAGGGAATGTTGCCTGGGTTTTAAGGGGAAAAGATTTAGAGGTACGGACCGTAAGAGACCTGCCTAACATCCTGGAGCCAGTGGGTTGCCAGGCTGGGTCTCACATCAGTGACCTTGGCTCAGAGCCCCAGCCTTGGCCCCATGCTGGGCCCTTCTCCGTCTTCTCTCTGGCCAAGCATGGGCAGAGTGGTTCCCATCTCTGTTTCCCTGGCTTAAAGGACAGCGGCAGGGGTTTTCAAACTGGAACTTTGCAGACGACCCTCAAAGCCAAAGGGAAATAAACAAGGGAAGCATGAGAACTTATAAAGTGTTGATCTTGTGAAAAAATTTTTCTTCTTTTTTTTAAAGGAGCGTGAAGAGTGCATGAGATGAAGCATACAAAATGCTTCGGATAGAGCCTGGGACATCGCGTATGTGGAGTGAACGGCTGCCCTTCCTTTCCTCGCTCCTCCTTCCCGGAGTTCCTGAAGCAACGCTAGGTACTGCTGGGGTGCAGAGCACAAAAGCAATTCAGCCCCTTCAGGAAGTTGTAATCTAGCTGGGGAGACAAAGAGGTAAATGGGCTTGGTATTGAGTGAGGCATATCCGGGGCGTAAGACACTATTAATACAAGGACTACGTTAATTTCCGTGACTGCATTTGTTCCCCATTTCTGCTGTAACAAATTACCACAAACTTCGGAGCTGCCAACAACACACGTTTAGGGTCTCTCATCCTGGAGGGCAGAAGCCGAGAGTGGTTTGGCCGGGCGGTCAGATGTCCCTGGCAGGTGGGGAGGGGCAGTTGGAAGCTCCCAATACTCAGTGCTCTGGGACCTCTACCAGTCTGGAGTACATTGATAAAATGTTTTTTTAAATCATAATAATAGGAATGAAAACCATAAAGGAAAATAAGCTTCATATTAAGAGACCCCCTGGACTCTGGACTCCAGGCTACTCCATTCAGTTCTAGCCCACCCCCCCCCATAGCAGGTAGGAAGCATTGGGGGATGGGAGGCCCTTGACAGCAAAGCAACACGGGGGACCTTATCAGGGTGAACGAAGTGTCCTGTTATCTTGACTGGTAGATGAGCGACCGTATACGTTTGTTAAAACTCACTGCATTGTACACTTAGGATTGTTAAATTTCATTGTATGTGATTATGTGATGATCAAGCCAATGAAAATCATTCTCAGAAGGGCTTGTTCAACAGCCTGACCTTGAAGCCCTTGCTGCTCTGGTCTATGCTGAAGTTTTGGGGAGGGCGCAGGAGCCCCAGACACTTCTCCATTTGGCCCTGTAGTCAGTTCTCTTGTCCTCCTGCCTGAGCCACAGCATGAAGGACTCCTAGTGCTCTGGGAACGGGCCCCAACCTCCAGGTGTTTAGGGAAAGGATCTGGTCCTATGTGAGCCTAAGACATCAGAAGCTCCTCCCACAGGGAGTTGTGCAAAGATGAATAGAGATTTTCAGATACAATCTGCTGGGCTATTTCAGCATGCAGCTGGCGGCCCTCGGGAGCCCTGAGGGCAGGAGGCCCAATCCAGGGGTCCCTAAGGGACCTAGGGAGCTGCCTCTGCCAGGCACCCCCAGGACAGCCTTGAGACCCAGGTGCAGCTCTGGAGGTGCCGTGATGGCTGGTCAGGGCCCTGGGAGCTGGAGATCGCCAGGCAGGGGCAGTCTGACCTCAGCCAGAGCCCGGTGACCTGGCCATGCTGATGTCCCCTAGCAGGGCTCCCCCCAGCAGAGTCAGGGAGGACAGCTGCTGCTGGTGTCACAGAGGCTACAGATGGCCCCCGGGGACGGCGGCCCTGCCATCCTCCTGCTCTTTGATCCCAGCACTGCCCTCTGGGGAAAAGCCCTGTGGTAGTTCCCTATGGCGCCTAACAGAGGCTCAGCGTCTCGGAGCGATAAGCAGTTGGCTCTGGAGCTCAGAAGCTGGCACGGGTGTCACTGGGTTAATATCTGGTGTCGGCCCAGTTACCTTCCTTCTGGGGACCCCAGAGGAGAATCGGTTTTCAGGCCTCTTTTGGCTTCTAAAGGCTGCCGCATTCCTTCCCCTTGGGCCCCTTCCTCCATCTCTAAGGCCAGCAATAACCAGTCAAGTGTTCCTTACAGCTGACACTGACTGTTCGGCCTTCTCTTCCATGCTTTTTTTCCTTTTTAGAGATTTGAGAGAGAAAGCATGTGCATGGATGGGGAAGGAGTAGGGCAGAGGGAGGGAGAGAATCTCACACAGAACCCCCCACCCAGAGCCGGAAGCAGGGCTTGATCCCACGACCCAGAGATTGTGACCGGAGCTGAAACCAAGAGCTGGACACACAACGGACTGAGCCACCCAGGCGCCCCCTCCTCTTACACGCTTCCTAAGATTTTATTCATTCAAGAGCGGGAGAGTATGAGCAGGGGGCACAGCAGAGGGAGAGGGAGAAGCAGGCTCCCCACCGAGCAGGGAGTGCAATGTGGGGCTTGGTCCCCAGACCTGGGATAATGACCGGAGCTGAAGGCAGATGCTTAACTGACTGAGTCACCCAGATGTCCCTCCCCTTTCACTCTGAAGGACCCTCGAGGTCCATATTGCCCACCCCTCACCCCTGGGAACTCAGAGCAGCTTGCCGATTTTCAGGTTAGCTGACTGGCAACCTTCATTCCCTCCCAGCCTTAACTCCGCCTGGCCACACGACGGAACACCTGTGGGTTCCCGGGACCCCTGTCCTGCCTGCCACACTCCCTCAAGGAGCTCATGCTCTAACAGGGGAGAGAGACTTACCGACTGCTAAGTTCAGCACCGCGTGGGTGAGAGCACGTAGGGAGGACAGCCGACCCTCGCAGGCAGGGTATCGCTCCCCAGAGAAGGGTGGCCGACGGAGGACCCGAATGGCAAGTAGGGGTCAGTCAGAGGGCGGTGCAAGCTGCGGCACAGCATGTGCAAAGGCCGGGAAGTGAGTGGCGAGAGGCGGTAATGGGGAGCTACAGAGGGTTTTGCCCAGGGGAGACATGGTGAGCGTGTGCTCTGGAAGGAGGGTTCTGTCTGTAGCCTTCAGCCCCTCTTGGAAGCTCATCTTCACCCTGTACACTAAGAGCAAAGCCGGAGGTGGTCAGCCAGAGCAGCTGCTTCGGGCGTGAGACCCCTCCCTGGCTCACTTGCCCTCGTCTGGGCCCGGGCCCCTCAGCCACAGGCTCCTGCCTCTTCTCCAAAGCCACCCGAACCCGGCAGTGGGGCCTGCTGAGGACGGCCCCAGGCCTTCAGTCCCTACCTCCTCCCCAGCAGGAGGCCCTGCATCTGTAATAGGCTCCTGAAGGTGAGACACAGGAGGAGTTACATCACGGGGTGGGGGTGGGGGACACAGCTTGATCCTGGGCCTAACACATATGCCCATGACCCAGATGATCTGGGAAACAGAGGCAGAAATAAAGTTATTAAATTTCCTTACTACCTAGAGCCCACTGACTAGTCCTTGAAACAGGCAGAGTGACATTCCTCTGGGGACTCAACTGCCTCCTCAACACTTTGCTAAGGGCAAAGGGCAACCCTAGCCTGACCCACCCCTACCAGGATCCTGTAAGTCTATGTTAACATAAAAATTCCTTTGGAAACTTCTTTATCTCTAAAACCTTCAAGATATGTGCTGGCAATCATCCCCAAGCATAGAGCCCACCGATATACATCTGAAGGGTTTCATGACTAAGGTTTTATTAGACGGTAATAAATGACCTTTTCCCAACAATAGCTAGCCCCTCAAGGTCCTGGAAACCTTGCTTCCAAAATCCTTTAGAGACTTACACCATCCCTGACCCCCTCCCAACTTGTAAGTATATAACGGACCACTCCTCACAACCCTGGGGCAGCCACACTTTCTGTCCGATGGGTCCTGTCCCTGTGCTTTAATAAACCACCATTTTGCACCAAAGAGGTCTCAAGACTTCTTTCTTGGTCGTCAGTTCTGGACCTCACCCCGCCGAACCTCACTCATATTCTAAAACTTCATCACAAAGACACCCAGAGTCAGCCCTTCCCAGGTGCTTCCCCAAGGACACACCCCAGGTCCAAGCTAGGTCTCGAGGTTGACCCTTTGCTGGGAGCAGCTCCAGAGCAACTCACGTCTCCCACCCACTTCCCAAACGTTTAGTAACCCAGAAGGTTGATCTTGTTTTCCAACTGGCCACTTTTCCCCGTGAATGCAGCTCAAAATCTTAGCACCTAGAAAGGGGCCCAAGTTCCTCAGAACATTCTCTGCCGGGGGGTGGGGCGGGCAGGAGGGGGTGGCATCAGCACCGCCACCCAGTGGGTTTTCACCAAATCCCCTCCGTGGAAGCCTCCAGAACTTCTCCCAAACTTCAGGTGTGAGACGAGTAACGGATCGCTGACCATGCCCCACGTCCCAGAGAGCAAGCCTCAGAGCCGGGGCCACCCCAATCTCTATCTGTAAAGGGGACCTTCTGCAAATGCAAAATTAGAATCATCTGTCCAGACTCCTGACGGGGAGTCCACGTGAGGACGCCGAGCACCTCATCCCTGCCCCACTGGTTACCCAGACTAGCAGAAACGAGGAAGCTGGTCTGTCCTTAGTTTGTTGATTAATTTGCTAGTCAGTATGTCTGCAGCATCCCTCTCCCTCCCATTCGCTCTGCTGGAGACCACTCCACTTGGGGGCAAATGCTTATTCCTGCCACATTATAGGGGAAAACCCAGGAGAGGAGTAAGTTTTGTCTTGGCTGCCTTTTTGAGAATAAATTAGAAGGAGGCAGGCTTAGGGAGAAGATCATTTCCCCTCGTCCTGGCGCATCTAGTGGAAGGCGCCCCTACCCCCTCAGTCATACACACACAGCCCCCACCAGTCTTTGAAAAAAGGCACAAATAATCCGAGAGGAGTTATAAGAAATCCTAAAACATGCTCACTTAGACCCACAGAAGACAGAAAAGGAGGAAAAGAGAAGCCAAGAAAGAAGGGAACAGATAGCTAATGAGATGGGAGATTTTTGTCCACCCGTAGTATTAAAGCTTTTAAGTTAGTTAACATACGGTGTAATGTTGGTTTCAGGTGTAGGACAGATGGACTCAACACTCTGATACAACACCTGGTGCCCATCACATGAGCCCTCCTTAACCTCCATCACCGTCTCACCCACCTCCCATTGGTCCCCGTCAGTTTGCAGTCTACAGCTAGGAGTCTGTTTCTTGGTTTACCCCTTTTCCCCCTTTGTTCACCTATTTTCTTAAACTCCACACGCAGGGAGATCATAGGATATTGGTCTTTTTCAATGTCTTTCCAATGATATTGGTCTTGTCTTTTTCACTTAGTATAACACACTCTAGCTCCGTCCATGGTTACAAACAGCAAGACTCCATTCCTTGTGTATTTTCTCCCAGTAGGTGAAAAATCTATTTGCTTTGAAGACCGATTTCCAAGTCTGGGCAAAAGTCGAGTTCAGTTTTTTCCAGACCTCGATAATCTCCACAATATTGGGGGTCTGAAGTTTGGCCTCCCCCCACCCCCCGCCCAGTGTTGTCTTGGGTGTCATTTACCTTGAAGTAGGTTATGGTGCAAACAGTGGAATAAGACCTGTGTCGAAATTACCTTCAGTCCACAGCTGTGCGTCCTTAGTTTACCCAGCCTCTCCTCAGGAGTCCACAGCTAGTGGACTCAGAAGCCCTGAGGATGCCCCTCCCCCTACTTGTTTATCCATGACCAGGTCCCCACCCAGGCCCTCCAAATTCCCATCCTTTGCCTCAAATGATTAGCTGATTAGCTGAACCTCCGTTTCCCACTGATCCTTCCACACAAAGTGCTTGGTAACCAAACTTGGGTTCAGGTTCTCTCCTTGCTCCAGAACCCTGAACTTGGCCCATCTTCAGCCTGAGCCAACACACAGCCCCTTCAGAGAACAGGTTGGCCTCAAAGTAAGGCATGCTCTTCTAGAAATATCTGGGTGTGGGGAAGGGGGACTTGAGCAGCCTTGTCCCCTCCTCTCCATGAAGCAGACCCCTTTCGGCCTGACCCCAAGACCCTGCAGCCCTGAGGGTCACGCGTCCTCCCTCCCGTAGGAGCTCTACCCCCCTGCTGCGACAGCTTCTTTCAAACAAAGGCCTCTCCTCACTAAAGCTCGGTTTTTCACTTGGTACTTGCTTCCAAAGTCAAGTCTGGAAGACGAAGCACATGCAGTGAAGTCTGGCTTCTCCATCTGCCCCTCACCCTGTCCCCTGTTGGCCATCTTTCCCTAGAGATAAGCTGACTTTTCAGTTTTGGCTTTTAAGATTTTAGTTATTTGAAAGCGAGAGAGAGCGAGAAGAGAGAGCGAGAGAGAGCCAGCCAGGGGTGAGCGGCCGACAGAGGGAGAGGGAGAAGCAGACTCCTGCTGAGCAGGGAGCCCGACGTGGGCCCCCGCCCCAGGACTCCGGATCATGAGCTGAAGGCAGAAGCTTCCCCGACTGAGTGAGCCCCCCAGGAGCCGTGCGCTTATATACACTCGTGTCCTGGCTCCTATTTTTAAAGATCAAAGGCGGCCAACGATGCCCAGCATTTCCCGTTTACAGTAAGAGCCTCGCCACCTGCGCCGGCGGTCCTCGTCCTCTCGCAAGGCTGCGGGCAGCGAGCGCAACGAGGTTTCCAGGCGAGCAAAGCGAGGTGTAAACCAGCATCACCTGCAGGCCTGTGCCCGCCCCCACCCCGGAGCGCCCCATCAGGTGCGGGCGGCAGGTTGAGAAAGCCCTGGGGGTGGCGGCCGCGGCCGCTGCTGGTCCGGGGGCCGGAGTCTGAGAACCGCTACTGAGGTTCTGTGCAAATGGGAGTATGAACAAGACACGTCTACTTCTGAACGCAGCGCCTGGAGGGGACAGCAGTGGGAGCGTAGGTCCTGCTAGGACTGCAGACCTCGGCCGGACGTGAGGGCGTAGGCCTCGGGCCAGCAGCTTCTCCTGGGAGCGAGTCAGAAGTGCAGACGCAGACTCCGACCTCCTGAGTCAGGAGCTGCGTCTGATCACGCGGCCCAGTGAGTCTGCGCTCCTCCCGGTTTATCGGCTGGTGGTGGCCAGTGGCCCTGGGATACAAGATCCGGGAGGGCAGGGACTTCGTCCGATTTGGTTCTGAGCGCCGTGGGTAAAGTGGGACTTCAACAGACACCTGGAGAGTGAGTCAGGAGGAGAACTCAGCCGATAGCCGCCCGTACGGGCCTGTTCCCTGCTGCTCCCGCCCCAGGCCGTGGAGCAAGGCCCTGACAGCTGCCCAGGCCGGCAGCAGCGAAGGGGGACCAGGAGTCCTGACCGACCCCACCTTGAGTGCCTGTTCCCAAGGCCCCGACTTTCTCTTGTCTTCACGGTCTCCAGGGAGAGCAGTTAGATCCTGACACCCCATGGATGCCCCTCCCGGGGGAGGGGTAGCGGCCTGAACCTCCTTGGTGCCCTGCGGATGCCCGCCTTGGACCTTTCCTGGAAATGAAAGAGTTGGAGACCATTTCGGAGCCTGACCTTACCAAATCCACAGCGGCCTGCAGTGAGAGGACGGAAGGGGCCGGAGAGGTGGAAGCGGTGAAGGAAGGGAGCCCCCTGCCCCCTGCGGCCTGGGAAGAGCTCAAAGTTGCCGGGCAGAGGGGTGTAAATAGTGGGTGGGCTGGTGATATGGGGCTGGAATTTCTCAGACCGTACGCGCCAGGAGGATGGTGGTTTCTGCCTGCCGGGGAGTCTGGCTTAGGCAGTGGAGGTTTCTGGAAGGCAGGGAGACGGTCCTGGAGAGAGCCCCTGTGATGGGATCCCCGGGTCAGAGGTTTGGAGCTCAACTTTTCCCCCAGTGAACTCCCTCTTCTGGTCAGGGGGAGGTCCGAGGGGCTTCGGGTGGGGCTAAACCGTACAAAGTTAAGCAGGACGGCGAGTGCTGACCTCCTGGGGGAAATAGCCGTGCGCAGACAGAAAGGCATGCAACGCTATTTTCATTAAGGAATTTATTTCTCTTAAAAAAAAAACAACAACAGTGGTTCGATCTAGATACAGCAGCACAGTGACCTATTAGACGGAACGTACAAAGATTCAGAGCAGCAGAACAAAAGCCGCTATCTTCAGGAATGACCTCCAAAATGGAACTATTTTCTTTCAGCATCAGTGTGAAAATTTCCCTGAAAAAAAAAAAAAAATAGAAACCTTTGGATACTAGGATTATTACTGTAAGACTACCAACAGCCAGTAAGCTCTTCTACTTGAGAACATTTGCTTTTGATCTATTACAAAAATGACTTCTTGACGGACTGGAGAAAGACCTCTAGATTCTTCTTTTAGGAAGTGTCTTTCCGTCCTGGGGAGAGCTAGCTTTTCAAGTGTTTGGACCACTGTCCGCGGCACGAGACCAGCGGAGAACCCGGCCCGCACAGAGTAGGCTCTGACAGGCACAGCCCGGTCTTCCAAAGCCCATGGGCGAGGGGCCTCTGGGGGCAAGGGGCCTCTGGGGGCGAGGCTGTCCTGTCCTGGTCCCTTGTGACAGACTCTCTGCCGGTCAGGACTCAACTCTGTTGCTTCAGAATGTACCGCGAGGTCACACTCCTCTTTCCAACAGAGGCTGTGAGGTGAGGACGTCCTGTCTCAGAGGGTGGGGCTGGGAGGACAGGACACCCCGAGGTTGTCCTTGGACGGTGCAGGTGATCGCAGGGACCTGGGAGCATGCAGCAGCCCAAGAGGAGGGCCGATGTTCCCCTAGTAGCCCTTCCTCTTCATCTGGGGTCAGGGGGAGGGTGGGAGCCTCCTGGTTGTCCACGAGGCCGCCAGTCCCTTTGGCCAAGCCTGGGATGCCAGGCACAAGGAGGCAGTGGTGCTCCCTCCAAAGCGAGGTCTGGGTCAGCGGCTCACTTGGGAGGGTCGGTGGGAAGCTGATGCCCCGAGCCTTCCAGGAACGGACAGGGTGTAGAAGAGTGGCAAGGAGCTTCGATGGTGGGCCGGGCTCCTTGGGGGGCATGGAGACCCTGGCCACTCCAAGGGCATGCCCTGCAGGTCGTTGCGGCTCCCTGGGCTCGTGGGCAGCTGGCCGCAGCCAGTTGTGACTTTGATGCCAAGGCGGCGTCCACACATGTCCCCAGAACGCCTGTGTCGCGGCAGGCTACTGTCAAGTGTGCATAAAACCCAGATACCCTGCTCTCTTCCACGCAGCTGGCCCCTCAAGACTGAGGATTTGCAAAGAGCAGCGCATTGCAGGGCCCGAGCCTCCTGGGGCCTCTCGAGACGCAGCGAAGCTCAGCAGCTATGCCCGTGAGCAGTTCTCGAAAAGTTCACGGTTTAAAGAGTGATTTTTCCCGGCCTAGGAAGAGTCGAGAATGGGTGACATGGGATGGGGAGGCCTTCCCCGTGAAGGCAGGGCTCAGGCGTTGGTGATATTGTAGGTGATCTTATGGGAGTGCCCCCCCCCGGGGGGGGCTCTATAAACATTTGTCGGTCACGGTGCTTGTGGCAGAGATCACCCCTGTCCCACTGGAGACAGCAGCTTGTGTCCTAAAAAAGTGGAAGCAGAGATGTTTCTGTAGGGCCCTGCCTCTCCCCTCAAAGGCACAAGGTCAGCGAACGTCCGGTGAGGGAAATGTCACACTTGGAGAAAGAGGGGCCCTTCTGTGAAGAGCTCAAATGCTGGGGAGGAAAAAAAAAAGATCCATTCACTGCCCAAACATGCCTCATCCCAGACAAGAGGATAGGGAGAAATGTGGGGTTTATTGGGTTGTTTTCCTAATTTAAAAATATCTTTTAAAAATGCAGCTGTAGGAGACAAGTTAGAGGAGAAGCTGGGGGAGGGGCAGGACCTTGGGAGTCTCGGGGACTGGGGCACTTGGTGGAGAGGAGGCTGATTTTCAGGCATTGTTTTAAATAATGACTTCCCTTCTCTTGCAGGAAATGAAGGTCCAAAAGGAATGGGTCCAAAAGGAACGGGAGGGAACCGCGAGATGGTGGCTTCGGCACCCCAGCCTAGGGCATGTGCTGGGGACGGGCCGCAAATGCAAAGGAAGACCCCTGTCATTTAAGAGGCCCACGAAGGCCTGTGCGTTAGCCTCGTTCCAGCTCCGGGATGCAGAAACACACGGAACAGTCTGATGTTTTCCTTCTTGCTCCTTGAGGATTCTGCGCTGCCAACGGCCAGCGTGGGGCTCGGAGGCGTGAAAAGAGACGCTTCTCAACACCATTCGGTAAGCGCGCAGCTGCTGTGAGTGGGCAAAAGGAAGGAGGGAGGGTGGGAGCTTGGGCTGGTGACCGTCCCAAGAAGATGACTGTCCTTTCCATCGAGAAAGGAGGGTCAGCAGGAGCTTGATCTTAAAATACTGGTCAAGGAGCTTTCCACTTTGTTGGCAAAAACAAGTATGGCTGTTTGCATTTACCTCGTTCGCAGTCCAGGAAAGGAAACAGAAGCAGCCTCGTGAGGCCAGAGCTGGTCTTGAAGAAACTAATTCTGCATGTTGGAAGGATCCTCGGGGAGCCCAGCTGTTGTTTCTCTGCGGTGTGTTTGTCGAGTGACCTGAAACAGTCGGTGCCAAAGGCAGCCCCTCTCTGGCGGTGAGCTCCAGGCCCCAGGGGCCGCCTGAGGGAGGAGCCCGGACACAGGACAGGAGGCTGCCACGCCGGCTACGCTCTCCTCCCTCAAAGCTCATGCTCCAAGCTGCCCGGGTCACAGGAAGAAATCCTTTTGGGAGAGTTGCGTCCAAAGCCCCAGTGAAGCTAAGGCAGCAGTGCCCTTCCTTGAGGGTATGTTAGAATGTTCTGGAGAGTTTCTTAAAGATGCAGATTCCTGGGCCCTACTCCCAGAGAATCCATTCCATAGGTCTGGGGTGGAACCCAGGGATCAGCATTTTGACCAGAAATGCCAGTGCAAGTAGCGCAGGACCCACACTGGGAGGAGCCCTGGCAATGGCGGGTAGCCGACACTGAGTGAGGCTGACTCCATTGCCACGGACTCAGCCAGGCGGGGGAGCAGGGGTGTCAACCACTCCCCCTCCGCTAGGGCAGGGGGGAGGTGACACTTTGTGGAGCCAACAGGCCAGTGGCTCCTTGGTGCTGGTTGGCCATGCTCTGAGGGCCTGGGGACTGCCCTCAGAAGACCCTGGTCTGGGAAGGCCACCAAGTCCTCCTGGGGGCTATTGGCGTCTGCAGTTTTGAGATGCCCTGTTAGAGCTCGCCGTTGTCCCACCTCTCCCAAGAAGTGACAATGAGTGTGTCTTGGGCTTCTGTGGTATCCCGGCCCTCTCCTCAGCCACACCATTGCTTGGAGAGCCAATCCCACCCATGCCTCCTAGGCCAGGGAATCTGTGGGGCCTTGGGACGCTCTCCAGACCCTGTGACCCTGTTAACGCCTAAGGAATGTGCTTGGAGTCCCTGGGCAAGCCTCCCTCCCCCTCTACGGACTCATTCAACAGGACCCCCCTGACCCCCTCTCACTGATGCCTCCCTGGGCCACGGGATTCAGGAGAGCTGGGGTTCCCTGACTCCTTGTCATCGAGATGCATCCCTTTAAAAATAGAATAAAACAGAAATCCCTAAAAGCAAGCATCTTGAAAACATACAGGTTTTAGCCATCAGAACCTGTTTGAAAGAAAAAGGCCTAGCTCTGTGCGCCTTCCAGAAGGAAGAGGAGGCCAAGGCCGGAGAAACACAGGCACCGTGTGCCTCTAAAGGAAACATGAGCATTGGCCCCAGGTGACTCCAGAGACCCCATGGGGAACATTCTGATGGGGCCGAAGTCCCCAGTGTGTCTGGAGCACCTAATTCGGGTTGTTCTAAGCCAACGGCACGGGGACATCAACGTGAGGGAAAGGTTACAGAGATGGATACAACCAATCCTTTAAAGGTGGAATGTGCATCATTTTCTACATTTAATAAAAACATTTTCTCATTTGAGGCTCTGGAAGTCTTGAGTCACATTTTTTTTTTGGTAACCCCTCCCCGCCCCCCACCCTGCCCACTCTAAAATGTCTTAAAACACATGGCTTAACAGTGGCTGCACAGAAAATATACACCCTCCGAGTCTGACTTTCATTTAAATACAAATATACAAAATGTAAACTGAGACGATAGAGAAATTTACAAAACTTTTCTTTAAAAATAATAAAGACAAAATTCAGTTCTAGGTATGACGCTATCGAACTACGTGCAAGTTGTCGTATCCGGCTGGATTTCTATTGCAATGTTCCACGTCGGCTTGAGGGCCACCTCTGGAGACAGACCTGAGTGGAAATCTCTTTGAGAAACCTGGAGGCTCTGCGTCGAGGAGGTGGGCGGCCTCCTTCCCCGGCTCCTGGAGAGCTCCCCCCGTCCACCAGTTCTGCTTCTAAGGACAAGGGTCTAGGCTGGTCCCATCGTGGACTTCAAGGCCAGAGCTCCAACTAGCTGCTTCCGGTGGAGTTTGAACTGACATGGTTTGAATTTATGTGGTGGTTAAAACTGGTCTTGGGATTGGGTGAACTCTTGGAATTGTTTTGATGCTGGAGGAAAGAGCGGGTTGCGGGGAGAGAGAGAGAGAGTCAGTCAGTCCTGGTGGACGCATAGGGGCCTCTGAATCTGAAAACAGGGTCACGGTCAGGGGCTGCTGCCTTGTGCCTTCTTCCGCTACAGACTCAAAGCCAGGGGCCACCCCTTGGGGCAGGGGGACAGCTATGGGATTAAGAGGACCCCAAAGCAGGGAGAGGGCAGCCCCTCCTAGAATATCTATGGGTTCATTACTGTAGACCCAGGGTCTGAAACCTGTCGCTTAGCTGCGTGACCTTGAGCAAGATCCTCAATCTCTTGGCTGCCTTGCGTGCCCCGTGGGATACGAGGTGCTTCTGTACAGGGCAGGTGGAGTGTGACAGGAGGCAGGGCACAGAGAGGGCTCAGCGAGCGCCGGACCCGAGAACCAGGAGCTGCGGGTTCTTACAGGCCTCCTGCTGGCCCCGGGTGCTGACCCTTCAGGAAGGCCCACAGACGATGGGGCGGGTGAGCACGGCGCCACCCAAGTGTCAGGAAGTGGCGGGGCCAGATCTGAACCCCGGGTCTGTGAGTCTCGGCAGCAAGTACGTGGTAGGGACCCAGCCGTGTGGAAGGGAACAGTCCTTTCTTTGGGGAGCTTCAATTTTACTCGGTGGAAGCATTCACAAGTTATATTTTTATAGTCTACAGACAGGAGTCGGTTTTGGAATGGGAAGTGAAACTCACATGATGCTTTCAGATCAAACCCCAAACTTGCCTTCAGTCTGCCTTTTCTCTCCATGTGCCGATCCATGCTCCCTGCCATTATCCCCAGATCCTTCATAGGGGCTTACCAGCTGTGTGACCTTGGGCAAGTTCCTTGACCCTCCTCAGCCTCAGTTTCCCTATCTGTGAAGTGGGGTAAAGGGAGCCCATCCTGGGCTCATGCTGCACTAGGACGCTCAAAGGGCAGGATCCCGGTCTGGCTTGCTGGTGCATCTCAGACCCTAAGGACACAGCCTTGCACGCGGGGGCACTCGCTCCATACTGGCTGATGGACTGGATGGCTGAATTAAGGCCCAGGCTTTTGTGGAGAGTAAGAGAAGCCCTCAGAAAGCACTCGGTGCAGAGGGAGGGCCACAGCAGAGCACCAGCAACAGTCACCCCCAACCTGTATCAGGCCGGGGGCCTGGGGACCCGAGCTGTACTGCCTCTCCTCCTTCACCATCCTGGGGAGAGGGTCGGCTCCTTGGGGGTTGGAGTCAGGGCCAGATTGGCGGGGGGGGGGGTTAAATAATGGAGACTCCCAGCCAGTTGGATGGACACAGTGGGGCCAAGCCTTCTTCAAGGCCCAGGCCAGGAGGGGGGCACTGTTTGGCCGCCTTGGGCAAGGAAGATGAGGTGAGGGCCTCAGTGGGCTCTCACAGGCCTGCGGGGACATTTCTTCAATCTGGCCTAGGCAGAACCCTCAATCCAGGGAAGAATCCTGAGGAAGAATGCCTTTTCCTAAGGGCAAAGTCTCCTGGGGCTGCCAGCTGGAAACCACAGCGTCCACCTTGGGGGTCCTGTCGCAGTAGCCATGAGGTTCTGCAGGGACCTCCTCTCCCAGACCCGTTCTGCCTTCCCGTTGTCACCTGCCGTTGTCACCTACAGAACTTGAGTCTTTACAAGGGCCGGATAGGGCAGTAGTTCTCCGTCGGGGAGAATTGGCTCCCAGAGGACATGGGGCCAGGTCTGGAGACACTTCTGATTAGTCGGGTTTGGGGGAGGCTACTGGTGCCTGGTGGGCACAGGCCACGGAGGCAGCCCCCACAACGAGAACGTACCGTGGTCATCCGCAGTGCCGAGGCCCAGGCCCCTTGGTGAGCGGTGAGCTTTGGGCTGGCCCTGCCCCTTCCACCCCGCGGATCCCCTCACTGGGCAGGGCCCCACACGTAAGGAGAAGGCCAGGGGTCCGGTGTCAGGGAGGTACCTGGGCCCAGGCTGTCCAGAGCCCGACGCAGGCCAGCCGGGTGCAGAGGGGGCGACTCTCACCTGACGCTTGAAGATTCTCTGGAGCAGCCCTTTCTTCGGCGGCTCTGGAGGGTGGCTTCTGTTCAGGTCCGCTGAGAGGGTACCGTTGGGTCCGAACACGTTCAACTCCTTAAAGCACTCAGTTTCTATCATCTGGGGAAGCAGGGGGAGGGCGCGTGAGGGGCCGCGTTAGTCACCGGGGCTGGATGGGAGTCCCAGCAACTGCCATCGGCCCTGAGCCTGCGCCCAATAGGCCCTCCACCTGCCCCACGTCCTTCAGGGGCCCAGGCCCAGACCGCTCCCCGCCTGCCACGGCCTGTGCCCTGTCGGCCTCCCCCAGCTGCCTCCACCAACGGGGGTGTCTCACCGTCCAGCGGCCAAACCCACGCCTCATCTCCCTCTTCACCCCCCTCCAAGCCCAGGTCACCCACGTGCTCTGCGCCCTTCCCCTTGTCGGGTCCCCCGCTCCCCCCCCCGCCCCATGACATCCATCCCGTGGAAGCACACGGGCTTCCCTCCGCTCCAGCCCCAGTCCCTGTTCTCTCCCCAGCCAGACTGCCCACAACAGTCAGCTGGGCAGCCACGTCCGCCCCACCTCCTATCCCTCTTCCGAAGCCCACACCAACGGCGCCCTGGTCCAGGCCTTGTCCTCCCGGTCCAGTGGCCCCCTTCAGGGTGCTGACGGCCACCACCCTGCTCACCTCGCTCTGCCATGGGATGGGCACGGAGCCCGTGGAGAACTTGGAGTAGAAGTCATCGTCCGTGTGGTCCAGGTTGACGCCTTTCACGGTGGAGAACTGCTCGATGTCCAGCACGTCCTTGCAGTACACGGCGCGGGGCTGCGGGCAGAGCGCTCGCTTGGTCACACCTGGTCCCCCAGCCTCGGGTTCTGATGGGGGGCAGGGGGGTGCCTTTCCGGGGGCTGTGCTGCTCTCACAGATCTGCCAAGGGGCTCCTTCCTGCTGTCACCCGCATGCCGGCTGCTGGTCACCCCTCTCTCCAGATGGCGGCGGAACACGGCCTCTCTGACCTCACATTCCTCCGCACCTCCGGGCATGCCCCCTCCCCCAGCAGACTGTTTCCCCGGAGCCCACAGGCTCGGGATTTCCGGGCATCTCCACGGGAATGAGAGCAGCCACAACTGGGGCCTCTGGCCGATCCTCCACAGAGAGAAGGGATGCCGGGGGCTCAGGGCCCCAGAGCCACGTGGCCCGGGAGGACCACCCGCCCTTCGCACACCACTGGGCTCCTGGGCTCTACGGCTGGTCAGACCTGGGCTGGGCTCCCAGCTGTGGTGCTTGGAAACTCTAGGAAAGTCACATACCCCCTTGTAGGCCTCAGTCTCCTCACCTGCAAAGTGGGGACAGTGGAGCCACACACACACACACACACACACACACACACACACACCCCTATGCATGGGGCTGACGGCAGCTCTGCCACGGAGCTGGGCCCCAGAACCGCGAGCTGCCGCTGGTACAGCACGCGTACCCGCCATCCTCCCTCGCCCCCTGGCTCTGTCCTCCTGGAGCTCAAGGATTCACGCAGTCAAGATCGTGAGTGGGTGCACAGGCTCAGCCTAGGCTTGGGGTGGGGGGCTACTCACGTCTGGGATGAAGGGAGGGTCCAACATCCCGGCTTCTAAGCGCTTGAAATTCATGTTCCTGAAGAAGGGGTGTCTCTTGACCTCCGAAGCCCCCTCCTCCTGGCAGCCCAATCTCTGCTTTGCATCCTTGGTGAGCAGCTGTGACGAGAGAGCCGGAGAGGGTCATGCCTGGTGGGCCTTTCCTCCTGCTGAAGGCCACAAGGAGCTTGGGGCTTCGAGCACTGTGGCTGTGTCTTTCACGAGTGCTCCCCCTGCAGCCTCTGCAGTGGCCACACCAGCCCAGGCACCCAGCGTGGTCTCACACTGGCGCTGGGCTTGGGTGCCTGGGGCCTGCGGGACAGCAGGAGTCCCGTCCGCTCTCCCCAAGGTGGCATGCCCGTCTCTGCAGGCCTCCCTTGCTCGTTTACTCAACTCCTAAGTACTCTGCAGACCTGTTCCTGGTTGGTGCACACCACTGCGCCGAGAGGGAGGAGGGGCACCCATCAGGACAATACAGGGACGATACCACCACGGCAGGGGAACACAACCTAGCGGCCAGTTTGGGGGTGGGGGGCTGGCTGGAGGCTTCCCAGGGAAAGGGTGTTTGCAACAGGCTTCCCAGAGTGGGGAGGTGGGGAAGGCATCACCTAGCAAGGGCAGGGCAGGCTTGGGGAACATCGGCCTGTGAGTCTGGGTGAAGGATGAGGACATGGGGACGGCTCAGGGCGAAGGGGGCGGGCTGGGGAGGCTGCAGGAGGGTCCTGAAGGCCAGGTCAGGAGGGTTTTGATCTGGAGGTAGTGGGGAGACGGACGGTCAGGGTGGAAGAGTGTCCTCGTCAGAACCCAGAGGTGGGAAGGTTCCTAGGAGAGGAGGAGGCTGCAGAAGCAACCAGCCAGGCCCCAGCCTAAAGGTGTGAACGAGGCCGGGAGGCTGGCAGGAGTGAAGGGGGGTGCTGGGGGTGCTGGGAAAGGGGTAAGATGGGGCCGGCTGTGAAGCCGGAGGACCACCACCGACCAGCAGGCACCAGTGGTCCAGTGACCCCACCTGTGCTTCTCTCTTCCCTGCCTCACTGAGCACGGCGCCTGGTATGCTGTTGGAAACCCCTGCTCGCTTTGAGACTGAAATCAAGGTGGACGGACTGCACGCCAGAGGGGGTCCAGCCCTCTCCTCCTCCAGGACCCCGGCACCCGCTGTGTGCTTTCCGTCCACACGCATCTGCTGCCAGCCGTATGGGCCAGGCTGCTGCCAGCCGTATGGGCCAGGCTGCGGTGGAGAGCCAGTGCGCAGGTGGGCCTCCCAGGGCTCGTGGTCCAGAGGGGGAGGCTTGCGGGAACCATTCCGCAGCCCCCCACTCCTCTTCAAACAAAGGAATCAAAGGCGGCACGAGGGCAAGCACTAGGTCACAGCCTAGAAAGGATGGAGCCCTGAGAACCGCTGTCCGCTGTGGTCCAGCGACCCCCTCCCCAGGCCGGTTCTGCCCAGAGAGTGGTGGCTCGGGGCCTCGGCCTCTCTTCGCCCGGCTTTCTTCCTTTCCACAAAGGCTCCAGGAATCAGCTCTGCTGGGCCAGGCTCCTCCTTGTTCTGAGAAATCCCAAAGAGGCGAGTCTCCTTGGGTAGAGGCTGGACCTCCCAGCTGTAGACCCCAGAGCCCGCACGGGCGGGCCAGACAGAAGACACAAATAAGGACAATAAAGGCCGAATGGGCTGGGTGGGCTGTGCCAAGCTACCCATCAGTTCTTGCTAGGGTCCAGGGCTAAAAATCCAAGTTTTTATGTGAAATCTCTCCAATTTTAAATCTTGGCAACGAACCCACTATTCACCTCTTTCTACAATACCACACAGGCTGAACATCCACCAACACGCTGCCCGTTTGCAACTCTGGTATCAAGTAGACACCGGGAGAAGCAAGTGGGAGAGGTGAGGGGAGCTGGGCAAGTGGCACAGGCAGGGTGGGCTTCCTGGAGGAGGAGAAGGAGTAAGCTGGGAGGCCAGTGAGGCTGAGATGGCTGAAGGGCCAGTGCTGGGACTCAGCAGGGATCTACAGGAGGTCTGGGCCTAGGGACTGGACCAAGGGCCAGGGCAGTGACATGCATGAATTTCTGGACATCAGGAGCAATGGAAAGGATCTTGTGGCTGCCAAGATGGAATGGGGGAAGGAGCTGGCAGCCAGGGACCAGCTTCCTTGTGGTCTGTGGAGTAGCCTTCTCAGACAGGCAGGGCTGGGGCTTCCAGAGTTTAGAAGTTGTCCCATGCACCCTGAGCCTTCATGGTTTCCTCAGAGTCAGGCCCTGTCCTGAGCTGGCACCTCCTGGAGGGGACAGGGCCACCCTAGCTACCAGACAGGGTGTGGAGAGGGGTGCTGGAAGCCCCTCTCCACGGCTAGAATCCTAAGATCTGATGGGCATTTGTAATAAGAGGAAACAAGGCCAGAGGCCCTTGTCTGTTCTTCCAGCGGAGAAAGATTAGGGGACACTGGTTTGACACTTGACACCCACGGGCCAAGGTCGGTCCAGAGCCTCAGGCTCAGCTCACCGCCTTTCCCTTGGTAGCCACCAGGGGGCAGCAGAGGGCCAGCAGTGCCCCCGGTTCTGGAGCCCCAAAGCTGGGCACCAAGGACGATGACAGCGGGCAGGGAGGGGGCCCTCTCCAAGTCTCTGTCCTCTATGCATGTCCCATGTCCTGCTGGGGCTGCTCTGCTTCTCTGAGTCCCCAACCCTGACCTGGGACATTTGGTGATGCTCTGACCATGGCTGATGACTTTCCTCTTCCCTCCTCCCAGTTTGGTCCCACTGGATAGACACCTTGCCTCCATAACCAAGTATTATTGGCAGCCCCCAACCCCAGTTTTCAAACACCCTTAGGACCCCGAAATTCCACCTACCTGACTTCTGCCTCACTCCTCCTGTCCCCCACCCCGACTCCGGCTGCTGTGACTCCCTGGATTTCTGGGAGCCCAGCCCGTGCGGGCAGGTGCCCAGCTGCGGGCCAGCCCCTGGCCCTGTGGTTTGGGCGGCTGTCTGCATGCACACGCGCCATCCCTCCTTAGGTGTCCCACACACCTAAGTGGCAGATCTAGTCTCCTCTCCTTTGGAAGTGGTCAAACGGTAGCTCTTGTCCCAAAGCCTTCTTCCCGCAGCTCTGCATCAGACCGAAGCTGGTAGGAGGAAGTGGTCAAGCAGCAGATAGACGGCCCCAGGAGAGGTGCCTCCTCAGGGCAGGGAGCTATGGTACAGGGCAGCCTTAGTTTTTCTGGAAGCAGAACCTTTGCTGCATTAATCAGCTCCTCAGGCCTGTTCTTCTCTATACTCCAGCTTTGTGGTTTATGTCCATGGGTCAGAGAGGAGGCAGGGAGGGCAGCCTCCAGCCTCAGCCCTGCTCATCTGCTGTTCCAGGGGCAGCAGTGCCCCAGGGAGAGGAAGTTCATGGGCTCATGGGGCCCCGGAGCTCAGGCCCCTCCTGTCCCCATGATGCCGGCACTGGGGGGGCAGTGGCCTGCGGTGGGGGTACAGCATACCGGGCCCGGCATCAGAGGGAGGAGGACCCCAAGTAGACGCAGGCAGAACTTGGGAGCCTGAGAGCCAGGCGAGAATGGAATCTGGCCACCCACCCCCACCCCCCAAAGCCTCTGGCCAGGGGTGGGCCCACCCGGGCTGAGGGAAAGGGCAGCAGGCCAGGGGTGGGCTCACTGCCAGCTTCGCTTCTGATGGCTCCTATCACTGCTTCCTCTAACCAGCTTCGCGGGCCCTGCTATCTGGCCCTGACTGCCCAGCCTGTCTAAACATCACTCCCCACCTGCGCCCTCCCTGTGGACGGTCAAATCCCACTACCCATAGATTCCTGTCGTATGGGACCTAAGCCAGTGTGACCAGCATTCCAGGTAGTGGAAGGAAAACTCTCGTAAGATGTTCAAAGACTGAAAACACCACCACCTCACCACCTGTGCTGCACCTGCTGGCCTTAGCCAGTGCCCAGGGACCCAGAGTTTGAGGCTGTAGGGGGCCAAGGTCAAGGGTAAGGGATACCCCAAGACACCTTTGTGTCTTGGGGAACTGGCTGCGATCACCTCCTTTCTCCTCCACGATGATTTCCCCCAACAAAGCTGGATGGAGGGTGTCTTATGCAGTTCCCCTCAGTCCCCTTCCCTTGTCATGGAGTCTTCCTGCGACAACCTCGGACCACAACGAGGACTGCTCGCTCCTCTGGCCTGGGGGCTTCCTGACTTGTGTCCTGACCCTGCCTGCTTCAGCCCTGTTTGCTGCTCCCGGCTGGGGCAGGAGGGGAGAGGCTACTAAACACCCGGCCCAGGGGCAGCGACTGGCTCACCAGGAGCTCACCATTTTGCAGATGGACTTGGCCTCCTCCGAGAACTTTTGGGAGTACACCTCCTCTGTCTCCAGGACCCGGCGGTCCACTTCCTCCCGCTTCACCTTCTCTTTGCGGCCCCGGAATGGTGACTGGCCCTCGATCATCTCGTAGATGAGGCAGCCCAGACCCCAGTAGTCAGGGCTCAGGCCGTATCTCCGGTTGTTCAGGACCTCTGGAGCTGTGGGCAGAGGAGTAGAGCCAGGAGGGGTGAGAGACAGCGGGTGGCAGGACAGAGCTGGGGCACAAGGGGCCAGGGCGCCAGTCACACCGACGGAGCCTTAGTTGTCCTGCACCCAGCAGTGACGGTGCTGCTCACAGAAGGCCTGAAGCTTCATGGCAGGGACACGCTTGCCCCTGCTGACTCCTACTCGCCAATGGCCAAAAACACCACCTCCCCCAGGGAGCCTGCCCTGACTGCTCTCCTCAGTGCTCCTGAAAGGCTCAGACTGTGGCTTTAGAAGCCTGACCACAGCAGATGGAAATATCCCTCCCACGAAAATCCAAGCTGCCTTATTCAGTGCTGTGTCCCAGCAAGGGGTGTGACACCTGACACGGAGTAGGTGCCACAGCCATATTTATTTCTAGAAACGAAGGTGTGTCCACCGAAAGTAAAGATGATTTTAAGTTTACCCGGAATTAAAAATGCCTCTCGCTATGGCTTCCCTACTACTTTGATGAAAATATTCTAGATTAACCATCCAAGTGTGAAAAAGACAAGCTTCATGTCATCAGGCAGCTCTCAGACACTGAGAGGCAAAAGCCCGTGAGCCCGTGAGTGTAGACCAGAGCCCTGCATTGGCCACCGGCAACGCCCCACGCGGAAGGAGACAGACGCAGGTGTCCACACCCCCCGCGGCTCCCAGACGACCATGCGCAGGAGGCAGCCCAGGGATGTCCTTCACTGGAAGGGGGGATTCCAGAGGACCAGAGGGAGCTCCGGTCTCTTCCTGTAGCCCTCAGGACAATGGTCCGGGAGTAAGTGGGCGAGGTGAGGGGCTGGGGGCAGGGCAGGGAGCCTAAGGCTGGTCTCTACTTAGCATCTTGCTTAGTGACATGGCACGTGGTGCACTCCTTTCTGGGCCTTTCTGAGTGACTCCCTTCCTCTCAGAGCCTCTCTGAGAGGCTGCCTGCCAGCTCACCAGCCCCCCACCTTGAGCTCAGCCTCCCCTGAGCGGCGCAGTATGCCAGCACTGACCTCTGACGTGGAGAGCGGCTTGGCTTTGAGGTGCAGGCAGGGCTGGGGTGAGGGGTTCAGAGAGCTCAGTTCAGGGAGGCTGAACCCTCGGCCCCAACACAACCCCACCCTGGCTAGGACCTCCCACTGCCCACTGTGCCTCTACTGCTGCTCAGAGTTGCACAAAGAGGCAGGCGGCCCAAGAGGTGGGCTTGGGGAGGGGCCACACCCACACTCACCCATGTAGCCGACGGTGCCCACGCGGCCACGGATCAGGTCTCCCTCAGGGATCTTCACAGCCAGACCCAGGTCCGAGATCCGGATGTGGCCTGAGTGAGGAGAGCAGCGTCAGCAGGTCCCTGGGGCGGCTGTGTGGACCGCTCTGGGCAGGGCCACACACCTGCCTTGTGCCCCTGGGCAAGGCTCACGGACTCTTGAGTTTTTGTCTGTCTGCAAGGAGGGGCATCATCATCACCCCTCGGGGTGACCGCAGGCCCCTGGGAGAATCCAGGCATCAGAGCACGTGGGTCAGTCATTACTTTTCAGGAAGAAAACATAAACTAGGAAAGGATGGCTGGACTTGGCTGGACAATGGCCAACTCCCTCATAAAATGCCCTCGTGGGTTTTTGGGAAAGCTGAGATCACCAAGTGTAACACGCCTCGGCCTGATTCTGGGATTGCTTCATGGGGAAACTGGGAGATTTTCCTGAAATTTTATGATTTGCCTAAGAGGAAAAATTATAAAGCAGTTTGGGAGGTAACTCCCTGTCCTGTCTTGTTGATCTTGGGAGAAACAGAGTGAAGTCGTCCGGACCTTGGAAGACTGAGAGATGGTACAGAGTCGGGGACTGACCCCCACAGGCTGAGAAGACACAGTGCTCGGTCTCACTGTTGTGTCTTGTTCGGCGACCCACCCAGGCCAGGTCATGGCCACATCTGCCCCCTCTTCCTTGTCTATGCCTGCCAGGGCCCCATAGCCTGGACCCAGCAAGGCCGAACATCAAGGACCCTCCCCACCAGGCCAGAGCTGTATGGATTCCCTGGGTTGGCAGCCCCCAACAGACGGTGGCGGGGGGAGAAGAGAACACACAGGTTCCAGCCATTGGGCTGCAGACTGGGTTCTGAGACAGGGCACGGTTCAGAGACCAGCAGGGAACAAGAACCCCAGTGTGCACGGGGCTCATCCAAGGCAGGCCCGGGGCCCTCTGCCCACTTCTCCACATGGCAGCACCACACTCGGACCTCCCTCCAGGTCACCAACGATCTGCCTCCCTTCCTCCCTCCCCTCTGCCTGGGGCTGCCTGGTATCCAGGGCATGCTATGGGGGGAGGCCCTGGTTTCTGGTCTCAGGTCCCTACTGATACTGCTGGGTGACCTTGGCAGGTCGGCTCCTCTAAGCTTTAATCTTGTCATCTGTCAAAGGGGCCCAGGGATGCTGGCCCTGCCCCCTCTGCAGACAGGGGAAGATGGAGTCAGGTAACAGGTGTGAACACCATTTCCCTGCTGTGCAAGGTTGAACAGCTGTGAGGGGTTACTGTAGCTGCTCTGGTTACCAGTGGGTGTGTACGTGTGTGCGCACACACAAGCAAAAAGCAATGGTCATGCACGAATAACACTGAACATGTCTGGAGCGGGTTGTAGCTGGTGAAAGTTTCCCTTCAAGTCATCCTGGAGCCCCACCGCCGCCCCCACCCTCTGAAGTGGGCAGAGCAGGGCCCACTGCTTCCAGTTCACAGGCGAGGAAGACAGGGTGCAGGGAAGTCGTGTAGAGTTAAGTACTTGCCCAGGATCTCTGAAATTCCAGACCCCTCCATCAGTGCTCTCTTTCTCCCTGTCTCTCTCTTCCTCTCTTTTGGCCAAGCCATGCTACTTCTTCGTCAAGGAGGAGCTTTTTCTGTGCCCTCTGCCTTCGTCATGCACCCAGGAGTGGGGGAAAGGGGTGGGTACTCCCTACTCCCCGTACTTGCCCACTGCCCTCCCACAGTCCCAGGGCTGTGCCTGTGAGAGGCTCTGCCAGAAGGCCCGCTATTCCCTTTGGGTTGTGACGCTTATCTTGACTACACAGCAGGAAAAGGGTCTCTCAAGTTGCTCCCCAACTTACCATAATCATCGAGCAGGATATTTTCAGGTTTCAAATCTCTGAAAGGGAAAGATGGCAAGCGTGTGAGTGTGGGCATCCTGAGCAGCAGGGCATGGCCACCTGGCTTGGCCTCTTTCCGTGTCTCCTTCCTACCTCCTGGCTCATGCTGTCTGGTCTCTCTCTGGATCCAGACAATCCTCGACTAATTTCCCTCCTCCCGCCATCTAGAACAAATGCCGCTGTTGCCAGGCATCTTCTCGACCCTGGCGATGACTGGGAAGGGGTCAGGCAAAGGCCTGCCCTGGCTCCCATCTGCATACTGATGGCCCCAGGGCAGAGTGTGGTTCTGGCTGGTGTGGTGAGAGACCCCTCCAGGGCTGGGATCACCTGGAGGTCTCAGGATGCCCTGGGATGAAGGCAGAGCGGGGCCTGGGAATTAGTGTAGAGAATTTACTGAGAACACAGTACCAGCTGCAGATCTGGGGCAGAGAATTGTCCAGGAGGGACCCCCTTTGGAAAAGGAGACACCTGGAGCCTGGTACATCTCCCAGTCCAGCAATGACACAAGCCTGGGAGAAAGCGCAGCGGCAAGGCACAGCTGGAGGCGCACCCCTATCCTTCTGTCCCTGCTGTCTCTTCTCTTTGATGACATCATCACTGTTCATAAGATTGTGCGCCCCTCCTCCACGGAGGGTGGGAGGCAGCAGAAGTGTCTGGTTTTACTAGCAGCAGGTCCCCTCTGTGGGTAAAAGAACAGCCAGTGGGATAGCGTGTGCAACTCAGTTAGCCATTAGCATCTGGATTGAGGATGCAATTCTCAACCAACAGGCTTTGCTTATTTAACTGATGGCAGCTGTCCTCATGGGGAATGGTTACTGTGTTCAAATCCAGTGGGGCAGCCTCACTAGGTGATAATGGGTTTGTACATAGTTATTCATTACAAAATACTTCGCCCCTGTTATTTAATTGGCATTCTGTTGATGTGCTAACAATTCCAAATAAGGGCAAGAGCCATCACCTCAGCAAGCCAGCAGCCACAGGGTTAGAAAGATAGCTAGCCGGCTAGGCTAGCGGGCATGGGCCAGAACCCAAACCTGCGGAGAGCCCGCGGCAGGCATTGGAGGCCAGGGAGGCGCTGTGGTTCTCTTCTTCATGAGAATAAGGACTAGAACTTGGAGGCCCGCCTTTCTTTTTGTTTTAAGTGAAAAGCAATCAAGTGGGGAGTTCTTTTTTCAACCCATAGGGAATTTTTTCTCTTCTCACTTGAATGAAAACAGAACAAGAGCCTAAATGGAGAGATGGTGGGGGTGGTGCGTGGGGGAGAGCCAGTGATCACGACCGTTCCTTCTTGTTTTCAAAACTGTCTTGGACTTCCCAAGATCATCTTTGCCAAGAGCTCTGCAGCAAAGGTCTTCACGTTGGGGTGTGCGTGCCTGCTGGGTCTGCGGGAACCGTCCAGAGGGCTCCCGTGTGCTGCCATTTTCAAGAAGCCGAAAGAAGAAAATTCAAGAATTTTCTGCCTTTCTAGATCCTCAAGACACAAAAGCCCTGTCCCGGCATTCTCTGGGATCTCCCCTCCCACTTGCCCTTTCTCCGTGGCACAGACTCCAAGTGACAGAAGAAAAGCAGGGTCCTTCCCACTCTGTGACCTTGGCGCCCTGCTCCATGGTGTGAAATCCCCCAGGATCCCAATTAGAAAAGTAGAAAAGTAGAAAAGGGTTCTACTAATAACCATTACAGCGGCAGCTCAGCGGACGCTTTTTTAACACTTACAGCCTGTGGTCAAAGGAAATTAAAAAAAAAAATCTTATCTATCCCCATATCGCAGGGCTGCACGCTGATCAATGACAGACTTTTGGGGGGGGGGAATGACATTATAATAACATTCTGTGAGGATGGAAAAAACGATGATAGGGAATCCCTTGCCTTTGAAGAATTTTCATGCATTTTTAAAATGTATAATGGTGGAAATCACTTTGCCACAGCGATCAGATTCTACTGAATACCTTTAAAAGTGTGATGGAACTGTTCAGTTTCAAAATACTAGCCCCTATTTTAACAGATGATAAACTATTTCAGATGTTTCCGTAACGTATAAGGGCACACAGATTTTCAAATTTCCTGGAGAGGGGCAGTGAGAAAAGGCTGAAGACCACCACTCGTGGAATCCATCCGGCGGGACAGAGTGGGACCGACATCCGTTCTGCTGCCTGCGCGTGTGCTGACCCCACCAAGGTCTTTCTGGAGAAGGCTCACTGTGCTTCCCACGCGCTGGGCTGGAAGGGACGCGGGGTTTGGCCCGACTCACCCATTCTGAGGGAACATCACCTCCTACACTTGGCCCCCAAGCAGTCCAGGGTGTGAGTCTCTATGGCAATGGCCAGGCCCCGAGTCCCAGGGCGGGGTGCCCGCCTGACCGAGGAGGGGGTGGGTCCCCGGTGGCAGGACCAGAAGGGGAGCTGGCTCACCTGTACACCGTGTTCTCCCGGTGGAGGTCTTCCAAGCCACAGAGGATCTCTGCCGCGTAAAACAAGGCCCGCTCCTCCTCGAAGCCAGGGTTACCCATGTTGTAGATGTGGAACTTGAGGTCACCCCCGTTCATGATGGTCAGGACCAAGCACAGCGCGTCCTTGGTCTCGTAGGCATAGGCCAGGTTGACCTGGGAGCACAAGACAGCACGAAGGTGAGGTCCCAGCGACTGCCACCCACTTCCGCTCGTCCTCCTCAGGGTCTGTGAAGCCGGGGCGGGGGGTGGGGGGGGAAGGGTGAGCGGGGTCCTCAGCAGCTCCATGCCATTGCCCTGCACCCCGCCAGCCTCATGGTGCCCCTGCCCACTGCCCCTCTTGCCAGAAGCAGGACACACGTCCGGATACTGTGGTTCCAGGTGAGGAGACAAAGTGGGGAGCGCAGGCTGGTACTCTGCCCTTTTAGAAAGCCTGACGGGATGGGGTCTGTGTGTTTACACAGACAAAAAAGCCTGCATGTGCTTCATTCAGTGAAGACTGGGTGGCCTTGTTGGCCATCCAAGAAAAGCAGGGCCCAGATGCCTTTTGGGCTGGGGTCTCATTACCATAGGGACGCTGGGAGTGGGCTCGAGAGGTGGCCAGAGGGACTCTGTGAAGGGGAACACAGTTCGGCCAAGTCTGCCTCCTCCTGGAGGACACATCTGGTCAAAGGGACCATTAACAGGAAGGACTTAGTTCCCTGCTGGTGGAGACCAGCTCAAGGATGCATGGGGGACCATGGGGCTGTGGGAGACACAGCAGGGCTGGGTCCGGGGTAAAGTCTGCTGGTGGTACTTGTCCTTCTCCACATCGGGAGCCAATCCAAATGAAAGCTGGCCACTATGGACCAGGCTCGGCCCAAGCGGGGCCATAAGCCTTGGAGGCAAAGGCCAGGAACAATGGCAGTTATTTCTGAGGAAAGGACAGAATGGGAGCTGAGCAGGAGGGCTCTGGGGACGGTGCTCAGTGCCAGCTGCCAGGCCGGCCCTCCCTGCCACACCTGCCCACAGAGACCAAGGAGGGGCTCCCGGAGGGCGCTGGCTGAACTCCCTGCTGGGGGCAGTGGACGGGGCCCAGTCAAGGGTGGTCCAGGCCCTGGAATATGTGCCGCCCCGTTTATCAGGCAGACCACTCTCTCCCCCTCTGAGCACCGACTGTCACCAGCCCCGGTGAGAGCCGGCGCTGCCCCTTCCTGCAATGATCAGGGCTCCACGGGCAGCATCGAGGGGGTGACCTGTGGTCCCCACTGAAAGAGGCTGGCAGCACAGAGGGAGGCTGGGGGCTGCGGGCAACCCGAGAGGAGGCCCGGAGGTGCACGCTCCTGTCGGCTTGGAGCGGTGCCTCAGAAAACCACCCCCTCTGGGGAATGACGAACACATTAGGCTGCCAGCACCTCCTGCCCTCACACCGCTGGTGGGCATTCGACCGGCAGGACACTGACCACACTGACGGAGAGCCGTTCGGGAACTGCTACCCGATGGGAAAGGCACACGGCCTCTGATGCCACAGTTCCTCCACCAGGAACCCATCCTACGGACACGCTCCTGGACGTGCGCCAAAGGGACCTTCAAGGCTGGACACGGCAGCCTCACGGGCAGCACGACCTGTGCGCGGGGGTCCGTGGGGACCGGTTGCGCAGATGACGGGTTATCTCCGTGCTGCACGGCAGGGAGTGGGGTGCACAGCATCAAAAACAGAGCTATGGCTGTAGGTCTGGCCACAGGAAAGGACCTCGATTCCAGGGGAGGGCACTGCAGCTTAGGGCGTCTGGTAGGACTCCACCGGCTAAAACCATCAGAAAGCCTCTTTGTGAATCCCCCATGCTCGGACGCTTACCCGAAGAGGGAGGCTTTTGTTTGTATCTCAGACCTCTCTGTGCTGTGGGGGTTTCACCCTGTACATGTTTTTTTATAGTGACATGTGGCAGAGGGATAGAGAGTGACCAAACACCCACATGCTCTTCCACATTTCCCTGCAGCTGGCCGGGCCCTGGCAGTGACTAGCTCTGGCCCACGGGCTGTGGGCGGTGTGAGGAATGTCCCGGCGGCTGAGACAGCGAGGGTCCCTGGACAAACCCGCCAGCACACACTTGTAAGACTCTAGGTGGGGCAGCCGTAAGGTAGAGAAGGGGGACTAGATGTGGCTGGGCTCTGTGTGCGTGACAATGGTCTTTCTTGTGTCCAGCTACTTGGGGCTGGGGCTGGTGTGTTACCGCAGCCGAGCCCGGCCAAGACTGGTAACAAAATGAACACAAACAAGATGGCACCCCTGCGGGATATCGACACTCGGGTCTCCCCCATGGGGAAACCAGCCTACGGGGGTCTGTGGGAACACAGCTCCTTGGCTGGGTCTGGGGTGGGCTGCTTTTTCCACTGAGGAGTTTACAAGGTGGTTCTGGAGAACAGAGGCCTTGGTCCCACACACAGAGGGGAGCCAGGCCAGTTTGAGTGACTGGAGCAAGTCAGCCACGGTTGGCCACGGGGAGCCTTGTGATGGAGGGAAGGCCTGGTCGCCTTTCCGCTGCTTCATCCTCTCACGGTGGTCCACTTCCCTACAGGCCGGGGACCTGCCACTCTGGAGGACCCCCTCTTCCCAAGGGATGGGAGCCCTGGTCACTAGAAGGGGGGCCTGGCGCTGGGCCCTGGACACTCACCACGAAGCGGCTGTTGACCTTCTCTAGGATCTGCTTCTCGTTGAGCGCCATGGACTCCCCTTTCCTTTTCTTGATCCTCTTCTTCTCCAAGCGCTTGCAGGCATACATTTTCCCCGTGGCCCGAACCTGGCAGGCACAGACCTGAGGTGCAAGAGAGAAGCCAAGGGTATGGGACAGGTGAAGGCCAACCCCAGGCTCCTCCAAGGCCAGGATGCTGGGTCGGTAGGGCTGGGAACTGATGTGCCAGAAGCCTGGCCTGAGCATGCTCCCAGTCATAGGACCCAAGGATGCCTGGTCTTGGGCCCACGGCTGCGCCAGGCCCTGCCCTCAAGCACTGGCTTCAGTGCCCCTTGGTTCCCTCCCTCTAGCCTTCGGGGAATCCGAGCTTTTCAAGGTGCACAACCAAACATTCATGCCGCTGTTTACATAACCGGCCAAAGCCTAAAGTGCTGTCCCTCTCTCAGAGGCAACTAGAGTTTCTCTGTCCCAAGCTTCCACCCAGATGCAGCCATTGCTAACTGGGGACTTCACAGCACCAGCTGCTGGGAAGAGAGGCTTATTTGGGTGTGAGACCCCTAACAACCCTGACTTTATAATTCAGCGGAATAGGAGCCAAGCTACTTGGGTTCTTGTCTTCTTGGTTCCACCCCTTTTTTGGTTGTGTGACCTTGGCTGAGTCATCAACCATTCTGACCCTCAGTTTTCCTCATCTCTAAAATGGGCATACCAAGGCTTGCCTCACAGACTGGGACGATCAGATGAAGTGCAACAGCACATATAAATGGCAGCATGGGGCCAAGATGCTGGGGCCCTTCATGCCCTCACTCCTCCGTCCAAAGACATCCAAGAACGCCCACTTCTCCCTCCAATGCCAACCCTGAGGCTGGCTCCAAGCGCACTTCCATCCCACGGGCCCTGCGGCCAACCGCCTTTCCCACCCCTGCAGCATCTCCTGTTCCCGGGCCCACGCCTCACCTTCCCTCCCCGCCAGGGGGCGCAGGACACCTTAAGCCCATCCAGAAGGGACAGAAACAGGGACAGGAGTAGGGGCACTTCCCACTGAAGATGCGCATGTTCACTCACCTCCCCAAAGCCCCCTTTGCCTAGTACTCGGTACTGCCTGAAGGTGTTTTTGGTTACCGGTTGCCTGGAAAAAAGCAAGAATCCAACACTGGTCTCATGGTGCTGAGATGCAGAATCCACAAGAAACAGACAACTGCAGCCCTGCGTGCCCTCTGAATCATCGGCGCAGACGGGTCCCTCAAGGACTTGTTCTGGGGCTGGGGGTTCAAATCCCAGGCCACCCGCCCTCGGCCCCCTGCGGCTTGGGACCCAAGCAATCCTTGCTCGCTCACTTGCTTGGAGGGAAGAGCAGAGGCTTGAAGCGGCTGCTTCACGCACTTTCTGTGGGGCTCCCTCTCTCTCCAAATGAAAATGTGGTGGCTAAGCTCAGAAAGCAGCTGCGCTCTCTGCAGGGAGAAGGGAGGGGGCCAGGAGCCACATAGTTCGGTGTCCCAGGGAGGACACAAGAGCCCTCCCCACACCTGCACATCTGGTCCACCTGCCCACCTCTTGGCCCCAGGGGAAAGGGTGCTGGTCACCTTTAACTGCAGGTCTCCAGCCCTCCCTCCACCAAGGGCCCCTTCATCACAATTCCCCCACAGCTCTGCAACACTAGAAGCTCCTATCTGCCCAGAGCACTATTTACGGAGTAATCATTGCTTTGTATCTCCTCGCCCCCATTTTTTAAAAAAGATTTTATTTATTTGACAGACAGAGATCACAAGTAGGCAGAGAGGCAGGCACAGAGAGAGAGGAGGAAGCAGGCTCCCTGCTGAGCAGAGAGCCCGATGCGGGACTCGATCCCAGAACCCTGGGATCATGATCTGAGCTGAAGGCAGAGGCTTAACCCACTGAATCACCCAGGAGCCCCACTGGCCCCCGTTTTAATTAGCTAAAAGCCATTTATGTCTAATCAGACAGACCCTCTGATCCTGAGGCAAGGGTGGGACCTCACGGAGTGAACAAACAGTCATCTAAGATCGCCTTGAAGAACTCCAGGGTGCAGACAGTCTGGGCTTGGTCATCACTGGCCTGTTTGGCTGACAATAGTCAGCTGTCCCCAACCCAGCTTTTCTGAGGTATAACTGACAAATGGTACCCAACTGCTGCTTTGATACAGGGACACACTGTGAAACGATCACCACAATCAAGTTAACTGTCACCTCTCATGGCTACCATGTTCCCTCTTCCCCTCTCATTGGTAAGAACACTTAAGATCTCCTGTCTTAGCCGACTTGGAGGTACAGGACCATGAACTAGAGTCACGTCACTGTACATCAGCTCTCCAGAGCTCATCCGTCCCCAGAACTGAAACCTTGCATCCCTCGACCTCCATCCCCCATGACCTCCCACCACCAACCCTGGCCCCTGGCAGTCACCAGCCACTCTCTGCTCCTAGGACTGGGACATTATCCAAGATTCCACATCTGGAATCTGTCCGTGTCTTGCTTATGTCACTTAGCAGAACGTCCTCCAGCTTCCTCAATGTTATCACAAATGGCAGGATTTCCTTCTTTTTTCAGGCTCAATAATATTCCGTTGTAGGTATCTACCACGTTTTCCCTCCCATGCTCACTGCAGCATTACTCACAAGGGCTAAGAGATGGAAACAACCCAAGTGTCCTTGGACCATGAACCGATAAAGAACAATCCGCTTTTAGGAGGTCAAACTTAGCTCTTGGACCTCCAGGATTATTTCTGAGCATCCCCCAACTCCACCGCAGGGGCTGGACCAGGGCACACTCTAGAGTATGCCTGAGCTGCCCCATATAAGTGGGTCAGCTTGAGAAAGACTGGGGAGCCTCTGGTCACCCAGCAGCTCCTGAATGAACCCTCTGTTGCAACCCTTCTTGCTACCGGATCCCAAAGGTCCTCACGCCACCTCTCACAGGACAGCCCCGAACCCCCGCCCCCGGTGGCTCTCTCTGGCAGGCCTGTCTGGAGCTCAGGAGCCCTGACTCACTCTCTCTTCTGTTTCTTTGCGGGGGGGGGGGGGGGGTCGACACAAGGATTACGTCCCCGCTGGGAGCACAGGGCCGCCCCCCAGTGGACTCTCCACAGCTCCGGGTCCTCCTGCCCACAAGCGGCCCGCGACAGCAAAGCCTCCATGCGGCTGCGTGGGCCATGCGGCCCTGGGCAGCGTCCCTACCGCCGCCCTCGAAACCACATGAAGGCGCCCGGGCCTAACAGTTTACGATACATGGAGAACAAACAGTCGGTCGGCGGTACCACAGAGATCCTCTGCGAGGGGAAATGAGTGTAATACAGTCTCCGAGGAATTTCTTGGTTAACCTTGGGAGGGAGAAAATCCCTTTAATATTTCAACAGTACAGCACAAACAGGCCATGATCTTGTTAGCAAAAAAAAAAAAGAAAAAAGAAAGAAAGAAAAAAAAAAGGAAAGGGAGGAAGTGGGGTGCTGTCAATCATTTAGGGGCATTTCTGGGCCAGGCTTCTGCCCTAGTGGCTTCAGCAACTTAATGCCCACAAAAGGGCCTAACTTCTTCACAGTTAACACAGATTTAAAAAGCCTGTTTCTCCATTTCAAGTGGCCAGGAGAGACAAGTAAAATCAAAGCCAATGGCCACATTCTATTGAACAGAGTGCTGGGTGGAGTAAGGGGGAAGGACTTGATCAAAGGGCCTTGGCTTCAGGTTCCAGCCTTGCCAGGCCCTTGCTGTGTGACCCAGGACTGATCGATCAACCTCTCTGAGCCTTGTATCTTCAGTAAAACGACTCTGAAAAGGCATCTGTATCCCAAGGCTCTTTGTAAGCTGCTGTGTGAGAGTCAGATATCGTTATTAGAACTCTAGGAAAAAGGGCGCCTGGTGGCTCGGTCGGGTCAGCGTCTGCCTTCGGCTCAGGTCATGGTCCCAAGGTCCTGGGATCAAGCCCTGTGTTGGGCTCCCTGCTCAGTGGGGAGCCTACTTTTCTCTCCCTCTGTTGCTCCCCCTGCTTGTGTGCACTCGCGTGCTGTCCAATAAATAAAATCTTTTAAAAAAAAAAAGAACTCTAGGAACAAAGGACACCTCCCTTCCGGAGTCTTTAGGGTAACAGTCCCCACTGCGTGAAGCACCTCGCACAGGCACGGTGTATTCCGCACAACTGCATCAGGAGGTGGGACGGTCCCCCCTGTGCAGCTGAGAATGTTTAGGCTCTGAGAGGGGACATGAGCTGCCCAAGGTCATGACGGTAAGTGGAGGCTCTGGGGCTGGGATCCCAGGAAGCCTGCTGCAGAGCCCACATCCGGTGTCTCAAGCCCGCACTGCCGCCCCAGGAAGGTGGGCAGAGGTCGGGGTGTGTGGCACACAGCCTTGGCTCGGGCGTGGGGGGAGGGGGGTGGCAAATACATCCCCACCACACTGTCCTGGGCTCATTAGGAACACAAGGGCCAGCCGTTCCTTCCCATACCAGACACTTGAGGGTGACAGACACAGTGGCACTGATGATCTCACCGACAACCACAACTGTATCCTGCCTTTGACTTCTGGGCCCAGACGGTTGACCCCTGCTGAACACCTGCCTTATTGTAGAAATGGACCATGCTTACCTCAGCTCGTCCGCACCCAGGTCTACGAAGGCACGCACTGTTATGATCCCCATCTCACAGATAAGAAAACTGAAGTGGGGAGGGGTGAGCAGCCCTTGCTGAGGTCCCTGCGAAGGCAGAGCCAGGACGCAGACCCAGGCTGTGGACCCAGGGCCCTCCGCAGGATGTCTGCCCGGACCCTCACTTCCTCGGCTCTCCTGGAGCCACTGTATGCACGTGCAAGGGGGCCAGTGGCAGCTAGTGGCCCACAGAGAAGACTGACCCCTGCTCAACTGTCATTCCCACCAGTCGGGGTGGACAGAAACGAACCCCCTGTGGTACAGAGCTGGGTGTTGCCCTCTGGGCTTCCTGAAGTGGGCAGGGGAGAGCCGTGGATGGGCTCTTCGGGCAACTTGTCCTACAGCTTCCTGTGTGTCTGCAGGGCACTCAGCCAGCAGAGGTGGGGACAGGCAGAAGCAAAGTGGCTCTTGGCTCTCTGCCCAGAGGGTGCCCAGATGCCTGTGGGGGGCAGGCCTCAGGCACATGGACCCCTGGGCTGTGGAAGGGGCTGCTCCTGCCCTTGTCTAGCAGTGCAGCGCAGCATGGATTTAACGCAGGCAATGCCCTGTTCTGCCAATTCTGAACAGTGTGGTGGGCAGAGCCCTGTGCTGGGGTCCTGGGCCGGGGCCTCGCCCCAGCTGCGCCGCTGGCCTGCTGTGTGACCAGCCCACACCCTCTCTGGGGCTCTCCTTCCTCTTCAGTCACACGGAGGCCGAGTCACTGCCATGTCTGTGAGAGCTCTTTGCAGAGAAAAGGCAGTAAACAAAACAGGAAAAGATGCTCAGTTTTCTCCATTATTAGAGATGAAAAGATAAACAAGAAGGAAAGCAGCTGCTCACACGCTGGCCAGGAAAGCTCGGGAACAGAGTGGGTGAGGCTGAGGGGAAGCAGGCACCGAGACGCTGGCGGGACTGGAAACGGGGGCCGCCGGCTGGGAGGGAAGCTTAGCGGTCCCTCACGGTTTCACTTTGGCCAAAACTCCTCTGTGGGGATTTCTATGGATTTCTTCATGTACTTCTGAAAGCACATGAAGATGTATCTACAAAGCTATTCGTTATTTAGGGAAGATTGTACACAAAACTGAGAGCGACCTGTATGTCCATCAACAGGGGACTGAGCTAAACTCGTTCATGAGTCACTGTGCGACTCACTCGGAGGATACGGCAGCTAGAGAAGATCCCCCAAACCAGTGAACCAAACAAGTAAGGATAAGTACATACATATTTATGAATGTGAGTGTGCGTGTAC